>NC_045960.1:102077714-102797714 GCF_010909765.2 Amblyraja radiata
GAGCTCAAATTGGCCTATTACCCAAGTGACTTTCAGAATAGGGCAATAATTCTAGATGAAAAATAATCTTTCATAAATGCAAATATTTTGTTGTGGAAATTTCTATAACGTTTTGTGCAACTGTAACAATAGGCCTTTAAAATGTGCTTAAATACATCAGTCATAAAAGGAACCCAAATTTAACCAAGGTACAAAAACTTGGACTATTCACACCACATCCGGCATTCCAGTGCACCAACAAAGTCTGAATAAGGCTCCCACCAAAACTAAATATCCATGTTTTCCCAGAGATACTACCTTAATCGCTGATTTATTTCGGCACTTCATGTCCTTTCAGAAACCACAGAGTAGCCTCCTGAAGAAGCCACGATAAAGCCAATCTATCGGCCCAGGCGGTTTCCCTCTTTGCTCCATGGTAGAATTCTGAAGTTTTTCACTTATCCACATTAAACTGGTAATCAGCGCATCATTTAGTCTTAGAATAGAAGAATTAGGCTGGTGCCGAGGAACTTTTTCGTTCAAGTTTGTGACCCAACTCACGGAACTACCTGAATTTTGTACATATTGTGTAAAATTATATATAAATCATGCCTGAAACTCATCAAGATCAATCCCGCGCCTTTTTTTATGGTCGCTAGGCAGCGAGGGCCCTGGGATCATGGCTGCCTTCTCATTACATCAATAGCAATAGCAAGGTTTCCAAGGAATAAAGGTAATGCTAACCTTGCTGATAATTTTGTTTTTCAATTGATTTATCTTTATAAAGTTATGATGTGAACTGTTAAATAAAAATGATAAATAACAAATGTAGGATTAGGGTCAGGATCAGGGTCAGGGTCAGTCGATCGGTCTGTCAGTCGGTCAGTCTGTCTGTCGGTCGTGCTTGTCGGTAGTCCGAAGGATGATTTGGAGGATCGGTCGGGCTGTCGGTTGGCTGAAGGATGCTGTGGAGGATCTGTCGGGCCGCCCGTGGATGGTGAGAGTGGTTGGTCCGCCGGTGGGTGTTGCGACTGGTCGGACGGCCGGTGGGTGCTGCGAGGGGTCAGTCAGACTGTCGGACGGCCGGTGTTGCAGAGTGCGAGCGGGCGGTCTGATGGAGCCGGCGTTATAGTGGTGCTGAAGGCATCCCGGGTGGCGTGCAGGGCAGTGCTGCTCCCCACCATCATCACCAAGATGATCGAGAAGGGCATGTTGGCCGAGGTGGACGCACTGAGTGGCCACACTTACGGAGCCCGCAGCCTGACCCAAAGCGGCTCCAGCTCCTGCCATGGGCAGCTCTGGAAGGGGGGAGAGTTAAGGTTAGGCATTTTCCTGTCAGTGGAAGATGCCTTAGCCTTCCCCCAGCCTGGCACTGCCCCAGTCCCACTATGGCCGTGACCCCCACTCTGCACACTGGCAATCAGTGGCGTTCAGTAAACAGGGGAACCCACAGGAACTGCCCTCACCTATTAATTAGGCTGGTTCAGGAGCCGGACCTCTGCGGCAGTCTCATTCAAAATACACACAATTATATTAATTATATTATTTTTATATAATATAATTATACATAATTATATATGATTACAGTCATATTCACGTCATTTATTTATATATATATGTATGTGTGTGTATATACATATATATACATATATATATACAAATATATATATGGGTCACGAAAGTTGATTTCTAGACTCATTTTTGATGCTGGGCCCGCAGCCTAAATGGGTGACGATGCGGCCGGTCCCGCTGAGTTACTCCAGCATTTTGTGGCTATCTTCGATTTAAACCAGCTTCTGCAGTTCTTTCCTACACATTTAGTCTTAGACATCATTCTCCTTAATTAGTTTGCTAATTATTTTGTAGTCATTCAATCTCACTGTCTTGCGTTGTATTTCTAAACTAAACTAAACTAAATTAGGTAGCTGAAGTCCACATTTTGCGAAGGAGAAATTAAAGAGGAAGTATTGACTGCACTGTTGAATGGCATATTTCAAATCTTAGACAATGTTTCCCATTCTTTACTCACAGCAAGGTAAACAATTTCTAGGTGAGATACTTTGAAGTTTGATGCATGTTTTTAATACTGTATAAAATTATGTTGTTGTCATTCAATATCGCTGTCTCCATTGTACTTTACTGTCATTCTGCTGATTCCTTAAAATCTCTGATTACTTCACTAGGACATCAAAATTCCATTTGAAGAAATATCAAAATTTATAAGACAAGAGATTCACAGAATTTTTGAAGGTAAGGAAGTTGAAGATTGAAATTGAAAAGCAAGAAACTACAGCTAGAAGCTGTGTTAGCTTGCATGACCTTCTAATAGAACTAAGCAAAGTCACAAAAGAAGCATGTTTTAAGTTGCAGAAAATTTGGGGGTATGGGGTGGTGTTCAGAGAGGTCAAAGAGAAGTCTATAAGAAGTTTCAACCCAAAACGTCACCTATTCCTTCTCGTCATAGATGCTGCTTGTCCCGCTGAGTTACTCCAGCTTTTTGTGTCTATCTTCGGTCAAAGAGAATGTTGGTAATAAGGTAGAGATCATGTGTTTCTGATGTAAATGGGAGAGGAGAGGGGGGTGGGGGTGACTGACTCCTTGATTGGACCCAAAAGGTCTACAGCAGAGCCAATCTCAATGGTGACCAGCGTGAAACATACTAAATCTTGAAATATACTTCAATGGTTGTCAGTGTCCCCTGCAAGGCGCCATCCAATTCTGAAGCTATGGTTATGCTCTGCCTGCTCAGAAGAGCAGGCTATGTCATTTGCACGCCAACATTAGAGTCCATATAACATTTAATGTTTCCTGAGCTCTTTCACGGTAGGAGATCAACAAGTGCCCAGAGGAGATAGTGCATTCTGGGAACTAGTCGCGGCCTCAGTATGATCACCACAAATTTTTCAACACATTGAAAATTGGTCGCCATGGAGAAAATCAATAATCCTGTAGTCGTAGGTGCAGGTGTAGTGGGGTCACCATGTAGTTATGGGTAGTCGTAGGTAGTCTTAGTTAATCTCCTTTGCTGATCGGTCATTTTCATTGGCTCATTGGGGGGAAAAAACGTAAGCAGGAGTTTTCAGAACCAAGGATAACCGACCGGTAATGTTAAATGCCCGCCGAACTTCACAGCTGCGTATCTCTGGCTTATTAAAAGTTGTCTGGCTTCTTAAAAGTTGTCTCCACTCCTTCCCTCCCCTTCTAACCCCTCCTCCCCCCCCCCCCCCCGTTTAGAGGACTTACCGTACACTGTGCTAGCCGTCTTAATTATGGCACCAACCTTCCTGTTCATCGCGGTGTGTGTCTGTATCACCTTGGCTTTGCACGGTGTGAATTTCAGACAGCGCTTCCCCCCCCGCTTGCCCTGACCCCGTCTTTGCGATGTGTTTGTGTGTGTGTGTGTGCATCACTCTGACAGTTGCCGTTCCAGTTCCCAGATTTTCACGCGACTGCTGGTAACTTGACAGTCTACCGAAAAATCGCCTGTGTAATAGGCCCATAACTAGCCTGATTTTGATTGAAGCGCATCAACTTGAAATGTTACCTAGTTTCTCTCTCCAGAGTTGTTGTATCTCCAACATTCTCTGTTCTTGGTATTGTGGATTGGATTGGTGTTTGTTTCTCATTTCATCCGCCATATATGCTAATTCTCCTGCTTGTCAGCTGTCTCTCAAGAATTTGTTTATATTGTCAAAATCTGACCTCAACCTAGCCAAAGTCGGAGGACGAACGATAGTAGTCTTGGCCAGAAATAGTTCGTAAAAATGTAGTAACAAAAAACTGCAAATGCTGATTCACAACAAAATACACAAAGGGCTGGAGTAACTCAGCGGGTCAGGCAGCATCACTGGAGAGCATGGATAGGTGACTTTTTTGGTCGGGACCCTTCATCAGATTGTTTGTAGGGCAGAGATAGGAAGCTGGATGAGAAGAGGGGCAGGACAAAGCCTGGCAGTAGTAGGTGGATGCATGTGAGGGGAGGGGGCAGATGGTTGGACAAAGGCCAGAGATGAAAGACGGGAGATATAAGACAAAAGGGTTGAAGAGTTGCAAATTGTGGAGCTAGAGAAAGGAATGTAGAGAGAGGGAGAGGGAAGAAATAATCTAGGTGGGGCACAGGGGAGATGGGGGAGGGGGGAAGAAGGGGGTGAGGGGGATTTAAGTTACCTAAAATTAGAGAATTCAGTCTTCATACTGTTGGATTGTAAAATACCCAAGCGACATATGAGATGCGGTTCCTCCAGTTTGTATGTGGCCTCACTCTGGCTGTGGAGGAGGCTCCAGGGAGCAGTGCAACTAGGGAGAAGGTAGGATCACTCAAGGATAAAGGAGGGAATTTATACAAAGAGGATGTATGAAGGTACCAAATGGGTAACTGTGTTCACCAAGGAGAAGGAGGATGGTGAGATGAGTGTAGTGATTACAAAGATGCTACGCCATTTTGAGATCAAGAAGGAGATGGTGTTAGATCTCTTGAAAAGCATTAAGGTGGATAAATCCCCAGGGCTGATGGGATCTAACCCAGGTTATTGAGAGAGGCAAGAGAGAAGATTGCAGGGACTTTAGACATACAGCATGAAAACAGGCCCTTCAGCCCACTGGGTCTACACTGACCAGCGGTAACCTCGTACACTAGCACTATCCTATACACCAGGGACAAATAACCTATAAACTTGTATGACCTTGGAGTGTGGGAAGAAACCGGTAAACCCAGAGAAAATTAATGTGGTCATAAGGAGAACATACAAACTCTGTACAGAGAGCACCAATAGCCAGGATTGAACCAGGAGATCTGGCACTGTAATGGGCCTGTCTCACTTAGGCGACATTTTCGGCGACTGCAGGGGACTATGCAATCGCCACATGTTCGCGAGTGGTTGCCAGGGAGCCGCCTTCATGGTCGTGAGGAGTTCCCACATTATGGTCGCCAAGAATTTTTCAACATGTTGAAAAATTAGCGGCGACTGGAATGAAGCCGCCATGGAGAGTAGCGAAAATTCTCGAGCCGTAAGTGGGTCAGCAGGAGGTCCTAATGGGTTGCCAGGAGGTCGAAGGTTCTCGTAGGTTGGAGCCGGTGCTGACCGGTGAATTTCATTGGCTCATTGGGCAAAAAAAAAGGTAAGCAGTAGTTTTCAGAACCAAGGATAACCGACCGGTAATGTTAAATGTCCGCCGAGCTTCACAGCCGTGTTTCTCTGACTGCTTAAAAGTTGTCTCCACTCCTTCTCCCCCCTTCTCTCCCTCTCCTCCCCTCTTTTAAAGAACTTACTGTACACTGTGCTTTAGCCGTCTTTTTACAGCGCCAACCTTCCCGTTCAACAAGGTGTGTGTCTGTTTCACCTTGGCTTTGCACTGTGTGAATTTTTTAAACAGGGCAAGCGGGGGGTGCGCTATCTAAAAAATTCACACAGGCTGGTGAAGGAAGCGATGTGTTTGTGTGTGTGTGTTCCACTCGCCGTTCCAGTTGCCGGTTTTTCAGGCGACTGCCGGCCACTTGATAGTCGCCGGCAGTCTGCTGAGAAATCGCCAAGTGGGAGAGGCCCATTAGTCACCACAGGCAGCATCTCTGGAGAGAAGGAACGGGTGACGCTTTGTGTCAAGACCATTCTTCAGACTGAGAGTCGGGGAAAAGGGAAACGAGAAATATAGATGGTGATGTAGACAGATATAGAACAAATGAATGAAAGATATGCAAAGATACACTCTTATACATCGGCGAGACCAAACATAGACTGGGCGATCTTTTCGCTGAACACCTTCGCTCTGTCCGCCTGGACCTACCTGATCTCCTGGTGGCCAAACATTTTAATTCCCCTTCCATTCCCACACTGACCTTTCTGTCCTCGGTCTCCTCCATTGTCAGAGTGAGGCTAAACGCAAATTAGAGCAACAGCATCTCATATTTCGCTTGGGCAGCTTACAACTCAGTGGTATGATTTTGATTTCTCTATAACTTCAAGTAACCCCTGCATTCCCTCTCTCTCTCCATCCCTCCCCCACTCATGTCGCACCAGCTTCTCATTATCACCTAGCAAACAGTTAACAATGGCCTGTTTCCTTTATCCTTTTTTTGCATATCTTTCATTAATTTGTTCTATATCTCTCTACATCACTGTCTATATCTCTGGTTTCTTTGTCCCCTGACTCTCAGTCTGAAGAATGGTCTTGACCCGAAACGTCACCCATTCCTTCTTTCCAGAGATGCTGCCTGTCCCGCTAAGTTACTCCGGTTCTATCCTCGGTTTAAACCAGCATTTGCAGTTCCTTCCTACGCTGTAAGACAACAATTCTACCACTGCGCCAATGGGCCACCCAAACATATTTGTCACCTCTCTAGCCACAGGTGAGTTCCTTGAGGACTGGAGAGTAATCCATGCAGTTCCTTGCAATACTCCAGGTGTGGTCTCACCAGGGTCTTGGTGAGACCACACCTGGAGTATTGCGTACAGTTTTGGTCTCCAAATCTGAGGAAGGACATTATTGCCATAGAGGGAGTGCAGAGAAGGTTCACCAGACTGATTCCTGGGATGTCAGGACTGTCTTATGAAGAAAGACTGGATAGACTTGGTTTATACTCTCTAGAATTTAGGAGATTGAGAGGGGATCTTATAGAAACTTATAAAATTCTTAAGGGGTTGGACAGGTTAGATGCAGGAAGATTGCTCCCGATGTTGGGGAAGTCCAGGACAAGGGGTCACAGCTTAAGGATAAGGGGGAAATCCTTTAAAACCGAGATGAGAAGAACTTTTTTCACACAGAGAGTGGTGAATCTCTGGAACTCTCTGCCACAGAGGGTAGTCGAGGCCAGTTCATTGGCTATATTTAAGAGGGAGTTAGATGTGGCCCTTGTGGCTAAGGGGATCAGAGGGTATGGAGAGAAGGCAGGTACGGGATACTGAGTTGGATGATCAGCCATGATCATATTGAATGGCGGTGCAGGCTCGAAGGGCCGAATGGCCTACTCCTGCAGCTAATTTCTATGTTTCTATGTTTGTATAAAAAGGGAAGTAGAAATAATCCAGGATATTGCAGACTGTTGATCCTTACAATGGTGGTAGCGAAGCTATTAGGCAAGATTCTTTGGGAAAGAATTTACTCGCATTTAGAAGGGAATGTATTAATTAGTGATAGCATTTCCTACAGCAGATCATGTCTTGCTAACTTGATTGAGTTTTTATAGGAAATGACAAAAGTCTTCAATAAGGGCAGTAGATATTGTCTATATGGATTTTAGTGAGGCATTTGAAAAAGTTCCTCAGGGCAGGCTGATCCAGAAGATTAAGATGCATGGAATTCATGGTAACTTGGTATTTCCTATTCACGCCACTCTTGCTATTTGCTGCGCAGCAGTGGGATTTTCTGTTTCACTCTCCTAGGTGTTATTGTAAGATTATTTATTCCTTGTTGGGACATGGTGGACAAGAGTGGGTTGCTGTTCAGTGCACTGCCCCACAAGGCTGGAATTAAGGTGCCTCTACCTTATAGATTTCATAAAGCAACATTGCGAGATACTTTCATCACTAATTATGTTTGTGATTAAATGAGAAAACTAAAACAATAGGGAGAAATTTTTCTCAAATTTGCTGTTCCCTTTTGGTGAATTTATTTTAGGGAATTTGAAGGGCTTTGAATCTAACTAGAGAGAAGGATTCTTATTGATAGGAAACCATTTATCGACGTTGCTGCTCCTCCAGCGTTCTGCTGATCTTTATTTACAGTACTCTTTTACATGGTTAGAGTGTTTTTATTTCCTTGATGCTATAATTCTAATTGGGTTTTTTATATGGCATAAAACAATAGATTGCAACATCAGTTTCTTCCACACTAAATGTTGATCCATTTTTCAGGACAGTGGTGTTCAATATTATCTTTGCATGTTAAACTAATCAGATTGCTGATGCTTTGAAAAATGCATATTGAATGAAGTCTGAAAGGAGTAATCTAATCAAAGGGTTTGGATGGTTTACAAAGAACAGTGAATCCCCAGAGAGATTATGAGGCAGTAATCTAATCAAGGAATTTCAGTAGTTTATAATGGATTTATAACTCAAAATGATTCAAAGATGTTAATCCATTTTAGCTTTAATAAACTGCATTAACAGATCCTGCAATTGTTTTCCCTGAAGGATGATGGAAAATCAAAAATAATGTAAATACTGCAACTTTATTGAGGAAAATAAAACACGATTCACTTCAGTAAAAGGCAGTTTCCAATAACCATCATGTTAGTCAAACTTTCAACCACCCTTCAATCTCTCACAGTGGCTTGATTGCCATTTCTAAGTGTACTTTTCCATTTTGGCTCATAGATTGGCCTTCCTTCGTAGATTATCCTGAAATGTTCTACATGCTTCACTCAAGAGGTAATGGGAATCTCAGAACCTCTCTTTAAGTGAGGCTGACAACTTTTGACAGAAAAGGATACAAAAAAAGGAAGATTGGATATATTTAAACAGTTTGAACACAATTTAAAAGACCAGGCGAGGATCAAACTATGCAGATAAGTGGCAGTTTTGATTCAGTGGGGAATAATAGTTTTCTGTTCTCTTCTGTCTTTCCAGAAAAATTTGCGCACTACGAACTGAAGTTCCCTGCTGCAATGTTGGCTGCTCAAGTCAAATCAGGCCTTCAAGGGCCACCAGGAAATGATGGACTACTAGGACCTCAAGGAGAGACTGGACCAGATGGACCTAGAGGCAAGATTCATCTAAATCTAATAATAAGCATGAGATCATTGACACATTCATCTCATTCCTATTCTGAATGAGAACAACATTTATTATAGCAACAAAAAATACTTTTGGCATGCACAAGCTTCCATTGCAGACCATTTGAAATTGATTTCACAATCTGGCCAGCTTATTGCAGAGGGCACAGGTGTCTCAATGAAAGGGATGAGAACAGGTAGGAAGAATTTTACAGGAAATAATTAATAACTAATCAATTAAATTGCAGGAACAGTTTCATCACTCAACCTGTTCCATTTAGTCAGGTCTCATTATGCATACAATGTATAACCAACAAAAGGCAAAGTCTGATTTCAAAGCGGCACAGGAAACTCATGAGGAATGCTATGAAGGTCTTAGGATTGTAGTGAATGGATTGTGGAGAGTTCGTGGTTTTATATGGAGCATATGATGCAGTCATTTAAATATGAGAAAATTACATTTTCATATTATTCTAGATATAACCGAAGGGACTATATTGTCATACACATTTTATTCATGATTTCAAATTCATTATTTCAAAAGTACAAATCAACAATGAAAATAATCAAAGACACAGATGAGTGGATAATGATGGAGGACCACTTTTATGCCATGAAACATCAGGTTGTTGCGATAAATATTAGCAAGAAAATGCTAACAAAAGAGTTAATAGATAAAGGAGTTGATAAGTCACTTGAGACACCATATCACTCACCCGGGCTGTAGAGGGGCTTAGAGAGTTGTATGGGTGATGGAAATGAGATAGGAACACCCTGCAGGTTTGATAGAGACAAACCTGGTCCACTGGAGTCAAATGAGAAACAACAAGGAAGTCTATTATTTGCAAGAATGGATATTTAAGCAGGCTACTATAAGAATCTTATGATAAGAACAGTACATGTGAGGCAGGGGTGAGGAGGAATTGAAAGTGAGACTGCCAATCTAGAAACTAAACTGATCAGACATAAATTCAACACAATACCCAATTGAAACCAAAGCACCTTTTCTGCACTTGAAGAAAGCAAGAAGTGATGGCCCAGGGGCTTCAATGGATCCAACCTCTGGAAGATAAACTCAATTGTGAAACGTGTGAAATCTAGACAGGAGTAAAGAAAGTATGGTTGTTCCAAATTTGATATTATCCCGAAAAACAGCAGCATCTTCTTTCTGGATACTGCTGTTCAACGCAAAAAGAATGGAGAGTTAAAGCTCAAAGTCCAAATGGTAATAATAGCATTGGTATTGCAGAGCAATTTAGTGATTGGAGTTAATTGAAGGCAACACTATAAAGGTGTTGGTCGTCCTATTTGTATTTTGATTTCCAATTATCAATGAAATTTGTACATTACGAAAACTATGGTTATTGCTGATCTGAACCTTCATCTTCTCTTACCTCCCAAGCATCAAATAATAGTGCAAAAATATAACCCATCCACAGCAACTTTGAAAATAGATAAAGCAATTTCTCTGTATAATTCTAGTTCCCTTCTTCACAAGTTTTTAAATTAAACTTTGCATTGATGTTAGCTTTCTGTCTGCTCCTCTGCGCATGAAAAAACATTTTTATTTCAATTTCAGGAAAGAAAGGCAAAATGAAAAAGAAGAACGATGAGGCGTGTCCTTGACACGCTTTATATATTATGTCAGGGAACTGCTATAGTACAAAGTCGACCTTCCAATTCAATACTCCTGGAAATACAATTGTGCTCCTCTACCTGGACAACCCAAGACAGAAGAGCAGTATTCAAGACTCTTGATAACTGGCTGCATGATTTATTGATGTCTCAATTACAATTCTACCTCTTGGGATTTGTTTATCCCATATATTAAAAGAACCTGCTTTCCCCCTGGTGGGGAATCTCCATGCCACATATTTGGCATCCACACTACCTGATTGTTACACCAGAATATACCTCAAGAAGAGACTCTAAGAATTATTGCTAATGCTCTGGATATCTCAAGATAGTCAGTTTTACATAACGTCAGAAACTTTGCTGTATATTTTTGGATTTTTTTCTGTAGTAAATGGCATGAATTTTTCCACATTGGCTCTTTGTCCGTTTCTTATGGAGTCATTCAGCTCACATGTCTCCACAACCAACGATAGCTTCAAAATCAGGCAGGAGTTAACAATCCACTAGCATGACTGGATGATCAACTTGCCCATACATTCCCATGCAAAACCTTGTCTTGTTGACTTAAAGGTATTGTTTTACAAGATTTACAGAGCTAACTTCTCCCATGCATAAAAGTCGAAAACTATTTCATTCAACGGATCAACCTGGAATGCATGCATGAAATTATTATAGTTGGACAATATTTCACAAGTACTCTGCATAAAATCTGCTCAGTTCTCTTATGCAGTAAGGAGATTACCCTTCTGCTCACCATGCTCTTGCCAGCCATCATACCATCCATATGCTACTTGTAAACCACTTTGATGGCATTTAAACAGCAAGCCATTCCATTTTCTCATAAAGAAAAGTAGGAAAGTGTACAAGGTAACATGGAAGCATGACCTGCCTTGTATTCTAACCCACTGTAGCTTGGCAGTGAGTCATCACAGAAGGGCAAAGATATCAAGAGAGCTTAAATATCAAAAACTTAATAAAAAATAAGTTATAGCCAGGAGTGAAGGAAACAGTCCAGAATTCAACACAGTGAGGATATCAGAATGGGTTATTTATAAAAGAGATCCAAATCAGCAATGGTCATTTTAATTGCAGTAAAGGTTGAGTGAGAGCAGGGATTCTCAGACTGAGGAAAGGATAACCCATTAAGTGATAATTATATTGCTACACCGCAGACAATGGCTCCAGAAATGAGCCGGAACTCATCTTAAAACAATCTGATTGAATTCAGATTTCTTCAACTTTGCTTCTTTGCCAGTTACTTATGGAGTCATTCAACTCTCATTTCTCTGCAAACAAGAGTTGCTTCGAGATCAGGCAGGAATGAACAGTTCTCATCATCATCCGATGATTAACTTATCCATATATTCTTGTCCTAAATGTTTGACGGAGAATAGATTCACACAGCTAACTTTTCCGCTTCAGAAATTAGGGGTTATTGAGGACAACTAGTTTAGGAGGAAAAAAACTAGCCCAGGCATTTCCAGCAGTCACCCAGTAGTGTCTGTATTTGATTACTGGAACACCAACAAGAACTTGTCTTCTTCCATGGTATCCTAATGGAAATTCAGTCTACCATGCTAGCATGCTGCCACAAGCCTGCAATAGATTCATAAACAGCTATGATTTAATAGATCAATGCACGGGTGTTTACTGAACTCAAGCCGATCAACATTTGAATACGTATGAAGGGGAATACGTATGAATGCTTTTTACAATGTTTAAAGGGCTTTTGGATAGGTGCATAATTAGATCAGAAAGGAATAGAGGGTTACGGGCCTAATGTGGGCAAATGGGTTTAGCGTAGATAACTTACCACTGTCAGAATGGTGGGGCAATAGGACTTGTTACTGTGCCATATGCTATTGTGATTCTGTGATTCCAATTAAAGCTAAATACAGAATAAAGAGAAGCTAAGGATTATCCCTAAACTCCAAAGTAAATTTGCCTAGTCACGTGATTAATTATACATAGGGATGTACACAATCTATTGATCTTAAGTTCTGTGTTTATTCTGGACAGGTTACAGAGGTCAGAAAGGTGAAAGAGGCGAACCTGGTATCGAACTTCCTGGTGAGAGCGGTCCGCGTGGCCCCCCAGGTATACAGCAGCACTTTAAACCTTCCTTGGCTGTTATCTCTCTGCTCCTCCTAAAAGTGCTGACACTTACTCAGGGTGGTTATTTAAAGGACATTTTAGAACAGTGTTTCCACACATTAGGGTTAGGGTTACATTGTTACACAGTTACATTGTGCCATATGTTTAGTCTCTTATTTAAATGGAAAAATCAGGTTTCATTTCTTCCCTACTCCTGGTGAATAATGAATTGACATTTTGCAAAACGCTGGCTGCATGTTTCTAGACAAACCCATTCCAGAAAACAATCTATAAGCAAAGTACTGCAGATGTTAGAAAGCCAAAATAAAAGAGAAATGCCGCAAACACTCAGAAGATCAAGCAGCATCTGTGAAGAGAGAACTTTCTGTTTCAGGGCGATGACATAGCAGCTTGCTCCACGAACTGCCAAATGTGATTTTGTTGTCAAGAGAACCTCCCACATTCTAGTTCATCATTGACAATGAAACAGGAATGAACAGATCAATGTTTCAGTTTATTAATTAACCAGATGCATTACATACAGTGCCCTCCATAATGTTTGGGACAAAGACCCATCATTTATTTATTTGCCTCAGTACTCCACAATTTGAGATTTGTAATAGAAAAAAGATCACATGTGGTTAAAGTGCACATTGTCAGATTTTAATAAAGGCCATTTTTCTACATTTTGGTTTCACCATGTTGAAATTACAGCAGTGTTTGTACATAGTCCCCCCATTTCAGGGCACCATAATGTTTGAGACACAGCAATGTCATTTAAATGAAAGTAGTCATGTTTAGTATTTTGGTGTATATCCTTTGCATGCAATGACTGCTTGAAGTCTGCGATTCATGGACATCACCAGTTGCTGGGTGTCTTCTCTGGTGATGCTCTGCCATGCCTGTATTGCAGCCATCTTTAGCTTATGTTTGTTTTGGGGGCTAATCCCCTTCAGTTTTCTCTTCAGCGTATAAAAGGCATGCTCAATTGGGTTCAGATCAGGTGATTGACTTGGCCAATCAAGAATTTACCATTTTTTAGCTTTAAAAAACTCCTTTGTTGCTTTAGCAGTATGTTTGGGACCAGTGTCCTGCTGTAGGATGAACCGTCGGCCAATGAGTTTTGAGGTATTTGTTTGAACTTGAGCAGATAGGATGTGTCTATACACTTCAGAATTCATTATGCTACTACCATCAGCAGTTGTATCGTCAATGAAGATCAGTAAGCCAGTAACTTCAGCAGCCATACATGCCCAGGCCAGAACACCCGCACCACCGTGTTTCACAGATGAGGTGGTATGCTTTGGATCTTGGGCAGTTCCTTCTCTCCTCCATACTTTGCTCCTGCCATCACTCTGATATAAGTTCATCTTTGTCTCATCTTTCCACAAGACCTTTTTCCAGAACTGTGGTTGCTTGTTTAAGTACTTCTTGGCAAACTGTAACCTGGCCATCCTTTCTTTGCGGCTAACCAGTGGTTTGCATCTTGCAGTGTAGCCTCTGTATTTCTGTTCATGAAGTCTTCTGCGCCACTGTGATCATTGACAAATCCACACCTGACTCCTGAAGGGTGTTTCTGATCTGTCGGACACGTGTTTAAGGATTTATCTTTATTATAGAGAGAATTATTCTGTCATCAGCTGTGGAGGTCTTCCTTGGCCTGCCTGTCCCTTAGCGATTAGTAAACTCACCAATGCTCTTTTTCTTCTTCATGATGTTCCAAGCCGTTCATTTTGGTAAGCCTAAGGTTTGAATGATGTCTCTAACAGTTTTATTCTTGGTTCTCAGTCACATAATAGCTTCTTTGACTTTCATTGGCACAAGTTTGGTCCTTATGTTGATAAACAGCAATACAAGTTTCTAAAGGTGATGGAAAGATTGGAGGAAAGACTAGGTGCTGAGAGCTCTCTTGTACCTGCATTAAGGAGGCATTTAAACACACCTGAGCAATTACAAACACCCGCGAAGCCATGTGTCCCAAACATTATGGTGCCCTGAAATGGGGGGGACTATGTATAAACACTGCTGTAATTTCTACATGGTGAAACCAAAATGTTTAAAAATTGCCTTTAATAAAATCTGACAATGTGCACTTTAACCACATGTGATTTTTTTTCTATTACAAAACTCAAAGTGAGGAGTACAGAGGCAAATAAATAAATGATGGATCTTTGTCCCAAACATTATGGAGGGCACTGTACATAATAATGGGCAGAATACTATACCTCATGGGTGAGCCTATGCTAGGTATGCTGGACATTTGCCCATTTGGCAAAACATAGAGTACGATTAGAGATCTGCGGGTTACCGTGCCATGATTCCTTAAGTCAGGAGACATGGTGTGTTTTCTGGGGTTTATTGACTATCTGACCAAGTTCCTGCCCTGTCTGAGTGAGATGTGGTAAACCTTGGACATTTAGCCAAGGAGGATGTGGTGTGGTGTTGATTGTTGCTCATGAACAAGAGCTTGAACGCCTCAGGGAGACGGTCCCAGCAGACACCTTTGTGAGGTTCTCAAAAGGAACGGGAATTGAATCACTGGGCCACATGATTCCTTTCCCAATCTCTCTCCACAACTGAAGCCCTCCAATTCAGGCAATATTCTAATGGATCTCCTTTGCACTGTCTCTAGTGAACTAAATCCTTCCTATAAAGTGCCGACCAGAACTGCACATATTACTCCAAGAGTCCCCTAACCGGTGTTTTGTTAAGTTGCAGCATAACACCCTGATTTTTATATTCTCTGTCACGACCTATGTCACATGCCTTCTTCACCATCCTATCTACTTACATGGCTACTTTCAGGTAAGCATAGACTTGAACGATCCCTCTGATCACCGATATTCATTAACTGCATAACATTTACTGTATGTATCCTATACTGGTTTGTTTTCCAAAAATGCACCACCTTGTACTTGTTGGGTTAAATTTAATCTTTACACTCTGCCCAACTTTCCATGTGATCTGTATCCTGCCGTAGCCTTAGTTGATCTTCCTCACTATCCACAACTCCCCCAACTTCCATGTTATCTGCAAACTTACTAATCATACCTTCCACATTTTGACCTTTTCACCGTTTGACCTGTTTTTACAAAATGTTAAATGGTCAGCTCGACATAGATTACAAGACCTACACCAAACCCAAACCAATTAGGAACAGACGAGGGCATTCGATGCAATTTGTGATCCCAGCTACAAAGACAGATGTGTACAGCAATTTGTTCTTTACCCGCACAATTAAAGCATGGAATAATCTCCACCCTACTATAGTTACCCAACCAGATGCAACTAAATTTAAAGTAGCTCTTTCTTCCCAATAACCCTTTCTGGCTTATTCCAGTTTAAATTCCATTTGGAATATTTTGGAGGACCAAGAAACCAATAAACCACATCTGTGGAATTCTCTGCGGGTTACCGAGAATTCTCTGTGGGTTCTCTGGATACTTTCAAGAGAGGGCTAGATAGGGTTCTTAAAGATAGCAGAGTCGGGGAAATGGGGAGAAGGCAGGAACTGGGTACTGATTGGGGATGATCAGCCATGATCACATTGAATGGCGATGCTGGCTCGAAGGGCCGAATGGCCTACTCCTGCACCTATTGTCTATTGTCTAGTCACATCCAAGTTGTTAATATATATCACAAACAATAGGGATCCCAGTACCAAGCCCCGCAGCACAGCATTTGTCAGACTCCCAATCAGAAAAGCATCCTTCCACCACAAGCCTCTGCCTCTGTTACCAAATCCTGGATTCCATGTGCCTTGACTTTCTCAACCAGCTTACCATCCAGAATCTTGTCAAATGTCTTACTCAGGTGCTTACAGCCAATGTCAACAACCCTGCTTCCTTCAAACTTAGTTCCACCTTGGAAAAAGCCTGTCAAATTATTGAGGCAGTATTTCCCCCTCACAATGCCATCCTAATTATCTCTAATTAGACCAGCCTTTCTAAATATATAAAAATCCTATCCCTCAGGATTTTCTCCAATAATTTTCCTACTTTGATGTGAGATTCAAAGGCTTTTCATGACTATTGCATACTGGAAATGTGTTTGAATAAGGCCGGCAATGTCACAGCGGTAGAGTTACTGCCGTTCTGAGCCTGAGACCTGGGTTTGATTCGGATTACAGGTGCTGTCTGTATGGACTATGCATGTTTTCCCTGTGATGATTTGGGTTTTTACCGGGTGCTCTGTCTTCCTTTCACTCTCCAAAGATGTGTAGGTTTGTTAGTTTGTTACCTTCTATAAACTGTTCCTAGTGTGTAGGATTAAAACTAGTGTATGGGTGATCGCTTGTTGACGCAGAATCACTGGGCCAAAGGGCCTGTTTCCATGCTGTATCTCTAAACTAAACTAAACATTCACCAGCCTGGAGTTATCTAGCCCATCTCTGCTGCCCTTGAAAACAGAGGAACATTAATTATATTCAAATCTCTTGACACCTCATCAGTGGCAAACAAAGATACAAAAATAGGGTAAGATTTTTAATCCTATAATATCTAACACCTCTTCCTTCTTAATACTGAACTGCTCTAGATTATCCACATACCCCTTCCTGAACTCATTTTCTTGTCCTTCTCCTTGGCAACTATAGCTGAGAAGTATTCATTTAGAACCTTGCCCACATTGCCTGGCTCCACATATAGATTAACCCTTTAGTCCTAAAGGGGCCTACCCTTTCTCTGGCTACCCTCTTGATCCTGATACACATGTTGGGCTTCTCCTTAATCTTGTTTGTCAAGGATATTTCATAGCCTCCTATTGCCTACCTAATTTATTTCTTTAGTTCTCTCCTCGGCATTCCACAAGAGACTCCTTGATCCCAATTTCCTATATCTACCATGTTTTCTTTTTTCCCCAATTAAATCTCTAGTATCTCTGTCATCTAAGGTACGTTAATTGGCTTCATCCTTGCTGGTACATGCTGGTCCTCAACTCTTACTAACACTCTTAAGACTTTGATTTGTCAGCTGTCATTTTACCCACAAGCATCTGCTCCCAATCTACTTATGTCAGATGTTAAATATCAGTCTCACACTCAGTTCAAGACATTAGTTTGAGGACTGACCTTATCCATTTCCATAATTATCTAAAAACTTAGAGAATTATGGTCACTATTGCCCCCAATTACATTTCCACTGCCTGCCTGGTTTAATTTCCTAATAAATAAGGTTGAATACTGCTCAATCTGTAGTAGAACTCTCCACATATAGTCTAAAGATATATTCTTTGATATACTTAACAAATTCCACCTGATCTAAATCCCTTTGCAACCTAAAACAATCTGAGTCAATACTGGGAAAGTTAAAATCCCTCATTGCTATAACCCTATTGCTTTTATACCTTTGTGCAATTTATTTGCATATCTCTTCTTCTCATTCCTCTTACCATTGGTAAATGCAGAGGAGCTTTGATTCATCAGCTACGGGTGGGCGGATGGTGGGCAGTGGGAGGTTTTCTTGCTTGGGTTTGAGATGACATTGTAACGCTTGTCTGGAATCCAGATGATTCTCATTCTTACACCACTGTCTGTCATCTCTCCTGGTGCTGTCTTGTTAGAGGGTCAACCACATGGCTGTTGATTTGGAATCATATAAAGATTAGACCAGAATAAGGGTGGCACGTTCTCTTATCTGAACGATAATGGTGGACCAAATAGTCTTTACAACAATCTGTCAGTTTAATGGTCAATGAGTCTCACTTTTTTTCGAGCAGATTATTGAATAAATGGAATGAAAACTCCACAGTTGTGATGGTAAAAATTGAATAGCTTTAGATACTGATCCAGAGACAGTATCCCAATTATGTGGGTTCTTGAATAAAATCTGCCTGTTCACTGCAGAACATATAAAATCATAATGCAAGTCCTTTCCAGATAGTGATCATCTCAAGCACACGTTAATGATGACTTTTTATAAACATGACTTGTCCCATTTGTAATTTTACCATAAAAGTGGTCTTCCTCAAGGTGATCTTTCATGGTGTGGATATGCCTGATTAGTGACTTGCCCAGAGACCACTTTCATCATCAATGTCACTCCCCAAAAGACTTTTGACAAGGCCCCACATAGAAGGGCAGCCCAAAAGGTTAGAACATATGGGATCCTACAATAAACTTCCCAAAAGAGATGGAGACAATTTTGCTCATTAGTATATGCAACAGGTTTTTTTAAGTGAGGCAAATCAATAATTCACCAGTCACTTGCCTGGTTGAAAGCAGCACCTCCAGCGTTCAGGAAGCTCAGCACTCTCCAGGCCATTGCAGGCTCCCAGCCACCAACCCATTACCTGTAATATTTACTCCCTCGAGCTGGCAAAAAAGGTTTCAATGTGTATGTATTCAAGATGCCCTTCATCAACTTGCTAAGATTGACCGAATAATATCTCTCCAACTCACAACCTCTATCACTAAAGATAAGGGCTACAGCATGGGGACCACTTGCAGTTTTCACTCCACATCATATTACAATTTGGCTGTTCCTTCTTTGTCTTTGTAAACCTGGAACTCCATACCCAAAAGCCAAAAGGTCATAGGGTTCTGCTTCTCCGAAACCCAATTATCTTCTCTCATTGAAAGCAATGATAATTTCTACTCATTATCATATTCTTTTAATGTCTGCCTTTGCTGTTTTCAAATTGTAATCATTTTAACTTTAATTTTATGGTCAATCGAATGAAGAAGACTAGCCATTCGTTATCCTTACTTGCCCAAAGGAAAATTAGTGAATGGATAACAAGTAATTTTTTTAAATTGCAATAAATAAAATTAGAAAGACAGAAATTTCACATCTATAAGCCATTTTCAGTGTAGATTGATTATTTAGTTATAATTAAGATTTCCAGTAAGCATTTATATCTAAATGGAGGAGTTGTAGCATGCTTAGTTTGTTTCTTTTAGATTAATATCACACTTTCATACTCTGGGTGGCTAAGTGTCAGATCTCTCTGTGACTGGTTAGAGCAGATACTGGTTACAGCCACCTTCTAAAGGAATTCTAGAAAATTAAGTCTGAAAAAGGGTTTCAACCCGAAACGTTGCCTATTTCCTTCGCTCCATAGATGCTGCCTCACCCGCTGAGTTTCTCCAGCATTTTTGTCTACCTCTAGAAAATTTAATGTACACATAGCCATCCAGTCCATCATCTCAGTATCCTTGAGATACCACATATCCTGTTTGATTTCATCTTTCAGAATATGGTCACGGCTCCTCGTGTATACATCCAAGTACCTCTTATATAGCTTGGGGAAGAACACTCCTGATTTCCTCATTTAACTGTGGATGCCAGGTGTTACCATAGCCACCCTGCTATTATATTGCAAGGCCCATCTGCAGAAAGTCCCTCGTTCTTCCCAGCTGATCAGCAAAGAGATCCACAACTCCAACTGTTGAAGCTTCAAGTTATATTTTGAATCAGATGAGTCTGATTGGCAGACACTGAGGAAATGTGTGCCCATTGTGTGTTTCAGGTCTGCCAGGATTGGGAAACCAAGGTCCTCCAGGAACCCCAGGCCCACGGGGCATCACAGGCCCTGCAGGAAGTGAGGGAAGATGTGATCCTGCAGATTGCTTCTTTCCTGCAAGCTTTCCACAATCATCCACACACCGATAAAGTCCATCCTTAACCAGAAACAGTTTCAAGGGTGGCAGTCTTTGAACTGTTGGTTAACGCACTTTACAGTTTAACAAAGGAATCCAGTTTCTACCTTTGCAAGTTGCAAAGATGTATGGGTTGTCACCTGAATGCTGTTTGTGCCAATGCATCCACATTCAGTCAGAGTCGTGCTCTCGCAGCCTGGCGGCTGATGGTGGATTAGTGATTCAATTGAAAAGGTGTTATGTTGAGCATGAGACACACAGCTGCTCCAGGTTTTTTACATTTACAAATCTACAATTGTTCTCCAATTTACAAATCTACAGATAGAATTGTTCTCCAATTCTGTTTCATAGTCTTTGAACACATCGAATAGACAATTCCCACATAGTGTGGTGATTTAATTGGTAAATAACTTTTTCAAGTATTTTAGCTCTTTAAGCATATTTCAGTAAGAAATAAATGATTTAATATAGATGATAACTGCGATAGACATCTATCCCCATCCCATTCCACAAGCCTCCTCAGATTATTCAGATCCGGAGGAGACCTTTGGATCAGTGCGCCAGTCCCTGTGTTATGAAGGACTAAACAATCAGTCTCACACCCATAGCTCTAGAAAAAAAAAGGACTCGTTTATTACCAATTTGAAAGTTTTATTGAATCTGCTTGCATCCTCTATTAAATATTATTTTTCATTATTTATTATTAAAATATACCAATATTTCTAGCTGAAAGCTTCAATTAAGAATTTCAATTTACGAATCCATCTGATCAAAACATCAAACGTGTGATGTTAACACGTATTGCATTAAAGAGCAAACAATGCCTGCATGATTTTTTTCATTTATTTCCATGAATAACAATTCGTAATTTTAATGTGATCTGGTCAATAGACGTGTTGATGTTTTTTATCAATACACATTACATGGTGATCTTTGTGATTTTATTGCTGGTTGGATACATCGCATGACTATTGAATAGTGCCATCTCACGACCTTTATTTTGAAGGATAAGCCTCAATGAAGAGCCTCAAAAGGATAATAATGAAACCGTGTGGCAATGTAGGTAATTGTGTTTCTCCATTGTATTTTAATAGTATATAATTCAAATGGTAAAATAACAAGAAGCACTTATTTTTGACAAACATGGTAGTTTAACATTATTGTTAATCAGCTCACCGCATTTGTAATGTACTGGCACTATTAGGGCTAGGAAGTAGTGGTAACTTTTAGAATGAACTGTGTGGAACAAATACTATTCCAAACGGTGCTATGTGTATATTTTGAGTTTTTAATTTAACCATGGCAAAATTTAATTTTAAGCAACTTGTACTGCCAGCTTTTAAATACATATGTTGATTCAATTCAAATGTAATTAAAAATGGCAGATCTTATTTTTTATACATTGTAAAAGTGCTATTTTATTTTCATACACATTGTAAGTGTCATTTCCTGTCCGAGAGCTGAACTGTTTGGTGCGATGCATGCACGATGTACGCTACTGAGATTATTGATTCAAATTTATTTATGCTGGATATTTGACACTAAGTTTTTGTTTGTTTTATATTAACAATTTATTTGAACAAAATGTATATGTTGTAATTTAGAAAAAATATCTTCTGTGTTAGTTACGAAATGAACTTCACCTGCTGTTGTGCACTGGTCCCAGTATTTTTACGAATGGAACAGTGGCATATTTAATGTGTATTGTTACTAGAAGTACCTCATAAGAAGAGCATTCCATCCCAACTTAGTTTCTAAGCATAATTTTCCTTTTATTCTAAATAAAAGTGATGCACAGCAGGCCAAACATATTCATTTGTACAATCAAATTTGCCATGAAGGTAGAGCTGACCTAATGTATGTGCTAAATGTAAATCAAGAACACAAATATGTTTAAAGCAGTGCCTCAAATTACTGCACTTTGTCTTTCATACATAGGCCATACACTGGAACAGCTCTTTCAGAGAACTGTTACAGGGATCAAGTCGTCAAGTCAAGTTTATTTGTCACATACACATACGAGATGTGCAGTGAAATGAAAGTGGCAATGCTCGCGGACTTTTGTGCAAAAAGACAAACAACCAAACAAACTATAAACACAATCATAAACACACATATTCTTTTACATAATAAATAATGGAAGGAAAAATGTTCAGTAGAGTTTGTCCCTGGTGAGATAGGCGTTTACAGACCGAATGGCCTCTGGGATAAACTCCTTCTCAACCTCTCCATTCTCACCGCACATGGCAACGGAGGCGTTTGCCTGACCGTAGCAGCTGGAACAGTCCGTTGCAGGGGTGGTAGGGGTCTCTCAAATTGCACCTCCTGATGTATAGTTCCTGCAGGGGGGCAAGTGAAGTTCCCATAGTGCGTTCGGCCGAACGCACTACTCTCTGCAGAGCCTTCTTGTCCTTGGCAGAGCAATTCCCGGACAAGATGCTTTCCACCGCCGCTGTGTAGAAGCACTGGAGGATCCTCAGAGACACTCTGAATTTCACAATTGCCTGAGGTGGTAAAGGCGCTGCCTTGCCTTGCTCACGAGTGCTGAAGCGTGTGATGCCCATGTCATATCCTCGGAGATGTGGACTCCCAGATATTTAAAACAGTTCACCCTATCCACAGGATCCCCATTTATCCTCAATGGAGTGTATGTCCTCGGATGATGTGCCCTCCTAAAGTCCATGATCAGCTCCTTCGTTTTTTTGATGTTCAAGAGGAGGCTGTTATCCTGGCACCAGAGTGCTAGATCAGCCACCTCCTCCCGGTAGGCCTTCTCGTCGTTGTCTGAGATCAGGCCCACCACCACAGTGTCATCAGCAAACTTAATTATTGAGTTGGAGCTGAACCTAGCCACACAGTCATGTGTGTACAGGGAGTACAATAGGGGGCTGAGGACGCAACCCTGGGGCGATCCTATGCTCAGGGTGAGGGACTTCGATGTATTCCCAGGGTGAGGGCTATGCTTCTGTCCTGCAGTGTTCTTCAGCTAGAAAGATATATTTATACAATGTGGCTCTAGAACAAAAGGAAAAGTAACAGAATATAATAGTGGAAATTCCGTAATTTCCGGTTCTAATTTCTGTTTTCCTATTTAATATTTTCCTTATTTTTGATCTGAAAACCAAGGAAATTCGATGGTTGAATTGGAATCTGCAAAAATATAGTATTCATCATACCTTTCTTCCTCCCTCCCCATTCCAGGACATTCACTGTACAGCTCCAATCAATCTTTCTTCAGTATTTAGTTGAAATAAACATCGATTATTTCCTGCCAGTTAATTGGGTGTTGCCAAGAGCACCTTTCACTCGATTATGAGAGAAGGGCAGAAATGGTGTAATTTCAGATTGTCCTTTCATTATACACTAACTGTTGAAAAACAATGATTTAGCATTAAGGTTGGTAAATGCTCTTGTAAATGCATGCACAAATATTTTAGAATATGTACTAATAATGTTAACTTTTTTTGCTGCTGTTATGAACATGGCTCTATATCAGTCATTGGTCATAAAAACAGGACAAATTGTGATGATATACATCTGCTGAGAAACAAATGTACTAAATATGAACTTGCATTTAATTTCAAAGAACATAGACAAACCTCTTTGCTTCAATCTATCATAGCAAAGAGAAATTGGCATTGAACCGTTGTTTATACAGATGTAAAGGATTTCGGCATTAGTTAATGATCTTTGAAATCCTTCATAATTTGTTTGCAGTTGATCCTGTCACAAGACATCAACTGACTATAGGTGAATATTTTGATAGCAGATGGATGATCAGTTTTAATTTATGTATTTAGGTTGTATTAATTATTGGTGCCATTAATTAACTGATCATTTTCACATTTCAGATTTTACTTTTTTCCCACTTTTCCAGGAAATTATAACTTTTTTGTTTAATTCAGTTCAAACTCACTACCTTTTCTGTTTGCTTTCCAATCTTTTCACCACTCTTGTGCCAAAGATGTTGGGGTCTACAACAACAGTTGGTTGTTGAATCTCCAGTACCTGACCTGAAGAATTATCTTTGTATTTGACTCATGCTGTTTAACAAGAGGGGTACTGAGCCTGCCTCAACCTTGCCTTAAACATTCTGGTCTTGTTTGACTGAGGTTGCTAGAAAACAAGTAGAAGTGGGGAACTCAGATTAATTTTTTTCTGGTATAACACAGGAGTAGTGAAGACCTACATGATATCAGCAAGCTCAAAATCTGAGGTGGATTTAAACTGGAGACTGCTTGGTCCATCAGACAGTCCAGCAGTGGAGTAGAACTAATAGGGATGTTCACGAGTTAAATGTTATAATACTGTATGAAAATTAAGCCTCTGATGCAAATTAGTTGCTGATTCACTTTTTCACCTTGTCATTTTCTTAAATTTTTTTATTGAGATTTGATGGATATTTTCAGTGATCATATTCTTAACTAATTTTTAGTTTTTTATTTGTTTGAACTATTTGGAGTTTTGTACCACATTGTAGTAAGATGCTTTCTGCTCATTTCGTTAGAAAGAGTTTCTGTACCCATATCCACTTAAGGAGCAGGAGATAGAATGAAATCAAATTTTGAAATCAAATGCTCAGTCATTGAAATTGCTAATCCATTTAAGATGTTTATACTATTTTGTATGGCATTAGCCTGCCCATCAGTTATTGGAAAGATAAATACAGATATATCTTTTGATAGATCCTCACACTATTTGAATAATGCACCCTGTTCTGATTTTATGTCGCTGTGGACTCTATCAGGTATAGATGAATTAAAGCCAGAAAAATGTTTCATGTTCATACTTGTGCCAGTTTGAATTCAAATTGCTATTAAGACAATTGATGTGAACTAATGTTGGCTTATATACAGAGAAAAGTAAATAATGTTATTGCTTTATAATTCATGATTACATTGTGTACCGCTCATTTAAATAAACCGTCTACTGCTTTAGAACCTGGGTCTTAGTCGAATATATCAAATCACATCTAAGTTCACAGCATGAGAATAGGCCATGCATACCTTATCTCAAATTCTCAGTTTCCGCTGCAAGATGAGGCTTTCCACTCAAGGAAGATATCCTGCAGTTCTCATGCTCCCTCTCCTCCAGACATAACAAGGATAGAGTACCTTCCATCTCAGAGTGCCATACCTCTCCTTTATCCGTCCTCTTTCCTTCCCTACTGCCCTCTCATCCACATCCCTCCTTCCAGCCTTATATTTCATTCCTCCTCCTTCCTTATCTGACACTTTGTCTCCTTTTCACCTCTAGCCTTTGTCATCTCCTCCAATCTCCTTCCCTCACCTGTATCTACCTACCAGGCATTGCCCCGCCACAACCTCTCTTTCTTAGATTTCTCCCCCTTACTCCATCAGTCTGACGAAGGGTCCTTACCTGAAATATCAACTGTCTGTTTCCTCCACAGATGATGCCTGATCCGCTGAGTTCTTCCAGCACTTTTTCTTGCTCAAGATTGCAGCATCTGTGGTCTCTTCTGTCTCCATACCGATCTCAGTTGTTCTATCCCTCACTTCATTTCATTCTATCAAGGTATCTTCCTATCTTTTTGTAGCTTCTCCACAATTTAATCTATTATACTCAAGTTGAACACTGGCTTAGGTTGAAGCTGCACATTCAAGCAACAAACTCACATTTTTAAAGAGCTTTATCAAGGCCTTCTATTTTTTTTAGAAGATCTTCAGTCTGCTCGTTCACTGTATAAATTCTCACTTCTGGAATCGTGCTCGTAACTTTTTTATGCCTTCTCTCTGCAATTTGGAAAGTAGAAATGAACTCATAATCTAAGCGAGTTTCTATGAATGTGTAACATATCATACTTTCAAATTATTTATCTACAAAAATGAAACACAACGCATTTGAATGTGTCTGTTACCTCAGATTTAAAATGAGCATTTGTATATTTAGTTTCTGGTAAAATAATAGGAAGGTAAAATACACAGGAGCTTAAAACAAATCAGAACATTACTGCTACCCTATCTGCTGCAGCTAAATGCAGCACATGCAGTGTTCATTCCCAAGTGTTAAAGCTCATATTTATATGCTCTTACTTAGAAATATTTGTCTAATAAAAGTTGGCATTTCTGGCAACATTACTGTATGTTTTGGGAAGTACAGGTTTTTCTGCTATTCCCATTAGTTATAATGTGATTGATGGGAACATTATTTGCATTACGAGGGCAGCTTTTGATGTAGAGTAATCGCAATCAGAAAAGTTAAATTTGAGCTTTAATGGGATTTACAGCCTGTTCTGCTACAAATGACTTTCTATAATGTGAGGATTCTTAGGAATGTAACTATTGTGTTATAGCAGAACAACCTTTATCACTCTTTGCAATTATTTCTGCCACCACCTCCTATTGGTACTGCAAATGCACCTCCACTCTGAGGCAGTCCTTATCCTCTAGGATGACAATGTTCTAGTCAGAAAAACTCGACGGGGAGGGGAGGAGTGGGGTGGGGAGGAGTGGGGTGGGACACATGATGTCCTCTCTTCTGTCTCCATCTCTTACATTGCCGGGGAATGTTCCTTTAATGGGGCCTTTTCACGGGGCGAGTTGACGCAAGATGTCACCAGAGTGAAGAGGTCGTGGTCCAGCACGAGTCTCGCACGATATAACGGGGGGTAGATAAAGAGTTCCCACGGTACTCGGCATTTCTGTTATTTGTGCGAGTGACTTATCCGTTTCCCAAGCTTTCGCGTTAAATCTTGAATGAACATCGTGAACTACACGTGACACAAATGATGTAACTTTTTTTTTCACACACTATATATATCCTCCCTTGGTTGAATTGGCTCATTTGGAGACATATTTTACTGTGTATGTGGGAGACACAGATGGACTGAGCACAGTACCTCGATCTTACTGTGTGTGGGAGAGGGGGAGAAAGAGACGTACACTCACAGAGGCAGAGTCTCTCAGCCTGTGTAAGAGGGAGGGAGAGAGAGAGAGAGGCACACACAAGATGGATGTGAAATCTCACCTGCCTGTTTCAGTGACAGACACCCGCCGCCAGTAAATGAAGACACCCCCATCTGTCTCCCCCTCCTCTCCCTCGACTCCCCCACCTTTCCCTCCCAACTCCAGTCCCGTCCCGACCCCCTGGGAAACTGAATAGAGCAACAATATAGATATAGAAACTGAAACAATATAGAAACTGAATAGCGCAACATGGCAAAAACATCTCTGACACGCTTTACCCCCTTTCTTTGAGATTTTCTGGGAGCCATCTCTGCAAGTGTTCCTGTTAAAAAGATTATCCAACAATGACAATTAGGTGGGACGTCCTCGAAGGACACATGTTCCCTTGTCGATATTTTTACTCACCTTCTGTCCCCTCTGTCCAGCTTCCGGGTTTACCGTTCGCAGGAGTTCCCACGCGCTATATCTCTAAAATCTGAAGTTAGGTAATGTCTAAAGGAACTGCAGACGCTGGTTAATGCTGGTTAATACGCACAGAAGGACACAAAATGTTGGTGTAACTCAGCAGGTAAGTCAGATCTGGGAAGAAAAACATAAAAAGCTGGAGTAAGTCAGCGGGTCAGGCAGCATCTCTGGAGAAAAAGAATAGGTGACGATTCGAATCGGAGCCCTTCTTCAGACAGCCTAATCGGAATTGAGTCTGAAGATGTGTCTCGTCCCGAAACATCAGCTTTTTTTCTCCAGAGATGCTGCTTGACTCGCTGAGTTACTCCAGCTTTTTGTGTCTGTCTTCGGTTTAAACCAGCATGTGCAGTTCACTCCTTACACGGGTCTCTGTACAACATTGATTGGTAGCGTTCCGGAGCCCTGGACCCGAGGACTCCGACCTGTATCTCTCAAAGAAGTACATGTGAAAAATTTCTCACGGACCATAAAAATGCGTAACCTTTCAGTAAAGTCCCTTTTAAAGTCCCTTTTAAAGATTATAGTTATTTTCTTGAATCTCATTAACATAACTCATGAATAAGTTGATGTCCATATGCAGATGCAAATCTTTATTTTTATTTATTTTTTAAATTCAATCCCACAGAAGATAATTTTTACTCACCTGTCCCCTCTGTCCAGCTTCCGGGTTCACCGTTCGCAGGAGTTCCCACGGTACCCGCAAGAGTTATTACGGATATCGCACTGGCCACTACGTTCATATAATGTTGCAATACTCAACCACAAGTGTACAAGTCACTCTGGGAGAAATTCAAACTTTCTTGAATTTTCTCCCGAGTGACCAAGTTACACGATTACCTGCCGTTAGCGCTACGGTGGTCCACGAATGCCGTACTGTTATCGCACGAGGTTCCCACGATGTTAAACTCCGGTTAACTCTTGCGTCAAGTCGCCCCGTGAAAAGGCCGCTTAAAGGTTGCAACCCTGGCACCTGCACTAAATACAAAGTTATTTAGAAACATAGAAACATAGAAATTAGGTGCAGGAGTAGGCCATTCGGCCCTTCGAGCCTGCACCGCCATTCAATATGATCATGGCTGATCATCCAACTCAGTATCCCGTACCTGCCTTCTCTCCATACCCTCTGATCCCCTTAGCCACAAGGGCCACATCTAACTCCCTCTTAAATATAGCCAATGAACTGGCCTCGACTACCCTCTGTGGCAGGGAGTTCCAGAGATTCACCACTCTCTGTGTGAAAAAGGTTCTTCTCATCTCGGTTTTAAAGGATTTCCCCCTTATCCTTAAGCTGTGACCCCTTGTCCTGGACTTCCCCAACATCGGGAGCAATCTTCCTGCATCTAGCCTGTCCAACCCCTTAAGAATTTTGTAAGTTTCTATAAGATCCCCTCTCAATCTCCTAAATTCTAGAGAGTATAAACCAAGTCTATCCAGTCTTTCTTCATAAGACAGTCCTGACATCCCAGGAATCAGTCTGGTGAACCTTCTCTGCACTCCCTCTATGGCAATAATGTCCTTCCTCAGATTTGGAGACCAAAACTGTACGCAATACTCCAGGTGTGGTCTCACCAAGACCCTGTACAACTGCAGTAGAACCTCCCCTGCTCCTATACTCAAATCCTTTTGCTATGAAAGCTAACATACCATTCGCTTTCTTCACTGCCTGCTGCACCTGCATGCCCACTTTCAATGACTGGTGTACCATGACACCCAGGTCTCGATGCATCTCCCCTTTTCCTAGTCGGCCACCATTTAGATAATAGTCTGCTTTCCTGTTTTTGCCACCAAAATGGATAACCTCACATTTATCCACATTATACTGCATCTGCCAAACATTTGCCCACTCACCCAGCCTATCCAAGTCACCTTGCAGTCTCCTAGCATCCTCCTCACAGCTAACACTGCCCCCCAGCTTAGTGTCATCCGCAAACTTGGAGATATTGCCTTCAATTCCCTCATCCAGATCATTAATATATATTGTAAATAGCTGGGGTCCCAGCACTGAGCCTTGCGGTACCCCACTAGTCACTGCCTGCCATTGTGAAAAGGACCCGTTTACTCCTACTCTTTGCTTCCTGTTTGCCAGCCAGTTCTCTATCCACATCAATACTGAACCCCCAATGCCGTGTGCTTTAAGTTTGTAAACTAATCTCTTATGTGGGACCTTGTCGAAAGCCTTCTGGAAGTCCAGATACACCACATCCACTGGTTCTCCCCTATCCACGCTACTAGTTACATCCTCGAAAAATTCTATAAGATTCGTTAGACATGATTTACCTTTTGTAAATCCATGCTGACTTTGTCCAATGATTTCACCACTTTCCAAATGTGCTGCTATCCCATCTTTAATAACTGACTCTAGCAGTTTCCCCACTACCGATGTTAGACTAACTGGTCTGTAATTCCCCGTTTTCTCTCTCCCTCCCTTCTTAAAAAGTGGGGTTACGTTTGCTACCCGCCAATCCTCAGGAACTACTCCAGAATCTAAAGAGTTTTGAAAGATTATTACTAATGCATCCACTATTTCTGGAGCTACTTCCTTAAGTACTCTGGGATGCAGCCTATCTGGCCCTGGGGATTTATCGGCCTTTAATCCATTTAATTTACCCAACACCACTTCCCGGCTAACCTGGATTTCACTCAATTCTTCCAACTCCTTTGACCCGCGGTCCCCTGCTATTTCCGGCAGATTATTTATGTCTTCCTTAGTGAAGACGGAACCAAAGTAGTTATTCAATTGGTCCGCCATATCCTTGTTCCCCATGATCAACTCACCCGTTTCTGACTGCAAGGGACCTACATTTGTTTTAACTAATCTCTTTCTTTTCACATATCTATAAAAACTTTTGCAGTCAGTTTTTATGTTCCCTGCCAGTTTTCTTTCATAATCTATTTTTCCTTTCCTAATTAAGCCCTTTGTCCTCCTCTGCTGGTCTCTGAATTTCTCCCAGTCCTCCGGTATGCTGCTTTTTCTGGCTAATTTGTACGCATCATCCTTCGCTTTGATACTATCCCTGATTTCCCTTGTTATCCACGGATGCACTACCTTCCCTGATTTATTCTTTTGCCAAACTGGGATGAACAATTTTTGTAGTTCATCCATGCAGTCTTTAAATGTCTTCCATTGCATATCCACCGTCAACCCTTTTAGAATTAATTGCCAGTCAATCTTGGCCAATTCACGTCTCATACCCTCAAAGTTACCTTTCTTTAAGTTCAGAACCATTGTTTCTGAATTAACAATGTCACTCTCCATCCTAATGAAGAACTCAACCATATTATGGTCACTCTTGCCCAAGGGGGCACGTACAACAAGACTGCTAACTAACCCTTCCTCATTACTCAATACCCAGTCTAAAATAGCCTGCTCTCTCGTTGGTTCCTCTACATGTTGATTTAGATAACTATCCCGCATACATTCCAAAAAATCCTCTTCCTCAGCACCCCTGCCAATTTGATTCACCCAATCTATATGTAGATTGAAGTCACCCATTATAACGGTTTTGCCTTTGTCGCACGCATTTCTAATTTCCTGTTTGATACCATCTCCAACTTCACTACTACTGTTAGGTGGCCTGTACACAACACCCACCAGCGTTTTCTGCCCCTTAGTGTTTCGCAGCTCTACCCATACCGATTCCACATCCTGCAAACTAATGTCCTTCCTTTCCATTGCGTTAATCTCCTCTCTAATCAGTAACGCTACCCCACCTCCTTTTACTTTCTCTCTATCCCTCCTGAATATTGAATATCCCTGGATGTTCAGCTCCCAGCCTTGGTCACCCTGGAGCCATGTCTCCGTGATCCCAACTATATCATAGTCATTAATAGCTATCTGCACATTCAACTCATCCACCTTATTACGAATGCTCCTTGCATTGAGACACAAAGCCTTCAGGCTTGTTTTTACAACACTCTTACCCCTTATACAATTTTGTTGAAAAGTGGCCCTTTTTGATTTTTGCCCTGGATTTTCCGGCCTGCCACTTTTACTTTTCACCTTGCTACCTATTGCTTCTACCCTCATTTTACACCCCTCTGTCTCTACGCTCACACATTTAAGAAACCATTTCCCTTTAACTCCATCCTCCACTAGCCCATTCGACACCCCACCCCCCTTATTCAGTTTAAAACCACCCGTGTAGCAGTGGCAAACCTGCCTGCCAGAATGCTGGTCCCACACCTGTTAAGATGTAATCCGTCCCTTTTGTACAGTTCCCCCTTACCCCAAAACAGATCCCAGTGATCTAAGAATCTAAATCCCTGCCCCAGTGCACCAGTTCCTCAGCCACACGTTCAGGTCCCGTATCTCCCTGTTCCTGCTCTCGCCAGCACGAGGAACTGGAAGCAAACCGGAGATAACAACCCTGGAGGTCCTGCTTTTCAGCATTTTTCCGAGCTCTCTAAAGTCACGCTGCAGAATATTCATCCCCTTCTTTCCGACATCGTTTGTGCCGACATGCACTACCACTTCCGGATGTTCACCTTCGCCCTTGAGGATTTTCTGCACTCTGTCCGTGACATCCTGGATCCTGGCACCAGGAAGGCAGCACACCATCCTCGCATCCCGTCTGTTGCCGCAGAAACCCCTGTCCGTACCTCTCACAATGGAGTCTCCTACTACAATGGCGTTGCCTGCCTTAGGCCTTTTTGGTTTTGGCTCAACAGCCCTATTCGCATCACAAGCCAGTCCGCCGCCCAGTGTAAACACCTCTTCTGTCCCGACAGCTTCTAAGTGGGTGAACCTGTTCACAAGAGGTACAACCCCCGGGGACGTTGGCATTCCATGCTTCCCTCCCGTTCTCACTGTCTCCCACCTTCTCTGTTCCAGTACCTTAGGTGTAACAATCGTACTGTAGGACTTGTCAAGGAACGACTCCGTTTCTCGGACGAACCGGAGGTCATCCACTTGCTTCTCCAGTTCCCCAACACGGCCCTTCAGGAGCTCTACCTGGATGCACTTTTCGCATTTGTAGCAGCCAGAGGCACCAGCGGTGTCCTTGACCTCCCACATACTGCAAGCATCACACTGAATCAGCTTGCCTGACATCTCCTTCTTTCGTCTCTCCCTCTGCAGTGTTTTGCGTAGCCTCCTCTCCTCTCCTCAGCCTCCTCGCCGAAGACTCTCGAGCCAAAGACTCACACTTTTCTCACAGGGCACTTCACTCACAAGGCCGCTTTAATTTATTTGGAATTGATGTGGTTTCCCTTAGAAGGAGGGACTCCCAAATGAAAACGTGCCCATGCTAATAAATGGTGTGATACTGTTAATCAATAAATGCAATCTAAAACATGATTCTATTAAAGTGTATGAATCCACATGGGTGAAGTTGTGCCGCATTGTATTGGCACTCTGATTACAGCTGATTAATTTCTAAACACATTTCCGTTTTTTTCTGTTCTTTCCCAGTTTAAAAAATTGAGAACAAATAATACAAAAATATAGGTTAAACATAGAATAAAATATTTAAATTAGTCACTTATTGCAAATAAATGGTGTGATACTTTTAATCAATAATTTTTTTTTTTTTTACAAAGAACACAAGACATGTACACTGCAAATCTCTGGTCTAGGAAAAAAATCTGAGAATATCATGCAACAATTGCATAGTTGTGCTGACTGATTAGACTGTTAATTATTTGAACTGACCATTCATATAAAAGCATGCACTATTTGAAGAAATCTGCATTTATTATATTTTTCTGCAACAATAACAATATAATTTTAGAGTGAAAAATAAATAACAGGCCTTTAATGTATTAATTGTTCAGTTTCCATAAATGAAACTCTGGTTTGACAATGTTAAGTTGCTAAATTTAACCAAGGACCTTAAGCAGGATACAAGTAGAAATCAAAATACTTCATGTACACTAAACCAAAGTTGCTAGGATTAAATTTTCATCACTCATACTTGTTAAATAATGTGTACCAAGAAAATTTCCCTTGAATAATTCCAGAATCAGATGTTTACAGAGCACGCAGCAACCCTGTGTGGCATGCTTTTATATGAATGGTCTCTGACAATCATTTCTGTACAAAATGGAACTTGAGTTTTTGTTAATAGTTATAGTATACATTATCGTACAAACAGATCAGCAAAGCTTCATCAGTTGGCTTCCCTAATTCTGCTAAATTTTAAAATTTTACAAGATGAAATGGAAGATATTTTTTCTGAGGTAATAATTAACACAATCTTCTCTTTTAAGTTATTTATTGGAAAATAATGGGGACTCTGTAACACACCATGGAAGGGAAGTATCAGGAAATTATCGAAAGTACATTTTCTTTTGGTAATCTTTTAATTTCAATGTACATCCAATGGAGAATCATGGTCCAGTCACTTATGGAGCACCATTAGTTTCAATTAGATTGTCAAGTACAATATCTTTTTCAAATCAAAACATAAGTCAATTTCCCAGATTAAAGTTTATGTGGGTTTCAGTTCTTTTTCTTTTTCTGCAATCTGCTCCACATCCAAAGAGTTACACATCAATAGTTCATGGTCCTTTTACATTTTCTGGTGGTGGTGCCCGTAAAGCTTGTGTGCAGGCAGAGGACTCACAGTAGCCAGGAGGACCCGCACGGCCAGGAGAACCAGGAATACCCGACTGCCCTGCCTTTCCAGGTGGGCCTCTCTCACCATCACGGCCATCCCTGCCAAAGCTATTCTTGCCAGGCTCCCCTACATCAAAGCAAAGGTGTCATTAATGCCGATGACTGGTATGAAGTACAAACAGATTGATGCTCGCCACCGATCCTATTTAAATACTATGTCCCATTCTGCATTGTATTTCTGATAACTTAGCACGCAACAATAAGCTTTTCACTGTACCTCGGTACACGTGACAATAAACTTAAACTGAACAGGTATGTTTACTTCCTAAATGCTACTTAAATCACTTGATGGAGAAAGCAAGATCAAAGGAAACATGAAAATAGAATGAGAATATTTTGTTACGATACCTGGAAACGGAACAGAAACAAAACAAAAAAAGGATGGAATTCTTTCCTGAAAAGGCAGTGGATTTAGGGATAATTGGGCATTCAAGACTGAAATTGGTAGAGTATGAATAGGTTAGGCACTATTGTTAGCAAATTAGCCACAATGAATTACAAAGCAGATTTGAATATCTAAATAGTCAAATCATCATCCTATGATCCTCTGGTAAATGTATGGTTCCAGGAATGTGAGCAAGATGTCCACAGAGCCATCCCTATATCCACCATTCAATCTGGAGAATAGCAACATCCCATGGTAAATGATCAGCAAAAAATTTATCGTATTGTAAAATGCGAGAAAATGTAACCAAATCTGATCGTTCCTGTTTTTCCTGCTTCCTGCTTTTCTTCCTCATTTTGAAGATGAGCCCACATTCAAACTGCTGCTGGAAGGAACTGCAGATGTTGGGTTGCACCAAATATAGGCACAAATAGCTGGAGTAACTCAGCGGGACAGGCAGCATCTCTGGAGAGAAGGAATTGTGACATTTTGACTCAGTCTGAAGAAGGGTCTCCACTCAAAACGTCACCCATTCCTTCTCTCCAGAGATAGCATGGAACACCTCATCTTGGGCGCAGATGCGCATAGACGGAGGAATTGGGAGTAGGGGATAGAGTCTTTGCAGGAAGCAGGGTGGGAAGAAGTGGTTACAGATAAATGTGAGGTTATCCACTTTGCCGGCAAAAACAAGGGGGCAGATTATTAACTCAATGGGGTTAGGTTAGTTAAGGGGGAGGTGCAACGAGGCCTGGGCGTCCTTGTACACCGGTCACTGAAAGTTGGCTTACAAGTACAGCAGGCAGTGAAGAAAGCTAATGGAATGTTGGCCTTCATAACACGAGGATTTCAGTATAGGAGTAAAGAGGTTCTTCTGCAGTTGTATAAGGCTCTGGTGAGTCCACATCTGGAGTATCGTGTACAGTTTTGGCCACCTAATTTGAGGAAGGGCATCCTTGTGATTGAGGCAGTGCAGCGTAGGTTCACGAGATTGATCCCTGGGATGGCAGGACTGTCATATGAGGAACGATTGAAAAGACTAGGCTTGTATTCACTGGAGTTTAGAAGGATGAGGGGGATCTTATAGAAACATATAAAATTATAAAAGGACTGGACAGGCTAGATGCAGGAAAAATGTTCCCAATGTGGGGCGAGTCCAGAACCAGGGGCCACAGTCTTAGAATAAAGGGGAGGTCATTTAAGACGGAGGTGAGAAAAACGTTTTCACCCAGATAGTTGTGAATTTATGGAATTCCCTGCCACAGAGGGCAGTGGAAGCCAAATCACTGGATGGATTTAAGAGAGAGTTAAATAGAGCTCTGGGGGCTAGTGGAGTCAAGGGATATGGGGATAAGGCAGGCACGGGTTATTGATAGGGGACGACCAGCCATTATCACAATGAATGGCGGTGCTGGCTCGAAGGGCCGAATGGCCTCCTCCACCTATTTTCTATGTTTCTAAATAGTCAATAGTCTATTTCTTGTGATGGAGACTGTGAGATCAAGAAAGTGGAGGGAGGTGTCAGAGATGGTCCAAGTAAATTTGTGTGCAGGATTAAAATTGGTGGTGAAGTTGATTTAGTTCTATTGGGATCTATACTGGGATCTCTGTTGTGTGATATATATATATAAATAGCTTGGACGTAAACAAAGACAGGTTCGTTAGTAAGTTTGCAGATGACACCAAGATTATGGACTGTGAAGAAGGCTGCCTCGCCAACAACCTGTCTGTCCCTTTTTTTGTTGTTTGTTTGTATGTGTTAAATGTATGTATTTAGTGTTCTTTAGCTTGTTTTAAGTGGGGAGTTGGTGGAAACTTTTTCTAATCTCTTTCCTCGACAGAGATGCGATTTTTTACCGTATCATATCTCTGTCCGCACTGCGGACTAACATTGAGGAATTGGCGCCCTCTGCTGGAGACCGATTTCGAGAGCTCCACTGCGCGTGCCTGCAGACTATAACATCACGGAGCCCGCGATCCCTTTGCCAGGGATCGATCACTGAGCTCAACCGCGGGAGTCTGCGGTACTTTAACATCACAGAGCCCGCGGTCTTAGGTCAGAGACCAACTTCGGGAGCTCCAAGCCGCAGGAGCTTTGACCGCCCCGACGCGGGAGCTTCGATCGCCCCAACGCGGGAGCTTCGATCGCCCCAACGCGGGAGCTTCGATCGCCCCGATCTATACACAATACCTCATAGTAAAAAAGCAAAAACAGGCTTATAGAAATTTTTGCAAAGTAATTAAAAATAAATAACTGAAATATCACATTTACATAAGTAATCAGACCCTTTGCGATGACACTCAAAATTGAGCTTCGGTGCATCCTGCTTCCATTGATTATACTTGAGATGTTTCTACAACTTGATTGGAGTCCACATGTGATAAATTAAATTGATTGGACATGATTTGGAAAGGCACACACCTCTCTATATAAGGTCCCAGTTGACAGTGCATGTCAGAACAAAAACCAAGCCATGAAGATGAAGGAATTGTCCTTAGACCTCCGAGACAGGATTGTGTCGAGACAGACCTGGCGAAGGGTATAAAGCAATTTCTGCAGCATTGCAGGTCCAGAAGAGCACAGTGGCCGTCATTCTAAAATGGAAGAACTTTGGAACCACCAGGACTCTTCATAGAGCTGCCGTCCGGCCAAACTGAGCAATCGGGGGAGAAGGGCCTTGATCAGGGAGTTGACCAAGAACCCGTTGGTCACTCTGACAGAGATCCAGAGTTCCTCTGTGGAGATGGGAGAAACTTCCAGAAGGACAACTGTATCTGCAGCACTCCACCAAGCAGGCCTTTATGGTAGAATGGCCAGACAGAAGCCACTCCTCAGTAAAAGGCACATGACAGCCCGCTTGGAGTTTGCCAAAAGGCACCTAAACAAGATTCTCTGGTCTGATGAAACCAAGATTGAACTCTTTGGCCTGAATGCTAAGCTTCACGTCTGGAGGAAACTAGGCACCGCTCATCACCTGGCCAATACCATACCTACGGTGAAGCATGGTGGTGGCAGCATCATGCTGTGGGGATGTTTTTCAGCGGCTGGAACGAGGAGACTGTCAGGATCAAGGGAAAGATGAACGGAGCAAAATACAGAGAGACCCTTGATGAAAACCTGCTCCAGAGCATGCAGGACCTCAGACTGGGGCGGAGGTTCACCTTCCAACAGGACAATGACCCTAAGCACACAGCCAAGACAACGCAGGAGTGGCTTCGTGACAAGCCTGTGAATGTCTTGAGTGGTCCAGCCAGAGCCCGGACTTGAACTTGATCGAACATCTCTGGAGGGACCTGAAAATAGCTGTGAATCGATGCTCCCAATCCAACCTGACATAGCTTGAGAGGATCTGCAGAGAAGAATGGAAGAAATTACCCAAATACAGGTTCGCCAAGCTTGTAGCGACATACCCAAGAAGAGTTGAGGCTGTAATCGCTGCCAAAGGTGCCTCAACAAAGTAGTGAGATAAGGGTCTGAATACTTATGTAAATGTGATATTTCAGTTATTTATTTTTAATTACTTTGCAAAAATTTCTAAACACCTGTTTTCTCTTTTTGATTATGAGGTATTGTGTATAGATTGATGATAAAAAAATGTTTTGATCAATTTTAGAATATGGCTGTAACGTAACAAATGTGGAAAATGTGAAGAGGTCTGAATACTTTCTGAATGCACTGTAGCTTTAAGGTGAGAGGGGCAATGTTTAAAGGAGATGTGCAAAGCAAATGTGCAGATTTGGTTTATACCCAGAATGCGAAGTGTCTGGAACATGCTGTCCATGGTGATGGTGGAGACAGATACGATAGTGGCATTTGAGAGACTAATTGGATAGGCACATGGATATGCAGGGAATGGATGGAAATAGATTATGTTCAGACAGAGATGGGTTGTTCTTGCCATCTTGTTCGGCAGACATTGTCGGCAGAAGGGGCTTGTTCCTGTGTTGTACTGTTCCATTTCAATGTTTTAACTTGTCACTGACTCTACCAGTAATGTGTCTGTAATTATTTTCGATGAACTTTGCTGACTTTTATCAGTCAGTACCAAAGGGAACTGCCAGCCGTCTTTCATTCACACTCAACATTTCTCAGAATTAAGCACATAACCAAATACAGACAGGTGCCTTAGTTTAGTTTAGTTTAGTTTAGAAGAAGAGTGTGGAAACCACTTAACTTGCCTCACCATAACCTGCTGCCTTTATAGACCAGCTAGCCTAACACTAGCTAGCTTCAATTGATATTCCTGGAAGTAAATGGCATGGTGTGTAAATCTCTTGGACACATCGGGAAGAGATGTTTATTAGCTGGAACGCAGGATTGGAAGGTTCATGGAAAATGAGAGCAGAGCACGGGCAAGAGGGGGCAACCGAGTTGCAGATGCAGGTCTCCAAGCATTGACAGGCAATGTAAAGAAAAGGCAAGAAGTCTTCTTCCTATAAAGGCGTTGCAAACAGCCGTGTACATTGTCAATCATGAGGAGAAGAGTTAGCACTTGAGGTCAATGGCAGGAGTGAAGCATACAGGATTTGGAAAAATGTTGAAGGAACTTTTATAACTCAAACACAGGGTTAAGATCAATACATGGATCATCAAATCCCATTACTCAATCATTAGCATCAGACAGTGCTCCTTGGTGGACATATTCATCACTCACCCATCAACAATATCTATAAGTCAGCAATCACTTTGCCACTCACTACCCTCGTACTCCAATTGCATGGCTTCCAGATACTGCCCACTTTTCATCCAGACCAGACGTATTATCCAAGCACACTCTCACATATACATTTTGATCTTGATTGACTGTGCCACTGTAGACAGGGCAGCTGTCTCACTGCTCCAAATTTCCTGACTTCCAAGTGTTGTCTGTGTGGAGTTTGCACTTTCTCCCTGTGACTGTTGGTCCCCTCTGGGTTTTCCAATTTCCTCCCATATTCCCAATGTGTGCCAGTTGGTGGTTTAACTGCTGCTGTAAATTACTCTTCTATTTTGTGAAGAAATATAAAAGAAGAAACAGCAGAGCAGTAGGGAATAAACTCGTGTCCATCAATCAGTGGTTTGGAGTAGGGGTGTCATTCGGGGTGGTGCACATTATTAATGTGGCTGCCACAAAATCATTATAATTTGATGCTTAATAAAATAACATAATGTTTTTAAATGCATATAAACATAATGAATACATGATAACTAGCTTATTTAAAAAGACAAGAATATAATAATCAGAAAACGCCTTCTCAAAAGTTTGCAAAGGAAAAAAAAAAAGAAGGAAAATGAGGCCACGTGAAATCCGCCATGTTTGTTCATACCTTGTAGACCTTGTTGCCCGGGCAATCCCCTGGGTCCTCTTCCTGACAGTCCTTTGTCACCCCTATCACCTTGTTCACCTGCACAGAAATACATATTAGATATTGATATAGAATAATTAAGGAATTTACAATTAAAATTGATTTTTAATATTAATGTCAATATCATCGGTTCCCAAAGTTCAATTACCACCATTCAATTTCTGTTGCAATCAACAAAATTACAGTATGCTATCAAATTTGGAGAATTAATACAGAATAACCTAGGAATTCAAACTTCAAAAATTGATAGTTACGCGAGGGAAGAACATGACAGATGCAATGTAACGGTTTAAAAAATATTGCATACGAAAGGTTTGCCACTGACCTAGAACATGTCTATATGACATACAACATGTAATGATATCAAATTAGTTGATCCAAGATCGGCATTTATTCGTTAGGGCTCTTTCTGAATCCACAGCTTTGTGTCAATATGCATTATGTGTAAATACAATACGTGATGCATGTACCTCAAAGGAAGGTGTTTGGCTGCTGCATTGCTCTGCTTGACTATTACCTTTTGGTCCTTTGTAACCAATGATGCCAGGTGGACCTTTAAGGCCATTCAGCCCACGAACTCCTGATTGTCCTGGGAAGCCATTCTCTCCAGATGGGCCTGGAGTTCCAGGTAGTCCAGGACGTCCGGGCATACCCATGATGCCAGATTCAGGTCGCCTCAGGCTGGCGGCCAAGTGAGCCAGGTGTTCTATAAAGAAACACCAGATTAGCAAATTACACAATGTCAACAAAATACATAATCAAACTCTATGCTCGTCCCTATGCCATTGAATCCTGGGCTTCCTCATCGGCAGACCACAATCAGTATGAATTAGCAATAGCGCTTTCTTTACGATAACCAGGAGATTAAGGGGCACCTCAACGCTGCATACAGTCCCCTGCTCTACTCTCTCTATTCCCACCATTTAGCCAGAGACAGACTAACAGCATCTTTCAATTCACATACGGTATCATCGTGTTGGACAAATGATATGTGAAAAGAAAGAGATTAGTTAAAACAAATGTAGGTCCCTTGCAGTCAGAAACAGGTGAGTTGATCATGGGGAACAAGGATATGGCGGACCAATTGAATAACTACTTTGGTTCCGTCTTCACTAAGGAAGACATAAATAATCTGCCGGAAATAGCAGGGGACCGCGGGTCAAAGGAGTTGGAGGAATTGAGTGAAATCCAGGTTAGCCGGGAAGTGGTGTTGGGTAAATTAAATGGATTAAAGGCCGATAAATCCCCAGGGCCAGATAAGCTGCATCCCAGAGTACTTAAGGAAGTAGCTCCAGAAATAGTGGATGCATTAGTAATAACCTTTCAAAACTCTTTAGATTCTGGAGTAGTTCCTGAGGATTGGCGGGTAGCAAACGTAACCCCACTTTTTAAGAAGGGAGGGAGAGAGAAAACGGGGAATTACAGACCAGTTAGTCTAACGTCGGTAGTGGGGAAACTGCTAGAGTCAGTTATTAAAGATGGGATAGCAGCACATTTGGAAAGTGGTGAAATCATTGGACAAAGTCAGCATGGATTTACGAAAGGTAAATCATGTCTGACGAATCTTATAGAATTTTTCGACGATGTAACTAGTAGCGTGGATAGGGGAGAACCAGTGGATGTGGTGTATCTGGACTTCCAGAAGGCTTTCGACAAGGTCCAACATAAGAGATTAGCTTACAAACTTAAAGCACACGGCATTGGGGGTTCAGTATTGATGTGGATAGAGAACTGGCTGGCAGACAGGAAGCAAAGAGTAGGAGTAAACGGGTCCTTTTCACAATGGCAGGCAGTGACTAGTGGGGCACCGCAAGGCTCAGTGCTGGGACCCCAGCTATTTACAATATATATTAATGATCTGGATGAGGGAATTGAAGGCAATATCTCCAAGTTTGCGGATGACACTAAGCTGGGGGGCAGTGTTAGCTGTGAGGAGGATGCTAGGAGACTGCAAGGTGACTTGGATAGGCTGGGTGAGTGGGCAAATGTTTGGCAGATGCAGTATAATTTGGATAAATGTGAGGTTATCCATTTTGGTGGCAAAAACAGGAAAGCAGACTATTATCTAAATGGTGGCCGACTAGGAAAAGGGGAGATGCAGCGAGACCTGGGTGTCATGGTACACCAGTCATTGAAAGTGGGCATGCAGGTGCAGCAGGCAGTGAAGAAAGCGAATGGTATGTTAGCTTTCATAGCAAAAGGATTTGAGTATAGGAGCAGGGAGGTTCTACTGCAGTTGTACAGGGTCTTGGTGAGACCACATCTGGAGTATTGCGTACAGTTTTGGTCTCCAAATCTGAGGAAGGACATTATTGCCATAGAGGGAGTGCAGAGAAGGTTCACCAGACTGATTCCTGGGATGTCAGGACTGTCTTATGAAGAAAGACTGGATAGACTTGGTTTATACTCTCTAGAATTTAGGAGATTGAGAGGGGATCTTATAGAAACTTACAAAATTCTTAAGGGGTTGGACAGGCTAGATGCAGGAAGATTGCTCCCGATGTTGGGGAAGTCCAGGACAAGGGGTCACAGCTTAAGGATAAGGGGGAAATCCTTTAAAACCGAGATGAGAAGAACTTTTTTCACACAGAGAGTGGTGAATCTCTGGAACTCCCTGCCACAGAGGGTAGTCAAGGCCAGTTCATTGGCTATATTTAAGAGGGAGTTAGATGTGGCCCTTGTGGCTAAGGGGATCAGAGGGTATGGAGAGAAGGCAGGTACGGGATACTGAGTTGGATGATCAGCCATGATCATATTGAATGGCGGTGCAGGCTCGAAGGGCCGAATGGCCTACTCCTGCACCTAATTTCTATGTTTCTATGTTTCTATGAGTAAAGATGTCAGAGTACAGGAAGGAGATTGACAATCTGCTAGCCTAGAGCAACAATCTTGCTCTCAATGTTAGCAAGACAAAGGAGCTGATTGTTGACTTCAGGAAGGGAAAGACATTGCCCAGTGAACCCAAGTTCATCAACACCTCTACTCCCTTAGGAGATTTGGTATGTCACCAAATACAGGTGCATGGACGATGCGATCATCCTAGTCCTACACTCATCCCTGGATAAGAGAGCCACCTACGTCAGACTCTTATTCATAGACTACAGCTCTGCCTTTAATACCATTATACCATCCATACATATCACCAAACTCGCGGCATTTGGTGGCAGCACTCATCTCTGCAACAGGATCCTTAACTTCCTGTCCAACAAACCCCAATCAGTGAGGATAGTGGACATTATAACCATATAACCATATAACAATTTACAGCACGGAAACAGGCCATCTCGACCCTTCTAGTCCGTGCCGAACACGTATTCTCCCCTAGTCCCATATACCTGCGCTCAGACCATAACCCTCCATTCCTTTCCCGTCCATATAACTATCCAATTTATTTTTAAATGATAAAAACGAACCTGCCTCCACCACCTTCACTGGAAGCTCATTCCACACAGCCACCACTCTCTGAGTAAAGAAGTTCCCCCTCATGTTACCCCTAAACTTCTGTCCCTTAATTCTCAAGTCATGTCCCCTTGTTTGAATCTTCCCTACTCTCAGTGGGAAAAGCTTATCCACGTCAACTCTGTCTATCCCTCTCATCATTTTAAAGACCTCTATCAAGTCCCCCCTTAACCTTCTGCGCTCCAAAGAATAAAGCCCTAACTTGTTCAACCTTTCTCTGTAACTTAGTTGCTGAAACCCAGGCAACATTCTAGTAAATCTACGATAATCCTCAACATTGATGCTCTGCAAGGCTGCGTTCTCAGCCCCCTTCTTTACTCCTTGTACACCCATGACTGTGCAACCATATACAAATCTAATTACATTTTCAAATTCACAGACGACACCACCATTGCGGGCCAGATATCAAATAATCATGAGACGGAGTACAGGCAGGAGATTGAGAACCTTGTGTCCTGGTGTCGAGACAACAACCTTTCTCTCAACGTCAGCAAGACAAAGGAGATAGTGATCGACTTCAGGAAGCAAAGTGGCCCACGTACCCTAGTCTGCATTGACAACGCTGAAGTAGAGATGGTTGAAAACTTCAAATTACTAAGAGTCAATATCACCAACAACTTCTCCTAGACCACCCATATTGAAGCAACAACCAAGAAAGCACACAAACGCCTCTACTTCCTTAGAAGGCTTGTCCCCTACAACTCTCACCAACTTCGACAGGTGCACCACAGAAAGCATTTTGTCAGGATGTATCACAGCTTGGTTTGGGAACAGCTCCATCCAAGATCGCAAGAAATTGCAGCAAATTATGGATGTCAGTTTTCTAAATTTAATCTCTGTCTCTCTATCTCTAAATCTGTCTCGATGTAAACTACTGCGGGACCCGTCTTCTCCAGCAGGGCTGCGATGATGTCAGGTGGGGTGCGCTCAGGAGCTAAGGGAGAGGCCGAGGGTACCTCCACGCCCCCGGGTTGCAGCCGGTGCGGGGAGAAGCTGCGCTGGTTAGGTCCGGGAGCGGCAAGACACCGCGCCGGGTACCCTCGCCCACTCCCTCCCCCGGCTCCAGGAGGCTCGCTGCCGCAGGCACCCCCCCCCCCCACACAATAGTTGCCACCCTCTACAGGATACATTTCCATAATTCTATTGCACAAGTTCGGTTCGGAAGAAATATTTACATGCTATTTATTTTTTAAGCTCTTTTTTGACTTTCATCTTTTTTTTACTTCCATGATCAGTTAGTCACTGCACAATATATTATGACATTTCAACATGACTGAAGGTGTCAGTTTATTGCTACAGTTTGCTTGTGTAATGCAAACCAACAGGTATAATGCTAACCAACAGTGTCTCGGTGAGGGCGATGTTCAAATGAAATTAACTTGGCAATCATTAAACAATGTTCTATTTGACAAAATATCCTTTATCTCATTGAAAGGCCATAAAGCTCCAGGGAGCAGATAAAATACATTGCAGATTTGGTCTGATAAGATACAGTGAAAAACTTTGTTTCATGTGCTATTCAATCAAATAATAACATACAAAAGTATAATCAAGCCGTACAAGTTGTCTTTGATTAAGTTGTCTTCTTTTCTGAATGTCGTGGAGAGGGAGTATACAGTAGATGGAGTCAATGGGGGGAGGCTGGTTTGTGTGATGGACTGGGCTGCATCTACAACACTACAATTTCTTGCGGTCATGGGCAGAGCAGTTGCCAAACCAATTTGTGATGCACCCCAATAATATGCTTTCTATGGTGAATCATTAGAAATTAGTAAGCAAATGTATGTACATCTTATCCAAATATTTAGCCCTATTTGCATATGATAGCATAGTTTAGGTTAGGGGAGTATTGTGGTTAAGTCATTGCACTGAACTCCAGCACTTGTATTAAATGGTCTAAGAAATTATTGTGGAATTATTGTGGCAACTGGGAAATTCATATTTAATTCAATGAATCTGAAAATAAGATGTTTTGAGTAATGGTAGCCATAATACTGAAAGACTGCATGGTTTTATACGATTCACTAATAACCATCCAAAGATGCAATCTGCTAATGTTACACGGTCTGACCTACTTAACAAGTTACTGATCTTCAGGTGAAAACTAGAGGTGATCATTCCCATCTTAAATGAGGAGTGAAGGCAATCAGGACGAGATTCATCTGTATTTCCACTGAAAAATAATTGAACACCATTGGCTTTGTGTGACTGCTGACTCAGCTTTTAAGGGAAAGTGATAGGAGTTACGACAAGATGGAGAAGCATGGTGTTGATTCGACTACCCCACATGACCTAGTGCTTTCAGAACTTGAACAAAAATAATTGAAAGAAGGATGGCTTAACGCTTAAAACGCTTTCTACAATAATTGGAATTATACTCTAAAGTTCCTTAGCCTCTTACACAGAAACATAGGAAATAGGTGCAGGAGGAGGCCATTTGGCCCTTCGAGCCAGCACCGCCATTCATTGTGATCAACCACAATCAGTAACCCGTGCCTGCCTTCTCCCAATATCCCATGATTCCGCTAGCCCCTAGAGCTCTAACAAACTCTTTTAAATTCATCCAGTGAATTGGCCTCCGCTGCCTTCTGTGGCAGAGAATTCCACAAATTCTCAAATTTACAAAGCCTGCTCAGACTTCTTCAGCTTTTCTTTACTCTTAAACAATCGATTTTCATGTGATATTATGTGATTCCAAAATAAACCCAATTCCAGAGTCTAACAAAGGCACCAATATTTCCGGAATAACTGAGTAACTGCGACGCATTTTAAAAGAGTGATATTGTGGCTTTAGGTTTAGATCATAAGATCAAGTAGCATAAACATGTCTTGTAGTCCTAGTGTGGAAGATTGAGGAATGTTTTAAGCAAGTTTACTGCCCTTTTTTCAGTAGCTTAAATTCCTTCTCCCCACCCAATTCCTCTTTTTCACAAACCTGAACCTCCGAGTTAGACGTGTCTCTTTGGTGCAGGAACAGGTGACCAATGAAATAGGAATCAAATTGTCACATACTATTTTTTAATACTTAGTCATCTCCCTAATTTGTTCATTCCCATGTCAATTTACATGTTTATCTAATACCCCAGAAAATAATGTCTCCAATACAAAAATTGATTAATCTCAAATGGTATGTGCTCAATGACTGAGCATCTGCAGAACTTTAAACTTCCAAGATTCACAAGTTTTCAACTGAAGAAAATTTCACCAGTGCTAAGGGATATGCTGACATCTCACCTCCAAGTACAAGACACTACCGCAATTGGAAACATACTCTTGGCATCTACATTGACAATCACAGAATCTTAGTTATCCCCTCTAAGTATTAAATATGAATACTCAGACAGAGACACGCAGAAAGTGACATTTCTAAATTTCTAATCGCTTGGAAAATAAGCTAATAGGGATGATATAAATTAAATGGCAGAGTTGTAATGGGTGTGCAAGAGGTGTGGATTTGTAAGTAGAACCTTGAAAAACGCTGTGCATATCGTCAGTGTGATTAGTTTTGGCTATGATAGGAATTGGCTAGGATAGACTGACAAATGATACTTAAAGGGTTGACGGTGGATATGCAATGGCAGAGATTTAATGGCAGAATTCCAGAACCAGGGGCCACAGTTCCAGAACCAGGGGCCACAATCTTAGAATGAAGGGGAAGCCATTTAAGTCTGAGGTGAGAAAAAAAAAATTCACCCAGAGAGTTGTGAATTTGTGGAATTCCCTGCCACAGAGGGCAGTGAAGGCCAAGTCACTGGGTGGATTTAAGAGAAAGTTAGATAGAGCTCTAGGGGCTAGTGGAGTCAAGGGATATGGGGAGAAGGCAGGCACGGGTTATTGATTGGGGATGATCAGCCATGATCACAATGAATGGCCTCCTCCTGCACCTATTTTCTATATTTCGAAGTTTAAAGATCGTATGGATGAATTACAACAATTGTTCATCCCTGTCTGGTGTAAAAATAAAACAGGGAAGGCGGCTGTGATGTTTTTGAGGACAATGTGGGGTGGGAGGACCCGTTGCTCCTCCCATGCAGCAGGTGGCACTGCACAGGACAAAGGGAGATGTTTTGTATATAGTTAAAGGTAGATAAAAATGCTGGAGAAACTCAGTGGGTGAGGCAGCATCTATGGAGCGAAGGAATAGGTGATGTTTCGGGTCGAGACCCTTGTCCCAAGCTGGACAAGGAATTCTGCTCATTCCAGAATGCGAAAATGGAAATCTCCTCAAAGTATGGCATTCTGCTCTGCGATTGTCGAGTGATCATTCCGACGGAACTGCGATTGCAAATTCTGAAAATGTTGCACAAGACACACATTGGATTTGTGCAAATGAAGGCGCTCGCCCGCATACATGTGTGGTGGCCGAATATCGAGGCCGATATAGTCGACCACTGCAAGGACTGCACACTATGTGCAGAAACAGCGCCGAATCCGCCGGAAAAGACCTCTGGATGCCAATTCGAAATGGCCACATGTTATCCAAATGAATAAATATCTGACCACCAATACAACCATTTCTGCGCTCAAAGATGTGTTCTAACAATCATAAGCGACAATGGACCCCTATTTGCCTCGCAAATGTTCGATGACCAGTGTAAACATCACTCAATCGTGCATCTGACATCAGCACCTATTCATCAACCCTCAAATGGTGAGGCAGAGCAGCTCGTCGGCGTTTTCAAGCAGGCCATGAAATGTGATTTAAGAATTGAAAAGAAATCGAAACAATTGGCATTGCGCGATTTCTTACAACAATATCAAACCGTTCCAAACTGCACTACCGGTCGAACTCCAGTGGAGATGATGCTCGGACGTCAAGTGCACCCTACCCTGTCAGATTTGAGCATGATCCGTAACTCTTATATGGCGCTCACTCAACCAACAAAGTCGAACAAGTCCAAATTTGACATTGCCGACTACGTATATTACCGAGCAAAGCAAATGGTTTGCTGGCAGGATCATGGCTCACATTGGAACCAAGGGTATACAAAGAAGCGATGATTACTAGTGGTAGACCAGAGGACTGGGAGGTTTTTAGGATTTAGCAGCAAAAGACCAAATGACTCATAAGAAGTGAGAAAATTAACAAAGAGGAAACTTACATCGTTAAAGTTTTCATGGATATATAAATGGCAAGATAGTGGCTAAGGTAAATGCAGGACCTCCAGAAAATGAGAGCGGTGAATCAATAGCAGAAAATAAATAAATAGGTGATAGATTGAATAAATGACTTGCATTAGCCTTCCCCATGGAAGATATTGATAATATTTCTAAAATATCAGACAGGCTAATTTTAAATAACATGGTATAATTTACAAAAATCCCAATTACATGGGATAAAGTATTGGAGAAACTCAAGGAGCTAAAGATGGACAAGTTGCCAAGACCCATGTGGGGGTTTTAACGGAAGTGACTGCAGAGATAGTGGACCCATAGGCTGCCAATTTTCATAAATACACTCAACTCCAGGAGGGTGCCAGAACTTTGGAAAACACCCAATGTGACTCCTTTGTTTATCAAATGAGAAAGGCAGATAACTTTCGTCCAGTTAATTTAACAGCTATTATTGGCAAGATGCTAGAGTTAATAATCAAACTTAATCAACATGGTTTTACAAAAGGTAAGTTATGTTTGACAAAGTTACTCAAATTCTTTGATGATGTAACAGAAAGAATTGATAAAGGGGAACCTGTAAATGTAGTGTATTTAGATTTCTAAAAGACATCTGACAAAATGCCACACTGGAGAGTGCTGCATAAGTTAAAAGCTTGTGCTGTCAAAGTGTGTTAGAATGGATTGAAAACAGGCTGTCACATAAATAAAAGTCTTTTTCACACTGGAAGGAGGAAACTATTGGAATATTGTAGGGATCAATTCTTGCCCTTCATTTGTTCACCATTTACATGAATGACCTGATAGAAGGAACAGTATGTAAGTTTTCTAAATTTGGCAATTATATAAAAATGTGAATTTGCAATGGGATGAAGTGAGTCTTTCTTTAATAAATGTTGAACCCCGTCGAAACATCCAAATACATCAACATGAAGTTGCAAGTAGATTTGTTTACACGTGCTCCATTTTCTTTGCAATCAAGGCCAATATTCGACTTGCCCTGTGTAGAAAGGAACTGCAGATGCTGGTTTCTCAAGAGATTAACACAAAATGCTGGAGTAACTAGCGGGTCAGGTAGCATCTCTGGAGAAAAGGAATAGGTGACGTTTCGGGATGGAATCCTTCTTCAGACAGCTTCAGATTGCCCTCCTACTTTCTACTGACCTGACTACTTATATTCTTTGCAACACCAACCAAGAAAGGCAGATTCAAATGAAAATCAAAATTTTACTTTTTTTCCCTCGTTGAATAAAATCTCGTGTTTCTATTTTATGTGTATTTTTGAATATGAAACATAGAGTTTTGATGAGGAGCTGAGATAGATGTAGTCACATTTTATAACTTTATCCTCTACATGCTCATCACTTGATGCAGAACAGTAGATTATTTAAAATCATTTAGTCATTTAGAAAAGTACTCACCTTGCATTACTCTCATGCACACTGCTTTAATGTGCTGGTCAGTTGGTGCTTTACCCTAGGAATGTTAAGTAAAAAAGAGATTTTTTTAAATTACAATGTAAAACCCAAAACTCGGCAGACAACTGGAGGTCTTGGAGCATGAATAAGTAGAAAGGTGTACTCAGAATTGTATTCATACAGGTAGACCCTGCTTTCCAGGTAAGCCTGTAAATCCACGATATCCATGCAACCCTTGTGATCCCTTTGGTCCTTGTGATCCCTCTGTACCGTGCAGTCCACGGAAACCTTCTTTGCCATGGCTTCCAGCCAGACCCGCTTTACCAAGCTGGGAATTTAAAAGACAAAAAAAAAATCACAGAATAAGCAGAGCTTAAAGCTCGTGTAATTTTTACTCTAATCCAAAATCTTGTTACTTCACTTTATGTTTTCACACCATTGAAATTAAGACTTATTAATGCCTTATTGATGTCAATCTTTCCCAAAAGCACTAAAGTATGGGAGTACTTCAGGGCTTGTATATGTTTCTTTCTATCTACAATCTAAATGATTTTAAAACCTGGTGTTATTATGATCATGACATTTTAATTTGTTACTTCTCCTGAACAATAAAGATTTGGAATTGCAATATTGCACAATGTCAAAATTGAAATTCTCAGAAATTATTGCCTATTCATCTAACCTGGCTATAAATAAAATAGTGATGTGATGCAGCACTTCAGCAAGGCAGAGAGAGGCAGACAGACAGAGAGAGGGGGAGAGAGATACAACATGTAAACGGACAATTTGGCGCATCAAGTTTGCGTAAACAATCAATTGGAAGTTGCAACCTTTGTTTCCTTGGTTACGGCTACGAGTTTAGATGAGCCATTCATCTTAATTTTAAAGCACTAAGACAGCAAGTAAGAGAGAGAATATATTTTAAGTGATACATTTTCAAAAATAATGTTGAGCAGAGCATCAGTTGAGGAAAAGATAGTTGCCAATGCTAAATATTACTTCCAGTTTTTTATAATTCTCTGGCATGCCAGGATAGTTTCTGCATATCATATTTAAAAATAACACAGAACAAGGCCATTGCAGCTCCCAATAGAGCAATCTCTTTAGTCCCATTCCTTTTCTTTTACCCCACCACTGTGTAATTTACTCTTTCACACATGCCCATCAACTCCCTTTGATTCTTTATCCCATTCAGTAAGTCAAGGGGTGATTTACCATAGCCCTTAATCTGCTAAAAAAAAAAAAAAATTGATGCTGGTGGAAACTGGAGCACTCACAATATCCATCCAGTCATAATGAGAACATGCAAACTCAACACTGGCCACACACAGGTTCAGTATCAAACATGGGGCCTAGCACCACTGATTTCTGTGCGACCTCAAAATTTTCACTAGACTCCAATAATATTCCAATTCTATAAGAAACCATTCTGCAAAGAGAGACTGTATTCTGTACTCATTACTTTGTACTCAGTCTCTTGCCCAAGTTCATAAGTTATTGGAGCAGAATTATGAAGAACTTATGAAGTTGTGAGGAATACAGAAGCTATTGCACTCCACTCTTGAAAAACAATAGTTTATCATGAGACTTCTCCCTGTCCTTGAGATAATTTATTTCCGTATTGTTCTGCAAATCGATATAGACAACATCCAGTGTGTTCCCTTTTTCTCTGTTCCACAGCAGAAATTTCAATTGGGATAGAGAAACATGGTTGGCCTTTAACATATTCCTGCTGGCAATCCTTAATTTACAAACTTTTCAAACTACTTGTTTCTGAGTGAAACTGCGGTTAAACTGGTGAGAATGATTTCATAAATTATCAGCCCATGAAGTCTACTGTGCCATTCAATCATGGCTGATCTATCTTTCCCTCTGAACACGATCCTCCTGCCTTCTCCCCATAACACCCAACTCCCTTACTAATCAAGAATCTATCAAAGTACCTTAAAAAATACCTTAAAAAGTCTGAAGGGTCCGACCTGAAACATCACCTATTCCTTTTCTCCAGAGATGCTGTATGACCCACTGAGTTACTCCAGCGTTTTGTGTCCATTTTTGGTTTAAACCATCATCTGCATTTCCTTCCTACCCCTTAAAAATACCCAATTGCTTGGCCTCCACAGCTGTCTGTGGCAATAAATTCCACAGATTCACTGCCCTCATACTAAAGAAGATCCTCGTCATCTCCTTTCTAAAGGTCCGTCCTTTTATTCTGAGGCTGTGGCCTCTGCTCCTTGAAGGGCTGAAGGGCCTACTCCTGCACCTATTTTCTATGTTTTCTAGTCTCTCCAACTAGTGGATACATCCTCTCCATCCAGGCCTTTCACTATTCACAACTCTATCAGGACTTTTACTATTCTCACAGCCCTTTTAAAACAGGGATATCAAATTTGCCAATCTTCTGGCATCTCCTCTGCATCAAGAGAAGACTGAAAGATTATAGCAAGTCCTCCTGCAATTTTCGTTTGACATTCTCTCTGTGAGTTAGGATGTATTACACCTGGACAAGATGATTTATTTATATTTAACTTTGTTAGTCTTTCTAATATCACCTTCTCATCAATTTTCACCTTGCCATTATCCTGACTACATTTTGATTCTATCACAAGACAGTGTCTGTAAGTCAAGGATATGTTAATCATTTTCAATGTATTCTATGATGGCTGATGAGGTCAATATGAGACCCTCGGCCTCTGCCACAAGTGGAGCTTTGGGTGCTCGACTGGGTGAGCAGGTAGGTAGGTAGCTTAGGATATGATGCTCTCCTGTTGTTTCCATTGGATTTTTCTGAGCACAAAGGATTTAGGGATCCCAAGCCACCTTGAATATGTTTCTTCATTCTGTGTGGTCATAACCATCTTCAAGAGAAAAGGACTAATCTAAAAGCCCAAACGCTAACTTTTCCAGTGACAGATAGATTCCTCTATAACAGAGCTTGGAATAAAGTGTTTGCTTAAAAAAAGTCTAGTGAAGATATGGATAACAAAGTCTGCCATATGTTAATGACGCAATGTTGGAATGTTGTCTTGTTTGATACCCGAGTTTATTGTGACCTTGCTTCGGGAGTGGAGGCAACACGAGTTGAACAATTTCCCATTTTCCCTGTAAATATCACTAGTATTCCTCAGAATTATTTTCCAATAGCTTTCCCAACATTAAGTTTTCATGGCATAGATGGGGATCATTTGGCCAACTGAATCCTTGCTGACTCAGAGCATTCCCATAGCCCCCACTTATTTCTGTGACAACTTATTTCACAACCATACAAGAATCACTGTGCCATGCAGTCTGTACATATGAACTAAAAAAAACAGAATAAACAAAAAATACATACAAGACCATCCTTTCAATTGTGATGCAAATTTACAGTGTAGTCTTCGGTGCATCCACTGCCCAATCACTAGCCATTGAAAACTACTTGTCGTTATTTTCTCACCTGAATAGTATACTTTCCTTTTATTGTTTTTAATTTCTCCATCAAATTTGCTGACAAGCTATATTTCTGTAGCATTGAGGAAAACAAGTCACAAAATGATAACATTAAAAGAAACTTGCAAAATACTTACAGAACCCTTGGGACCTGGGCCTCCTATATCACCCTAAACATTAGCCACATGGGGTGCAAGTGGGGGGAAGGGAGAAAAGAAAAAACAAATGTCACATCCTCTTCAAAGACAAAGCTTAGCATATTAACAATACAAATCTTAAACTACATCATGGCTATGTTTCTAAACAAAACATCATAGCTTTAAATTTGCTTGTACTGTGAAGATCATAAAAATAAAATAAATAATAAAACATAATAGTATTTTTAAGTAACTATGCGGGGCAGGCAGCTTCTCTGGAGAGAAGAAATGGGCGACATTTTGGGTCGAGACCCTTCTTCAGACTTCTTTATTCTGACGAAGGGTCTAGATCAGAAACGTTGCCCACCTCTCCAGAGATGCTGCCTGTTCCACTGAGTTACTCCAGCATTTTGTGTCGATTTAAACCAGCATCTGCAGCTCTTTCCTACACATAATAGTATTCTGCCTTGACATAAAGCTTTGTTTTTTAAAACAAACATATTGATATGTAAAGATAAACCATGAAAAACAGTTTAAAAGAAGGAAATTAAACATTGGATGCAAAAAGTATATTGCAAGTCGATATTCCATTTTATATGGAGCATACAGCACAGAACAGGACTCAACAGGTCTGTGCCAACAGTTATGCTCCACATAATCATCTCCTTTCTCCTATCCCTCTTCATCTAACACCATTTTAATATCCTTTTTCTTTATTCTTCATATGCTTATTCCTCAAATGCATGTTTCGGTAAGAGGGAGGTACAGCGAGACCTGGGTGTCCTTGTACACCAGTCACTGAAAGTTGGCGTGCAGGTACAGCAGGCAGTGAAGAAAGCTAATGGAATGTTGGCCTTCATAACAAGAGGATTTCAGTATAGGAGTAAAGAGGTTCTTCTGCAGTTTTATAGGGCTCTGGTAAGACCACATCTGGAGTATTATGTACAGTTTTGGTCTCCTAATTTGAGGAAGGACATCCTTGTGATTGAGGCAGTGCAGCGTAGGTTCACGAGATTGATCCCTGGGATGGCGGGACTGTCATATGAGGAAAGATTGAAAAGACTAGACTTGTATTCACTGGAGTTTAGAAGGATGAGGGCGGGATCTTATAGAAACATAAAATTATTAAAGGACTGGACCAGCTAGATGCAGGAAAAGTGTTCCCAATGTTGTGCGAGTCCAGAACCAGGGGCCACAGTCTTAGAATAAAGGGGAGGTCATTTAAGACTGAGGTGAGAAAAAAACGTTTTCACCCAGAGAGTTGTGAATTTATGAGATTCCCTGCCACAGAGGGCAGTGGTGGCCAAGTCACTGGATGGATTTAAGAGAGAGTTAGATAATGCTCTGGGGGCTAGTGGAATCAAGGGATATGGGGAGAAGGCAGGCATGGGTTATTGATTTTCGACGATCAGCCATGATCGCAATGAATGGCGGTGCTGGCTTGATGGGCCGAATGGCCTCCTCCACCTATTTTCTATGTTTCTATTTCTATGCCTCACTCTTTTTGGTAACATTGTGGTGAAATGTTTTTTTCAAATATTTTAGTGCATTTGAAGTAATAAAGTAATGTTGATCAGATAAAGCAGGAAGGAGAACAAAACCACCATTGTACATTTTTGTACACGACAATTCAATATTAAAGATGTTCTTAATTTCCACTTCTCCATTAGGTTCATTAGACTGTTATAACTTTAATATGACAATTAAATCTAATTTAGTTTTGGTTTATATTTTTCTTTCTTACCTTATTTTACGAATACATTTTATTCCACAGATATTGAAATGCAAGGCACCATCAAAGAGAATGGTCTGAGGAGACGAAGGAGACTGTCTCCTTCAGAACAGTCTTAAATTGGTGTACTTAGAACATGAAGACAAAGTTGAATTTACTATATAAACCAGCAAGCTCAAACTGTGGGCCACCTGCATGAGTGCTGAGAATATCAACAATGACCCTTGAATATTCAGTGCTATACAGCATCAGCTACTTTGCTGATGTCCAACTCAATACTGTTATGTGATGGATCGCTGTAATTACTGTTTCCCTCCACAAAATCCAGTGAATTGAGAAAAATAAATGCTAATAAACCCAATTTCTTCTGCCAGCATTTGAAGTTACACAATTTCTCCTGGATCCATGCAGTATATCTTCACTAGGGCAATTACAACTCAATTAAAGCTCAAAAGGTCAAGATTAATAAACAAGAAATCACAAAAAAAGTACTTTGTGAATGCCTAGAAGCTATCTTGACTCCATCCTTTCTCCCTGGTCCAGTTCTCTCCCATACATCTACAACACTTCAGATGTCCTCCACTACTTCATTCCAATCATTTCTAATTCCCTGGTACCAAACAGTTCATCATTAATGTACAATTTCAATCCCACACCACGAAAGTCTGAAGGCTCACAACTTCCTCCTTCAATATAAGCCCCAACCAATGTTTAGCCAGACTAATGAATGTGTTGGTGAAGGGGCCTCTGATCAAGGAACAGACAGATGGCCCTCCCACCATCTTAATTTTCACAAATTAAACAATGTCCTTCCAATCACTTTCTCCAGATCAAATGTATAGCTAAAGGCACTCACTTGGGTCTCCACATGTTCTAGAGAGAATGTGCCTGACCTGCTGAGTTACTCCAGCAGCTTGTGTCTATTTTTGTAAACCAGCATCTGCAGTTACTTGTGTCTACAATAAGGTCTCCTCGACATAAGGGAAGCTGAATGCAGTTTGAGTTGCTGCTTTGCTGATCAATGTTTTTAGTCCACAGGGTTGGCCCTGAATTTGCTTGCCACTCTAATTCTCCATCCCACTCTCTCTCTGACCTATCAGTCAATGGCCTCCTGCAAGGAGGCCCTGTACAAACTTGAGGAGAATCACCACTTCTTTCGATAGGTATGTTGCCTTCTGGACTCAAAATTGAATTCTACAGCATCAAGTAATTTAATTTCTCTGTCTGTATCAGTCATCCTCTGTGATATTGTCTCAGTTTGGTGTTTTTTTGCCTTGTTTTTCTCTAGGAGTGGAGGAATTGGCCAGCCTGGCCATCCAGGAATGTCTTCTTGTACTACATTTCATAACACATATTCTTTTGTCAATGTTCTCACTCTCTAGCTGTCTCACGTATTGTCCAGATAACCTTGTTTACAGTTTACTCCCATTTCTGCCAAAGGGTCCTGGACCCAAAACCATAAACTGTATCGCCTTCCCACATGTGCTGCCTGTTTTGCTGACTGTTTCAAGCATTTTCAGCTTTTGAAACCAATAATTCCTCTATTGTTTGACTACAATTTATGAGGAACAGGCTATGGGCCACAGAACAACCCAATGTGAATTCCACAGCAATATACTCTGTGATATACAGTGTAGGAAGGAACTGCAGATGCTGGTTTAAACCGAAGATAGACACAAAAAGTTTAAATAAGCGACGATTCAGGTCGAGACCTTTCTTCAGACGGAGTGAGGAGAAAGGGAAACAAGAGATATAGACGGTGATGACCCAAAACACCTATTCCTTTTCTCCAGTGATGACCCACTGAGTTACTCCAGCTTTTTGTGTCTATCCTCTGATATGCTTATCTGAGCAACATGCAAATGTAACCCAATGGATAAGTCTCTAGAGTTAATATTTAACCGTACAGGAGAGAATTCTGTCCATGTTGAGCTAGAAGCCACACACAGCAACATGTGAGGCTAGACTGAAAACCTCTATATTAGCTTAATCTTATCCTAATTTCAGGCAGAGTAATTATTAGAATAACTATCAGTTCATAGGAACAATGTACATTGACTAGGTATTGCTTGCTGGCATCCTCACAGTCTTATTAGAAAGAATAGTCTGCAAAGGACATAGTAGGTTATTCAGACAAATATAGCTTTACTCTGAAAAATGATCAACATCTCTTACCATCACACCCTTCTGGCCATCAATACCCTCTCCACCAGCAGGACCCTGAAGGACAATTGTTTGAAAACATATTTAAAACCAGAATAATCCGATGATAGCCCTTTGTGCGAATATTTAAAATAATTTAATTTCATTTTAGTGCAATTGTAAATTTAAGACTTACATGTTCACCTTTTGGTCCTGTAAAGCCGACCGAACCCTGAAAACAAATGCATAAAATAAAAACATATTTAAGTATTTTCATCTCCAGGAAGCTGAACATGAGAGAAATAAATAGCTTGACAGCAAAAAAATAGTCAAGCCTATAAATAGAGGAAAACCAAATAGATGACTTTAGACTTACATGCAGATATAAACATAAATTAACAAGATCTGTCACACAGTTTAGGCAGACAGATGGGGTACCAGAAGATTGGAGGGTGGCTAATGTAGCACTTTTATTTAAGAGGGCTGCATGGACAATCTAGGGAACTGCAGGCCGATCAACCTAACATCAGTGGTGGGAAAGTTACTGAAAAAGATTCTGAGACAGAATTTTGAAAGGCAATGACTGGTTAAGCATGCATGGGAAATCATGTAGTTCAAATTTGATTGAGTCTTTTGAAAAGATGACAAATATTTAATTATTCAAATTAGAATCATAAGCCCAGTGTTGTGCTGCATGGATTGGTACTGGGTCCACTGTTGTTTGTCATTTACTTTAACAGTTTGGATGACAATGTTATCAACATGTTTAAGAAGGAACTGCAGATGCTGGTAAAATCGAAGGGAGATAAAAATGCTGGAGAAACTCAGCAGGTGAGGCAGCATCTATGGAGCGAAGGAATAGGTGACGTTTCGGGTCGAGACCCTTCTTCAGACTGATGTGGGGGTGGTGGGGGCGGGAAGTAGAAAGGAAGAGGCGGAGACAGTGGGCTGTGGGAGAGCTAGGGAAGGGAAAGAGGGAGAAAGCAAGGACTAGCTGAAATTGGAGGTCAATGTTCATACCACTGGGGTGTAAACTACCCAAGCAAAATATGAACTGCTGTTTCTCCAATTTACAGTGGTCCTCACTATAGCCATGGAGGAGGCCCAGGACAGAAAGGTCGGACTCGGAACGGGAGGGGGAGTTGAAGTGCTGAGCCACCGGGAGATCAGGTTGGTTATTGCGAACTGTGCGAAGGTGTTGGGCGAAGCGATCGCCAAGCCTGCGCTTGGTCTCACTGATGTAGAGCAACTGACACCTAGAGCAGCGGATGCAATACATGAGGTTGGAGGAGGTGCAGGTGAACCTCTGCCGTACCAGGAAAGATTGCTTGGGTCCTTGGATGGAGTCAAGCGGGGAGGTAAAGCGACAAGTGTAGCATTTCCTGCAGTTGCAAGGGAAAGTACCAGGGGTGGTTTGGGTGGGAAGGGACAAATTGACGAGGGAGTTACGGAGGGAACGGTCTCTGTGAAAAGCAGACAGGGGAGGAGATGGGTAGATGTGGCGAAAATGTCGGAGGATTATTTGTTGTATGTGACGGCTGGTATGGTGTAAGGTGTGGACAAGGGGAACTCTGCCCTTGTTACGAGTGGGGGGATGGGGAGTAAAAGCAGAGTTACGGGCTATAGAAGAGACCCTGGTGAGAGCCTCATCTATAGTCGAAGAGGGGAACCTCCGCTCCCTAAAGAATAAGAACATCTCCGATGCACGGGTGTGGAACACCTCATCCTGGGTGCAGATGCGGCGTAGAGGGAAGATTTGAGAGTAGGGGATAGAGTCCTTACAGGATGCAGGTTGGAAAGGAGTAGTCCAGATAGCCATGGGAGTCAGTGGGCTTATAATAGATGTTGGTCAGAAGTTTGTTACTTGCGATGGAGATAGTGAGGTCTAGAAAAGGTAGGGAGATGTCGGAAATGGTCCAGGTGTATTTGAGTGCCGGATGGAAGTTAGTGGTGAAATGGATGAAGTCAGTGAGATCTGCATGGCTGCAGGAGGTAACACCAATGCAGTCGTCAATGTAGCGGAGGTAGAGTTCGGGGATAGGGCCACGGTACACCTCGAACAAAGATTGTTCGACATCCCCTACAAAGAGGCAGGCATAGCTGGCGCCCATGCGCGTGCCCATAGCTGCACCATGGATTTGGAAAATCAACATGTTTAGTAAGTTTGTAAATTACACTAAAATTAGTGATATAATGGACAGTGAAAAGTATCTAAGAGTGCAACAGGATCTCGATGAACAGATGCGAGTCAAGGAATGGCAGATGGAAAACTCAGACATGTGCAAGTTGTGTATTTCGCTTAGTTAAACCAGGGCAGGACCAACACAGTAAATGGCAGAGCCTTGGTGTGTTGTAGAACAGAGAGACCGAGGGCTACAGGTACATAGTTCACTGAAACAAGAATTGTGCTGCTCCTAGTTCCCCAGCACTTCATCTCCAAAGTAAAATATGATGCCTTGGCTTATCATAAAGCAATGAACTTTGAGATTCATTGCTACGTATTTTATTGATCATATAATGTGTATCATAGGACTAATATGAGAAGCCCTGGTGCTTATTCTTAATGGATACTCAGACGAGTAGAAGGAGAGGTGAAAGAAGGTTACATTGGTCTCAGAAGACCAGCAGCTCTCAGCAAGTGACAACTCCTGAATTCAATGGAACAGTTAAAATTACAACAACAATTAAAACTAATTTAATCTAGCACTCTCAAGATTTTGATATTGCTGGACTATAAAAAAAATTCTGGACTATTGTAGGTTATTCCTATTAATACTCCAACAATTTTTAAATTCACTTTTTCGGGTGTTACACGGTAATAACATGATTTTCAAATGGATCCAGTAAACTTAAAGGGAGCAGACGAAACAGTGCCCTGGTGATTTTAAAGGGAATTTGTGAAACAGAACCATGATAAATTTCAAGAAATTATGGAAAACAGGGCTCCGGTGATTTTCAAAGGAGGAAACAAAATGGTTCCCCAGATGGGTTCAAGGGATCGTGGGACTAAGGATCCTGGTGAATTTCAAGTGGACAGAGTACGTTTCACAGAATCACGGGACATGGGCCCACACGGGAGCAATGGGAAAAGGGCCGATGAATTTAATGGAGTGTTGGTAACGGGAACCTGTGAGTTTAAAGGGGGATAGACCAGATCAGGTGAGTTTAAAATGAGTGCTAGAAACAAGTTTCCTGGTGGTTTAAAGAGAGTGCAGGAAACATCACACGATGAACGAGATGCAGAACCATCAACATTTCATATTGTAGATTATCAGAATCTTACTTACCCGACTTTAGGCACCAGAACACATTTAAAAGTTAACAGTTAAAGCCAGCAGCACTCTGAGTTTTTGTGGACTTGGAATTATTAGATGGATAGTGAAAACCGGCGAGTTTGCACTTAACGTTTTTTTTATAGAGGTAACAAAAGTTCTTTATCGTCCTTTAGAAATTATATATAGGAATCACAGAATAAACAGAAATATATTGAATGGATAATAGCAGCACAAATGGCCTGAATTCAGATAGCCTGCATTCACCAAGTATGGTAGGTTTACTTCAAGTAATTACAATGATGGTGCAATAAATAATGAAGCATGCAAGTAAAGGGAGAGTAATTGAGTCAAAGTCATACAACACAGAAACAGGGCCATCGGCCCAACTCATCCATGCTGCCCATCTAAGCTGATTTTGTTTTCCCTCCTTTGGCTCATGTCCCTCAAAATATTTCATATCCATGTATATGTCTAAATGTCCATTAAATCTTGTTATTATACCTACCTCAACTACTTCCTCTGGCAGTTTATTCCAAATACCCACATGTGTGAAAAGGTTGCCCTTCAGGTTCCTAATAAATATTTTCATTCTCACCTTAAACCTCTGCCCTCTAATTCTTGCTTCACCTCTCCTGGGGAAAAAGACTGCATTCATCCGATCTATTCCCCATATGATTGTATACACCTCTATAAGATCGCCCCTCAGCCTCCTACGCTCCAATAAATAAAGCCCTGGCATGCTCAACTTTTCCCGATAGCTTGGTCCCTCAAGTCCTGCCAACATCCTTGTAAATCTTCTCGGCATAATGGCCTCTTTCCTGTAGCAGGGTGGCCAACACTAAACATAATACTTCATCTACAGCCTAACTATCAACGCATTCAACTGTGACATAACATCCTAACTTTTATACTTAATTCCCAAAAGCTTTCTTCACCACCCGATCTACCAACATTGCCACATTCAAGGGAACTATGTACTTTTAAAGCAGCAGCCATTAACAGGCAGAACAGATGATACAGGGCTATGACAGAAAAGCAATGGTGTGGCATTAACTTTGGGTTGTTCTGACCAATAATCCTTGCCAGCTTTACAGAGATATCACAATTTATCAATCACAATTGCCACGTAAAATTTACTGCATTTGAGCACAAGCTTCAGTTTTGTTTTTTTTAATTTGTTACAGAACTCTGGTACAAAGATATTTTTCTTACCCGGTCACCTTTAGCACCAAGCAACCCATTGGGACCTGGAAGACCAGGATAACCAATATCACCAGTGGAGCCCTGTAACATTCAAAAAGAGGAAAATAAGTCATGAAGTAAAATATTTCAACTGGACATATCACTTAACATTTAGAATTAGATATGTCTTGACTGCAATGCTTATTATTTCTCATGCATTCTCATTTTCAAATGCCTCAAATGAACAAAGGACTCTTGTAGTAATTGCATCCTCCTTTTAAAAACCTTATTGAATTGTCAATGATTAATTTGAAATGCATTTGCACATTATTTGGATATACTCTGGAAGAGAAGCAGTTTTTCTGACCTGGTCTCCTTCAGTATGACATTTTTTTTGTGGTTTGAATTCCTCAGTAACAGTGAACGCTTTCAGCTCAGTCTACAGTGCTGCCATTCTATGTTCCTGTGTAAACAGTGGCTAGCGAGGACTAAATAGAGGCATTGATGGGACAACCTTTACCTTCCAGGAGCAACACGCAACATACTATCTTCCTTTCTTTTAGCACTGTGGGCAATATTTTCACAGCTCCATTATAATTTGAAGTCTTGATTAATACTAATACAATTCTTCTTTACAGTATTATGGTCTCTGTGCTGACATCTACGTGCAAAGTAGGGCAATGCATTTTAGGCCAGAGCTGAGAATTCAAATACAACAGATGGTGCTGCAAAACTACCCTGTGCAGCAAACTCACAGTTAAAACATTACTGGCCAATCAACTGAAAACAGACATTTTCTTTAAACATCAGCAGAAGAAATGAAAAAAATACAACTTGAAACCTCTCATGGCTCAGGACTGTTAATTAAATATCTTTCAAGTGTAGTCATGGTTATAATGTAGGAAATACACTTGCTAATTTCTGCACAGCAAGGTCCCACAAATAAAAATGTGATCATTCTCAGATAGCCTGAGGTTGGCAGAATTTAGTCAGACGCTGGGGAGAATTCTCCTTCTTTTCAGTTTGGTGTCAAAAATTTGTGTTATCGGAGGGAAGGCATGGCCTCGAAGTATATTACCCAAAGTCTGATATCTCTGACAATGCAGTGCTCTGGCATTTCTCTGCTGAAGCTAGAATTGAACGGCCAATGTCAATTGTTCATCCCTTGGATGGAACTAGTATCCATTATGATAATGTTCATTAATTACCTTCATACCTACAGATGACCAATATTATTCACAAATGCCCCTAATGCTAAACCAATAACTGCAAATAAGGGACTACAATGGGGCTTAAAATAATACTCTGATCATTAGCAGGACAGTTTTACTTAGGATCTTATTTGGTCAATATAAAATGTGTCAACTGTAACATATTCATTTCAAATGCATTTCCCATTCATTATTAGCATCAGTCACTTACTCATTTTAAACATATAAATATTTTATCAATGTAGTGTTATATTACATGCATGTACGTTTATCAGTATATTTGTCATTATTACCGGAAAGAAAAACATTAAATCAGTTGAGACAATTTTACATTGAAGAGCATACATACATTCGCAAAGATCATGCCCAGAAGGAGTATATAAGATGTTGAAAAAAAAAAGTGCTTACTCGTGGGCCATGTGGACCTGGAGGACCAAGGGAACCAGCTGGGCCTCTACCACCCTTTGTAAATCAAAAGCAAAGAAACATAGATTGTAAATGGACTGCAGCATAAGAGAAGAGTTCACCGAGTCTGTCACATTGTGGATTATGTCGACTTTCTTAGGGTCATCTAACACCGTACTTTCTACAGAGCAGGCCAAAATGTATTCAGATAATAAAAGAAAAAGCTGGAATTACTCAGCAGGTCAGGCACAATATCTTGCATCTTCAACTGAAACACTAATACTGTTTCTGTTTATACCAATGCTGCCTGAACGATTGCATTTTTATTTCAGATTCCCGACGTCTGCAGTTTTCTTTGATTTTCAAAATACAATCACTGCTCTTTCAGTAACTTCTCATGTATATGTGAAAGACTATTTCCTAAACCCCTTGAAGAGCTCCACATTGAGCTGTTCCATGTTCTACTGAGTATTTGAATATCTCCTAACATTAAGATAATGTTAGCTATCATTGCTAACATTAAGGTGCCCTGAAATTCCATCATTTACTTGCTCAGCCATTCAATGAAATACCACCGTTGCCTTTTCCAGTGCTTCAAACCAATGGCGTTGCAGGAACTACATTACGGTTCATTTCGTGGAGTTCTAGCCAGTGACATCTATCTTTGTGTTTTGTTTTAAAAACAAAATACTTGATCCATTTACCTGTGTGAAACTCTCACTCAGATAACTTTTGTTGCTGCTACACCCGATGCATGTTGGCTAATAATGTTGAGGGAACTCCAAATTTTGCCATGGGATATTAACATCTACATGAACTGTGAGCAGGCTCAGCAGGTTATTGGTTTAATATTTTAACTTTTACCTGTGAAGACAAATACTCTGAAAAGTATTGAAAAGAATATCAGCTGCTGCAACATAGGGTCTTGCTGGATTGATGATTTAACATGAATCAAGTGTTTTCCTCATCCATAATTAATTTGTATTTGACCACAGGCTATGTCTTGGGTATTTAGTCTTGGCTATTTAAAGAACACACTTTCTTAACTTTCTATGTGAAATACAGTGTTGCCTTGAAATGTTTAAGATTCAGAACAAAGCCATACGGAGGAAATCATCCTAATGCTTCCAATACTACTCTGTCCCCAAATATGCTATTTCTCAGCACAAGCTTCTCAGATTCACTAGCCAGGAAACTCTAGTGCACCCGATGATCTCCAATACAAATAAACCTATGCTCAAGGACTGTACTGTGATTAGGGTATTGGAGAATGAGGAAGAGGGAAGGATAGATCTGAGCTCTGATGATAGGATGGAAAGACATCAGGGCACATGCTGTGATGATCAATGGCAGTGTAGAACTACTGGAATATTTGCCCTGATGATGGAATTATTGGGGAGGAGTTATGTTGAAGAGGTCTTTGCAGTGATGATTAGATGAGGTAGAGAAATATCAGGGATCTTTGATGTGAAAGCCTGGAGTAACAGCTAAGTTGTGAGGGGTAGCGGGTAGAATTCTCATTGTGATGAGAATCGTGCTGTGGAGTGAAGGTTAGTTGGAGATCAACATCCCCGTTGAGGATTTCATTGGATCTCAGGGGTGTGGAAGAGTGATAGGGAAATGGAGGAGGAGATCAGATTTTGTGACCTAGGCCTGGAAAAAGAGATTGAGAGATCAGGTCCTGTGCCATGGGATATCACAGGATCACAGGGATTAGTACAGTGCCAGAGTGGCATGGTATTGAAAAGGAGTCCATACAGATACCATATTGTAACTGCAATGGTCACCCAGAATATAATCTAATCTAAATGTCCCAATGCTTATTCAATAGCAATGTTGAGCTGGGTATGACATCAGGCCTTGTGCAATAAATCACAATAGTGGCACAAAGATCAATTTTTCATAATGACATGATGACCCAGAAATTATCTTTAGCACATTTCACACTAGAAAAGAAAATCAATTATCCAATGCATAATGCAAAAAAATGTTTTATTCAATTGATTTCTAATAATGTTGAAGGTTCTTGATCATCAGAAAAATCTAAGCATGTCTAACTTAGAGGCAGTTTTTCAAATTTGATGTTACCATGTGGAATAACAGATGCTATCAAATATTGTCTAAAAACATTTACCTGGATATTTGTGTTCGTATGGTGTATGTATATATAGTAATTTAGATTGCAAATATGATGATTGTTTATAAGAGCATATGGGACCCTCATCTTTAAAACCAAAACAGATATCAGTGCTTCAAGACCAAGAGATATCCAAGAGTCTTTATAATTAATTAAATTAGTTAAACTCAAATGATTTAACTACTGCATAAAATTTTCTGTAAATTCCAATTGGTACTCATTTGTGAAATTCCACCAGCATAATGCTAATCCAGTTATGTCAACGCTTTTAATTTAATTCCGTGGTCAACTGAATAACTAGTCATGTCACTCACAATATTCCTTCTTTAGTTCAAAAGCCCTGTGGCAACAGAACATGTTCCAAGTTTACTCATTATGAATCAAAAAACTCCATCTGTGAAATCCCCATTGAGTTTTAAAAAAAACGAAGTCCTGATCTACTGATTCTGTATGGAATTCTCACACGGAGCAGAAGCTGCATTACTTTGTTTTGGAATGTCTAATATTTTCTTTAAATGACAGTATTGGTAATTACATTAATGGATCAATTCACAGTTACTGACTAAAAAAAATACATAAGACTAATCCTTGAGTTTAAACCTTGGAGGATTACATGCATATTTTGGAGAATTATTTAGCTTCCCTGCATTCACACTCTGGGAAACTGAAGTTTTAATCTCCAGGCAATTTCAGAACATTACAAAATGTAACAACACCCATGTCACTTGCGACGGAAAAGTTTGCTGAAAGAGCTACCAATTAACCCAAGCACTGGATCAGAAGCCCAACAAATTGTTTTACTCTTTATCCAAATTTAAGATGTTTCTGCAGTCCTTCTTCGAGATGGTAACATTTAGCTGAATAAAACAAATTATCACCTTCCTCGCATTCTTTGACCGGTTCAATGATCTGGGATTTCTGCCGTTGGAGGCAATTATTTCCTCATCTACTTTCAACTTTTCGTCATTTTGAACCTCCATTCTTCTTCACATTATGCAAGATTCTCCTCTCTATCCATAATTTATAACTATGAATTTGTAATTCACATCTTTAGTTTGAAAGACAAGGATCCCATGTAATCTTTTAAACAGTTTCCCTTATGATTTAATAAAGTATCTCTGGTACAGCACATCTTTAACATTTAAATACTTAGTATATTACATTTCATTCTTCCAAATAAATTGCATTATTCCATGCAACTGTTATGTGTTTGACATTCTTTCCCATTTCACTAATCTATCTATGTTCCCCTCAACTCCGAAAATAATTGGTATAATGATTATTAACGACAAGGTGAAAGGTATAATTGTAAGTTGTAAGGATGAAACCAAGGAGATATAGTCAGTTTAAGTGAAAAATAGTATATGTAATATAATGAAGGGAAATATGATATAATCTGCTTTGGAAAGAAAAATTCATAAGAAGAGTACTATTTGAAACCTCCAGTCTGATGAAGGTGGACACAAAATGCTGGAGTAACTCAGTGGGACAGGCAGCATCTCTGGAGAGAAGGAATGGGTAACGTTTTGGGTCGAGAACCTTCTTCACACTGATGTCAGGGGATTGGACGGTACATAGATAAGGAAGTATACTGATAAGGAAGTGTGAGGTGTGAAAACAGGACACAGGGAATGAGGTTCAAGGAAAATGTTAGTTGGGAGAAAGGGACAACATAGCAAACAGAGATAAAATGTAGTCAGAGACAGTAAGACTGGTTTGAGAACTGGGAAGGGGGAGAGAATGGAGAGAGAGGGAAGTTAGAGTAGTCAATGTTCATACTGCTGGGGTGTAAGCTGCCCAAGCGAAATATGAGCTGCTGTTCCTCCAATTTGCACGAGCCTCACTCTGACAATGGAGGAGGCCCAGGACAGAAATGTCAGTGTGGGAATGGAAGGGGGAGTTAAAGTGTTGAGCAACCTGGAGATCAGGTATGTTTAGGAGGACCTAGCGGAGATGTTCAGCGAAACAATCGCCGAGCCTGCGCTTGGTCTTGCCGATATACAGGAGTCCATACCTGGAACAGCGGATACAGTAGATGAGGTTAGAGGAGGTGCAAGTGGACCTCTGCCTCACCTGAAAAGACTATCAGAGGCCTTGATCGGAGTCGTGGGGGGGGAGGTATAGGGGCAGGTGATGCATCTCCTGCGGATGCAGGAGGAAGTACCTGGGGAGGGGGTGGTTTGGGTGGGAAGGGACGAGTTGACCAGGGAGTTGCGGAGGGAACGGTCTTTGCAGAAAGTGGAAAGGGGTGGAGATGGGAAGATGTGGCTAGTAGTGGGATCCCGTTGGAGGTGAAGAAAACGTTGGAGGATTATATGCTGTATGCGATGGCTGATGGCGTGGACAAGGGGGATTCTGTCCCTGTTGCAAATGGGGGGGGGGAGTGGGAGCAAGAGCGGAGGTGCAGATTATCGAGGAGACCCTAGTGAGGGCCTCATCTATAATGAAAGAGGGGAACCCCCATTCCCTAAAGAATGAAGACATGTGATGAAGGGTCTCATTACTGTAACCTAAACAGTTTCTCTTTCTGCATACGCTGCCTGACCTGCTGAGTGTTTTCAACATTTTCTGTTATTTATTTAATTTGTCTGCATAGAAACATGCTGAAACCAACAGCACTAGTTCTTGTATAATGCTTCATCCTATTACACTGCAAACTGTTAGAGCTCTCAGCATACCGCACAGTTGATGAGATATTTGTAGACTGAAGGAATGAATCATAATGCAAGCAATGCTCTTCAACTCCTGGTAAATGTTACTGAATGAATGATTGCTTTAATGATGGGGGTAGGATGGGACAATACTCCAAAGTATAGGTGGGTGGGGTGTAAATAGACAGGGTTGTGGAGAAATGTGTTGAGGACACATTTCTTTCTAAATAGGGACTGTGGAGACCCTCCTGGGCTACAGTTAGTCGCTCTAGGAAGAATGTTGGCAAGGAAATCTCTGTACGACATGTGTACACAGTCTTTGAATCATGACAGTTTGGGTAAAACCTACAATAATAATAATAATAATGGATGGGATTTATATAGCACCTTTCTAGAATACAATGCAGATAGATAGATGCATGTCCACAAGGGACTGAAGGTAACCTCAGACTTATAAGGTCAGAGTACAAAACTAACATAATTCTCAGATTTACCACAAGGATCAGATAAAGTAAAAGTAATTTTCCAAAATATCTTTACTATTTGGCAGTTAGGTCTTCTTTGTTGTTCAATACATCTCTGCCTTGCATACCCGAGCACGGTCAGAGAATTCAAGATAGCATGGGAGATGAGGTGCCTGCTCTGCCCCTAACAAAGTCCTAACATGGAGCACTTAGGATGTGGATGTATTTTGCGTTCAGTCTCTTAACCTTAGGCCAGGGGTCGGCAACCTACGGCCCCCGGGCCGAATGCGGCCCGTAACCCGAAATCATCAGGCCCGCAGGCAGATTTTATTTCGCTGTAATCATCCAGCCCGCTGGGCACCCCGTGCAGAGGCCGGGCGCCCCCATGCAGAGGCCGAGCTCTGCCTGTACCGCATCCTGCACAAAGCTGCCGGCACGGCCGCACACCTTCTGTGAACACATTTAAGAAAGAACTGCAGATGCTGGAAAAATTGAAGGTAGACAAAAATGCTGGAGAAACTCAGCGGGTGAGACATGCAATGAGGCTGCCTCACCCGCTGAGTTTCTCCAGCATTTTTGTCTTTCTCCAGCATTTTTGTCTGACTCTGGGAGCACGTGATTTGATGCCTGCCATCCGGGGCGGGATCCATGTGTACACGTGATAGATGTGGCCCACCATCCGCTCACAGACATGAGTCCCGGCCCCTATGCAGAACAAGGTTGCCGACCCCTGCCTTAGGCTGATGTGTATGTAGCTATGCATGTATAAATATGGATTAACAATCTGGATGGAAAAACGCTGGTGACGGTAAGCTTAGTTTATTGTTCTTTAATTTAATTAAGGTTTTAAACTAACTTATGATAAATGTATTTAAAATAAATGTATCTTAAAATAGTTTTTACAATTTCTTTAAATTATTTAAATATATTTTGAAATACGTCTGAAAATCAGATTTACAAACAGTTAAAAAGCCTTTAACAGCATGAGCAGTGGGAAAGACGTCATGTCAGCCTATGGCAAGGCATCAGAATCCACCATTTGAGGCCTTGTTGCTGCTAACAAAATGTACGAACTCATGCAAGAGCCATAGCAGCAAGGCAGCAGGAATTTGCATAGAAGAAGAATGTGTGGGACAATCAGGTAGGGCACAATCCAATCCCAATACAAAGCCTTCCTACATTGTGCAGATCTTTAGTTCCTTTAATACAATTGAGGAGCCAAGAATGAAGGACTAAACAAAACAGACTAAATGAAAGTGAAGTATAACATATTATAAGGGAAATTTACTTAAAAGTGAGTTATTAACAAGTAAAATTTGATTCCAATATGATTGGTAGAATCAGAAACCTGGAATATTCAAGATTAAATAGACAGGTTTTGAATGAAAGTGACTGAACTGATATATCAGAAATGTGTTTGCAGTATCAATATCAATTCTGGTTGGTTGGGCCAAATGGCCTGTTTTTATTCTGTAAATTCTAATTTATACTTGATACTCAAATAAAAAGTTAAATATATATTTTTATGTATCTGTAACCTAGCCAGTGAATGTGCTCCTCATTTTTGTGAACTAGTATTTTTCATTTCATTTTGGCAAGTTCTTTGTGGTATCCACAGACCCTGCTAATGGAATGGCAGCAGGTACTAGATAGGTAGGCGTAGAGTGGTGGGTAGGTTAGGAGGTGTCGGGCTCCTCCTTTCAATTTTGCTTCCCTATCGTGCTTCTGAAGAGATTTGAGATTCTCAGTGCCATTCCACATATTCCTTTAAGGGCCTGTCCCACTAACGCGACCTTTCAGCGACTGACTTCGACCTTCAAGCTCGAGGGCACTCGCCTGAAAAAGCTCGAGCTGGATCGATCGTCAGCGATGAAACCGCGAGCTGATTGACCGTCAGCACACACACAAACACATCGCAAAGGCGGGGACCAGGGAAAGTGGGGGAGTGCTGTCTGAAATTCCCACCCGCGGTGAACAGGAAGATAAAAGACGGCTGGCACAGTGTACGGTAAGTCCTTTAAAGAGCGAGGGGGGGGGACAAGGAGTGGAGACACTTTTAAGAAGTCAGACAACTTTTAAGAAAGTTTAGCGGGCATTTAACATTACCAGTCGGTTTTCCTTGGTTCTGAAAACTCCAATGAGCCAATTAAAATGCCCGGTCAGCAAAGGAGATTGCCTATGGCTGCCTCGACTACCAATAACTACATGGCGACCCCACTCCACAGCACTACGAGTTCAAAAGAACCATGCAGACCAATTTTTCCTCAACCAAACGAGTATGCGGGAACTTCCCTCGAGCATGAAGGAGAGTTACAGTGACCTCCTAGGACCTCCTAGGACCACGTGTCGACCATGCTGTGAGTTTGAGTCGAGGGCAAACTCTTCTAAACTCGCAAATTAGGTCCCCGCAGTGGGACAGGCCCTTTACCAAATGGATTGATCATGGGGCAGGGATTTAAATGAGTTGATAAAGGAGTTACATATTTTCAAGGAACATTTATTACCAGTTACATGGATATAAATATGCTATTAAATCACTTTTATGTAATAAGTTCGTTTAAAGTCTGAATCAATCTTAACTGCAAATAGTTTTTTTGTGATTACCAACAACATTTATCATACCAACAATGAACAAATATAAGAAAAGCACCATTAAATTAAATTGGTTCTGACAGACTGGTTGAAATGTAAAGGCAGTTAAATAGTGACTACTTACCGGAGAACCGACAAGGCCAGGTTCCCCTAGATCACCTCGAGGTCCCTGAGCACCCTGCCATAATCAAAGCAAAGAGAAAGAGAGCTTGAATTTCAGATCAAAAACAAAATGGTTTGGACTACAACAAAAGGGGCTTGCCACTGTTGGTCACAATTCAAATCGGATGAGAGTTGAATCCTACGCAGAGTGGGCGCGACTCTCGTCAGCAGCAAACTAGTGGGCGGCGCGACTCTCGTCAGCAGCGGCCTCTGCAGTCCGTCTGTGTTTTTATTATTTTTTGTCTTGTTTTTATGTAGTTTTTGTTATTTTTTTTTGTCGGGGTATGTGTGTGGGGGGGTGGGGGGGAGGGGGTAACTTTAAAATCTTTCCCCTGCACGGGAGACCCGACCTTTTCTTTGTCGGGTCTCCGTTGTCGTTGGGGCTGCAACGTGGAGCGGCCTCCAGCAGGAATGACCTGGGGCTCCAGTTGTGGAGCTGCCGACTACTCACCGTCACGGGGCTGGCCGAGTCCGGAGCGGGTGGAGCTGTGGCGGACGCTGCTGTGACCCGACACCCGGAGATTCGGAGGCTGCAACTGCGGGTTTGGCGGACGGCGGCACCGGGAGCCCGCGGTCCCTGCTGGGAGACCGCTTTTCGGGGCTTCCGCAACGGCGACTCTCCCGCCCGAGTTGCGGGGTTGAAGAGCACCTGAGCGGGGCCTTACACCATCGCCCCGCGCGGCTTGGAATGGCCGCGGGACTTTGTGAGCGCCCGCCGGGGCTCCAACACCAAGACCCGGTGCGTGGCCTTGCATCACCCGGCGTGGCTTTAATGGCTGCGGGACATTTTACATCACCCGCCGGGGGCTTTGACTTTGACTCTGACATGGGGGGGGAGAGTGCAGTGGAGAGATAAGTTTTTTTTGCCTTCCATCACAGTGATGTGATGGATGTTTGTGTAAACTGTGTCGTGTCTCGGGTCTTTTTGTTTTGTAATGTATGGCTGCAGAAACGACATTTCGTTTGGACCTCAAGGGGTCCAAATGACAAATAAATTGAATTGTAATTGTATTGTATTGTATTTTCACCTCTGGCATTATTCTCAAACCTAACCCAATGCTGTTCAATGTTGTTTTTATTGTCACGTGTGTGAAGTACAAATGCACAGTGAAATTCCTTTCTTACAAACAGTCCAGTCTAGTACTGCCTTACCTAAGCATATCACCGATTAGCAAAGTGTACAGAAATAGTCTACTGATCCCGCTTGCAAGAGGCGCCATGTTTTTGCACCATTTTCAAAGTACAGTCCATGCTCTAGTTGTTATATTGAGATGAATAAGGTTTCCATTTTCCAATGGTATAGATCACCATTCTGAAATGAATTTAAACCTGATAGCTTTAGCACCTTTCTGGAACGATTTGAAGAACGTAAAATAGGTGAGAGGAAGTAGATTAATATTGTGACAACTAAGAGAAATAACAAGAAGAGGAGAGTACTCATGTGGATGATAAATGCCAATACATAATAATTGTCAGGTTTTGTTTTACAGTGATAAAGCCTGAGTGAGGTTCATGTTGTTTCAATATGGGTCTACCATGGGAATATTTTTTTATAAATCAACTCTGTTGATGTCGGTTCATGCCTTCAAGTATCTTTTCCAAATTGCATTTCTTCAAATGTAAGTCTGCAAAATGAAAGCAACTTGAGGCATCACAGTTTAGTCAATGTTCTTTCCACCTTTTCTCTGATATCCAAATTCTAGGGTAATAGCATATATTGGAAGCAGAGTTTCACCACGCAGATTGGGGGTCCAACTAATGACTGACTAATGACTGTCCACTGATTAAAAATCTCAGAATATGTTTGTTTGGATATGGTTTGCCTTCCCTGCCACAGGCACTGTGTAATGAAAGAAAATTACCAATGGAAGTTGGGCGAGTTTGAGCAAACTGAAGCATTTATACAGCTATTCAATTCAAATCATCATCACCTTACAAATTATCTTACAAATTTCACCAATGAATGTCAGAGTAAGTCACCAGTCTAATGGCCTTCAAACCTACTATCAGGCATGTGACCATGTGAACAGCAGCTGGGCATTCACATTCACGATGCTTTGAAATACATATGCTAGATGCAGGAAGATTGCTCCCGATGTTGGGGAAGTCCAGGACAAGGGGTCACAGCTTAAGGATAAGGGGGAAATCCTTTAAAACCGAGATGAGAAGAACTTTTTTCACACAGAGAGTGGTGAATCTCTGGAACTCCCTGCCACAGAGGGTAGTCGAGGCCAGTTCATTGGCTATATTTAAGAGGGAGTTAGATGTGGCCCTTGTGGCTAAGGGGATCAGAGGGTATGGAGAGAAGGCAGGTACGGGATACTGAGTTGGATGATCAGCCATGATCATATTGAATGGCGGTGCAGGCTCGAAGGGCCGAATGGCCTACTCCTGCACCTAATTTCTATGTTTCTATGTTTCTATATCATTCACGTGTGGCAACTCTACTGAATTGATAAATCTAGCCTTATCAATTATTTGAGAGAAGTGATAAACTAGTGTAAACCCTTCAATTTTTTGAAAATGATAATTCTGTAACTGAAACATCACTTAAAAGCACACCTATGTCGATATTATTTTAGATGAACTGAATGATCTGATTTTTCCATGAATATGCACACAGTTTGGAAAAAAATATTCTTGTGACATGTTGTTAGTGCAGGACAGCTATTTATTACACATTTCTCCTTATCCTCAAAAGGTAATTTAAAATTCTGATAAGAATGATAAGAAATTAAGGATATTAAAATAAAGAAAAAATCAAGAACATAATGAGATAATATGTGCCACCCCCATTCTCCAAATCTATCCAAAAAAACATGTTCTGAGACGACATGTTCATAAATGAAACAAGATATTTGAAAGAAACAGAACATTAAAAAGTACAGCACAATAATAGGCCCTTCAACCTGCAACATCCGTGCATTATGAATTTTATACATTATTGTTTAAGAAAATATCATATTACTGTCCTATAGTTCAAGATTAACTCACAGGTCTGCCAGGGAATCCCATTGTACCAATCAATCCAGAGGGACCTTGTTTTCCCTGTTACAAAACAAGCATAACAAAAACAAGAACTGAGAATTTTTTTTTATTATAAAGCATACAATCGCGATGATAAAAATGTTTTAATATCGACAAGATTTTAATGTAGAAGAAATTAGCAATCTGTAAAGTTGAAAAATTATCTCCAGCATTTCTTCAATGAATTTGAAATTCCAAGTATATTTCTTTAACAGATCTTTGAGACTTTATACTCTAACTTCTTTCAGAGTAAAGTAAATAGGAAAGAAAAAAATATTATATGCTCAATACAGATCTGTCTCTAACTCGTACACTCATACTCCCTGCAAGTCACTGCTTCCACAGAACTTTCACAAGCCCACTTAATATCCTGAAGAAAGGGACTGAAAAGTATTTTTCTTTATATAAAAACAAATCATGGAAAATTCCAGATTGTTATAAACTTGCAGCTATTATACACATCTTAGATACTTTTTTGACGCTCATTGATTAGGAACCACCCTGTTTCAATTTCTCCATCTATATTTATCCGTTAAGCCACCCACTCATTCTATCAAGATTACAATCTCTTCACTAAATCTATAAATCACATGTGTATTCCAACACTTGAATTAATTTGCCCTCTCCTCAAAATGAAAAGACATAAATAATGTTGTCTTTCAAAAAGCTATAAAAAGCAATAAAGAGGCAATAAATAAAGGAGACTGAATTGGTCTTGTGCTGTGTAGCCCATTCTCTTACTCATGCCCTCTCCAAACATATCAAATAATAAGAATGCATAATCAGTGGATTTATCCCAAATTTTGAAATCAAATTTTAAAATCATGTGGCTGAGAATTTTCCATACAACTCTTCTCTACTCTCCTGTTGCCAAAAATAGTTATTGGAACCTTTTAAAAAAAAAAAGGTAATTAATAAATGGAATAAGCAGTTCATTGAGAATTTAAATTATTACAGCATTGCAAAGATGTTCTGAAATACAACCATTTCATAATCTCATACCTTTGTTCCAATTGTACCGGGAAGTCCTGGCATTCCAGGCAAACCCTAGAGAATAAAGACAGGTTTAACAAATAAGTTTATTTTCCTTAATTGTCAGGACACATTATTGATTTGGATTAAATGAAGATCAATGCATGGTTGCTTCCCCTCTCCAGCGCGTCCAGTTCTGCAGATCCGACAATGATTATCCATTACAGCGGGGGGGGGGGGGGGGGGGGAGGAAAGTCTTCACCCTCATCAATGAATCGATCTATGACCTTATGTAATCAATGTCCATTCTTCTCAGTTGATTCTTCCCACTCCCCACTCTAACTTTGGAGGCTGAGTTTCCAAGTACCCATGCTACTTCTACATACACATTATAGTCTCCTCCAGATATATTTTACAGGCACTTCTAGTGATTTCCTTATCAATATCCTGACTGATTTGACCACTTTTCTAAATGTGAAGCATTCGCAATCATTTTGCTAACAGTGTCAGCTCTGATTGTACTGAGCACAACCAAAGCAATGCAAATAAGGAAATAAAAATCCTCAAGATATCACGGCTCATTTCTCTTCAACCCACAGTATTAACAGCATATAAAATGTATACATACAGGCAAACCACGAAGTCCTGCTTCACCTTGTGTACCCGGCTTGCCAGCTTCACCCTAAAACGATCATAAACAGAAAGGTTAATCACACACGTATCTTATAAAAATTCAATTGCCACATGAAACAAAGCATTAGAAAAGGAATGAGATTTACCACTGATCCAGGCATTCCAGGGATACCATCACGCGAATCAACACCAGGTAAACCCTAGTGCACAAAAGAAAAGTCTCTTCAGGGAAAGTAACCACAGACGCCACTTTTCAATTTTTTTAAATAAAGTGCAGTAGGTTGAGAAATACAACTAAATGAATACATGGGTTACACATTGTTTGGGTTCAGGCAATAGAGAAAATGCCATTTGCATTAATAACAAGAACAGAAATTGTTGGGATCACTCAGCAGTTTACTCTACATTTGTGGAGAGAGTTTAATCTCATGGTTCTGGTAGCTCTGGTATAAAGTTAACGATAGACCATCTCTCCGTAGTTGCCACTGTCCAGCCTTGAAATTATGTAATTGCTGCTTTTATTTAAGGTTGCTCCATCAGCATTTTATTGTTAAAACTTCCAGTTCCAGAATATTCTTAATACAATTGTTTATATTTTACTTTTGTGGCAAAACAAATGTAATTAACTTACATGGTTTAGCTTATATTTCATGGCAACTAGATAATAAAACTGACAAAATAAATACTCACAGATTCTCCCTTTGATCCAGGAGTGCCTGAATTTCCCCTGGGGCCAGGGCGACCCTGAACATAACACACAGAGGGACAAGAGATTAAGTCATGTATAATTTTATAAATCAGGTACATCATATTATATTTGTCAGTATGCCTCGTGGCATTTCCCATTAGGTAGATATGGTTAGCTTCAGTATTCATATTTGCGGAATTGACTTCATAAAATTCCTCCGCTAATTGTAAAATATTTAAGACATTCAGACACTAAAAATAAAGTTTTAAGTATAATATCGGGGATATTGAGCATACTCACTCATGTTTTTCATCCTCTCAATATTGAATTGTAAAATATTGCAGCATGCTCAGAGTCCATTTGGTCTATATTGGCTATGTCATCTCTTTGAAAGAGCTATCCAAATTGTTCCCATTGTTATCCATTCCTATAGACCTGGCAATTTTCCCCCCACAAATATTTGACCAACATCCTTTTGCAAGTTGCTATGGGATCTACACATGGCGCACTTTCAGGTAGTGAGTTGCAAGCTAGTAACAAAACACGAAGCAATTTTTCTCCCCATCTTTTTTCTGTTTTTTTTATGATTACAAAGGTCCATATAAATTCCTTAATAAATACTCATTAATCAAAAAAGAGTTACTAAACAAATATCCAAAGCTTACACATTAGCACCCAAAAATAAAAAGGGTAACATGATATTACTTACCAGATCACCCTTGGGGCCAGGCTCACCCAGTGGACCTTGCTCTCCTATGTCTCCCTGAAGAAGAAAAAAATTATCACACCACACTGAAAAATATTACAATGAGATGCAAATATATTTAACCTTGCAGCATATATCCCTTGACAAACATCAAAACCATTGACAAAAATAATTCTGTTTCAGCTTTTGACTGATCACTATGAAGTACTGCTAGGTTTCTAAAATCCCAAACCAAATGGAACTAGCAGTGGCAACCTATTGATGTAGAGCCACTCGTGTTAATCAGTGCTTTGTACAGGGAACCAGCATCCACGAGTTTAACTGAATATTACATAATTTGATCCAGATTTTTCATCAATGATTTAGTTCTATTGAACTCTTTTGCTTTATACAGCAATCACGCCTCAGGAAAGCAAAATTCATTCAGTTATTTAATTTCCTTTAAACCATAAACCATTGTTTAACTCAAACATGTTTGCACAAACACTAAATTAATTGCATTTTCCTAGTGTATTTCCCTTAGTCACGGCCCATAGTAAAGATAACACTTAGTACTTAGCACATAACTGAGAAGATATCATTTTTCAGATGAGAAGTTAATGCAAGGCCTAATTTTCTACATCAGATAATATGGAAGCTAGAAAAGTGAATGCAGAAATCAAAGTGCTTGATTAACCAGTGCCAGTTTGGCCCTGTGCAGGATACAATAATCTTTGCTGCCTAAATTGGTTCATTTCTATACAAAGGAAAAGTGAGGTAAACAAAGCCGGAGCAATAGAGCTATAAATATGAATGATTTCACAAGAATAATTCAACTGAGAATTAGGTAAAATGTATTAGGTTGATTGGGTAGGTGATCTGGAAAATAAGGTTGGTAAACAGGGAATATGAGAATTGAAATGCAATTAACAGAGAGGAAGAGAAGACTCTTCTAGGGGCATATAAATAGTGAATAGGTAGTAAGAGTAGGCATGGGGCCAATTAGTAATAAAGAAAATAATCTATATATGGTGATAGGGGGCATGGCTGAAATAATTGATTAGGAAGAGTATACTGACTAAATATCAGTAAAAGCTAAGTATTAGAGATACTGGCTGGGTGATAATTGAAAAATGGGAGACTTTAGAAAGGCTAGATATGCTTTAAGTAAACATGTCACCATGTCCAGGTGGGGGGGGGGGGAGAGAGGGGGGGGGGAGAGAGAGGGGGGGGGGGAGAGAGGGGGGGGGGAGAGAGGGGGGGGGGGAGAGAGAGGGGGGGAGAGAGGGGGGGGGGAGAGGGGGGGGGGGAGAGGAGGAGAGGAGGGGGGGGGGGGAGGAGAGAGGGGGGGAGAGGGGGGGGGGGAGAGAGGGGGGGGAGAGAGAGGGGGGGGGAGAGGGGGGAGAGAGAGGGGGGGAGAGAGAGAGAGGGGGAGGGGGAGGGAGAGAGGGGGGGGGGGAGAGGGGGGGAGGGGGAGGGGGGGGGAGAGGGGGGGGGGGGGGGGGAGAGGGGGAGAGGGGGGGAGGGGGAGAGAGAGGAGGGGGGGGGAAGGGGGGGGGGGAGAGGGAGGGGGGGGAAGAGGGGGGGGGGGGGGGAGGGAGAGGGGGGGGGGGGGAGGGGGGGGGGAGAGAGGGGGGGGGAGAGAGGGGGGGGGGAGGAGGGGGGAGAGAGGGGGGGGAGAGAGGGGGGGGGGGGGGGGGGGGGGAGAGGGGGGGGGAGAGAGGAGGGGGGGGGGAGAGGAGGGGGGGGGAGAGGGGGGGGAAAGAGAGGGGGGGGGGGGGGGGGGGGGGGAGAGAGGGAGGGGGGGGGGAGAGAGGGGGGGGGGGGAAGAGGGGGGGGGAGAAGAGGGGGGGGGGGGAGAGGGGGGGGGGGGGAGGGGGGGAGGGGAGGGGGGGGAAAAAGAGGGGGGGGGAAGAGGGGGGGGGAAAGAGGGGGGGGGGGGAAGAGGGGGGGGGGAAGAGGGGGGGGGGGAAGAGGGGGGGGGGAAGAGGGGGGGGAAGGGGGGGGGAAAGAGGGGGGGGGGGAGAGGGGGGGGGGGGGGGAAGAGGGGGGGGGGGGAAGAGGGGGGGGGGGGGGAGGGGGGGGGGGAAAAGAGGGGGGGGGGAGGGGGGGGGGGGAAGAGGGGGGGGGGAAGAGGGGGGGGGGGCAAGAGGGGGGGGGGGGGGGAAGGAGGGGGGGGGGGGGAGAGGGGGGGGGAAGCGGGGGGGGGGGGGGCAGAGGGGGGGGGGAAGAGGGGGGGGGAAGAGAGGGGGGGGAAGGAAGAGGGGGGGGGGAAGAGGGGGGGGGGGAAGGGGGGGGGAAGAGGGGGGGGGGAAGGGGGGGGGGGAAGGGGGGGGGGGGAAGAGGGGGGGGAAGAGGGGGGGGGGGAAGAGGGGGGGGGAAGAGGGGGGGGGGAAGAGGGGGTGGGAAGGAGGGGGGGGGGGAAGAGGGGGGGGGGGAAGAGGGGGGGGGGAAGAGGGGGGGGGGGGATGGGGGGGGGGGGAAAGAGGGGGGGGGGAAAGAGGGGGGGGGGAAAGAGGGGGGGGGGAAGAGGGGGGGGGAGAGGGGGGGGGAGAGGGGGGGGGGAGAGAGGGGGGGGAGAGAGGGGGGGGAGAGAGGGGGGGGGAGAGAGGGGGGGGGAGAGAGGGGGGGGGAGAGGGGGGGGGAGAGAGGGGGGGGGAGAGAGGGGGGGGAGAGAGGGGGGGGGAGAGAGGGGGGGGGGAGAGAGGGGGGGGGGGAGAGGGGGGGGGGAGAGAGGGGGGGGGAGAGAGGGGGGGGGAGAGAGGGGGGGGGGGAGAGGGGGGGGGGAGAGGGGGGGGAGAGAGGGGGGGGAGAGAGGGGGGGGGAGAGAGGGGGGGGAGAGAGGGGGGGGAGAGAGGGGGGGGGAGAGAGGGGGGGGGAGAGAGTAGGAAGTGGAGAAAGGGAGTGGGGAGTGGGGAGCAGGGTGTGGCCAGCGGGGGAGCGGGCGGGCGTTAACCAAAGGACTGCATGTTCAGTGGCTTCAATCCAGATCCTGGGGGGGGAGGGGTCGTCACACAGGAGGGCTGGTTCCCGAACGCAATACTCCCTCGCTCCCGGCTCCAGGCTCCAGGGCCCGAGCATGGGTGGGGGGGGGGGGGGGGAGGGGAGTGGTCGGGGGGGCGACATCACTCGCAGCGCGTGGAACGTAGCGCAGGCCACGTGATGCAGACCCATTGTGACATCACGTCTTCAGCCAAAGCAAGGCGGGTTTTTTTCTAACTTCTTTGAGATTATTGAACATTTTGATTAATAACTCGAGTAATAAAGCATTAATTTTTCAGGCAAGACGATTTCGGAATCCACGGGATAAATCTCTACCAGAATATGTTAAAAAAATCACAGTTCGAGTGTCGTTTTTTCGAGCAGATGGGATTACACACACACACACACCAAGATCAGAGTTTTATATTGATAGAGATGGATGGCTTGACCTAAGAAAGCAAGCAATGCCATATACCTTCTTCACCACCTAATTAATTTGTGTTTCCACTTTCAGGGAACTATGGACTTGAACACCAAGGTCTCTCCATTCAACAACATTCCTTGGTGCCTTAACATTTACTGTACATGTCCCACCCCAACTTGACTTGCCAAAATACATCACCTTGTACTTGACACGATTAAGTTGTATCTGCTAACTCTCTATCCAACTTTCCATAGCGTCTAAAATGTTGCGATAAGTTTGCAGGTGATAACCATATAATATAACTGTCCCAAACTGTCACGGGAGGTAAACAGATTGGTGATATTGTTAATAGTGAGAGGGGTAGTCTAGTAAGGGTGGTAGCTACATAATTGAGTTTGGGTGGGGAGGACAATGGTAGTTATAATATCATCCTAATAATTGTGAGATGATGCATTTCAGAACATCTAATAACAGTAGAACATATATAATGACTGGGAAGGCCTCGGGAGTATTGAGGTACAAAGGACTCTTAGGGAACAAATCCAAAGATCCCTGAAGTTGGCAGCACAGGTGGATAAGTTGGTAAAAAGGCTTATGAGATGCTTGCCTTGAGTAGCCAGGACATAAAGCGTAACAGCAAGAAGGTCCTGCTACAACTTTATAAAACATTGGTTAGGCTACAGACGGAATATTATGTGTAGTTCTGGTTATCAGGCTATAGGAAGGAAGGAATTGCACTGAAGAGAATACAGAGGAGATTTGCCAGGATGTTGTCAGAGATGGAATATTTCAGTAATAATAAGAGACTTTACAGGCTGGACTTCTATTACTTGGATCAGAGGAGGCTAATGGGCGACCTACACAATAAGAGTATAGATAAATTAGATAGTAAGAAAAGTTTCGCTAATGCAGAGGTGTCAAGGACTAGAGGAGCTTAGTTTAAGGTGAAGAGTAAGAGGAATCGAGGATGATCTTTTTTTTTTTTTCACCCAGTGAGCGGTTACAATCTGGAAGCAATGCCTGAGAATTTGTTGGAGGCTGGTACTCTCACAGCATTGAAGAAGCATCTGGACAAGTGGTTGCATTGCCAAGCCAAAGCAGGTTACGGGCAAAGTGCAGCTAAATGGCATTTGCATAAACTGGCATGCCTTAGCAGGCTTTCGGCAAAGTAATGTTATTTGCATGAAGGTGCCTTATGATTAGCATGAACAGTGGGCCGAAGGGTCTGTTTCAATACCATACAACTCTAAAAGGAAGAGGTATTAGATGCACCGGTGGACTTAAAGATGAACATTTCCAAGAGCATGAGCTGTATCCCAAACTGTCACGGGAGGTAAACAGGAAGATTGTTGCAACTCACACATGATTTGGGGGAAGGACAGAAAATGTTCAAGAAAGGCATCAGAGATAAACCATTTAATTACAGACCAGTCAATTTTCCCTCAGTGATAGGGAAATTACCTGAAAATATTCAGATGGGCAGGATTAATCTGAATTTGGAGAGATAGGGACTATGTACCATCCAGTGATCATTGTGATGTACTAGACACAATCTGAGCAGCTAGTTATTAAGGGACTAAAGTTCCTTCCATTCATACAACATCTCAATATTCAACTTTGGAACTCAAATGCAGGTATTGGGACTTAAGAAATACCATTGTCCTGGGAAATCCACACCCCCTGCTTTAACAAGAGACAAAACGATGAATTCTGACCTGATTCAAAACAGTTATATTCAGCCTCTACTCTCTGAATAAAAATTAAAGGAAAGAAAATGTGAAGTCAAAATCTACTCACAATTGAGCCAAAAGGACCGATGCCACCAGGTTCACCGACCCCTCCACGACCTCCCTGCAGGCATAAGACCAAAGAGTTTTAGAAGAGCAGAAAAAAAAACAATCTTCTCAGAGCAGGATGAACATTAAGTTACAAAGTTGAAAGCGTTAGAAGTTTTATTCAGATTCAGATTCAACTTTAATTGTCATTGTCAGTGTACAGTACAGAGACAACGAAATGTAGTTAGCATCTCCCTGGAGAGCGACATAACATATTCGCAACTTGGCCATGAAAATTGGATAATTACAGGAGCCCCAGCTAAAACTTGTCACAGTTTGAAATGAATGGACAGCAAGTTGTAGCAACATGGCCAACTATTTCCCAAACTGGAACTATTGGGCAGAACTGCCAATCTGGTGGCTGCATTCATAAATCAGCTCTCCTTTGGCCAAGCAAGGCTGTTTTGGGGTTCTGAAAAAATAATATTCAAAGGATGTATCATGAACTTCAGAAAAGATATTACTAAGAACTGTCAACTTTTTTTTGCATTATAAAATCTCGTTGGCATCCCTGACCCACAAATGGACTTTCCTTTTCCCATGGCCAAACTTACATTTTTAAACTACATGTGGGCCTGGTTCCACAGTAGCTCTGTGAAGTGGAGTGATCCACAGGCAGCAACTGAACCTCAGGCTTGATCAGCCTGATAGTTAAAGATAACTCAGTGCTGCCAATTGCCTCATTGACAAATCCATTAAAATCCATTATAACCAGAGGTATTTAAAACTGTTCAAACCGATTTAAGCAATTAACAAATTATAAAATGCATTTACTAAAAATATATTAAACTGCCATAAAATCATGAAGATTAAATAAAATGTGGGCATGTAGTCACTTGCCTACATTTATCTTTGCAATCAAGATCAGTGACTGCATTCAAATGAATTGGGTTACACTACTCACACAGTGGCTGGATGCAAGGTACAATCAGTCCTTCTGCACAGGATGCATGTGGTCTGTCTCTAGACACAGCATTGAGTCCAGCCAAGGATCAGAAGACCTCTCACATATTTCTGATTCATAATTCAAGACCCAGATACTGAAGTCAGACAAACTGACTCACAAGAAGAACATTGCAGGTGTTTCTCTACAGTAGGCCCAATTACTATTTGTGGTATACATCGTAACCCACATGAACATACTGTAACTAGCCAAGGTCATTCAGTGTCAATAATTCAGCACTTCAATTACTTTTTTGCCCTTAATTCTGTACACTTTACCAACTACAGTAGAAATCAGATTGAACAAAACATACAATACTTTCAAGCTTTATGTATTTCTCACAGTTATAACATAGATTGTGTCACAAAAATGGTCTATATTATCTATGATATTCTGCATTGTACAATGCTAGAGTTTGTTCTTCAGTGCATTAAACAAATCCAATCTCTGGCACTGCCTATGTCATTGCCCCCAAGTTGGATGTTGTGGTACAATAGATTTCTGAACCCAATAACAATGCAGAGGTCGATTTGGTGAAATATGTCCTGAAGTTGCATTGCAAGGCCTCCAGGCAGTGAAATTCTGATGTGCTTGACAGCCCACATTAAAAAAGGGACAACAAGCACAAACGCCTTTTATCCACAGCTTCCAACCTGTGCATTAAGTGTACATTGGGGGAAGTGATCAGCAGTGGAGTAGGGAAATAGCGTAAATAATCAGGGAATGGAGCCTAGTTTGAGGTTATTGTCTCAGAAAAGATTAGGAGAGTGATTACATAATATTAAAGAAGGAACCAACTAAAGGAAGTTTAGCTCAGTTCGGCAACCTGGTCCATAAGGGCCAGTTGAGTTGAATGACACATTTCCATGCAGTATAGTTCTGTGACTAATACAAGAGCAAACCAAACCTCCATTCGAGCTAAGACCTGTTCAAGGCCTGCACCAATGCAAATGCACATCATATGATCTGGGCCTCATTCAAAAATCTATTGATGTACATGGGTTTTTGGTAAAAAAATTATCTCTGCCACATATTTATTTATTCAGTTTATTTATTCAATTCCCAATCAATTATTTTCTGTATTTTCACTGCATGGCACACCAGTAACATTTCCATTGCCCCCCTCCCCCTACAAAAACGAATGTATAAACTTTAAAACATCAGAAATAAAGAACTCATCGAACAGAGCACTACTGCAAAAAGGGAGGCCAAATGTCCTATCATAGTTATGATGTCCATCCCACAGACCTTTTCCCAATAGTTCAGTATTAATCCAACTTCCTTCCAAAAATATACAGTGCGTCTAATCGTTAGGAGATTATGTAAAACGATATAATTAACCATGCCAAAGAATGGATCATTTTAAAACAGAATAACAGGGCATGAAAGTTCCCTAATTTCATTGGAAGGGATTTCAAACTTCAAAATGCTTTAGGTATCTGTTTAGCAGCTTTCTGCAACATTGTCACCCACTGTAGATAGCAGAAGACTTGCTACGGAAAGGTGCATATTCTAGTTAATTTAGGCCACCGACAAACTTATCTTTATTGCATCAATTCAACTTACCCTATCACCCTTTTGTCCTTCCATGCCACTAAATCCTCTTGTGCCTTGTGGTCCCTAAGGTCGATAAGAAAAACTCTTGTTAAACATACTATTGTTAGAGAAAATAATGTGTGATAAATATGATGCATGTTTTATACTTTTCCATTGCAAGCCATACCACTTGATTAGATTTTTTAATTCTCTAATCTTTACATGTATCTTTGCAATAATACAGATACTTTTCCTGCACAGTACCTTGTCACAACGCTTTACCTGCATGAGGATAAGAACCACCGGCTGATACTAAATTTCTGTTGTGGTTTGAACATTAACAAATGTTGTACAGCCCGTTCAGTTGACAGATACCATTCAGGAAAAAGCAATTAACAGAAAACAACATTTATTTTAATTATATTTGAGATGAAAAGTACTTTACCGGAGGGCCTTGAGAACCCAGTTCTCCAGGTTCTCCCGATTTACCCTCTTCTCCCTAAAAGATAAAGCAAGCATTTTTGAAATGAGAAATATGACACACTTATTTTCTGACATAATAAACCAGAGCATAGCTGGTACTTGCATTTGCAAAAACCATAACTAAATAATGTGCATGGTACTGCACATCTGCAACCTCACTATGTACAGAAGCAAGAATTATTTAACTAGTTACAATAATGCAAATAATTATTTTCATCTATATACAGGATGTAGCTAATGGAGAAACCTGAGCAATTGAGTCTTCTTCTTCTCCTAATCTGAGGAAGGACATTCTTGCCATCGGGGGAGTACAGAGAAGGTTCACCAGACTGATTCCTGGGATGTCAGGACTTTCATATGAAGAAAGACTGGATAGACTCGGCTTGTACTCGCTAGAATTTAGAAGATTGAGGGGGATCTTATAGAAACTTACAAAATTCTTAAGGGGTTGGACGGGCTAGATGCAGGAAGATTGTTCCCGATGTTGTGGAAGTCCAGAACAAGGGGTCACAGTTTAAGGATAAGGGGGAAATCCTTTAGGACCGAGATAAGAAAAACATTTTTCACACAGAGTGGTGAATATCTGGAATTCTCTGCCACAGATGGTAGTTGAGGCCAGTTCATTGGCTATATTTAAGAGGGAGTTAGATGTGGCCCTTGTGGCTAAAGGTATCAGAGGGTATGGAGAGAAGGCAGGTACAGGATACTGAGTTGAATGATCAGCCATGATCACATTGAATGGCGGTGCAGGCTCGAAAGGCCGAATGGCCTACTCCTGCACCTATTTTCTATGTTTCTTGCGTATGGCGTGCACAGCCTAAAATTGTAGGATAACGTACTACTTGATCTTATTTGATTGTGCACGCCGGGTTGATTGCATTCGTTGAAACAGGGCGGACCACGTGAAGGTTGCATAGTAATTGAGTAATTTCCAGAGACAATTGTAGTTCTAGGAGTTTGGGCATTTAAACCCAGTGAGGAATGTTGATTATAATTCCAACTTGAAAAATGGTAGTATTTCTATGTGCCTGTCATGGGTGGTAGAGGTTGAGGGCTTCGATTTCTTCTGTCCTTGTATTCTTTCTAGTAGATTCAACAGTAGGCTTAAACACACAAGTAAAATAGCAGAGAGAAGACAGCCTTGCTTAACTTCAGATTTGATCAGGAAGCTTTCTTTTTTCCATTCATTGATTTGGTCTGCGCTACTGACAGCTGTATCCATTTCTGCATCCTGTTCGCGAAGCTCATTTGGGGAAACACTTTCATTATACAATGGATGTCAAAGGTCTTCTTCGGGTCAAATCTGACTCGGCAAGGGTCCACCTCCTTGTCCCACATGTAAGTGATAAGCACAGGGTTGTTGGAGATCTTCTTGTCATTTGCTTTAGAGATCCGGTCCAGATGGATCAACAGCCTAGTGCAGACTTGATTCAATTGTAATCTACATTAAGCAGTCTGATGGATCTCAACGTTACGATTCTTCACCTCTTCCCTATCAACTTGCAGATGAAGGTACTGATTATCTTCCTCATACTGCCTGTTTAAGGCACTGCAGTGTACACTGCCAACAGGTACAGACAATCCAGTCTCACAAATTCAGGTTGCACATATCCAGTAAAAAATTACTGACAGGAGCTTTATTTGCTTCAGGCAAAGGCAATCAACAGACCTTGTCAGCACCAGAGTGCTTCATTATCACAGGAGTTGCAAATAAAACAGAACATTTGCTATCATTATCATTCCCACAAGAGACTCGTGCACCAATGCACGGGCTGCATACTACTGACTATGAGCAATTGCAGCCATCTTCCTTTGTGGCTCCAGCCAGTGGAGAAATGTCCTACTAATTTCCCATTATAGAGGGAATTAAATGAAAATAAAAGGCCCTTCAGCCCACTGAGCCCATGCCAACCACTGATCACCCATTTACACTAGTTCTACATTATTCCACTTTTTTTTAATCCATTCCTTACACACTAGGGGAAATTTATAGAGGCCAATGAACCTACAAACTGGCTCGTCCTTGGGATGTGGGAGGAAACCGGAACACCCAGAAGGAACCCGCGCGGAGAATGTGCAAACTCCACATAGACAGCGCCCAAGGTCCGGATCAAACCGTATCTCTGCCACTGAGGGCAGCAGGTCTACCAGCTGTGCCACCAATACATTGAATTTTGGAACTGTTGTGCGAACAAATGAAATAAAATATAAATTAATGGCTTGCATGACACGAGGAAAATAATTGTCATTTTTATCTGACATTTAAATTAATAAAACAGATTTGTTAATTGACCCACAAAGGAACATGTTCCCAGAAAACACAATCTAACACAGAGGCTACGTTAGCATTACGAAGTTGATTGGGCAAGTTTTGTGTCTTACCTTATGTCCTTGTTTGCCTGGTTCACCAGATTCACCTTTCGCACCTTTATGACCCTAAGCATCAAAGGGATGAATTAAATGAAAACACTTGTTCTTCATATTTCTTGATGTATTTATTTTTTGTATTAGTCATAATAAACTGGAGACCTACCTTCATTCCCGGAAGACCAGTGTAGCCTTGAAGGGCTGGAGGGCATGCATTAGGGCACTGCAAACAAACAGGCATCCTATTCAATAATTAATATGGAATATGTCACAGTGGAGAAAATGAATCAATACTCCTGAAATCTTACCAGAGCTTCACCACTGCCTTCAGCGCGCGTTACTGCTGGAAGTCCCTACAGTAAAAGAAAAGAAAAATATTGATATGTTTAACTAGCAGGTAACTATAATGATCTGAAATGCATGGCTGAGCAGCTGGAGGAAGGAGATTCAAAAACTCTTTTGAAAGGCTTCAGCAGAGTTGGATTAATGCACAACCTGCATCACTCTTGCAAGGGCCTCCTTTGTCAAGTTATTCAATGATTCTGTGTTTCTAATTCATGCATACTTGAATGGATGAAAGCTCTACTGAGCATGAACCAAGAAGTGCTCATGACCTTGCCTTTACTTTTCACCTCTTCTCATGCAATAACTCATATGTTATCGTTTAATATAAAATCTTAGATGGGGCACAGAGGAAGGAAAGATGTGTTTGCAATCGTCATTGGTCAGGCTGTACCCGTTCGGTCATCTGACACCATTAAGCAGCAAGGCACACATGTGTAGAAAAGACGTATTACAATAGAAAGTTGCTTTAAAACAGTGGATTGTTTCACAACATCGTCAGGAAATGAGGGCAAAGTATCAAACCAATAAAATACTTTGAAAATCAAAATTATTTAAGAGGTCAGCAGCAAGAAAATAGTTAATTACAGGGCTGCGAGTCTAACATCAGTGGTAGGAAAAGTACTGCTAAATAATCTATACAACAGGATTAATCTACACTTGCAAAAAGTAACAAAGTGCATTGATGCAGACAGTGCAATAGAGAAAGGCTACACAGACTCCAGTAGAACCCTACAAGGTCCAACATGGGAGGCTGGTCTGAAAGATTAGAGCACAGTAACCTTGTTGTTATGTATATGAATAATTTGGATAAGAATGTTTGAGGTCTTATTATTTATTATAAATTCACATAAGTGTTTAAAATCCAGCAGGCATAAATTGAAGGTAAGAGGTAATAGTTTAGTGGGGATCTGTGGAAGATTTATTTCACCCAGAGCACGGTTGGAATCTGGAAAATGCAGTCTGGGATGGATGTTGGAGATTCTGACTACATTTACGATGTATTCTTGATGAGATCTTGAATCTCCAAGGCCGATGAGCCCGAGCCCATGAATACGCTCAGTGTTAAGATGGGCAAATTGTTAAGAGATTGTAGAATGTTAAAAGAATCGTACAATATGAGGAAATGGTCACCAATGATGTTTTTGAATGGGAGAGGAAACAAAAGGTCAGATGTCCTATGCCTGTTCCTACCATGCCTATAGTTTCATGGTCTTTAAAGAAATTGTCAAACTGGATAGCAGAACAATCAAAAAATGGTTTACTGGGAAGAGAAATTTAGGAATAAATTTTGATTTTCATGTTGCTGTCATCTGCTTTCATAAAACTAAAATCCAGGAAATAAGAATTAAAGAACATCACTGTCAAGCGAGATATTTTTTCAGAAACCAAAACAAAACAATGGAGGTGAAAATGGTCTTCACCAGAATGGTTCAACAAGAATTGGGATCCCATTGTAAACCACATTCATATCTGCATGACTGATATTTACAAATCTTGCCCTTGGATGGATATTAAATGTCTTTATCAATATCTCACAATGACCAACACAAGCATAAACTATTCTTTCCTTGATGGGCTCCTGCTGCGTGCAAAGCAGCAGCTTTGTGTTATAACATGACAACAGCTACAGAATGCAGTTCGTATATTTTGTTCCAGATTCTGCAGTCTCTTTCAAGGATTCAAGGATTTACAGTATTTTTTTTTTACACAGATTTGGTGTTACTTTCACCAAATGCTTAAAAACTAAATAACCCTCAACAACTAAAGTTACCATTCCCTGAAAGAAAGTGCCTCACTCCTGATAAATCCATCTTCAGTTTATAGTGGATTGTAGGAGAAAATGTTTTATTTACTTTTACATATGTGTTGTCCATCACAATTCCGAAGTTACAATAAAAAATCAATTCTTCTTATGCCTCAGTTACTTTTGGATTAAAAATGCTAATGAATGGTGGCTATGGTAGACTGCTGTTACGCCAGTTAAATAAGTGATTGTTTCAATAGTATATAATGAACCACCATTAACAAACTGGAAGCAGAAACAATCATATTATGTGTGCTGGATAATGAATATAAATATATCAATATTGTAGTAAAATTATAAATGACCTACTTTGGGTCCAGGAGGCCCTGGTGGTCCAGGTAGTCCCAGAGGTCCTCGATCACCCTGGGATTAAAATTAAAATATGGTTCATACAAAATAATGATTGAAAATAACTGTTTATCAGGCATCAGATTGAAAACTAAATTCACAATACATTTCAGTAAACCCATGAATCCAACCCCTCTCCCACACAACTCTGGTTACAAATCTTGCCATGCTCCCCAATTGCTTGTATTTGCTGAATTACATCTCTACCCATGCTCCAAATACCAATGGTCAGAGATGTGCACCCCACTTACCACTGCACTACAGCCCTTCCGTTCCATTGATTACTGACGCTACTGCCTACCAATCCCTGAATAGTGCTATTCCTTAACCCCATTCTCAATCTTAATCCTACCCCAGGTTCACCCCATTTCCTTCACACATTGCATATAGTTGGAACACGTAAAGAAATGCAGGCCTTGTTTTGTAAGGCCTGTTTGGCTACCCACAAAGCTTTGGGCATTCTCCTCATACATTGTTTGTAAAACATACTCAACATTGTAAGGGAGCAAAACAACCGGGTATAAGGCCTCTCCCATATCCCAAGCCATCTCCTAGCAAAACTGGCAGGAAATAATTTCCTTTCTATTTTCCTTCCCTACCTTCCATCCCTCAGATGAAACACTCTGAGGCATTTATTTGATACACAATGGGAATAAAAACAAGAGCAGACCTTGCAGGAGTCTAGAGGCTTGAATATGTGAAAGAACAACTCATTGACATGACAGTGGAGAGAATGAATAAAGGCAGAGGTTCTTGACTAAAATCATTAAGATTGGCAGAAAATAAGTGTTAGGTAACCTGTTGTTTATTTAGAAATTCACAAAGGACCAGATATGGGAAAGTACTCCAATGCTTTGACTCAAACTTCATACATAGGAAAAATGATTTGATTGTCAGAAGTAAATTCCAGCCCAATGACATCAATGCAGGAGTTCCTCAGGGAACCCTCTTTAGCTGCTTCACCAACGACATTCCTTTGGATACAAGGTCAGAAGTGACGAAGATTACACAATGCTCAATTTTATTTGCAGCTCCTCAGCAATGGAAGCAGTCCATGCCTACGGGCGACTAGATCTAGACAAACATTCAGACGCAGGCCATCTCCTACCTTTGCAATTGAATGGCATCACTATCATCAACCCCCACCATTGATATAGATCGTCATTCATATAAATACTGTGGCTACAAAGTTGAGCAGAGGTTGGGTATCTTGGGATGACTCACCTCAAAGCCTTTCCCCACCTTCAAAGTACAAACCAGGAGTGTGGTGGAACACTGCCCGCTTGCCTGGATGAGTCCAGGGCAGTGACGCTCAAGAAACTCAACACCAGACAGGATAAAGTTGATTGGAAGCCCATCCACCACTATAAATATCATTCCCTCCAGTTCCATGAGGATGAATACTCGATCTTACAATTTACTTTTCTGCAGCACTTGTACATTTTATATTTGTATCTCTCTCTTTCCATAACACAATATTCTGAGTTCTCTTTTGCTTTTCTTTTTTGCACTACTTAATGTACTCAAAGTATGGTTTGATTTGTCTGGATACACGTGACTGGTACAATTGGTACAATACACCTCACTGTACCAATTGGTGCATGTGATAATAAAGGTCTCTCTTTCTTGACAATAATGAACCGATACCAATGCACAGTGCTATAGTGAGTAACATCTACAAAATGCACTGCAGTTACTCACTTATACTACACTGACAGTTCTAACACCAAGAAGGATAAGAGCAGCAGACACAATGTAATACCACCACCTGTATATTCCTTTGCAACCTATGGAGGAGTAAAAGACAACAACTTACATTGTTATCAGAAGCATTTCCTCCATCAGAGGTAATGGCAGATTTAGAGATAAAATTAGTCATTAACAAGTCGCTATTGTAAGAAATAGGCACGATTGAACTTGCTCCATGCAGGAGCAATTTGGCAGGAGGAGGTGAGAGAGTAATATGGAGATGGAATTAAATAAGTACATCGCTGGTATCACTAGAACAAGCAGAAGGATAAACACAGCAAGTAGATCGGACAACAACATAAATGATTTTTAATATAATATTCTGATTGACAAAATTATATGAGATTAACACCCACTCAGCCTAGTATTCATATGAATACTTTAAAACATTGTTGGTCTAATTTTATGGGCATCTGCACCTACAAATTAGTTCATTTTTATATCTATAATAATCACCAAAATGAAATATATGTCACTTTTACTAATCAGAAGGTAGACATCAGAATGTCCAAGACAATCTAATTGGTTACACAATGTGAGGGTCTTTGGTCAGAAACAGATGCGAAAAAGTAGTTAGATGATGTCAGCAATGACAAGGTACAGGACTGCGACTTGCCTGGGGAAACATGGCACATGGTGGAAGAGTGCGGGATCCAGGATTTTCAGAGACTATAATGGATGCCTTGGTGGGGGAGGCAGACAAAGAGATGTCCTCTATCCACAAGGGGGCAGGTGGAGCCATCCAGCCACATGCTCAAAAGGCTGTGGGACGAGACAGCTGTGAAAGTGAATGGCAGCAATCAGGTCCTGAAAAGTGATGTAGCGCCATAAGTTACAAGGTAGAGACAAACTGTATAGGATCCAAAAGTGGCTGCAAGAACTGGGATGCCTGATTACCTCATGCTGACTTGATTTGGTTGAAGCAGTACACAACAATCATACTGTCTATGTATTATCATGATTTCAGTTATTCCATTGACAAGGAACCCAATTCTATAAGTGATCACAATCAGTTTAAGGCAAGCTCCAGAAGTTAAATCCACTCTGCATCTCATAGAAGTCATGGTGGAACTGATTATAACACGCTGGAAGATCCATGACACAATTTAGTGGTGGAGAATTAACCTCCGTCCAGAAGGGGACAGAGTTCTCCAGACCCTGCTGACAAAACAAATTAATAAGATGGGCATGGAGATGCATAGCAGCCACCAAGCCCCCAAAATGGATGCACTGTACCTCAAGATGGCAAAGACCATTAAATCAGAAAAGGCATGTTGAATACCATTGCTACAAGCTGCTCCTTTCGATTTACATAATGCGCTAAACCAGCAGGCATACAAAAGCCTCCCTTCGCCAAGTGTAAGTCCTAACATGCATAAGTTCCCCCATATTAGACTACTATAAATCTTACCCCCAGTTCACATCAGAATATCACACCAGCATTTTAAGGAACCATCTGTCAACGTAACTTTCAGAATCACCAACTCAAATATTGATCCTCCAGACACTGTAGGGCTTTGCTTGCAAGTGCAATTCCAACGTGCAAGTCCTCAAGCAAATGTGCAACCAGGCAGGGAAGAGGAGAGCAGTGACGTCATCCATAAAACAGACATCCTCAGCGGCATAGGATCCAAATGAGATTGGATTAGACAACGAGCAGATGGCTAATCGGCAATGGCATTCAACGTAATACAAAGATTGGTGCATTGAAAGAGCTTACTGCAGTGATATATTGAGTAGGAGCATGTTAGAACTGAAAATCAATGTATAGAACGTTTTCCAAAGCCTGGATTCCATTCATACCAGAAAGCAACTGATGGACAAACCCATTAGCAAGTTGACAAAAGTGAAAAACTGCAAATTCTGAAATAAAAACATAAAACAGTGGAAATACACAGCAGGATTTGGAGACGGGAACAATTGGTAATGCAGGTCGAGGTCCTACAATCAAACTGTAAAATGGGAAAACAGATGTGTTTCACTTTGAAGGTGGGAGGGGAGGGATAAGGATGGATGGAGGAACGAACAGAAAGAGTGCATGTGTTAGCGTGAAGACCAAGACTATAAAATCATAGAAACATAGAAAATAGGTGCAGGTGGAGGCCATTTGGCCCTTCGAGCCAGCACCGTCATTCATTGTGATCATAGCTGATCGTCCCCAATAAATAACCCGTGCCTGCCTTCTCCCCATATCCATTGACTGCACTAGCCCCTAGAGCTCTATCTAACTCTCTCTTAAATCCATCCAGTGACTTGGCCTCCACTGCCCTCTGTGGTAGGGAATTCCACAAATTCACAACTCTCTGGGTGAAAAAGTTTTTTCTCACCTCAGTCTTAAATGGCTTCCCCTTTATTCTAAGATTGTGGCCCCTGGTTCTGGACTCTCCCAACATTGGGAACATTTTTCCTGCATCTAGCTTGTCCAGTCCTTTTATAATTTTATATGTTTCTATAAGAATCCCCTCATCCTTCTAAACTCCAGTGAATACAGTCTTTTCAATCTTTCCTCATGACAGTCCCGCCATCCCAGGGATCAATCTCGTGAACCTACGCTGCACTGCCTCAATCACAAGGATGTCCTTCCTCAAATTAGGAGACCAAAATTGGACACAATACTCCAGATGTGGTCTCACCAGAGCCCTATACAACTGCAGAAGAACCTCTTTACTCCTATACTGAAATCCTCTTGTTATGAAGGCCAACACTCCATTAGCTTTCTTCACTGCCTGCTGTACCTGCACGCCAACTTTCAGAGACTGGTTTACAAGGACGCCCAGTTTTCGCTGCACCTCCCCCTTGCCTAACCTAACCCCATTGAGATAATAATCTGCCCCCTTGTTTTTTCCGCCAAAATGGATAACCTCACATTTATCTATATTATACTGCATCTGCCACGCATCTGCCCACTCACTCAACCTGTCCAGGTCAACCTGCAACCTCCTAACATCCTCTTCACAGTTCACACTGCCACCCAGCTTTGTGTCATCCGCAAACCTGCTAGTGTTGCTCCTAATAGATAGGGTGAATGAACAGAATCTTTTCCATGGGATAGGGGAATCAAAAACAAGAGAAGATCTGTTTAAGTTGAGGGGACAAGATTTAATACAAACCCGAGGGGAAAATTCTTTCCTGTAAAGTTGTACTAAAGCATTCTTATTTTTATATTCCATGCCCAACAGTCCATCAGCCTTCATAAAAACACATTGTACTGCAAACACTCTGTCGGTCAGCACAGTCAACGACCGAGAAGTTTACTCTTTCTTTTTTCTCAGATGCTGCCTAACCTGCTGAGTGGTTCTACAATTTTCTGTGATTATTTCGATTTCTAGCATCTGTAGTCTAGTGTTTTTCATTAGCCTTCCTGATTACCTACTCTACTTGCCTGCCAACCCTTTGTGCTTTATGTACTAGGAACATGGAACCCATTGCATTGAAATATTATGTCACCTCGCTCTGTTTAAATAATGTTTCGCTTTTTCATTCCTCCTTCCAAAGTAGATAATCTCACATTTTCTCACAGTATTCCAACTGCCATCTGAGTTGAGTCCCATCAATGTGTTTTTGTCTCTACTATCCACAATCTTCTCCCACAGTTTATACTATTTCATACAAATCAGCTATGATTAACAAGCACTCACCACCTCTCTGACCACACCAACAGCACTTGTATCATATCAGCAATCCTCATCTGAATTCTATCACAGATATTCGCTTTGTTTCCCCAACTTTGCAACTTGAAATTCACATTTCCAGTTCCAACAAAAGATCGTCGACATAAAACGTTAACTCTGTTTCTCTTTCTACATATGCTGTCGAACCTGTTGAGTGTGTCCAGCAATTTAGCCACAAGGGCCACATCTAACTCCTTCTTAAATATAGCCAATGAACTGGCCTCAACTACCTTCTGTGGCAGAGAGTTCCAGAGATTCACCACTCTCTGTGTGAAAAGCGTTTTTCTCATCTCGGTCCTTTATCCTTAAACTGTGACCCCTTGTTCTGGACTTCCCCAACATCGGGAACAATCTTCCTGCATCTAGCCTGTCCAACCTCTTAAGAATTTTGTAAGTTTCTATAAGATTCCCCCTCAATCTTCTAAATTCTAGCGAGTACAAGCCAAGTCGATCCAGTCTTTCTTCACATGAAAGTCCTGACATCCCAGGAATCAGTTTGGTGAACCTTCTCTGTACTCCCTCTATGGCAAGAATGTCTTTCCTCATAATTGGAGACCAAAACTGTACGCAATACTCCAGGTGTGGTCTCACCAAGACCCTGTACAACTGCAGTAAAACCTCCCTGCTCCTATACTCAAATCCTTTTGCTATGAATGCTAACATACCATTCGTTTTCTTTACTGCCTGCTGCACCTGCATGCCCACTTTCAATGACTGGTGTACCATGACACCGAGGTCTTGTTGCATCTCCCCTTTTCCTAATCGGCCACCATTTAGATAATTTAGATAACCATTTACTCTATTAGCATGATTACAGCCTCAACAATTAAGTAACAGTTGATTTCTCAACTACTATTACAGAACAGAGAGCAGAATCTAGGTTGTCTGCGTGCTTTTTCTGGGCATTAGTTGCACAGGTATGTGGATCTCTAGAAAGCAGCTTGCGCCACTTGTACCACGCATGCACACATAGAATAAATAGTCATGCATAAGCATTCATGTGCAGACAGTAGATGAGACATCCATACAATATGTTTTAGGGCTAGAAAAATAAAAAATAAAATTCTAACTGGCCTCAAGAGTTTCCAAGACTATTAGAGAAGTAGACCTTGGACTTTGACCCAGCTACAAAACACATTGATATAGGTTCATCTCAGGATAATGTGCAACTTGTAGGAGTACAGCAGTGTTTTCGTGTGCCTATTGGTTTAGAGATCAGGGCCATTGGAGTACCCTGGATGAGTAACTAGAGTGCAGTTTGTGGATGGCAGCCACTGTGTGCCAATAGTGGCAAAACAATAATACTTTTGGTGGTAAATGGTGTCCCATCAAGTGGATTACTTTGTGTATGACACTGGATCTATCCAGGAGCTCAAGTGAGATGGTCATGTCGAAGGTACAAATAGCAAATAGTTAGGGTACCACCAGGAAAGTCAAAGGGGATAGGAGGGGAGCGCAGGATTTCTTGTGGTTATTCAGGTTCTTGGACCATTAGGAATTTGATGGAGCAAAGGTGACCTGTACAAGAGGGACAGATAGCATATACATGAGGCACTGCCATCTGGCAGGAGGTCCAGAAGCCTGAAGTCTTACACCACCAGGTTCAGCTACAGCAACTTTCCTACATCAGCTTCTTTAACTAACCTAACAACCATAACCTTACTGCAACAGCGGAACACATACGTATGCCCCAACTCTTACACTACTGTGGACTTGTTTTCTGCTAATGTTTTTGCACAGTCTTCTTTATTTTACAATTTTTTGTGTTGTGTATGATTTGTGGTTTTTACGTGTTTGGCTGAGTCTATGTGCCTATGATGCTGCAGCAAGCAAGATTTTACTTTGTACCTGTGCCTCACCATGCTTGTGCATATATAACAATAAACCAGAACTTGAACTGAAGGACCAATATATTGGCAGGTGGATTTGCTAGAGCTACTCAAGAGGGTTATAATTAGTCTGGCAAGAGAGTTGAACTCAATGTGGCAGTAAAGAAAAAAAATCAACTGTCAGGTCCTGTGGAAAAAAATGGACAAATGACGTTTTTGATCAGGATAGATCAGAAAGTTGAGGTAAATACAGAAGGTATGTTAAGCATGTCCAGTAGGCAAGACAGGAAGTGAAGAAGGTATGATGGGATTATAGACTAAACTGCATGGATTGTCAAGTTAGAGCTGTGCAAGATGTTAGGTCACGGATGGAGTACTGCGCGCAGTTCAGGTTGCTATGCTATAGGACGAAATAGAGCAGTAAAGATTCACAAGGATATTGCTGGGACTGAAGGGTTTAAGTTATAAGGTGAGACTGGGTAGACTGTGATTGTTTTCCCTGGGGGAAAGAATGCTGAGGAGCGATCTTACAGAGGTTTATAAAATCATGAGGCTCACAGATAAGGTGAATATACACACCAGCCTCTGTGAGGAAAAACTTGCCTCTTTTAAATCTCTCCCCCTCACCTTAAACCTGTGTTTAAGTGTTACTCCAGCATTTTGTGAGTTTTTTTGTAGTTACTCCAGCATTTAGATTTGTTAAATTTAGCTTTGTTTTTTTTATTTGTAAACCGGCAGTACCTTGTATCTCTTTGCCAATTTATTGCTAAAAATGCCATAATAATTTGTCACTATAACATTCACTCTTTGGTGTTCATTTTCACATATTACATAAATATAGTCCTCTATTTTAATTCTATTTTTATTTAAGCATATCAGCAATAAACAATGTAAAGAAAAGACCAAATACTCACGGGAAACCCAACACGACCAAGTTCACCGGGAAGTCCAGATGGACCAGCAGACCCCTGCACCAAAGAAATGTAGTTTGTTAATGAGATATTACCAATTGTTACCAAACACATCAAGGTAGGATTAACTAAATATAATAAAGAAAACAGAAGCAGCTAAATAATCAACAGGGCAAGTGAGGTGTTTGAATACCCCTCACTCATGTTCTGCTCAGCAGCAGGTAACGGACATCTGGCAGAAATGGAAGCATGGCCAGAAATGCAACCGTCTTCCGCTAACACCAGTGGCTGAGATGCGAAGACCGGGCAATTGCAATTATTTAATTCTACAGCCATCACTGGCAAAATTCACTGTGGTTTCAGTAATCTGGTCCATGCACCATTGGTATAACATATTTCACAACCGTGTTTAGTTCAGTTTCACTTATGATAAGCACATAGCAAAACAGGGCCAAAATGGGTAGGTTTGTTTTCTGATCTGTTGGGTCAGGCTCTGTAACTTGCCTTGGAGTCCCTGACTGAGAAAATGAGTGAAATTCAGCTAGCATGCTACAATTCACTTATTCCCCCCAAAAATATATAAGTGAATACAAGTGGTACAAGCAGTTTTGGAGTCAGATGTGCTGCCAAAATCTTCAAACTATCTTTCAGCATTCTATGCAATGCTCACGTTTGAAAAAATACCTCTTGGACAAGTTAAAAGGCCACTGCGTAATCAGTCTGTGAGAGTCACTCCCATTAGGACAGATGGTTAGAAAGAATAAAAGGCAAACAAGACAATTTATACACTGCAAGCGTAAACTGATAGCACTGCTCAGTGGAGCTCTAAATCCATTCCACAAAAATACACACAGAAGTTACAACACAGAGGTGAGCCACTGGGCTTCATCAGTCTGGAGTGACCGTTACTCTCACATAAAGGCATTGCCCAGGTACCTTTCCCTTCATGCATTTTTGCTATTCAATTCAATCCTGAATACCGATACGGATTCTGCTTTAATCACCAATCGTGGGAGCGAATTATCAAGAGGATGTTTCCCTTATCTTTTGTCCACAGTCTCTTAAACCTAAACATTTTAAAATGGCCCCTCATTCTAAATCCCAGAACTACCGGCTCAGATCTGCTTCCATCTACTCTTCCTAATTCTTTGTAATTAAACACTTCTATTTTCTTCCCCATAAACCATGTTATAAAGGAGAGAAGGTCTCCAAAAACCTCATATCTTTATTTTCACCAGGCAGTAAGCAGGTGAATCTACACTGTACACACTTAAATCATCGACGTTCTTCCTGTAGTGCACAGAATATAATACTGTCACTTTCTAAAGGTTCTTTATCGGGTCAACATTACCTCCTCACTTTTAGGTTGCATGACTCTTGAGGAGAAAAAACACTGTGTCTGTATCAATAATTACCACAGGATGAGTATATGAAAATAATAATGTCACAGTATTGCAAAGAAGTGCTTGGTGGGAGTCTCAGTATGCAAAAGTATTAGCAGCAGATTGGAATCTGGGAGATGCTGTGAGAAATGGGGAATTCTTCCAAAGCAAAGTAAGGAGAAAATATTTAAGTAAATCTATAAACAGAAAAATGGAAATGTCCTTCATAAAACAAAATAAGGACAATTTTAATGAGTGGAAAATGCTCACATTTCAATAATTAACCAATCATTTTCCAAATCAATAGCAGTCTCTACTTACACTCTGCCCCGGTTCTGCCTCACCCTGTAAATAAAGAACATCAAATACTTCAATGTAGCAAATTATTTAAATTATTCTTTTACAAAGAATACATCTCCTATTTCTCTGAATTACAAAAAAAAAGCAAAAGCAAACTGAAAGCAGCAAACCCCCCCCAAAAACCCCACATGTTTATCCAGCTGAAATGAATCACTCATTCTTCATTATCTGAAGCTACAACTTAATTTTTAATTTAACTTTTAATTGAACATATGACATATAGCTCCATGCCCATTTTATCCACCAACATTTTGGTTTGGTTCTCATCAACCCACAATACTCCTCAAAACCCCAGAATGAGACAACTTTGGCCATTGTCACTGCAACATTGTTTGAAAGCAGAACTTTTCTTCTTCGGGCTATCTTAGAACTTCAGTATTGTTGGCCACGCAATTCTCTCCATACTCTCTTCTACCACTGTAGGCCAACTATGCGCCTATGTCATTCTACAATTGCAGTCCAACTGGTTAGGAAGAGCCAAATAATCTACCAAAACACCCAATTCTTCCTCATTCCTAAAATCCTAAACTACATTTTTATGACTTCTTAGCTCAACTGTTCTGATCTCTCTGCAATGGTCACCCAAGCCTCCCCGGCAACCATTCCAGAATTCCTCTCATAATCCTCAAGTGTTTCAATCACCCTATCCTCACTCATGCTCTACTTAGTTCACGTTTCTTCTCATTTACCAACCTATCCTTCAACTCACTACATACTTACTCCAGAACAATCCCCAAGCTTGTATGGCTTCACTTGCACTCTTACCATACACCAGTCATCTACGACAGAACTACTCGTCAACCCTTCAGTGTTATTTTTGTCCTAATCCCTGTGTATGGTTCCTTTTCTCTTCATATTGTACAACGACTTAATAGACAACATCACCTTTTAATTTCCTTGTTTATGTTCAATGCTATTTAACCTTGCAGCATCCATCAACCACCCACATTACAAATAGCCCACTTCACAAAGTGCCCATATCTAAATTTAAGAATTTTGTAAAAGTAACTTTGCTATCAAAATGTATATTATTGTGATATTTCAACATTATATTAAATAATCTGCTGTCTCAAATACAAAACTCATGTCTTACTAAATATGATTATTTTCCCAAGCTCTTTTTTTAATGAAATACAGAATTCAATTTATTATTCTTGACAGAATTTTGCTGAACAATTTAGATTCAACCCTTTTCGTGATTGCAAATATCTTGACTTACGGGAGCTCCAGACGATCCAATTGCTCCAGGTTCACCCTATGAAACAAAATCAAAATTATCGTATTTTTTAGTAACGCAGAGTTAATGATGCAACTTTAATTATGATTGGATCAAATCATCATATTAAAAAGACAGCACTAATTTTACTCCTGCTGATATTGTAGTTCGTTTTTTAACTGCACCTTAAACAAAGGGAATAAGGAGTCCCCGGCATAAAAGAAATGGAAGGGAAGATAAAATTTCATGCAATGATTCTATGAACAATTTTGATTTTGTTGGAAATTTCTAATGAATGCCCATCAAATCAAAGAACGATATGCTGAACCACAGATAGGCAACTGATCATCCTGGACAGAAAGTAAATTGGAGTTCCGGAAATGAGCCTTTATGCCCCTGTCCCACTTAGGAAACCTGAACGGAAACCTCTGGAGACTTTGCGCCCCACCCAAGGTTTCCGTGTGGTTCCCGGAGGTTGCAGGTGGTTGCCGGAGGTTGCAGGTAGTGGAAGCAGGTAGGGAGACTGACAAAAACCTCCGGGAACCTCACGGAAACCTTGGGTGGGGTGCAAAGTCTCCAGAGGTTTCCGTTCAGGTTTCCAAAGTGGGACAGGGGCATTAGGCCCTAAGCCATTCAACTCTGAAATCATAGGATGAGAGGGACAGGCAGCATAAATGCAAGGCATACGTATCTGAACAGACACCATAAATTTGCTGACAGTATGCTTCCCTGCTGAACACAGCAAGGAATCCAATGGCTGGAGCATACACTTGCCAAGATTACAGTGTGAAATAATGCAGCGGGAAATAAAACAAGGCAAGGCATGATCGATTAGACCATTCATCCCAATGGAGATTTTATGTCTCTAATTTAACTACACATAAATTTAAATTATGTTTAATCATACAAGACAGATGGTTGGTGAGTTTAAAAAAAAATATTTATCTATTTCAGATTCATTTTGAGTCTGATACATCAGGGCCAATCAGGCACACTGATAAAGTCTTGGCAAAAGTGGAGGCAGTGTTATAATTTTTCTGGTTAATGATTGTGCTTATACAATTATGTGCAATTTTTATTAATTATAAATGCTGTTGCACAATCAATTACTTTGAATCATATTTTCTTAAGGATACAAATGGAAATCTAGTAAACATATTAATTACCCAAGACCTGTTATTTTTCAAGAACAGTTGGAAAAATGAATAACATATAAACGTTATGAACTATTTAATATGAAACTACGGTCCTTCCTTTTAGCTACTGGACATTCATACTGAAAATTCTGGCCCAATATAATGGTTTTACCTTCTACCTCACCTAACAAGGATCTGTGACCTAAACCGCTGATCCATCATGATGTGCACTGGCACCTCACTTCATGTTCAGGATGTACTCCCAGGATTAAAATTACTGATGGAATCAGTGCTATACGATATCACTATAACATTGTACAGTATATAGAGAGAGCTGTATCACTGACAGTACTGACAGACCAGGAACTTGTCTCAAACTCCTGACCTCCACATGCTGCTGTGCTGGCAACCTGATACAAATCCTGTGTAGGAAAGAACTGCAGATGCTGGTTGAAACCGAAGATAGGCACAAAAAGCTGTAGTAACTCAGCGTGACGTTTCGGGACGAGAACCTTCTTCCGACGTATGAAGAAGGATCTCGACCCGAAACGTCACCCATTCCTTCTCTCCAGAGATGCTGCCTGTCCTGTCTGGGTAACATCCTTGCCCAACAGAAACCTGTCAACCTGTCGTAAAGTCTTCAAGTAGTGGCCTTTCAGGAGGGTGTATGATACATTACCACTTGTGTGAAAAATAGCATCCTTATTTCACTTGTACGCATTTTAGTTCTAATCTTGTGATGACTAGGGTGGAGAGTGCGCAGAAGAGATTCAACAAGATTTCGCCTAGATTGGAGGTCTTTAGTTATGGAGAAAGATTAGATAGGTTGGTTGTGTTGAGGGGTGAACAGTTGGAGATACAATGATGACAGGCATAAATAGAGCAGATAGTCAGAATCTTTTTCCCATGCTTGGAAAAAGGAAGAGGGCCAAGTTTAAGCTAAGAGGAAGGAGTTTTAAAGAGTATCTTCAGGGTAAGTTTTTTTTGCACAGTTGTTCAGATCTGGAGGACGCTGGCAGACTGGGCAAGGATGATACCCAGACAGGACAGGCAGCATCTCTGGAGAGAAGGAATGGGTGGCGTTTTGGAACGACAACCTTCTTCTGACGTATGAAGAAGGTGGTCGATTCACATACAATCACTACATTTTAAAAGACAATTAGACAGGCACTTGAATAGGGAAGGCACAAAATGATATGAACCTTATGGAGGAAATAGAATTGGTGTAAATGGGCAAACAGGTCAGATGGACATGGTGAGCTGAAGGATCTGACTCTGCGTTGTACGTCTCTATGAATGTGAATTGAATTGAAAAATGCAGCATGGAGACAGGCATGTTGATCCACTGAGTTCACACCGACCATCAATCACCCGGTCACACTAGTTATATGTCATCCCACATTTGCATCTATTCACACTAGGGACAATTTACAGAGCCCCATTAACTTACAAACTCTTTGGGACATGGGAGGAAAACGGAGCACCCTGGGGAAACCCACACGGTATCAGGGAGAACGTGCAAACAAACACACAGGATCGAACCCGGGTCTTTGGCGCTATGAGGCAGCAGATCTACCATCTGTGCCACTTTCCCACTTTTTCAACAGAGAAGTATTCCATATTCGACTAAATCTCCTACCTTATAGAGTCAGAGAGTCGTACAGTGTTGAAACAAGCCCTTTGTCCACTTTTCCCATGATGACCATTGCACCAATCTCTATACAAATCCCATTTACCTTCATTAATTCTATAGCCTTCTATGCCTTAGCAGTTCAGGTGCTTGTCTGAATGCTTTGTAAATGTTGAGAGTATCTGCCTCCACCAACTCTTCAGGCAGTGTATTACAGACTAAGCACCCTGTGTAAAGAAACTTCCCCCTGAGATCGCACTAAACCACCCACCTCTCACCTTATATCTATGCTCTCCTGTATTAGAATTCCCCAACATAGGGATAAAAGTTTTTACTTTCTACCCTATCTATCTGCGAACTTAAAGCCCTGTCCCACTGTACGAGTTCATTCAAGAGCTCCCCCAGTTTAAAAAAAAAAATCAAACTTGTGGAAGCACTTAGAATGTACGTAGCGGGTACGTCAGAGCTCGGGACGTCTCTTAGCGGCTCGTAACGCTAACGGTAGGTACTCGGGAAACGCGGTAAGCTCGGGAAGACTTTTCAACATGTTGAAAAATGTCCACGAGGGCCCGGAGTACCTACGAGCGGCCATTACCGTAAATCTTCGAGTTCGAATCAGGGCAAACTCGGGAGAACTCTTGAATGAACTCGTACAGTGGGAGAGGGCTTTTACTCTGTCAGTGGCACTCATTTGTCACTTCGGGGACTTTCCATCTAGTGTTTCTCATTTGGAGTTTATCCATACATTTATTTTGGCCTCAGAACAGTCTGAGTATTTGGCCCTACATTTGTGCTTTAGGACCTTAGTTATTACTGGCTTAATAAATGAGTTGGTTACTCATATCTGTTTCTACGTACTGCTTAGAATTATGTGAGAGTCTATTGCAAACCAAAGGTTTGATATTTAATGGTGAGTGTTGCAGATCTCACCTTTGATCCAGGTTGCCCAGATAGCCCCGAAACCCCCTGTTGTCCTGTTGGTCCCTGTATAAAAACATCAAAGTAAAGTGTTAGTATGTGCCATTTGAAATTTACTCGTAAGTACTGTAACTGAAGTTTTGATGTTATTACCTCAGTAGTTATTCTTTATTGCAAGTAGTACAAAACTATTAATATCTCAAGATTGAACAATCTATATACTTGCCTTCTCCTGCAATGTTACCAAACATGGTTAAAACCTGTGGCCCAATTGTCCAGCCTAATTTTAGTGTTAAAAGTCTTAACTGTGCTTTCAAATCCCTCCATGGTCTTACTCCTTACTATTTCTATAATTTAGTTTAGTTTAGTTTAGAGATACAACACAGAAACAGGCCCTTCAGCCCACCGAGTCCGCGCCGACCAGCGATCCCCCCTATTCTACACACTAGGGACAATTTACATTTATACCAAGCGAAATAACCTACAAACCTGTATGTGTTTGGGTGTACAGGACTACTTACAGGACTTTAAGAATTATAAAACACTGTGTTCCTCCTGTTTTGAATTGCTCATCATATTTTTTGTTTTTAAATCAGTTTCCTTATTCATCAATAGTGATATGTGCACAGTTTTGTGAGGGTTTTCTTGAGAATGGACAGCATGCATCTGAATGTTTGTGAACTGTGAGAAGCCCTAATCTGCTGTCTGTATATTTCTGCAGAGGCCGCTAATTATTATATACTTTGCGACAGTTTTTTATCTCAAATCCAGGTATACCAAATCCTGCCGGATAACTATGTCCCTTGATTATTGCTGTGGCTGTGATCTGCTACATCCAACACCAGAATATTGCTTCGTACAGGCCAATCATTCAGCACACAGCATATAGACCCAATGCAATGACTCAAACTACCAAAACACAACAAACATTTATCCCATTTACCCCACTCCTGGAACCCCAGCTATTTACAATATATATTAATGATTTGGACGAGGGAATTGGAAACAGGAAAGTAGACTATTATCTGAATGGTGGCCGATTAGGAAAAGGGGAGATGCAACGAGACCTGGGTGTCATGGTACACCAGTCATTGAAAGTAGGCATGCAGGTGCAGCAGGCAGTGAAGAAAGCGAATGGTATGTTAGCATTCATAGCAAAAGGATTTGAGTATAGGAGCAGGGAGGTTCTACTGCAGTTGTACAGGGTCTTGGTGAGACCGCACCTGGAGTATTGCGTACAGTTTTGGTCTCCTAATCTGAGGAAAGACATTCTTGCCATAGAGGGAGTACAGAGAAGGTTCACCATACTGATTCCTGGGATGTCAGGACTTTCATATGAAGAAAGACTGGATAGACTCGGCTTGTACTCGCTAGAATTTAGAAGATTGAGGGGGATCTTATAGAAACTTACAAAACTTACACAGTTGTTATATTTGTTTCAGACTATTCCTTTTTTTCTTCCGAAAACTTTTTTTTTTTAAATTGATAATATTGTTAATAGTTTTATTTGGGATTATAAAAATCACAGAATAAATAAAAAACATCTATGCAAAGCTAAGATAAATGGAGGATTAGCACTTCCAAACTTTTTATATTATTTTTGGGCTGTTCAGATTAAGAATATGAATTTCTGGTGGGTAAATATGGATCATGAACCGACATGGTTAAATATAGAAAAGGAAGACTGTCTACCTTTCAATGTAGGTTCGATCATTTTTGCACCAACGGAAGTACAAAAAAAAAATTATAAAGACAACTTAATAATATATAATAATAGACGTATTTGGAAACAAATAGTTAAGACTCTACATTTGGATAATCTCTCATTTAGATTACCAATTATGAATAACCCATTGTTTAAACCTGCTATATTAGATGGGGGGTTTAAACAATGGGATGATTTAGGAATTACAAGGATAGAACACCTTTATAGAAAAGGAAAATTTATTTTATTCCAGGAGTTACAAGATATTTATGGATTGTCTCCACAACATTTGTTTAGGTATTTACAAATTAGAGATTATATTAAATCCAATACACAAGATTATAAAAATAAAGAAGCAGGACTGTTAGACGAACTGTTTAATTTATATCCAAATACAGAAAAATTAATAGCCTATATATATAACATCATTTTGGATAAGGAGAATCCAATAACGGAAATATATCGTCAAGCATGGGAAAATGAAATGGGATTGGCTATAACAAAAGAAAACTGGGAAGAAAGTCTACAACGAATACACCGGTGTTCATTAAACGCCAGACATATATTGATACAATTTAAAGTATTATATAGGTTACATTATTCGAAAACTAAATTAAATAGTATTTTTCCGAATCTCTCCGCTATTTGTGATAAGTGCAAGAAAGCAGAGGCAAATTTAATACATAGTTTCGTTACATGTCCTAAATTGAATTATTACTGGACAGAAATTTTTTAAGTTATTTCTGAAGTCATCAAAGTTAAATTGGACCCTAACCCAAAGCTAATAATATTTGGAATTCCGGATTTACATCTATCACTTACAGTAAATCAAAGAAATTTCTTTGATTACTGTTTGATAATTGGGAAAAAAATCATATTGAAATTTTGGAAGGGAACATTATCCCCCACAACCAAAATGTGGGCAGCAGAGATGATGGAGACGTTACATCTGGAAAGAATTAGATTTGTCCTATTGGACAAGTATAATTCTTTTGAACAGATATGGTCTCCATATATACAGTATTTAGAGAAGTAGCTGTTCTTGGCAACACAGCTCGGCGTGCACCCTGCGGGATTTGGTGAGAATAATTCATTTTTATATTGGAATTAACATATATGTCTTTATTGATACTATCACTTGTAGCAGTGTTATTAACAATACATATTGTGGTTTTTCATTTTTTTTTTTTTTTTTTTTTTTCTTTTTTTTTTTCGTTTCTCTTTTCTTTCTTATATATAATCAAATTATTATTTAATCACTCTCTTAATGATTTATAACTGTTCTATTCTTTTTCTATCATTATTTCTAAAAAAAAATAGTAGATAAGTATTAATAGTGTTTTACTTAATGCAAATTGAATTAATTTGATATAAAGTTGTTTGAAGCATTGTAATTGATTACCTTTAATAAAAAAAGATATTACAAGAAACTTACAAAATTCTTAAGGGGTTGGACAGGCTAGATGCAGGAAGATTGTTCCCGATGTTGGGGAAGTCTAGAACAAGGGATCACAGTTTAAGGATAAGGGGGAAATCTTTTAGGACCGAGATGAGAAAAACATTTTTCACACAGAGAGTGGTGAATCTCTGGAATTCTCTGCCACAGAAGGTAGTTGAGGCCAGTTCATTGGCTATATTTAAGAGGGAGTTAGATATGGCCCTTGTGGCTAAAGGGATCAGGGGGTATGGAGAGAAGGCAGGTACAGGATACCGAGTTGGATGGTCAGCCATGATCATATTGAATGGTGGTGCAGGCTCGAAGGGCCAAATGGCCTACTCCAGCACCTATTTTCTATGTTTCCTTCTTACCCCATCATCAACTGGAAATGACTGGAAGATGCAGAAAAAAGATGAGGAAATGGATGTGGGATTTACATGGATCTGTGGGATTTACATGGATCTGTGGGATTTACAATGTAGAGCAAAATAAGAATCCCTATAGAAAGAGGAATTTCGCTTTAGACTTTCTAATTAATCTTTATGTGATGGGTGGTTGCTTGCGCTGTCATTTCAGTTTATTGAAGTTGGTCGGTTTCTTGGAGATAAGGCAGAAAGGTCAGTGTTTAGCTGCTTCAGGGAGGTGCTGTGAGGCACTGTCAGAGACATCAGTTGAAAACATTAGGATTCCACAGTGACAGATAGTCACACATGGAAGGTTAGACAATAGGTGCAGGAGTAGGCCATTCGTCCTTTCGAGCCAACACCGCCATTACATGTGATCATGGCTGATGATCCCCAATCAGTACCCCGTTCCTGCCTTCTCCCCATATCCTCTGACTCCGCTATCTTTAAGAGCCCTCTCAAGCTCTCTCTTCAAAGTATCCAGAGAACCGGCCTCCACCGCCCTCTGAGGCAGAGAATTTGACAGACTCACAACTCTCTGTGTGAAAAAGTGTTTCCTCATCTCCGTTCTAAATGGCTTACCCCTTATTCTTAAACTGTGGCCCCTGGTTCTGGACTCCCCCAACATTGGAAACATGTTTCCTGCCTCTAGCGTGTTCAAACCCTTAATCATCTTATATGTTTCAATAAGATGCCCTCTCATCCTTCTAAATTCCAGAGTATACAAGCCCAGCCGTTCCATTAGGAGAATGTGCCATAGCTATGGGATAAATGCATGTTTAAGATCTGGTTTCATTACAGGGTAGAGGGAATTGATAGCCCATGAGATGAGTAACTAGCCTTCCTGTCAGATGTCCCCATTCAGCACCATTCTGAGATGCAGTTCTAGGGAACGTTCTGAAGAGAACTGACAATATAAACCTACAACGCATCTCTGCTTTTGTTACGTTATTGTTATTTCAAAATCATGGTAAAAGTTATGAGATAAGATCTATTTCCTCTACACCTTCCCAGCAGCTGAAAGAAGACACAATACCATTTTCCTATTTCCCAGGCCCAAGTCATCAATTTAATCTAAGTAAGTAAGATGGGTGCTATATGATGGAGTTAACAGGTCATCCAAGGGCTCTATACAATTATTTGTGAAGCCATTCACAATGTTGTGAGAGATTTTCCTCTCATAACATTTGAAGATGCTACATAAAGATGCTACATCACAGGGAGTGCAACAGAGTCATGGCAATAATAAAATGTGATCTTGTTTTGTACAGGACCAATGGGCCCAATCTCACATAATGCAAATAGTGAGGTGATTTATTAGGTACACTCTATGGTCATTAGCCACAATCTGCCCCCATTCATAACTTTGCCACCAATGATACGATCCAGTGTTTAAGAAAGAACTGCAGATGCTGGAAAAATCAAAGGTAGACAAAAATGCTGGAGAAATTAGTGAGGCAGCATTTATGGAGCGAAGGAATAGGTGACGTTTTGGGTCGAGACACTTCTTCAGACTGACCCCCCCCCCCCCCCCCCTCCCCACCCCCACATCAGTCTGAATAAGGGTCTCGACCCGAAACGTCACCTATTCCTTCGCTCCATAGATGCTGCCTCATCCGCTGAGTTTCTCCAGCATTTTTGTCTACCTAATGATATGATGCAGAATCTTTTCATCCCAAAGAGGAAGAAACACACTAAGGGGAGAATGAGGCAACTGTGGCTGACAATGAGCAAGGCAAAATAAAGGAAATTATAGGCTGAATAATCTGACTTCAGTGGTTGGTAAGATTTTAGAGTCATCATTAAGGATGAGGTTATTGGGGGAAACACGTGATAAAATAGGCTGAAGAAAGCAGGGTTTTGTTAAGAGGAGATTTTGCCTGACAAATCTGTTGTGTACTTGGATTTTCAGAAGACCTCTGATAAGGCGCCATATATGAGGCTGCTAAACAAGATAGGAGACAAGGTACTAGCACAGATAGATTGACTTACTGGGATTAAAGGACGCCTTTTCTAGTTGGCTATCAGAGAATAATGGTATTCCGCAGGGGTCGGTGATGGGTCAACTACTTTTCAGGTTGTATGTTAATGATCTGGATGATAGAATTGATGGCTTTGTGAATACAAAAATAGGTGGAGGGGTAGGTAGTGTTGAGGAAGCATTAGGACTTGGAAAGGTTGAGAGAGTGTCAAAGAAGTGGCAAATGAAATACAGCATAGCAAATGTACAGTCATGCACTTTGGTAGAAGGAATGTGGACTATTTTCTAAATGGGAAGGGGATTCAGAAATCAGAGGTGCAAAGGGACTGGGGAGTGTTGGTACAAAAGGTCAATATCTATGTTGAGTCAGTAGCAAGGAAGGCAAACACAATGTTACCATTCATTTTGAGAGGACTAGAATGTAAAAGCGAGGATATAATGCTGAGGCTTTTTAAGATGCTGGACAGGCCACATTTTGTATATTGTGAGCCCGTTTTGGGCCCCATATCCGAGGAAGGATTTGCTGGCATTAGAGAGGGTTCAGTGGAGGTTTATGAAAAAAATCCTAGGGATGATTGGTTTATCTAACATCTAAGGAGCATATCTGGTACTGGGCCTGTACTCACTGGAGTTTAGATCGAAGATAGACGCAAAATACTGGAGTAACTCAGCAGGACAGGCGGCATCTCTGGAGAGAAGGAATGGGTGACATTTTGGGTCGAGACCCTTCATCAGACCTGAAATGTCACCCCTTCCTTCTCTCCAGAGATGCTGCCTGTCCCGCTGAGTTACTCCAGCATTTTGTGTCAATCTTCGATTTAAACCAGCATCTGCAGTTCTTTCTGACACTCATTGGAGTTTAGAAGGATAAGGAAGAATCTCATTGAAACCTAATGAATGGTGAAAGGCCTAGATAGAGTGGATGTGGAGAGGATGCTCGCAGTAGTGGCAGAGTTGGGACCAGAGGGTACAGCTTCAGAATAAAAGGAAGTACCTTTAGAAAGGAGATAAGGGGGGATTTCTTTACCCGGAGGGTGGTGAATCTGTGCAATTCATTGCCATAGGTGACTGTGGAGGCCAAGTCATTGTGTATTATTAAAGCAGAGATTGATAGGTTCTGGATTAGTAAGAACGTCAAAGGTTATGGGGAGAAGGCAAGAGAATGGGGTTGAAAGGGAAAAATAGATCAGCTGTGATCGAATGGCTGACAATTCAATTCAATAGACCAAATGCCCTAATTCTGCCCCTCTGTCTGATCATCATAAATATTGTGATAGATTTAGGGAGTGACAGGGATAGGTTGTGCAAGCTAGGACTTTCTTCCGTGGAGCACAGGAGATTCAGGGGTGATCTTATTAAGATGTTAAAATCATGTGGGGATTAGAGTGGGCCAATTCACAAAGGGTATGGGAATTAAGAACTCATGGCATGGGTTTAAGATGAGAGGGGAAATATTTTTTAAAAAAAAGTCAAAGAAAAAAGTTGGAATCTCAGTGGGTCAGGCAGCATCTCTGGAGAATATGGATAGGTGATGTTTCGGGTCGGGACCCATCTTCAGATGAATTGCGGTGGGTTGTAGGGAGAAGCTGGAAGAGAGGTGAGGGCAAGTCAAAGCCTGGCAAGTGATAGATGGATACAGGTGAGTGGGGGGCTGTGATAGATAGACAGTTGGACAAAAGCCAGTGATGAAGAGGCAAAAGGGTGAGATAAGGATATGGTATGAGGTAAGATATGAAATGTGAAGCCAGAAAAAAGAATCTTGTTGTTAAGGTATGAATTGTAAAGCCAGAGAAAGGAATATAAGTGGAAAGGGAAAATGAGGGGAGGGGGAAGGAGATAGCCGTGTGGGAGGGGGAGGGGGGGCAGGTTTGTCATACTGTATGTAGATTAGTTACCTGCAATTGGAAAATTCAATGTTCATACTGTTAGCCTGTAAGCTACCCAAGCAGAATACGAGATGCTGTTCCGTCAGTTTCCACGTGGCCGCACTCCGGCAATGGAGGAGGCACACGACAGAAAGGTCAGTATGGGAGTGGAGAGAGGAGTTAAAATGGTTAGCAACTGGGAGATCCAGCAGGACTTGGCAGATGGAGTGCAAATGCTTGGTGAAATGGTCAACTACTCTATGCTTGGTCGATTTGAAGGAGGCTCTATCAAGAACACCAAATGCAGTAGGTGAGGCTAGAGAAGGTGCATGTGAACTTTTGTCTCACCTGGAAGGACTGCTGAGTCCTTGGGTGGATTTGAGGAAAGAGGCATAGGGACAGGTGTCACAAATGGTTTAGAGGGATATGGACCAAGTCTGGGCAAATGGGACTAGCTTGGATGGGGCAGCATAGTTGGCACGGAGAGGTTGGGCCAATGGGTTTGTTTGCATGCTATATGACTATACGTTACCCCAACGTAGACGTAACATCCAATACCAGACATCCTCTCCTTATGTTAGTGATCCTGTTCACTTCCTTCCCTATCCTCTCCCCCCCCCCCATCACCACCATCCAGATTGCCCCTACTGAAAAACCTTAGCCATTTTCCTTCCCCACTCCCCACTGACTCCACATATAGTCTCAGCCTTATTTAATTATAATAATCAATCAATCAATCAACCTTTATTGTCATCTTGCAAGCAACAGTTGTACAGTGCACAATGAAAAGACGTTTCCCAGGGAATAGCGGAGCATCGCACATAAGACAACTTTACTCATACTCAAATCCTATTGCAATAAAGGCCAACTATAATTTGCCTCAACAACTGCCTGCTGCACTTGCATGTTATTTTTCAGTTACTTATATACAAGAACACCTACGTCCCTTTAAGCATCAGATACTGTATTTCCACACACTCACCAGTTAAAATTTACTATACATTCCTGACTTTTTAACTCTGTCAATAATGGTTTGATAACTCTCAACATTCACTGCAGCACTACTGACATTCAACTGCTATAGTGGAAGTTCAGACTGCTGCCAAAGGATTTTAGTCCTAGTGTGGGCAAGGGGCTGTCAGGGTGTCACAGCAGTTCAATAATGTGTCTTTCAATGGTTCACTCACAATGTTGATGTACGCACCTTGGAGAAGAGGGAGTGGAGTCTGAATCTGCCCTCTCTCTCTCTCTCTCTAGATGACAGCAATTGTAATCCCAACAATGCCCATCATCCAGCTAGCCCAGATTATTGGTAAAATGGTGACATTTGAAACCAGACCATACAGGACCAGAAAGATCCTGTACTGCAACTATCCAAAACTTGGCTGCAGTCACTGAGTGTGTACTATGACACTGTAGTAGGACAGATCAAGACATGCTGAAGACAAAAGCTGAAATATCCACAAAGATAAAGATTTTTGCCGTGTAGTATATCATTTGGTATCTTCATGGTTTTCTGATTTGCAGTGGACAGTCGCAACAAAGGATTATTAAAATGGCAACTTTCTCACCATGAGGATCAGATTTTCCTAATTTCCAATCAGGGGCTAAGTGAGCAGAGGAGTGAGGTCAGTATTTATTGATAACCCCTTTAATGCACAGAAGGTGGCAAGAAGCCATCCTCTTGATTTACTGCAGTGCTGTGGACAGTTCCAACACACCAAATGAGCAACTACATGGGCTTGGGGATTGATGTTCCCTAATTAGAGTGTACTGTGACTTGGACTCAATATTGCAGATATTAGAGACCAAATAATTGCTACCTTTGATTTTCTCCATGATTGAGGTTGAGCTGTTTTGTCAACTCCTGAAGGATCACCCCATCTTGCAGATGGAGCACACAGGCGCAATACACTTCAATGTATGTTCAGAGCCATTGATGAAGCTGGGAATGCTCTGTGCTTAAAGCTATTCCTTTAAAAACGTGCTCATGGAGGCAATTCCTTAATAGCCTTGATGTTTCTTCTGGATGGTGGAAGATTTTAATTAAATGAATGGTTCCACACTTGACCAATGTACAAGAACAGGTGGCCTCTTGCCAGAGAAGATCTTTACCAGGCACTTGTAATTGCAACAGGCCATGGCACCTCCAAAATGCCACACAATTCTGTCTGGGCAAAGTCTTGATTAATTTAATTCTGCAAATAAGCTAATAATGTGAATAATGTAATCCTATCGATGCTGGGCAACCTGTTGAGTGTTTACAGTATTTTTATTTTATTTCAGATTTCTGGCATCTGCAGTCACCTGAATCTCATTCTGAGAACTGTCGTCAGTCTTCATAATGTTCCATCTGACAGAGTGATTGAGATATGGCCAGCACAACCAACAAACTCAGAATTAATCATCTGTGTTTCCGACTGCATAGTATTACCTATGAAAATCTCTGGCAAATCTGTAGTGATAAGCTTAGGGTTCACATCAGGAGCTTTCATGCCACATCTTATATTTTCATCAACCTCTGAAAGCTTGCAATTTGTGTAACTATGCCATTGATGATCCCAGCTGAAAGAGGAAATGAATTCCCCAATTCATTAAAAGGGAGTTTCCATCACATCACTATGTGATATGCCACAAACTGTAAACCATAACAAAAATCAATTGTCACTTAGAGTAAAGCCTATACGAGCAGTTGCAGTAGGCAGAGTGGACCAGGTACCAAAACACAGTTAGATCTCGGACTTTAGTGTCAGGACAGCTTCTTTGGAAAACATTATCCTTCAGTTATATTGACCCTGGGACTGTTAAATAGGAACATCACTTCCAGAATATATTTTTAACCATTGTACTGCACCCCCTCTCAGGCCAACTCATAATGTATAATTGATCTATTTAAAAAACATTTATGTCTTTGATCTTTTTTGTATTTTTGTGTTGGTAACACTTCAATCTATATTACTAAAAGTCTGATGTTCTGTATACTGATTTTAGAAAAAATGCTGCCACTTACGGCTGTGATTTTTGGCCATTTTACTCAGAGTCCCCTCCGCTGCGCAGGACAAGAGGATTTTTCCCATCGATGAAAAATAAAAGAGTTATTAGTGTTTAAAAAATGTTGAGATTATCTCTCCTGAAGGCCAAGTCCTTCCGGACGGACTATTAAACCCTGAAATGTTGAGTGCCTCAGTCAGTCTCTGCAAGATGGGGGAGCGAGAGGGTCACGTCTCCCAGTCTGAACTGTGAATAACACTGAACACATGTCTACTAAACTGTGAGGGCCCTTAATGTGGTTTGAAAATGCAAAAGTTGCCTTTGGTTTGAGAATGCTAAAGTTGCCTTGCCTAATTGAAAAGTTGGTCTGAGAATGCCAAAGTTGTCTTGCCTAATTAAAGTTGCCTTGCCTAATTAAAGTTGCCTTGCCTAATTAAAGTTGCAAGGGTTTCGGCCCGAAACGTCGCCTATTTCCTTCGCTCCATAGATGCTGCTGCACCCGCTGAGTTTCCCCAGCAATTGTGTGTACCCTAATTAAAGTTGCCTTGCCTAATTAAAGTTGCCTTGCCTTTCTATATAATTAAAAGTCTAATCTTGACCACTTCCTGTTTGCGCTTTTTATTGATTTTAGAAAAAATGCTACCACATACTGCTGTGATTTTTGCCATTTTACTCAGAGTACCCCTCTGCTCATCAGGTGTTGAGGATTTTTCCCATCGATGAAAAATGAAAGAGTTATTAGTTTAAAAAATGTTGATATTCTCTCTCCTGTCAACCACGCCATGAAGGTCACGCTCCTTCTGGTGGGAGGGGGGAGGGACTATAAAACCCAGAGGTGTGGGCGTGGCTCAGTCTCTGCAAGATAGAGGAGGGAGAGGTCACGACTCGCTGTCTTTAGTGGCCTTGCACGCTGCTTGAAATGGTATGAAACTGCACTTGAATTTGGTGGCCTTGCACCCTGCTTGAAATGGAATTTCAAGGAATAGCCGTGAGTCAACTGCCAGCCCACCAGCCATGAGTGAGTGAGCTGCCAGCACAACAGGTTTGAGTGACTGAGCCGCCAGCCCAAGTATCCATTCGGCCCACAATGTCCACACTATCCCTCTGGAAACCAGTCCCTTCAGCCCACAACACCCATACTAGCCCTCCAGAAAGCCCCCACCCCCACCCACCCCCACCCCACCACCCCACTGGCCACCAATATTGGTATTGGTGGAGAGGTGGAATATTGCATTGGAGGACCAGCCCTCCAATGTGATGCTGGGACCTAACTGGTCCCACTTAGTCTGGTGTGTCCTATTTTTTCATCTAGATAATTTTCCAAAGGTTGAAAAACTTTATTTTGCCATCAAAAAATTGTGTTTTACATTTCTCTTAAGGAAAAAGACAATCTTTAAGGTATTATTTATCTCAATGTCAGCTCTTGATGGGTCATCGTTAGTCCTGAATTATCAATGGAATCTCCAGAATCAAAGATTAATATTCAAAATACTGATTGAATAATCCAGGAGGAATAAAAAGTTTGCAAACCGAAGTTGTGTTCTTCTCATTCTTTGAACACATTTGAAATATTGGAAAAGAGGAAAGGATTGTGTCCAATATGAGGAGACTGGGTCATATGACAAATTAAACATCCAATAGGAGGCCAATGATTAGATATTCTTTCAATCCCTACTTACTCCTCATTCACAATTCCTGGCAAGAATCTAGGGGTGTTTTATCACAACTTTGTATTTTTAATTCGACTCCAATTTAATGTTAAAGTACACAATTTGATATTGAAGGCCTTTAAACACCAAGGTCGAAATTTGCCTTGGTTAGTGGGTCAAAATGGGCAGTTTGGGAATAGCCACTTAGCCCATTAGTTGCAACTGAATTAAGTTGTCAGACTACAGAGACAACAGGCAGAGACGAACCTCCACCCTATTATGACATGGGTCTCAAATTAATTGGGCACATTTCCCCTGAAGTTCATCTCCTACTTCTTGTCCCTCCACACTCAGTGACCGCCCACCGACATCCCCGCTTTGCCACAAGCAACTGTCACCCACACGGACATGCTGGCTGATGCCCGAGTTGCGGTGAAACACCTGTACATCCCCTTGTCCAATATAGGAACTAGCAGATATATCTGATTAGTGCGGACTTTAAAACATGTTATTATTTTACTAAACCCGCGTTTTTTTCTCAAGGATTGGCAGTTTTGTCCTGATTTTTAATTGCGGACAGTGCAGAGAATCCCCATGAGCGAAGGCAGTTCTTATCCCCAAGAGAGACTTTAACCGGGGAAGTCTGAACCCCCACCTCCCCCTCCTTGATCTCAGGGACTAGCTGACTTAACCCGAGGACCCCCTCGTAGGACTGGGTAGATTCTCAAGCGCATTCTGAAGACAGAGTTAAATATATAATTTAAAAGCACGCCATCTATTTGCAGCGAGGACTTTGCATATTTGTTCCGTCTACATGGCTCAAGCCCTTTCATACCTGTGCACAATAACGGTCTTGTTTAAAGCGGAAGACCTGGAATTCGCCACTCTCACCCCCGCTGTTGGATTTTTGCAGCGAAGTCGCCGAGTCATTTCACCAATTTAAGGCTGCATTAGACACGACGAAGATACAGACTGACGGTGATATTTGTTCATTTGCACTTTTGATTCACGGCACATGACTTTCTTAAAGTTAATTTCCTACTTACATCTTCTCCTGCCTTTCCCACCGACCCGATCACGCCATTCAGACCTGGATCACCTTTCGGACCCTGGACAGAATTCGTATTGAAAATGAGGATCATATATAATAGATAATAATGTTTTTAATATATAAATGATACAATGCAAAAGAAAGGGGGGGCACTCACCGGCGGACCCGGGGGGCCATCCGGACCTCGAGGGCCCTGTAGGTAAATCAGAATAAATGAACCAATGTCATTACAACAAATTAAAATATTCGAATATCATGGCTAAAAGCTGGTGCGGGAGTGAGCGAGCGAATGAATGATGTGTGTTGTTTGAACAGGGCGAAGGCATCATGTTGATGTTGGAGGCAGAGTCCCCGATACTCTGACCCAGCCGCGTTCACGTCCACCACATTGCAAACGCCTAGTATTGTATGGTCTGCATGCGTCCTTCATCAAAGGTACCGGCTTTCGGTTGCATTGTGTAATGCTGTTGGTTGCGGTAAAGCGGATTTCAATGGGTTGGAGTAGATGGAAGGGGGAAGAGGGCGTGGAGGAAAGAGAAGAGAGGGAGCAGAGACAGGTCACCGTTGCGATCCAATGACTTACGTCGATCCCATCCACTCCCGGGACTCCAGCCGGACCTGGGAGACCTAGATCATCTGGTACATCCTATGGTGAAAACCATTAAAAATCAAATTAAATATTAACTTGAAAGTGTGCTCACATCGCCATTTAAGACATTTCTATTCGTCTAAATACAATATATTTACTGATTTATAAATACTTTAATTTAAAAAAGGGTTCTTTATCACGCTTTGCGAATGACAATATTGTAGTTATGGAACAGTCACCAACGAACGGTACCCAATCTAGATTTCATTACTACAAAATGTCGTTGCCTCCAAAACAAATTGGCACGCCTCTAATATGTTAACTGTACCGTTTCAGGACTTAATGTAGACCTAATTATTGTAAAACTAGATTAAACGCCAATTTAGATTAAGCATTTCCCCCTTCGCAAAAAAATTACACCTTGAATAGCAAAATATGACACAGGCTTCCTAAAGCTACGGAGATGTACAAAATTAAATGGTACGATAAATAGGTATGCCAAGTAACAAACTTCAACTACCAAAGCACCAAAAAAAAAATGCTCATGTCTTGTCCTTCATCTTCCGCCTACCCAACGTTCCTAGACAATACAGTCACAGTAATCCACTGACAGGACAAAGATCACCAACATCTCCGTCCGTTCAGCCTATTCATCGTATCTCTTAATGGTCACATCAGAAAAGTCGGATGTGGGGAAACGGGTTTTTTTCTCGACATAAGCTTCACTTTCCCTTTTCTTAAAGTAAAACGTTGTAGCTATAAATGTGAAGTTCTCAGTGGAGTTAGCTATAAATGCTTACTGCTCAGCAGTTTTCCTGTAGCGATGATTATTAATTGGCCTGTTGTGTATGTCGGAGATCTTACAGGTCGAAGAGGAATGCAGCGATTCGTGTAATTTGAAACAAGGCACGCTAATAACCGAGTGGAGCCCAGCGACCACGGTATTAAATATTCTTGCTCAACCAATGCAACGGTCCAAAACAACGGGTGTGAAAGTACCAACGCGGTAGCGGCAGTAAAGTTTAGCTACTTTCAGAAGAATAAAGAGGCAAGGTTCAAATGAATACGCACTTACTTGAGTTAAACCAGGTCGCACTATTTGTAGAAAAATCACCAGTAGCAAGAATCCCGAGTGCCTGCCAGTGCTCGCCATAGTAACCCAATAACCAGGTAGATTGCCTCTATCCTCTCCCTCCTCGGCTGAATATTAGGCCCCCAGGAAAAATTCTCCTCGCCGATCCCCGACTAAGATATGTGCATAGCAATGAGTTTTCATGTTTATTAATATTTCGCGGTCGGGCCGTGTGATTGGAGGAGCTGACAGTCTTTGGGCGGAGTCTCGGAGTATCATCCACAAGCTACCTTTGCAAAAATGGTATAGATCCGTTTCCAATTTTGTAACTTTGTTTTTTTAAGGGTCAATTTTATTTCAAAAATAAGATGGTAATAATTTTATTACCAATATAAAGTTGTATCATTCGGGAGGGAAAAAAAATAAAGTTTTAGAATTATACAGCGCTTTCTTACTGAATTTCCGATGGGAAGTTCGGAGCGAGATTCGGGTTGCGCTCTTTAAGGATGCTGGTGTGAGGTCATCCACTGAACATTGAACAATCTTTGGCTAAAGAAATACATCGTTAATCGAATATATAGATTACCAACAATATAAATTAACTGATACATAAGATGTACATGGATATCTCAATTGCTTTTCATCCTATTTGCTGTATGCACGTGCGTTGACTTCCCTGTTAAAACATAAGTATTTTACCTATCAATATAAAGGAATAATATCACACACAGTAAGGTACAGTCATATTTGTGCTTTGTGATCGACGTTAAAATATTTCACTGTAAATAAAATTGGGTCTTCAATATTATTTAATGATAATTATGTTTGTAATATTATCATGAACTTTCGGTTCAATATTTTCTATACCAGTTCATAAGTGATAGGAACAGGATGAGGCCATTCAGCCCATCAAGTCTACTCATCCATTCAATTATGACAGACCTATCTCTGCCTCCTAACCCCATTCTCCTGCTTTCTCCCCCAAACCCCTGACACCCATACTAATCAAAATATCAATTGACAGCCTACACAGCATTCTGTGGCAATGAATTCCACAAATTTGCCAACCTCTGATTAAAGAAATTCCTAAAGGAACGTTCTTTAATTCTGACGCTATGACCTCTGGTCCTAGACTCTCCCACTAGTGGAAACATCCTATTCACATCCACTCTATCCAGGCCAATATATTCGAAACTGGATGATGTTGAATTTTATACAAGGACCTCTATTGTGATAGCACTTAAAATACTACATTCAGAAGAATGAAGTCGTAAATCTCACATCGCATTTGTACCGCAAACAGCAATTCAAATTATGTGAAGTAATCAATGATACAGTCCATTGCATGGTCCCTTGTTCCTCTCAAGGTGCCGTGAACAGGCTAATTAAACCCTTTGCTCTTTCCACACATCTGTAATTTTTTCCCCAGGCTCATACCCAATTCTTACCTGCTTTCCAAAATTAAACATTAGAATTGAAATGATTATAATGCCTGAATATTAGCATGTAATTTATGATTTAATCAAACAAAACTTTACCCTGCAGCAAAGGAATTTCAATAATCTGGATCATGTAAATACAAGATGTTTTAATTAATGCATCTTGTGTACCTGCGAGATTTCACACCACTTTGAAGGAAAATAATTGGAAAGGTTCTAGGTTCTTGATCCTCCAAAATATTCCAATGGAATTTAAACTACCTGTCTTTAACATAGATATTATTGCTTCATTCATATACTATAGTTAGATAAATGGATATCACTAAGTTTAGTGGACAGGAATAAAATAGCTATGCTTGCTTGACAGAAGAAGGCTGCTGAATGAACCATCTCCAAGATGTTCAGAGATTCATATTAGCTTAACATTAGCTTTGGGGTCAAAGAAAAAGTGTTCACGTCGTGGCCGTTTCCACCAATCTTTCCACCACCACTCACAAGAAGCAACAAGACAGACACCATTGTATGCAGATGCCGAGAAGTGTGTTCAGCTCTGGCTGAACAACTTTTAATCTGGTGTGTGTACTCGATAAGAAGAACCTTAGCTCTGAGGAAATCTAAATGGCACCATCAGTTGAGATTTGCTAGCTGTATTTGAGTAACACATCAAAGTTCTCTGATGAAGTGGCAAAAAATGATAATGAGTTGACTGACGGAAAGAATGTGACAAGTAGGATTAAATGGATCATTTTGGGGTTGGCAGGCAGCAGGGTACAGCATGGAGTAGTATTTCGGCTTCAACTGCTTATAACATGTTACACCGTGGGACCCGTTGGGCCCTGTTCCCCGAGGCAATATTCCACCACTGACCAACAGCCCCCAAGGCAATATTCCACCACTGACCAATCCCTCTTCCTACCCCTATCCTCCTCCATTCCTCCTCATCCCCAGAACTCCCTCCCCTCCTCTTCACACTCCCTCTTCTTTCCTCCCTCCCCCACTCCCTCCCTCACCTCTCCCTTCCCCTACCGTCACTCCCTCCCTCCATAACCGCTCTCCCCCCTACAGCCTCCCCCACTCTCCCTCTACCCCCCCTCCTCCCCCACTCTCCTTCCTCACCTCCCCCACTTTCCCCTCCCTACCCCTCCTCTCCCCACCCCCTCCTCTCCCTCTATCCCCCTGCTCCCAACCCCCCAAAACGAAAACCACAATTATTTTTGTCAATTAAACCTCTCCCCTACCCCCCCCCCCCCACCCCCCACACACACAATGAAAATTGCGATTTATTTTTGTAAATGAAATCTCCCAAGAATTTGATTAAAACAGTTTTTTTCAAAAATTGCAATTTTTTTTAATGTAAATGAGAATCGGGATTCCATTGTGACGTCGTTGTGACGTCGTACGCTGCTAACGGGCAGTGCAAGTGGAAAAGTGATTTTTGTAAAAGTGTTTCTTGTAAAGTTTAAAATATGTATCTTGTAAAATATACCATCAATCTGAACAAAACTTGCCACAGCACACCGCAGGACAATGGTGAGTAAGGTGGGCCCATATAATTATAGAGCTATCGTGTACCGTTTTGGAGTCATTTCGGGATCACGCTCGCACGCACGCATACAAAATGAGAGTTTTAGTAATATATAGACAAAGAACTTGGTCGAAATCTTCGAGATTTTACGGCTCAACTACTTCAAGACGTGCTCGCTGTGGATGAAAAACCTAAACATGACCGGGCTAACAGAGCTCTGAGAACCCAGTCAGACAGCACAGCCCCACCAAGACATTTGATCCTGAGGGTGCACCACTACCAAGTTCTAGAGGACATTCTGCAGAAAGTTGCCAACAACAGAAACCTAACTTTTCAAGGTGAAAACATATGAATCTTCAGAGACGTTCCTGCCGAAGTCATCAAGAAAAGAGCGCTCTTCTCCAAGTCAAGAGCTATTCTGAGGAACATACCAGACCTCCGATTTGGCCTATTATATTCTGCCAAATTGCGAGTTACTTATAAAGGGACTGAATCCTTTTTTATTGATCCTGATAAAGTATTCAAGTTTGCCCAGGATACTGCGGGATCCATCAAGGGATAAGTAATTACTCTACTGAGTTTATACCGTGATGATAATCAAGAGGTTTATACTGTGTTTATACTGTTTATAATTAATAAGTTGTTATAAATCTACTGACTTAGAGTCGGTTAATATGTCAAAACAGTATTAATAGAAAGTTAAGTGCCGTATGTTAGTTAAACTTCTCGATATTCAACTACTTAGTTAGAGCACACCAAGATATTTAACTTCTTGGGAATGTTGAATTGAATTGAATTGAATGCCTTTATTGTCATTCAGACCTTACGGTCTGAACGAAATTTCGTGCCTGCAGTCATACATACATCATACAATAATAACAACAATAAACACAAATTAACACCACCACAGTGAGTCCTCCAAGCACCTCACTGTGGTGGAGGCAAAAATCATAGGGCTGCAGTCTCTTCCCTCCTCTTCTCCCTCTGCACTGAGGCGATTCCCCACCGGGCGATGGTACAAACAGTCCCGCGGCTCACCGAACCCCGTAACGGGCCGGCTCAAACACCGCGGCCCGGGGTGGTCGAAGCTGCCGCCCTCCAGTCCAACGGACGCAGCCGCTGGCCCGCGGCTCAACCCCGGACCCAAGTCGCCGCCGCCAGAACGCCGTCCCAGCCACCAGAGCACCGTTCCAGCCCCAAGCCGGATCGCCCTCACGTGAGTGCCGTTCCTCCCTCGAGCTGGGCCACTCCGACGGGAGTGCCGTTCCTCCCTCGGGCTGGGCCACTCCAACGGGAGTGCCGTTCCTCCCTCGGGCTGGGCCACTCCGACGGGAGTGCCGTTCTCCCTCTGGCTGAGCCACTCCGACGGAAGCGTCACAGCCCCTCACGGGAGAGTCTCGGCCCCTCGCCAGGCCGTCCTCACGGGAGCGCAGTTCCAGCCCCGAGCTGGGCCGCCCTCACGGGAGCGAGCCCAGGGCAAGTCCTGACAGGCTGCCTCCGGAGTCCCGAGGTTGCCAGCTCCGCCATTAGGCCTCAGCGCAGACGGAGGCAGAGAGGGGGGATACGACGAAAAGGTCGTATTCCCCCCAAGGGAGAGACAGCAAGCCCCGTTTCAACCCCCCCCCCCCCCCCCCCCACATAAACACAACCTAAAAACCAAAAACACAACTAGACAAAACGGAAAAAAACAACACAAAAAAGTAAAGACAAACGGACTGCAGGCGAGCCGCAGCCGTTCCCAGCGCCGCCACTTCCGGAATGTTGATTCCCTGACGGATTTAAATATTGTTAAACATTTTTAAGGTTTGTTCTGTTTAGTTTTTATTAACTCTTTAAGGTGCGGAGTTATTTAATATTATCTATCCTACGGAAGCTTTCACTAATTCAACCACTGTTGGGTGGTATTCATCAGCAGCATTCTTACATGCTGCAATTTCCGTTGTTTTTCTTTTTCACTTTCTAATTTATTTACTAAATATCTTATCTATCTTTACTAATGCACATTTTTCTTGGAGATATCTCTGGGGGATAGGGGAAAAGGGGATAGGGCTCACCCACCCAGCATTTAAAGGAAATATTTCAAATAATGTGTTGGACCATTTAAATCAAAAGAGACCATGTAAGCTTTAAAATGCAAGATGGCGTAGCTAGGGAAATAGGAGGAATTACATTTTGTAGTTTGAATGTTAGGGGTGTTAATGAGCCAATTAAAAGGGGTAAAGTATTAGCCCACTTAAAATCTATTAATACTGATATATTATTTCTTCAGGAGACGCATCTCAAAAATGGAGCTCACAACAGGCTGAAGGGTAGCTGGATTGGTCAATTATATCACTCTACGTTTTCTTCCAAAGCAAAAGGAACAGCAATTCTAATTCGTAAAGGTATACCATTCAAACACAAATCCAGTATAGCTGATAAGGAAGGCAGGTACATTATAATATCCGGCAAATTGTATTCAACTGCATTAACTATGGCGAATATTTATGCTCCTAATTTCGATAATCCCCAATTTTTTAATAAAATATTTAATACAATTTCAGACTCTGGTCAGCAGAATTTGATAATTGGTGGAAGATTTAAATTGTGTATTAGATCAATACGGATAAATCTTCACCAAAGGAAAAGTACTTCAAAATCGAGTGAACTTTTAAACACCTATATAAACAATACAAACATAAGAGATGTATGGAGGATTGCCAATCCGTCTGGAAGAGAATACTCTTTTTATTCAGGTGTTCATAAAATTTATACATGAATTGACTATTTCGTGGTTGATGCCAAACTTATCCCTTTTACCTACAACCCAAAATATCACAAGATTATTATTTCTGTCACAGTCCTCTCACTTTTTCAGTAAAATTGGAAGGAATGTATAATAAACAATCGTTTTGGAGATTTAACCCACAAGTTGTTGTGACAATCTGAAGCTGCAGATGAAAACATTTTTTGAGACAAACGACGCCCCCGGTATTTCTCCATCTTTGCTGTGGGAAACTTTTAAAGCCGAGGCTGTATTATCGCATACCAAGCTTTTAAAAACAAGAAAAATAAGACTGAACAATTGGAATTAGAAAAACAGATAAAACCGTTAGACCTAGAAAACGCGGCTGACCCAACCATTGCAAAACATAATAAGATAGCTGCATTAAAATTAAAATTAAACCAGATTCATTCTGCAAAAATTATTAGGGTATTTCAATATACTAAACAAAAAAAATTTTGAATTTGGTGATAAACCACACAAGCTACGAGCACGTCAACTCCGCAAATTAGAGAATGACCGTACAATACACAAAATTAGATCAGAAAAAGGAGATCTGCTTACACTGCCTAAAGATATTAATGAAAGATTCTTACAATTCTACCAAACACTATATTCATCCTGCAAAGATGAAAAGTTTTCTTGAGAATTGCAATCTCCCATTCCTTAATGAGGAGGAACGGGATGAATTAGGAGCAGAGATAACAACAAAAGACATCGCAGAGACTATTAAATCATTGAAAAGTGGAAAAACGCCTGGCCCGGATGGATTTAGTAACGAATTTTATAAAAAATGTAATCATTTAATTTCTCCACGCTTACAAGCCCTTTATATTCAAGCATTTAAAGAACAGACTTTACCACAAACTCTTGCTGAATCAACTATTACATTAATCCCCAAAAAAGATAAAAAATCTCGAGGAGCCTGGATCCTATAGGGCAATAGCCCTTTTAAATACGGATCAGAAGAGCTAAGACTTTGGCTCGTAGATTAAGCTTAATAATCGGTAAACAAATACATCCAGATCAAACTGGGTTTATACCTAAACGACTCTCGTTTTATAATTTGAGACGTTTGTTTAACATAATATATTCACAGAGAATGCCAAATGAAGATCTAACAATTATTTCTATAGATGCAGAAAAAGCTTTCGACCAAGTGGAATGGTCTTATCTTTTCACAGTGTTGGAAAAATTTCAATTGGGAGAAAACTTTACCTTATGGGTGAAGATATTATACACTAATCCGACAGCTAGAATACTGACAAATCAAATGCTTTCACCTAAATTTTAGTTATTGTAACGGGTATAGCTTGGACCCAATAGCAGCACAGAATCAGGCAGGTATAGTTGGTAACGAACTTTATTACGTTACTGTAACACAGAGTAGTAACACAGGAATGGGTACACCGTACTCACACAGAGGCTCAGGATTGAGCGAGGGTTCCGAAGAGGGGCAGGCAGGAGACGTAGTCGGGGTAGCGGAAGGTCCGGTCACCAGGAGATCCAACACACGATGCAAACAAACCAGCGAGGGACAGAAGAAAGGAGAGTCGAAGCCAGGCAGGAAGTCGGGAAATCGCTGGAGAGTCTTGCATGAACGCTGAGAACAATCTGGCACTGTGTGAACGGTGAGGAGAGTCTATATACCGGGTTAATTGGTGATCAGAGGCAACTGAGTGTAACAGGTGAGGAGAGTTGGGCTGATGAGAGGGGAGTGGCAGGCAGGCAGGTGACGTGGATGAGAATGAGGAGAGGGCAGACTGTGACAGAACCCCCCCCCCCCTCAAGGGACGGCTCCTGACGTCCCAAAACAAAAAAAATAAACAATAAAGAAAATAAACCCAATCCCACGCAGAGTTGGGTGGGAGGAGGGGGACCGGAGGAGGGCTAATATTCGTCCGAGACATCCATGTCCGCATCCTCCTCCATAGCATCAGAGGAAAGCTCCATCTCGTCGTCACTGGGCGCCTCAGATGGAAGAGGGGACAGAGTCTCAGGGGCGGCGACCCCTCTAGGAGTGGCGGACTTGGACGGCTGGTCGGGATGACGCCGGTGAAACTCCCTGATGAGGGAGGCGTCCAGGATGTGTCGAGCAGGAACCCAGGACCTCTCCTCTGGACCGTAACCCTCCCAATCGACCAGGTATTGGAGACCCCTCCCGCGACGGCGGGAGCGCAGGAGGCAGTGCACCGTAAAGGCGGGGCCTCCGTCGATGAGATGAGGAGGTGGAGGAGGAGGGACTGCGGGGACCAGGGAGCTCTCCCAGACTGGCTTTACTCTGGACACGTGGAACGTAGGATGGACCCGCATGGAACGAGGCAACTTGAGCCTCACAGCCGCTGGGTTGATGACCTTCTGGATCTCAAAGGGACCGATGAACTTGGGTGCCAACTTCTTGGACTCCACCCTCAAGGGAAGGTCCCGGGTCGACAGCCACACCTTCTGGCCCGCGAGGTATGTGGGGGCCTGGGTGCGGTGACGGTTGGCAGCCATGGCGTAACGGTCCACAGAGCGGAGAAGAGCCGCCCTGGCTTGGGTCCACGTCCTGTGGCAGCGACGAATGAAGGCCTGGACGGACGGGCAGTAAACCTCTTTCTCCAGCGCCAGGAACAGTGGAGGCTGGAACCCGTAGGCACACTGGAAAGGGGAGAGCCCAGTGGCCGAGCTTGTCAGGGTGTTGTGGGCGTACTCCACCCACAACTACTGCTGGGACCAGGAGGAGGGATGCTTGGACACCATACACCGCAGCGCCGTCTCCATCTCCTGATTCTTCCTTTCAGTTTGGCCGTTGGACTGGGGATGAAATCCGGACGTCAGACTCACGGTGACCCCCACAAGCGTGCAGAACTCCCTCCAGAACACAGAGGCAAACTGGGGTCCAGTGTTTTTGCTGATAGAACCATGTCTTCTGTCATCGTCTTCATTCTTTAAAATCTCATCTTCTCCAACTTTCAACAAAAAATTAGAAAAGTCGCCTTCTCCCTCTCTCAATTGCATATTCGTCTGCAATTGAAACTTGGTGAAAAATCACCACCAAGTAGGATTTCTTGATGCAGGAATTTTCAACATCAGTATCATTTCCCCTTTTCATTACATGAAGTTGTCGAAAATCACCACAACAAATGGTAAGAATGCAGCCAAAAGGCACAGTTTTGGTGCATACATCTTGAAGAGTTCTGTCCACCGCTTCAAAGCTCTCCCTCCTAATCATTGGGCATTCATCCCAAACAATGAATTTCACTTGCCTCATCAAACATGACGTGTAGGAGTTCTTGCCAATGTTGCAGGGTGTATCTTGGGTCATTTAGATGGGTATCTTGAATTGAGAATGTACAGTTCTTCCACCAGGCATTAATTTAACTGCTGTCCAAGAGGATGCTGCTGCAATAGCCACATCACCTTGACCTCTAACTTTGGAGAGGATTAAATTGGTGATAAATGTTTTCCCATTCCTCCTGGTGAATCAATGAAAAACATTGAAGGAAGCTTCCTTTTCAAGCAGTTGCACACCTGCTCATACACTGCTCTCAGCTCAGCATTCAGCAGAGGCTCATTCTCCTCAACAAATTGCTGTTGTTCAGTTCTATTGTATAGCAAATCCTGCAGCAATTCTGGATTGTCATCATCTACGTGCATCCTTCCATTTCTTGGTCGTGGCAAATTAAAGCATTCCATTGTTTTGATTGTCTTGAATATACACAGAAACTGATCATGATGCTTCTCATCAATCAAGATCACTTATTTTCTCCGTTCTTTGATAGAGTTAGAGATAGTTAGATTTGGCCTCCACTGCCCTCTGTGGCAGGGAATTCCATAAATTCACAACTCTCTGGGTGAAACAGTTTTTTCTCACCTCAGTCTTAAATGACCTCCCCTTTATTCTAAGACTGTGGCCCCTGGTTGTGGACTCGCCCAACATTGGGAACATTTTTCCTGCATCTAGCTTGTCCAGTCCTTTTATAATTTTATATGTTTCTATAAGATACCCCCTCATCCTTCTAAACTACAGTGAATACAAGGGAGAGGGAGAGGGAGAGGGAGTTAGAGTTAGATAGAGTTAGATAGTTAGAGTTAGATAGAGTTAGATAGTTAGAGTTAGATAGAGTTAGAGTTGGGGTTAGATAGAGTTAGAGTTGGGGTTAGATAGAGTTAGAGTTGGGGTTAGATAGAGTTAGATAGTTATAGTTGGAGTTAGATAGAGTTAGTTAGATAGAGTTAGTTAGAGTTGGAGTTAGATAGAGTTAGAGAGTCGGAGTGGGTTGGATTAGAGAGTAGGAGACGGAGACGGAGTTATATCAATGATTTGGAATGAGAGGACACTGCCATATTACAACATTTGCAACAACACTTAACTAAATGAGATTGTGAATTGCAAGGAAGATGCCAAAGTCTTCAGGGCAATTTTGTTAGATGAAACACTCATGGATGAAGAAGCAACATATTATATAAATGGTCTTATATTTGGAAGGATTAATCCACAAGATTTACGTATCCTTGTGTGCCGCTTACTCTAAGCAACTATGCAAATGCACTTTGCAGTTAAATGACAGTGTTCTGTCCATAAAACAAGAGGATTTGAGTAAAGGAGCTAAGGCGCCTTATTCCAATTATACAGTACAAAGGTTACACCATACCTGGTATTTTGTATGCTGATTTGGCCTCCTCGCCGAAGAATAGATACACTTACCCTAGAAAGAGTGCAACAAAGATTCAGCAGATTGATTCCTAAGATGGCAGGGCATCCACAAGAGGACACATTAGTCAACAAGTCTTGAATGGAACATGAGGGCATCTGATTGTGACATAGCTAGACAGATTGAGTATGCATAGGGAAGATGTTTCCCAGCTTGTATGTCTAAAAAAAGGGATCACAATCTTAAGTTTTGATACAGGAGTTTTAGCACTGGGTAGGACAGTCTTCATCACTCAGAGGTTGATGGATTTTGATATCACAGAGTTCTGTAGAAACTGTTACTGAATAATTTTAACAAAATTGATAAATCTCCAGGTGCAAATGGCATCAAAGCAATGGGTAAGTGTAGGAATGTGATATTGAGTTTGAGGATCAACCATGATTGTTAACAATGGCAGAGTGGGTTTGAAAGGCTGAATGGATTAATCTGTGTTTCTTGAGCTGTGATTATATATTCAAACGTTCAAATATGAAGCAAAGGGGTCCAGCATTAGTGACAGAGGAAATTCTCCAGGATATTACCGGGCATGTAGGATTGAGTTAGAGAGAGATTGGATAGACTTTTTTTTTGGAGCATAGAGAGCTCATTGAGATGTACAAGATCATGAAGGACATGGATAAAGTGAATGCTCACAGTCTTTTCCCCCCATGGCGGAGGATTCTAAAACAAAAGGACATAGGCTTAAGGTGAGTGGGGACAGATTTAAGAGTGACCTCATGGGCACCACTTTCAATCATAAGGTAGTTAGTCTGGAATGAGCTATCAGAGGAAGATACAATTATTACAACTTTTAAAAGGCAATTGAACAGATATTTTGATAGGAAGGATTGAGAGGGCTATCGGCAAATGATCGTAGTCCAGTATGTCAACTTGGTCAACATGGACAAGGTGAGCGACAGTGCCCGTTTCCATACTGTATTGCTCTATGACCTATGTTGGTCCCATCATCTTTCTAGCTGGGTTTATTTAACGTAGTACTAAATCTTCCTGGAGAAAAACAGAAACACGGATTCACAGGGATATCGCTGAAACAAAATGAGTATAACCATGAAGGCAAATGGAATTAACTTTTTTAAGAAAATGGAAGGTGACCTGACGGATGTCTACAAGATTATGAAGGGATTATGTACAGAAGATGCAAGCAGGGCTGTGGAGTCAGAGTCGTCGAGTCGGAATTAGAGTCGGAGCAATTTGGTGCTGTCGGAGTCGGTCGGAAAAAAAGTCCCAACTACGACCTCAACGGAAATTCCAGAGATTACATAAATAGTAGTAAATTCTGTTAATCCAGAAATAGTAAAATTTGCAGATACGATAGTAACAGCCATACCACCCACTCAAGTCAGCGTGGAGAGACTGTTCTCCTTATTGAAAATAATTAAATCAGATTTAAGGGCTTCAATGAAAGATGATCTGGCAGAAGCAATTTTGTTCCTAAGTTATCAATAAATTTTAGGTATGTTCTTTTGTAGCATTTAGCTAGTATTTAGTAACTACCTATGCATTTAATTTTAATTTCTATTGCACTTCAGAATGTTTTTTCTTTTTTTTAAATATAGAAGTAAGTACAATAATGTGGTACCACAGTACCTAATACTTGTTGACATATTACATTTCATATACATCTTTTAATTTTTAATTTAATAATAAAACAGGAATAAGGAAGAAAAGAGTAGAAAAGAGGAGATTGACATAAGAGGTGCGTGAGATAGAAAGATAGGTCGAAAGAAGAAAGAAGAAAGAAGAAGAAGAAAGAGAAAGAGACGAAAAAGAGAAAAGAAAAAAAAAGAAAAAAAGGAAAAAGGAGATTGAAAGCGATATACCTATTTTATGTTCCAGGCCACTCGTCACCTGATTCTGAAACATTTTATTTCTATGGTTGTGTTGCACCATATGCTTGTAAGAAGTCGATAAAAGGAGACCAAATCAATAAGAAATGGTCTGCTTTACCTGCTAGAAGGAGTCGCCCTTGATAAATGAAATATTAAAGATAACATATTGTTAGTCAGTATTCTGGCTGTCGGCTTGTCATATAATAATTTTACCCATGAGATAAAATTCTCTCCCATTTTGCAATACTTTATACAGATATTGCCATTCTACTTGATCAAATGCTTTTTCTGCATCCAATGAAATAATTGATACATCTTCTTCAGTTTATTGTGAATACATTATATTAAACAAGCGTCTCAAATTGTTGGCTGAGCATCTTTTAGGTATAAACCCCGTTTGATCCGGGTTTAATAGTTTACTCAGTCTTCTCGCTAAAGTCTTTGCTAGTATTTTCTGATCTGTATTTAATAGTGCTATAGCTCTATATGAACCTGGTTCTTCTAGATCTTTATCTTTTTTTGGTATAAGTATAATAGTTGATTCAGCATATTATTCTTTTTATTTTGGAAGGCTTGATATGAAATTATAACTGATAAATGCCTTGAAAGTTTCCCATAATAACAAAGGTGAAATACCTGTTGTATCGTTAGTCTCGAAGAAGAATTTCATCTGTTGTTTTAAATATGTACTACCTTGTGGGTTGTTTAGAATTTGGGGGTTAAACCTCCAAAATGCTTTCTTATCCATCATTCCTTCTAATTAACGGGGAGTGATCAGAAATAATACTATTATGATATTTAGGGTTAATTGTATACGGAATTAATTTCATGTCAACTAAAAACTAGTCAATTCGTGAATATGTTTTATGTACCGATGAGTAAAACGAGTATTCCCTTCCAATGGATTAGCAATTCTCCATATGTCTGCTATATTTGTGCTTTTTATATATGTATTTAGGAGTTCACTCGTTTTAGATTTTATATTACTCCATTTGTGTTTTGCTGATTTATCTAAATATGGATCTAGGACACAGTTGAAATCCCCCCCCAGAAATCTATCTCTTTTATCTCCAATAGTTAATAACCCGTCGTTTAAACCCTCTATTATAGATAAATCATTTACACAGTGGGAAAGAATAGGAATTAAAACGCTCGGAGACTTGTATGAAACTGGAAAATTATTATCATTCCAACAATTACAATTCAAATATAATTTGAGAAATAATCATTATTTTAAATATTTTCAAATATGTGACTATCTGAAAAAATATACACAAGATTATTATAATACACCAGACTTACTGGACGAATGAAGACAAAGGCCGAATCAGCAAATATAATATCATACTTGTATAACATCATTCTAAATATAGAAATACCATCAACCGACGGTATTAGAAGAGACTGGGAACAAGAACTAGCTATAAAAATTTGAAAAGAGAGGTGGGATAAACATTTACTATATGTGCATAAATGCTCGATTAACGTAAGACACACTCTAATTCAATTTAAAATCTTACATAGATTATACTATTCAAAAACCAAAATAAGTAAACTTTTTCCTAACGTCTCACCTATTTGTGATAAATGCCGATCTCAAGAAGCTACTATAACGCACTCATTTGTTTCTGTATAAAAATTCAAAGATTCTGGACTGAAATTTTTGAAATCTTCACAAAATTATTTAAAATAAAACTGATACCAAAAGCAGAATGGATTATCTTTGGAACAATGGAAGGTAGCCCTGAACTAAATGTGTTTCAAAAGAATCTATTTAATTATGGGTTAATAACGGGAAAATCTTATACTTAAATTCTGGAAAAACGCTCCAAAACCAACAATAAATATGTGGATTTCAAATATGTTTGAAACATTACACCTGGAAGATATGAGACTCCTCCTTGCAGGCAAATCAGACCACTTCCAAAAGACGTGGTTTGCATTTATCGACTTACTACAAGTATAGGTTGCAACAGTACTTTAAAAAAAAGAAATGGTGTCAGGATCTGGTAAGGGGGGATGAAAAATACGAAGTTGGTATATCCCTTTTTGCGCGGTTTTCATAATAGAGCTTGTGTTTCTTTTTCTTTCTTTCTTTTCTATGGCCTATTTCTTAACTTTTTTCCCTAACTCTTTATTTAATGGGTTTTTCTTTTTGATCACTCTTTCACACCAACACGACTCCCTCTCACTTTCTTTACTTTCTTTATTTCTATCTTTCCTTAAAGCTTAAAAAATGAAGGGGTACAATAAATGTAATAAGATATATGTGGCTTGTACTACTGTAACTTACTGTACTTCTAATAAACAAAAATATTTTTTAAATAAATAAATAAATAGAGTTTAAAAATCCCCCATTATCACATTTTGATAATTAAACTCTGAAATCATGTCCAGAATTTTATTTTGACGGTTGTCAAAGTTAGGCGCATAAATGTTTATCATAGTAAGTGGAGTGGAGTAAATTTCTCCCATAACTTTGAGATACCTCCCCTCTTTATCTGATATGATGTTCTTGGATTTAAATCCTTTACGAATAATAATAGCCGTCCCTCTAGATTTAGAAGTAAATGAGGAATAATATGTTTGCCCGATCCAATTTGCCTTCAATCTTATCTGTGTTTGTTGTTTCAGATGTGTTTCCTGCAAGCAAATTATGTCAGAATTAAGTGATTTTAATTGGGCAAATATCTTGCCCCTTTTAATTGGTTCATTAGCGCCCCTTATATTCCAACTACAAAACGTGATTCCTCCTGTCTTCTTTTGTTTATCGTCTTGCATTGTGAATCATTTTATTACCCTTAAGCCATATGGTGCAACCAAGTACCTCTAGGTGTTGGGTGGTCGTCCAGAACTGTTGAATTTATTTGACATCTCCTTTCCAAAGTAAACCTTAAAACAACAAGAAAGAGTGAAGTGAAAATAATAATAATAATTTAAAAAGTAGTGTTAAAGTATCTAAAGAGCGATACCTTAATAAAGAGAAACCACCTAACGGTGGAAAATAAAAATTTATGAGCTTAGAAATATAGAAACATAGAAAATAGGTGCAGGATAAGGCCATTCGGCCCTTCGAGCCTGCACCGCCATTCAATATGATCATGGCTGATCATCCAACTCAGTATCCTGTACCTGCCTTCACTCCATACCCCTGATCCCTTTAGCCACAAGGGCCACATCTAACTCCCTCTTAAATATAGCCCATGAACTGGCCTCAACTACCTTCTGTGGCAGAGAATTCCAGAGATTCACCACTCTCTGTGTGAAAAATGTTTTCCTCATCTCGGTCCTAAAAGATTTCCCCCTTATTCTTAAACTGTGACCACTTGTTCTGGACTTCCCCAACATCGGGAACAATCTTCCTGCATCTAGCCAGTCCAACCCCTTAAGAATTTTGTACGTTTCTATAAGATCCCCCCTCAATCTTCTAAATTCTAGCGAGTACAAGCCGAGTCTATCCAGTCTTTCTTCATATGAAAGTCCTGACATCCCAGGAATCAGTCTGGTGAACCTTCTCTGTACTCCCTCTATGGCAAGAATATCTTTCCTCAGATTAGGCGACAAAAACTGTACGCAATACTCCAGGTGTGGTCTCACCAAGACCCTGTACAACTGCAGTAGAACCTCCCTGCCGTTGATGTTATTATACATTCAGCTCCAATACATTGGCCAAATATTGTAAAAAGGAAGAAAGGCCGTTTCAAGGCTATGAAATATATCCAGACGTAAAGAAACAAAAAAAAAAAAAACACTTGGGTTCTAAATATATATATGCATCTCCAAGTAGTCTAGTCTTGAATATATACTAGAATTTACCATGTTAGTTATTTACCTATGTTAGTTATATACCCATATATACCTATACCCCAACCATTATTACCTTCGATTCCTCACTTAAGTACAAAACATTCATTTTAAACAACAGCAGGTTCCAACGGGTTAACAGAGTCAGACTCCTGGATACCTTCCAAGTGTCTGAATCTCCTCCCCCCTCATTTACACAAAACTTATGCTAGTTCTATTATGAACTTTTAGTTAATTAATATTGTTGTTAGTATATATCTATAATTGTTGCTCATTATCCTTGAACTTAGGGGTTAGTTAACGTCGTCTGGTGGGCTCCCCGATTCCCACCCCACAGAAGTTAGTCATTGTTACATTGTACATTCAAAGCAGGTTAGTATTATTGAGTTAGTTATTATTTATGTTAGTACGTATATGATTATATATAAAAAAACAAAAATTTTCTTAAATCAAGCTTTTTTATATTACTAAAACTCTGTTCTTGACCGCTTTTGGCCCACTGTGCTGCGATTTCCGACAGAACGCTGCCACCTGCGGCAGTCATTTTTGACCACCTCGCTCAGAGCCCCGCTCCGCCTTACGGGTGCGGAGGATTTTCCCCATCAATGACAAATCAGAGAGATATTAATGTTTTTTTAAATTTCGCCATTCTCTCTGCTGCCCCTGCTGGAGGGAGGGGGAGGGACTATAAAACCAGGAAGTGGTGTGCCTCACTCAGTCTCTGCAAGATGGATGAAGCCAAGGGTCACGTCTCTCTGAGCTCTGAATAACACTGAACAAATGTCTACACAACTGTGAGTCCCCTTAATGTGGTTTGAAAATGAAAATATGGTTTGTTTGAAGTAAAAAGGCACTGCCTGCAAATGGTTGTTTGGGTGCTTTGGCTTGAAGTTGAAAGGCACTATTTACTGCAAATGGTGGCTTGGGTGCTTTGGCTTGAAGTTGAAAGGCACTACTTACTGCAAATGGTGGCTTGGGAGCTTTGGTTTGAAGTTGAAAGGCACTACTTACTGCAAATGGTGGCTTGGGAGCTTTGGCTTGAAGTTGAAAGGCACTACTTACTGCAAATGGTGGCTTGATGCTTTGGCTTGAAGTTGAAAGGCGCTACTTACTGCAAATGGCGGCTTGGGTGCTTTGGCTTGAAGTTAAAAGGCACTACTGCAAATGCACTTACTTCCTGTTTGCACTATATTGATTTTAGATAAAACGCTACCACTTACGGCTGTGATTTTTGGCCATCTTACTCAGTCCCCCTCCGCTGAGCAGGTGCAGATAATTCTTTCCATCAATTAAAAATAAAAGTGTTATTAGTGTTTAAAAAATGCTGAGAATCTCTCTCCTGTCAATCACGCCATGAAAGCCACACCTTTTCCGGTGGGAGGGGGAGGGATTATAAAACACGGAAGTGTGGGTGTGGCTCAGTCTCTGCATGATGGGGGGAGGGAGGGGTCATGACTCTGTCTGAGCTGTGAATCAACTGAACACACTGAATGTCTACTGAATTGTGAGTTTGGTGTTTTGTGTGGTTTTATGGTGGTTTCACCGTGCATGAAATGGTATGAAGCTGCATTTGAATTTGGTGGCCTTGCACCCTGCTTGAAATGGAATGAAACTGCACTTGAATTTGGTGGCCTTGCACCCTGCTGAAAGTGGTATGAAACTGCACTTGAATTTGGTGACCTTGGATCCAGCTTGATGTGGTATGAAACTGCACTTGAATTCGGTGGCCTTGCACCCTGCTTGAAATGGTTGGAAACTGCACTTTAATTCGGTGGCCTTGCACACTGCTTGAAGTGGTAGGAAACTGCACTTGAATTCGGTGACCTTGCACCCTGCTTGAAGTGGTAGGAAACTGCACTTGAATTTGGTGGCCTTGCACCCTGCTCATAGTGGTATGAAACTGCACTTTAATTTGGTGGCCTTGCACCCTGCTTGAAATGGTAGGAATATGGATTTTAATTTGGTGGCCTTGCAATTTGCTTGAAATGGAATTTCAAGGAATAGTCATGATCAACTGCCAGCCCACCAGCCGTGAGTGAGCTGCCAGCAGATCAGGCTTGAGGGACTGAGCTGCCACCCCAAGAACCCATACCGGCACTCCAGAAAGCCCCGCCCACTGGCCACCAATATTGGAATTGGTGGAGAGGTGGAATATTGCGTCGGAGGCCCAGCCCTCCCGTGTGAACATGGGACCCAACGGGTCCCACTTAGTCTAGTTTATATTATTTTTCCATGTTCTCAGGCTCGAGGTTGTTTTCCATGTTCCCCAACTTCGTTTTGTTTTTCTTTAAGTCTTTCATTCAAGGTGAAACATAGCTTGCAACCTCGAATTTACATTCTATGAAAATAACATGTCTGGCCAACGCCTCATGTAAAATTCCGCCATCTTAATGAGAACAAGTTATTTTTTATGAAATAAAAAAGGAGGGTCTTATCTTCATCGCTTCTCCTCTGTAATATTCTTAGTTCTCAGTCGTTCTCCTTTACGATATCTTGTGCATATTTAAATGCCGCTTCAGGGTCCATCAAGGCACGTTCCCTAGAGTTATAGATAATTTTCATTTTTGCAGGATACATTATACCATATCTTACACCAGGGATTCCTTTCAAAATATGCCTTGTCTTTGTGAACATATTCCTTTTTTTTAAAAACAATTTCTGCAGGATAGTCGCGAAAAAAACGAAGAGTATCTCCTTCATATGTCAGATTCGGAATTTGTTGTCATAATTTAGTCATTTAGTTCATACCTGTGGCCTTAGTTTAATAAATTTGAGTAATGCTTTTATAATTTTTATTTAAGTCAACGGAATTTTAATTTTGCCATAGTCCTATATGTAATTTATTTTTATTTTAGCATGATGATCATGGGTTTTTTTCAAGAATAAACAATTTAAAAAACCACAATAGCATAACTACAGCCATTAGACTCAGAACTTTAAGGACATGGGTTCAAAAAGGTAGCTACATGATTCATGTAGTTCTTATGAAATGCCATCTTGTGTAATGTCATCAAGAGTGAAGATAGTTTTATTGTCATGTGTCCCAGATAGGACAATGAAATTCTTGCTTGCTGCAGCACAACAGAATATGTAAACATAATACTGTGCACCTGCAGAAGATCAAGAGTCCTCCTTGACATACCGACTCTCCATAATCTTCTCAGGAAGTAGAGGCGCTGATGTGCCTTCTTTAAGATTGCATCAGTGTGCTGGGACCAGGAAAGATCTTCGGAAATATGCACACCCAGGAAGTCGTTAACCCTTTCCACCATCGTCCCGTTGATATAAACGGGATTGTGGGTCCCTATCTTACCCCTACCAAAGTCCACGATCAGTTCCTTGGTTTTGCTGGTGTTGAGACCTAGGTTGTTGTGCTGGCACCATTTGGTCAATCGGTCGATCTCACTTCTATACTCTGATTCATCACCATCAGTGATTCGTCCCACAACAATTGTATCGTCAGCAAGCTTGATGATAGGGGGCGCTGTCCTGTGCATGGCTGCCCAGCCAGCAGCTGTCTGTCTTTTCATCTTTTTATTTTTATTTTAAGTTAGTTAAAGTGTTTTGTTTGGAGGTCTAGACTTTTTTATGTGGGGGGTGGAGGGGGGAGAAGGGGGAAACTACCTTTCAGGGTCCCTACCTGGTCGGAGAGGCAGCTTTTCTCCGGGCTGCAGCTTCGACCCGTCCTCGCGCCTACCAGCGGGCCTGGAGCGGCGTTTCCTGTCGGGGACCGCCCAGAACCCCGGCTTCGGCGGCGGCACAGCGCTGGAGCGTTATCACGGAGCGGGCGATACCTTGCCCGGGTCGCCGTGCTGGAGCTCCGGTGAGCTGAAGATCGCTGAGGAAAACATCGCGGAGCTGCGGGACTGTGGAGCAACCAGCTGCGGGCGGCGGCGCTGAACTTTACACCGGGAGCCTGGGATCTCTAGATGAGATCGCAAGTTGTGGAACTCCAACCGGCGCGGCCTTGTTGGCTTCGGAAGCCGCGGCCTCCAGTACGGAAGCGGCCGTTCCAGGGTTCCCAAGCCGCTGAGAGGACTCTCCCGACGCCGGAGCAACATCACCCGGCGAGAACGGCCTGGAACATCGGGCCTCCGTAGAGGCAACTGTGGAGGCTTCAATAGGCTCCACTATGGGTGAACTGGGGTTGGGGACTGGACTTTGTGCCTTCCCTCCTAATGGAAACCATTGTGGGGGGATGTTCTTTATGTTTAAAACTCTTATTAATGTTATGTCTGTATTCCTTCTTTATGTGCTGCAAAATGGCAAGAAGCATTTCACTTCACTACACATAGGTGTATGTGAATGTGACCAATAAAATACCTTTGACCTTTGATACCTTTGATGGAGTTCGCACTATGTCCGGCTACGCAATCATGAGTACAGAGTACAGCAGGGGGCTGAGCATGCAGCCTTGAGGTGCTATGGTGCTGATTGTTAACAAGGATGACACATTTCCACCAATACGGACAAACTGTGGTCTGCGGATGAGGAAGTCGAGGATCCAATTGCAGAGGGATGCGCAGAGACCCAGAACTGAGAGCTTGGTAACCAGCTTTTTAAAAAAAATTGTTTATTTATTTATTTATTTTTAATCAAAAATATTTATTCAAATATTAAGATAGTATTGACACTACAATAAAACAAAACACCACCATAATACAAGACGAACAACTTTGCTCAGCAACTGCTAAACAATTATATTGCAATCCTTGTCAAGGATACATTCAACCCCCCTCGGTGCCCAGCGGTCCCGGAACTCCCTCAGGGTGCCCGTAGACAGGGCGTATTCCCTTTCCATCCTCACCCGGGCACGGACGTATCCCCGGAAAAGGGGAAGGCAGCTGGCTCGGGTAGAGCCCTCCACCGTCTGGCGCCGTGACTCGCGGATGGCCAGCTTGGCCAGGCCCAGGAGCAACCCAACCAGGACATCTTCAGCCCTACCCTCTCCCCTACGCACAGGGTGTCCAAAGATGAGGATGGTGGGTGAAAAATGCAGCCAGAAGGCAAGGAGCAGCCCCTTTAGATATTCAAACAGTGGCTGCAGCCTCACGCACTCCATGTACACGTGGTACACAGATTCTTCCAGCCCGCAAAAGTGGCAGGCGGCTGGCGAGTCTGTGAACCGCGAGAGAAACAGGTTGCAGGGAACACCTCGGTGCAATACCCTCCACCCCAGGTCCCCAATGTAGAGGGGGAGAATCCCTGCATAGAGAGACCCCCACCGGGGGCCCCCCTCGCGACCGAAAGGCAACACCGACCGCCACTTGGTGTCCGGACGGTGGACCAGGGCGAGGAAGTGCAGGGTGTGGAGGAGGAGCCTATACATGACACGCCTCCCTGCTTCTCGGAGGGAGACGAAGGGTGTCGAGGAAAGGCGGCTCAAATTGTGTGGGACCGGCTCCCGGGATGGATTACGGCGCCTGGGTCCGATGAGTACTTCCGCCTGAGCGGGGGCTTGCTCAACCACAAGTACTCCACACGTTTGAGCCCCCCGGTCACCCGATGGGGCGGGCCAAGGACCGGCTGCTCTCAAGCCCGGGCCGTCACCCTCCGCCGGTGGAGGTGGGGCCTGGTCAACGGCAACCTGGTAACCAGCTTGGAGGGGATGATGGTATTAAATGCCGAGCTGTAGTCTATGAATAATTAGTTTTTGTTGTCCAAGTGGTCCAGAACGGAGAGGAGAGCCAGTGAGATCGCATCCACCATTAAACCTGTTGTGGCGGTAAGCGAACTGCAATGGGTCGAGGTTCATGTCGAGATAGAAGTTGATATGCACCATAATCAACCTCTCAAAGCATTTCATCACCACAGACGTTAGTGCCACTGGTTGATAGTCATTGACGCACGTCACCTTGCTTTTCTTGGGCATCGGTATTATTGATGCCCTTTTAAAGCAGGTGGGAACCTCAGACCTCAGAAGTGAGAGGTTGAAAATGTCCGTAAAAACTCCAGCCAATTGGTCCGCACAGATTTCTAGAACACAATCGGGTATACCATCAGGTCCAGGCGCTTTCCGAGGGGTCACCTCCCCTGAAGGATCTTCTGATGTCGGCCTCTGTGACTGAGACTGAAATACCATCACGGCGAATGGAGGCTCGGGAAGGCACATCAGTGTTCTCCCTATCAAAGCGTGCGTGGAACGCATTGAGCTCGTCAGGGAGTGATGCTTCACTGACATTTGAGCTGCCTCCTGATTTCGCCTTGTAGGAGGTGATGGCATTCAAGCCCCGCCACAGTTGCCAAACATCCGTCTCATCCTTCAGCTTGGAGCAGAAGTCCCTTTTGGCCTTTTTGATGGCCTTACCAAGGTCATATCTGGACTTCTTATAGACCTCTATATCTCCAGACCTGAATGCCCGGGATCGGGTCTTCAGAAGAATGCGGATCTCATGGCTCAACCAAGGCTTCTGGTTAAGAAACACACAGGTTTTTGTTGGGATGCAGTCCTCCACACATTTCTTATGAAGTCTGTAACGACTGTGGCGTATTCATTGAAGTCCATTGCCGAGTCCCTGAACATTGCCCAGTCTAGACTCCAAGCAGTCCTGTTCCTCTGCGCCCCCCCCCCCCGCCCCAACTCTGTGCAGTCCTCACCTCAGAGCGAAAGGCGTCTCTGATGGTCGTGTAGCAGTGTTCGAGGGTGTTTGGTCCTCTGGTGCTGCAGGAGACATGTTGATGGAAGTTAGGGAGTGATTTCTTAAGGCTGGCTTTGTTGAAGTCCTGATGTCCCCGGCTATGGTGGTAAATGCCTCGGGGTAAGCCGTCCGGCGTGCAGCTCCTCCAGTGCCAGACGGACGTCTGCCTGGGGTGGGATGTAGACCGCGGTCAGGATGTTGGAGGGAAATTCCCTCGGTAGATAGAAGGGGGCGGCACTTCACCGCCAGGTGTTCCATGTGCGGAGAGCAGGAGTTAGATAGGACTGCCACATCTGAGCACCACGAAAAGTTGAGCATGAGGCAGACGCCCCCTCCTCTCCCTTTCCCAGATGCCTGCGTACGGTCCATACAGTCGATGGAGAAACCTTCAGGCTGGACTGCTGAGTCTCGGGAGCTGGGAGTGAGCCATATCTCTGTGAAACAGAACACACAGCCTTGACCTTAATTCCTCCACTTTGTTTTCGAGTGACTGTACATTAGCTAGTAGGATGGTAGGGAGAGGGAACCAAAGTCCCCTCCGCTTCAGTCTTACTTGTAGTCCTGCCCGACGACGACGTTTCTGTACTCCATGAAGACCTCCTCTGTGTTTACAGATACAGTACTTGCGAGTCTCCGCGAGGTCGGGGATTCCCCTGAGATCGGGGATTCCCTTATAGTCGGCACCTCCAGGTCCGTTGCTGCTGGGAGAACCTGCCTGTCCGCCTCGATTCCAGACTCCATGAAGGCCTCCTCGGTGTTTACTGTACCTGCGTGCCTCCCTGAGGTCGGGGATTCCCCCCCGATCGGGAATGCCCTCAGTCGGGAGATCGCAGTGGCGTTAATGTAGGTATGTTGCAAAACCTACCTTAAGCGTCGCTGAAGATCTGTCCCAGCCCGTGTGTGCGATTATGGCGCCGTTTAGAGGGGGGCGGGTTTAAAACGCGATTTTCCCTAGGCTGTTCAAATCGAGCTTGTTCAGCCTACTAAGTTGCTGACGAAAAATCGCTTTGAGTTTCGTTCGCTGGAGCTATTTTTACATTTTACGGATTTATTTAATTATTATAGTAAGTTAAAAATTAACCTCTAAACCCGCGACCGCCGACAACGGGCCGGATCTCATACAGGGGACAACAGAAGGTAGGTTGTTTATTTTTACATTAAAAAGGGCTTCTTAAGATCCCTTTATATAAAGTTTTATGTTGCGAGTAGCTAATTTGGGGCCCCATTAAATCCCGCAGTATTTTTGTGGGCATTTGGGGCACAAATCTACCGCAATGTGAACATTCTAAACCAGCGCGTACCACAGGATCCCACTCGAAAGCTGATTTAAATGGCCATTAATTTAAAGCAATTGAACACTAAATTCCTTCCATTTGGCCTATAAATTAATGTAAATGAGATTTTAAAATCATGTTTTAATTGTGAATTCTTTGTGAATGTTATTTGGACACTTAGGCTATTTAAAAATGTTCATCTTTTCTTAAGAAATGGATAGATGTTTAGATCTAGTAATTGAAGTTTGGAATTAGCTACAATTGGGTAACTAACTAATTATATGCTTTAGTTTCAGGTCATCCAAGTAAGATTGTTTTATATTTGTTTCAGAATGCTTGAATCTATGATAACTGAAAATTTCATTCAGTTCTCTTAATTGTTAAGAAAGTTATGGGCTTTTGACTGTCCACGATCACAGCTTTTTTGTTATGTCCATAGAAAATCAATAGGGAACAAGATGCTGATTTCCGACTATGAAAATGGCCATAACTTTTTAAATACGAGATATGAAAGTGAATTAGGTGTCAAATTAAACTTCTTTTTATGCTTTATCTGATGGGATAAATTGCAGACTTGATTTTTAAAATCTCAAATTTTGTAACATTGCTAGTTAATGCATTTAAATGCGTTAGCAGCTCGCTACTTACATCGCTGGTTTCTGCAGATTCTTTATAAAAATACTATATTTTTAGATTTTCTGTTGTGCCGCTGGCAAAATGTCGCCGCAGGTAGGCGCCATCTTAGGCATTTGTTAAATCTGCTAAATCATAGCAGATTTAGAATTATTATACCTCGGGGTTGGGGTCGGAGTCAGAGTTGGATACACAAGAAATCAAGGAGTTGGGTGTTTTGGGAATTTACTCCACGGCCCTGGATGCAAGTACACACACTTCCACTAGTGGGGAGTCTTTAACCAGTAGTCATAAAGGCAAGAGAATCACATATAATCTAACAAATACTTCACGAGTCATGTTACCCAAACACTGGTGAGAACTTAGGGCTGGCTAGCATGTACACCAGTGAAATAAATATTATAGAAATTTGCCAGCACTATACATGCATGAGGGAAAGACAAATAGTGGGCTAGGTAGATAAGGTTAAATAAGAGTGAGTCACGTAGAACATAAGCACAGCTTTAATGGTCTGTGTCTCTGCTGTAAATTCCATATAAACAAAAGGTGGATACAAAACAGGATGGAAAATGTAGTGTATGAAATAAAAACAGCAATGCTGGAAACAATCAGTAGGTCAGGTAGCATCTGTGGAATATTTTGTCAGAATGGAAGATGAGAGTTTTAAAAGGTGACTAGTTGCAAGGAAGTTTATAAGAGGTATGGGCAGGACAGATGGTAGTCCGAAACAAGGTCAAATGATAAATGGAACAATTCTTTGCCTTTGTTATGTGTTGCTTCCAGCAGGACTGTAACGTGCCCAGCAGCAGTGGAACATGCCCAGCAGCAGCCTTTGCACCTGTATTTTCTGATATAATTAGATCTAATTTATCATCCATTAAACAAATATCTGATAAAGAAATTATCAGAAAAAGATCTTGTAACAATATGGAATGAGGACAAGCAAAGGAATTAATTGTATGCCCTGCTATTTGAATGAAAAGCAAATTAATTGGTTACAGCAAATGAAGACAAATAGAGTAAATATTTTAATTGCAGTGATGTCATTTATTGAGAAGATGGTTGGTACTCAGAGTGATGACAAAACATAAATGGACATGACAGCGGTGCCAAACCAATATTCCTTGACTGTAATTTGTTTTCCCTTATTTCTAAATAATAACACTCCCACCCCCTCAGTTATTGATTGTAATGTAACCAGTGTGGAGGGGATGCTTGTGTTGAATGCTGTTTCAAGGGAACAGGTTCAAGGATCTGACTAGCAGAATAGAAAAAGGCTCACTCGACTATTTAGTTGCAAATCAGTTTTAATGGCAAGAGAGGACAAAAACAATACTTGTCTTGGTAAGCGCGGGGTCCAGTTTTACAGCAGCACACGTCTCTCTCTCTCTGCTTCCGTCCACGGTGCTGATCGCGACTCAGCCCGTCGGTGAACCCTTCTTGTACATAAACACATCAGATTTATTGGCAAGAGAGAGAACAAAAATAATACTGGTCTTGGTAAGCGCGGGGTCCGTTTTACAGCAGCACACGTCTCTCTCTCTGCCTCCATTCAATCTATCAAATCAATCAATCAATCAGATTTATTCATCACACACATAATAAAGTGCAGTGAAATGAACTTGCCAGCATCGGTACAATAAAAAAGAACACACAATACACAATAAAAATTTAACACAAACATCAACCACAGCATTCTTCACTTTGGTGGAAGGCACAAAGTACAGTCAGTCCTCCTCTATTGTTCCCCCGTGGTTGGGGCCATAAACCTCCGCAGTCGCCGCTGCGGGCAGCCACATGTACAGGTCCTCTCGTCTCGAAGGTAAGTGCCGAATCGGTGCTTCCCTACCGGAGACCGCGGCTTCAGGATGTTGTAGGCCGCAGGACGGTAGTCGGAGCTCTTCTCCAGGGATCCCCGGCGAGGGATCCCGCTCCGAATGGTAAGTCCACGCCGCACCCGTGGCTAGAAGCTCTGCAGACTGCGGCTTCAAGATGTTGTAGGCCGCGGGCCGGCGGTCGGAGCTCTGCTCCTCCGGGGATCCCCAACAAGGGATCCCAGGCTCCGGACACCACGCCCACGGCTAGAAGCGCCGCAGACCGCTACTTCAGGCTGTAACAGTCCGCGGACCAGCGATCGGAGCACTACCATCTGGCGACCCCGGCATGGGTAATCGCCCTGCTCCACGATTAAAAAAGTTCACGCTGCGCCCACTGTTGAAGCTCCAGGCCAGACTCTGGGAAAATCCGCACCAATCCATGATGTTAGGCCACGAGGGAGGCGACATGGAAAAAGTCGCCTCTCCGTGGAGGAGGCAACCAAAAGCGGTTCCCCCCTTTCCCCCCAAACAAGACACACCAAGAGACATTAAAACACACATTTGGACGTACTAACAAAAAAACAAAAAATAGAAATGACGAACACGCTGTTCGCGACTCAGCCCGTCGGTGAACCCCTCTCGTACATAAACTAACATGGATTACTGGTCCCTGCCTTTATATGGGTAAGAAATAAGCCGTTCAAATAACCATCGGTAAGTCCTGGCCAATCGTGCTGCTCCCAAATTCAAACTATAACCAATGGTAGGGTACAGCATCCGAGCGAGGCGCCCGGTTTGGCACGCAAAGGTTTAAACAGAGTGCTGTCGGCTTAGCGTGTGGGAATTTAAACAAAGAGTTATCGGCTGCAGCGTTATGGGTTTTAAATATAGCGCTACCGGCTGCAGCATTATGGGATTTAAATATAGCGCTACCGGCCACAGTGCTATGGGCTTTATACATAGCGTTATGGGTCACACACTGTTCAGGCAAAAGTTTCCTATAGCAAATGCTGAGCTGTAATCTATGAACAGCCTGACGCATGTGCTTTTATTGTCCAATTGGTTCAATGCAGAGTGGAGAGCCAGTGAGATCGCATCCTCTGTTGACCTGGTGTAACGGCAGGGGGTCCAGGTTCTTGGTGAAGTAGGAGTTGATATGCGCCATAACCAATCTCTCAAAACATTTCATCACCATGGTCGTTGGAGCCACAAGTTGGCAGCCATTGAGACATGTCACCTTAATCATCTAGGGCACCATTATCATTGATGCCCTTTTAAAGCAGGCAGGAACCTCAGATCTCAATAATCAGTGGTTGAAGATGTCCTCAAAAACTCCAGCCAGTTGGTCTGAACAGGTTTTAAGAACACAACCAGGTATACCATCAGGTCCAGACGCACTCCGAGCATTCACCTCCTGAAGGGTCTTCTGACTTCATAGGGTCATAAGTGATAGGAGAAGAATTAGGCCATTCGACCCATCAAGTCTATTCCGCCATTCAATCATGGCTGATCTATCTCTCCCTCCTAACCCCATTCTCCTGCATTCTCCCCATAACCATCGGCCTTTGTGACTAAGATTGTAATGCCATTGGGAGCTATGGGGGCTCAGGAAGGCACATCAGTGTTCTTCCTATTAAAGTGTGCATAGAATGCATTGAGCTCATCTGGAAGTGGTGCTTCTTTGTCACTTGAGCTGCCCTCTATTTTCGCCTTGTAGAAAGTGATGGCATGCAAACCCTTCCACAGCTGCCAAACATCTGCTTCTTCCAGTTTAGTGCAAAGGTCGCTTTTTTGAAAGACAATGGCTATTAACTCAGCATGATGGGATACTTGACCATTTTCTGCCTTCTTGCTTGTATGCTTATGTAGCTTCTATATTGTTGAGAGTGGAAAAATACTGGTGTCTCTTATGGGTGTAACTGATAACTGGAACTTGCAATCCTTGGAAAAATCACGGAACATATTATTCCCGGAATAAGTTATCTGCAGGACAACGGCAGTTGACCGAAACAACAGTTGACCAAACTCACTGTTCTGCAGAAGATAACAGTCACTGGCATGAACAGTTGCTTCTCTGATAAATGACTAAGGCAATTACGTGACTTAAACAGTATATAAGAAATTGTAAAACTATGTATCTTTGAGTGGCTTCTTGGGGAGCACAGTGTATATTGGTATACTCTCTGCACTGGCCCCCGGCGCTCCCGTCATGATGAATTGAGTAAAGCTTGGTTTGGTTTACCTTAACCCATTGTGTTGTTGTCTGTTTTAAGTAGCGAACTTTATCATTTTCGCCCTCCGGATACTTTCAAAATAAAACTCAGCGCGCATTAAATACGAAGACCACCTTTCTCGCTCGGAATCGAAACGATCGAATTGCCGAAACATGTTAGTTTGAGTACAGTACAGATCCCACTCCTGACACCACTTTCGTGTACTTGTTCTATGTCTGTATAAAACTTGAGAGTATTCAAGGTACAACAGAAGTCTTTATTAAGTGCCAAAGTGAGGCTGGACATGACACTAACAGAATCCCGGGACCGAATAATAAGAGGTGTCGCTCCAACCCTAGCAACAGGGAAGAAATGGTGCAGCAGTGGTACTGGAAGCAAAATCTGCCCTCCAACACCGGGACATAGTGGGCCATGTCCAACAAGACCGAGGGGGCTTTGGCGTGGGAGCAATGAAACCTACCTGGCAAAAGGCTACTCCAGCTGAACGTCGGCACCAGGTGGTGGAGGAGGTGCTCCACCAGGAAGAAGCAACCAGGTGTGCCAAAGCCATATCCCAAGCCAAACAAGGCCACTGGATGACGTGGCATGGCGTTGAGAGGAGAAAGATCACATGGAGAGAGCTGTGGACCATGGAGTCAATTAAGTTGAGCTTCATTATCAGAGCCACATATGACGTCCTTCCATATAACCATATAACAATTACAGCATGGAAACAGGCCATCTCGGCCCTACAAGTCCGTGCCGAAAAACTTTTTTCCCTTAGTCCCACCTGCCTGCACTCATACCATAACCCTCCATTCCCTTCTCATCCCATATGCCTATCCAATTTATTTTAAATGATACCAACGAACCTGCCTCCACCACTTCCACTGTAAGCTCATTCCACACCGCTACCACTCTCTGAGTACAAACTCCCACAAACCTAAATCTTTGGCTGGGAGAGGATCCAGCCTGCCCCGTGTGCAGTTCCAGCAAACCTCAAGCACATCCTGGTCGGTTGCAAGAGCAGCCTAACACAAGGCAGATACACCTGGCGACACAACCAGGTGCAGAGGTGTTTGGCAGCTGAACTCGAGTGCAAGAGAGTTACCACCAACGCCATGCCTATCAATGCCCAGATAACATTCCCGCAAATACCATCCTTCATCCGGGAAGGAGAGAAACGGAGGACTAACCCCTTGCCTCTCAACTCATGCCCACTGAACGCAGCCAGGGACTGGGAAATGCGTGTTGACCTAGGCCAGAGGCTTTCGTTCCCAGTTGAAATCGCAGTTACCAACCTGCGACCAGACTTCGTTCTCTGGTCCAACTCCTGTCGGCGTGTTTTCATCATTGAGCTGACGGTCCCATGGGAGGAGGCTGTGGACGAGGCTTATGAAAGGAAAAAGCTTCGATATTCAAACCTTGCAGCAGAGGCAGAGGAGAGAGGTTGGAGTGTAAGGGTGTGTCTAGTGGAGGTGGGGTGCAGGGGCTTTGTAGCCAGTTCCACCGCAAGGCTCCTGAGGGAAGTAGGAGTCAAAGGGCAGGCACAAAGGAGGGCAATAAAAGAACTTGCCAATGCCGCAGAACGGAGCAGTCACTGGTTGTGGCTGAAGAGGAAAGATGCTGTCTGGGCTGCCACGTGACCATCTAACAATAAGACACACACCCAGGTCTGATCAACCTGCAGTGGGCCTGCCTCGACTGAGGGTGTCTTGTGATAAAAGGCCGAAACACCTAGTGACGTTGAGGTACACAACTGAAAATGTATCTGATTGTTAGCAAATTCACCTAGTGGTCATACCCAAGAATGTCAATTGTAGTGAAATCATAGGGATTGTAACATCCAGTCCTACTAATCGATCTTACATTAACTCAATGCTGGCAGCAAGACAACTAAAAATGGCTGCAACCGCAGTCTGACTGCACACTCATACTGTGTACAGACAGAGATAACTATATGCAAGACATCTCCCTTTGTCCTGTGCAGCACCAGAGGAGCAACGGGTCCTCCCACCCCACACGGTCCACCAAACATCACACAGTTTTCTAGAAATGCAGTTAATGGATTTCTTCATGTGTTATAAATTACATAGATTACGGGATGTGCTGGTGATATTTATTCCTAGCAACTTGAAGCTTTGTACCATCTTTACTATGGCGCTATCAATATGGATTGGGGTGTGTGTACGGCAAGTCAATCATTATCTCCTTTGTCTTTCTGATATTGAATGAGAGGTTGTCATCTTGGCATCAAGTTACAAGGTTCTCAATCTCCTTTCTGTGCTTCGTCTCATCATTATCCAATATCCAGCTCACTGTGGCGGTGTTGTCTGCAAACTTGTAGATTGACTTGGATTGGTATTCAGCTGCACAGTCGAGTGTATAAGGAGTCTAGTAGGGGGCTAAGAACACATCAATGTTGGGACGCAAGTTTTGAAAATCATTGTGGAGGAGGATTTGTCCCCCATCCTCACTGATTGTAATCTGTGAGTCAGGAAATCAAGAATTCAGTTGCAGAGAGAAGTGAGAAGTGCTGACTCCTATACAACGAGTTTGGAGATGAGCTTGGTTGAGATAATGGTATTGAAAGAATTGGTCCAATAACCATTAATCGGATCCAGCTATACGTCGTTTGCCTGTGGCCAGGATCGGAGTGGACCTTAAAGAGTCCTATTTACCTCTTGAAAGTATCCAGAGAACCAGCCTCCACCGCCCTCTGAGGCAGAGAATTCCACAGACTCACAACTCTCTGTGTGAAAAAGTGTTTCCTCATGTCCGTTCTAAATGGCTTACCCCTTATTCTTAAACTGTGATCCCTGGTTCTGGACTCCCCAAACATCGGGAACATGTTTCCTGCCTCTAGCGTGTCCAGACCCATAATAATCTTATATGTTTCAATAAGATCCCCTTTCATCCTAAATTCTAGAGTATATACAAGCCCAGCTGCTCCAATGTCTCAGCATATGACATGGCGATGTGTTTGCTCCAAAGCGTCCCATTCGTCATGAAGCTGCAGGATTTCTGCTTCAAGATTCTTCAGCTTCTTTTCCTTCTACTTTGATTGAGGAAAGATCTCTTCTATGGAAAAACGAGTCTCTTCCAGTTCAGGCTGGTAGTCTTTCGTCTGCACCTGAAGTCTATGGAATTGTTTAATTGCCTCATTACGACATTTGCACGTTCAGGGTGATTGGCCTTTTTTCTGACCCATGGATGGTGCAGCTTTTCACCCACAGTTTGGACTGGGTCGAGGAAAGCCCAGGGTCTAGAGACATGAAAGAAAGAATGAATGATACTTTATTTATCCGCTCTTAAATATAGCGGAATCAGGGGATATGTGGAGATTATTATTCATTATTATTATTATACAAGGAATGCGAAGAGTCGCCACATATAGGGCGTTGACAAAGTATTCCCTCTTTGTTCTAGGTGCCCCCTCCCATGGTCGCGGGCCTATCCGACCTCCAGCACCCTCCACCGGTTCGTCCTCGACCACCAATGTCTTCCTCAATCTTCGGCCCGTCCTCGACCGCCGGTGCCCATGACCTCAACCTCCAACACCCTCCTCGACCGCCGGCCCGTCCTCGTCCACTGCCTGGTCCTCTCCTGACGGCTCTGCAACAATGACCCAGAGTCCGGCCGCGAGGAACCACCACCCGGCTTCTCCGCAGCCTCTTGGGAGACATGGGCTCAATCTTGAGTTCTGATCGTATGGGGTGCTCAGGCCATTCCTTCCCGCCTGCTGGCTGAGCCAGACGGGGACCTAACTCCCTGGAAAGTTGAGTGGGACATTTGCCAAAGTGGGGATCTCAAACCATGGCTCATGTGGCTCCTTAGTTGAGCTAGCTCAGCTCGGGAAGGTTTGTCCGAGTGGTACGCCTGATCTGGAGCATTTCCCGCAAACCAAAGTCCCTCCTCTCAGCCATCTTTGTGTCCCGTGGGCGCCTTCGGGCGGGCCCTGCAGACTGATGAGTCTTCGAGCGGACCCACACAAGCCTTTGGGCGGGTTCCCGGTCTTGTTTACCAACGAGCCTTCAGGCGAGATCCCGCCGATCGCCGAGACTTCAGGCGAGTTCCTGCCACTTCCTCAAAGATTTGGAACTAGAATGTAACAGATCATGTGAGGAGATAAAAGGGAAGCAGATGCATCTTATCAGTTTTTTTAATAACATGCTATTCTCACACATATGCATGGGGACACACTATTAGTGATATTTGAAAATATATTTGAGGGTCCACAAAGCACTTTAGTGCTAAATTGTGCAGATCCGAAATCTCTACAGAGTATCCACTCCTTGACACATCCTTATTTTACTTTGAACCTTCTATGATGAATTAATCATCACAAAATGATTAAAGATGAATTTCTAAATGAGTATCAGCCAATTTCTTAGTGTGAAATGCAATTTACCAGCCAGAAAATAACTTCAAGGAAGCAGCTGAACTTTCAAACCGTCCACTTCTGTGAAAATAATGATGTCTGTACATGGATCAAGTTCGGCCATGTAGTTTTGAACACTGCTTTCCATCACTTTTGCACACTTAGTGCAATTTTGTTTATTCATTAATATAGACAGTGGGAGTCCAAGGCTGCACGTCATGGAATAAAAGAATAATCAGTTTCTATGTGGTCTACATTTTATACCAAAATTAATTTGCTGCGTTTCCATTACAACATTTTGCGTTGGTTACACAAGAACTTTCCACTCAGACTAGGCCTTCCGCAACTCAGTATCTGTAGATGTGCCTTTAACATAGTGACCTCACCACTACTAACCACTCCCTATATCACAAGTATAAATGTAACCTCCCCACCCCTTGATCTCTCTCTAGCTCGTGTGACGGACCACGTACAGCTAGTGCAGTATTGTTTGTGAGTTACTAATAAAAGTAGTAAAGACAACAGTGCGTTATTGAAGCTCTTTACATGGTGTCACAATCGTGACTCTGCGCCTCCTGTTTTCCTGATTTTTTATTTGACCCAGTTACCCATCCCTTTTCTATCTCCCGTGCCATGGCTACCTCGTGCCGCAAACCAGATCCTCTTGTCTTCGACTCGGACATTGCCCACCGTTGGGATGTCTTTAGACGCGACTTTCAGCACTACGTGACGATTGCGGGCGTCTCTCCTCCTCAACATAGCCGGCCCCACTGCCCTGGAACGATCCGAGTCGTTTGTCCATGCTGCAGGTGAAGATGCACGAGACCCGGTATGTCTTATGGCTAAGTTCACCGCGATGTGCGACATCCCCACTAACTGTATTCTAGAGCGGTTCAAACTGTTCAATCGGCGTCAGATCATTGACGAGTCCGTTGACAACTACATCGCCGCGTTGCGACACATGGCCAGACGTTGTCGCCTGGACGCTCTCACACCAGACCAAGTGACCAGGGATATTCTTGTGTATGGCCTTTTAGATTATAAGCTTAGGGCTGAACTTCTGCGGAAGCCCGACCTGTCCTTAGACGAGGCTCTACACGCCGCCCGCATGGCTGAGGCTGTCGCCTCGGCATCGTCGCCTGCCGGTCATGACATTAACTTTGCCAGTGCTGCTGCCCGCCGGCGGTACACTGGCCCGCCACGGCAACAGGTTTCCCCTGCACCCGGCGTCGGCAGCCCACGGCGTTGCCCCAACTGCAACTTTTCCTCCCACCAGTTTAATGTGTGCCCAGCTTTGGGAAAGACATGTAATTTTTGCAGGAAATTAAACCATTTCTCTGCAGCTTGCCGCTCCAAGGGCAAGCCAGTACCCGCTCCACGGAGAATGTTAAACAACATTGCACAGGCTGATAGCGAGTATGGTTCCCAGCACCAGCCTGACGAACTCCCTTTGTCTGATACCAGTTCCTCCCAGGGGGAGGCCAGCATTTTTTCGCTCTTAGATGCACATGCCCTGATAGCAGACCCTTCGGTCAGAGTTACTGTTAATGGTTCGACCTTCTCCGCGAAACTAGACACGGGGGCAGTTACAAATGTAATGTCAATAAGCCTTTTCAAAAAGATTAGAACCGATGAGAAAGTTACTGTTGACAACTCCCACCTACATGCCTACGGGGGAGGAGTTCTCGTTCCCGTGGGAAAGGCAACCCTGCACTGCAAGATCCTGCAGGCCTCTCGGCCCCTCACTTTCTATCTGCTAGACTCTGACAACGTTACCTTGCTGGGTGCCCAGGCGTGTCAAGACCTCGGCCTGGTCTCCTTCCACCGTGACATCCGCCAGGTGCGGACCCTCATGGACCCCCTGCGGGAATACCCCGACCGTTTCGACGACAAGCTGGGCAAGCTGCCCAGCTGCTACAAGATTGTCGTCGACCCCGATGTCGAACCTGTGATCCGCCCGCCACACCGCGTCTCCTTCGCCATGAAGGACAAGGTGGAATCAACGCTGCGTGACATGGTCACCTGGGGCATCCTCAAAGAGGTGAGCGATCCCACCCGGTGGATCTCCACCATGGTCGTTGCCGCGAAAAAGGACCAAAGTGAAATTCGCATTTGTATCAACCCCAAGGACCTGAACCTGGCGATCAAACGCCCGCACTACCCTATGCGAACTGTAGAGGACGTCGCTGCACAGGTCGGTCCGGCCACTATCTTTTCGGTCCTCGACGCCAAGAGCTCGTTCTGGCAGATACCGCTGGACGAGCGATCCTCCTACCTGACCACCTTCAGCACGCCTTTTGGACGGTTCCGCTTCCTCCGCATGCCATTCGGAATCAACTCTGCCAGCGAGGTATTCCAGCGGACCATGGAGCAGCTGTTTGCCGGTCTGCCGTGTGCCATAATCGTGGACGACATCCTGGTCTACGGGAAGGACGTAGCCGAGCATGACCTCCACCTCCGCCAGGTCCTGGACCGGGCTCGTGATATAAACCTCAAGCTCAACCCCAAGAAGTGCCGTTTCCGCGTCCCGGAGGTCACGTACGTGGGGCACGTTTTCACTGCCTCGGGTCTGAAGCCCGACCCGCAGAAAACGGCTGCCGTCTCCAGTATGTCATCGCCCACCGACGTGCCCAGCCTGCAGCGTTTCCTGGGCATGGTTAATTACCTGGGGAAGTTCATCCCCGACCTCAGCGAAATGAGCGCGCCTTTGAGGGAACTGACCAAGAAGGACGCCGCCTGGGTTTGGTTCCCGCACCATCAGTCGGCTTTCGAAGCCCTGAAGTCCCAGTTGGTCCGCGCACCCACTCTCAAATTTTTCGACCTGAAGCGCCCCATCGTCCTCACTTGCGATGCCTCGAAGTTCGGCCTCGGTGCCGCCTGCCTGCAGCTCTACGACAAGCTGCAGCTACCCGTCTCCTACGCTTCCCGCACCATGACCTCTGCTGAGCAGCGTTATGCTCAGATCGAGGAGCTCCTTGCCGTGGTGTTTGCCTGCTCGAAGTTCAAGGATTACATCCTAGGCAACAACTTCGTTATCGAGACTGACCACCAGCCGCTGGTCACCGTCCTGAACAAGCCGATACACGCCGCCTCATCCCGCCTGCAGCGTATGATGCTGCAGCTCCAACGCTTCACCTTTCAAATTGTGTACCGCAAAGGCAAGGACATGTTTGTGGCCGATACGCTGTCCCGTGCACCCCTGCTATCCACTGCCCAACACCCATACGAGTCGTCCGACCTGATGGTGCTTAACCTTAACATTGTGCCTTCTCAGCAGATGCAATCCCTGGTCAAGCACACTGCCCTGGATCCTGCCCTGCAGCAGCTTGCTGACGTCATCCGGCAGGGCTTGCCAGACCGTCGTTCATCTTTACCTGCCGGTGCTGAACCGTACTTCCTGGTCCGCGATGAGCTTGTCCTGCAAGATGGCGTGGTGGTGAAGGGACACAAGGTGGTCGTGCCCGCTGCGCTGCACGCTCACTATTTCGAATCCGCCCACCGCGGTCATCCTGGGGCCGAAGCCACTCTGTCACACGCCCAGAGTCAATTCTACTGGCCCGGCATGGCCGAATACATCCGGGACAGGGTCTCCGCCTGCGCTACCTGCAATAGCCTCGCTCCCCGTCCGCAACGCCAGCCACTTCTGCAACAGCCTGCCCCTGAACTTCCATGGATGGCCCTCGCCACTGACACTTTCGAGTGGCGTGGCAAGCACTTTCTGGTCCTTGTTGATTCTTATTCCAGCTGGTTCGAAGTTGATCAGCTGCACTCCCTCTCCTCTTCGGCCGTCATTGGCAAGCTGCGCCGCCACTTCGCAACCTTCGGCTCCCCGGCGACCCTCCAATCTGACAATGGCAGCCAGTTCACCAGTGCCGAGTTCCGGGGTTTCGTTGCCAGCTGGAACTTCCGTCATTACACCAGCAGTCCAGAGTACCCGCAGAGTAACGGCCTGGCGGAGCTCGCTGTCCGCAGTGCCAAGGACTTGCTGGAACATTGTAGACTGTCCGAATCCGATTTTTACTTAGCCCTTCTCAATATCCGTAACATCTCCCGCGACACTGCCCTGGGCTCGCCAGCCAAACGGCTGATGTCTCGCACTACGAGACCTCCGCTCCCTGTGACCCAGCGGTCCCTCGTGCCCTCTCCCCTCCAGCCTGCTGCTGTCCAGGAGCGTATTGCTCACAAGCACGAAGTGCAGAAGCGCTCCCACGACCAGTCCTGCCGCCCCCTTCCGCGTCTGTTCCCCGGCCAAGTCGTCCGGATGCAGTCCCCCTCAGGTCCCTCAAAGCTTGCCACCGTTGTCGGTGATGCGGGATCGCCACGCTCCTACCTGGTCAACCACGACGGCACCATTTACCGGCGGACCCGCCAACATCTTCGGCCTGTCAACGAGCCTCCTCCGCCGCCTGCCGTCCCTTTCTCCCCTCCCCTGAACGAAACACTGCCTGCCGCCCCGCGTATGCCGCAGTCCCTGCCTTCCCAGCTCTTTCAGCCTCACTCGCCGCCTGCTTCCCCTGGCTCGCCTGCCCGTCCACCCGATTCCACCACTATGTCCCCTCCTCTGCCTCCGCCGGCTCTTTCTCCTCCGGGTTCCCCGGCTCCTTCCACCGCTCCGGCTACTGCTCTTCCTGCAGAGGGAGGAAATGGCGAGCTGCGGACCCGGTCCGGCCGACTGGTTAAGCCGCCTGTCCGTTATGGTGAATTTGCTTAGCTGTATGCTCCTCTGCTTGTTTAACTGCTTGTCTACCTGCTCGTAGCGCATGAGACGTGGTCGCTATGTCACTACTGTATTGCTTGTTTCCAAGGGAAAGGATGTAGATGTGCCTTTAACATAGTGACCTCACCACTACTAACCACTCCCTATATCACAAGTATAAATGTAACCTCCCCACCCCTTGATCTCTCTCTAGCTCGTGTGACGGACCACGTACAGCTAGTGCAGTATTGTTTGTGAGTTACTAATAAAAGTAGTAAAGACAACAGTGCGTTATTGAAGCTCTTTACAGTATCTCAGATTTCCACACCTTCATGATGCATTGCAATGTCTATGGATCCGATTCCAGGTCAACAATGAAGTTACCCGAGAGCAACTTTATGCTTGAGGCCCATCGCGTCTTACGTGGCTCTCAACGCAATCCCAACAAACTCATTCCCCCATTTTTTTCTTGTATACTATTATCTTTAGCAGGTCCATTAGCTCCTCTATGATTTCCCTATCACCCAACTGTGCATGGGGAATTTACAGTAGCTAGTTGCTCACACAAGCAAACTCCACATAAACAGTAGCACCAAGAGAGTCACTGGAGTTATGCACAAGAAGCACCACCCTGCTGCATCACAGTTGTAGCTCAGGGCCCCATTAGTCAGGCTCAGGTAAAATTGAAGACGAATGAAAAAAAATAATGATATTTTAATTCTTCACAATGACTAAATTTTCAAAAAATTATAGATAGACACAAATTGCTGGAATAACTCAGTGGGTGAGGCAGCATCTATGGAGAGATGGAATGGGTGACCCGAAACGTCACCCATTCCTTCTCTCCATAGATGCTGCCTCACCCGCTGAGTTACAAAATGCTGGAGTATCTCTTCTTGAGAGCAAATACGTGGAAAGTAACTGGCCTGGAGTTCCTGAAGTGTCATCTGAAACCGCGCAGACCAGTTGGCAGGAGTATCCGCAGATATCGCTAACACTCGCTAGTCCAATCCGAGGTTCCCACCTGTTTCAAGAAGTTCGTCCCGGTGCCAAAGAAAAACAAGGTAACATGCCTTAATGACTAGTATCCAGTGGCTCAGACATCCATCATCATGAAGTGCTGTGATTTGCAGACATATCAACTCCAATTAATTATTCAGGATAGGCAGCAAAGCATTCTTCACAATAATTCTCAACACCAGTGCCCTGCAAGGCTGCATATTCAGCTCCTTACTTTATTCCATATCTATATTACTAAAGGTCTCTTTTGGCTCGCTGTGGTGTGATTTCCGAGAGAACGCCGCCACCTACGGATGTCATTTTTGGCCACCTCGCTCAGAGCCCCCCTCCGCCTTCCGGGACCGGAGGATTTGTCCCATCGATGAGAAATCAGAGAGATATTAATGTTTTTTTTTTAAATCCCCATTCTCTCTGCTGCCCCTGCTGGCGGCAGGGGGGCGGGACTATAAAACCCAGAAGTGTAGTCCCTCACTCAGTCTCTGCCAGACCCAGGAAGCTCTCTTAGCTGCAAATAACACTGAACGCACGTCTACTCCAGGGTGAGTCCCCTCGATGCGGCTGTAAGGTGGCTGCTGCCCAATTGTTTGCCTCGCCTTTTTAACAAGTTTGTGTTCACAAAATGAATTTTGGTTGTCGGGTTGCTGCTGCCCAATTGTTTGCCTCGCCTTTTAAAAGTTTGTGTACACAAAATGAATTTTGGTTGTCGGGTTGCTGCTGCCCAATTGTTTGCCTTGGCTTGGCTTTTAAAATCGTTGCAACAGTTGGCTGCCAGCCCATGAATCCATTCGGCCCACAATGTCTATATTAGCCCTCTGGAAACCAGTACCTTCGGCCCGCAACACCCATACTAGCGTAACAGAAAGCCCCCCCACTGGCGAGCAATATTGGAATTGGTGGAGAGGTGAAATATTGTGTGGGTGACCAGCCCTCCCGTGTGATGCTGGGACCCAACGGGTCCCACTTAGTCTTGTACTTACTAGACACTCGGTGAGAGCCTGCGACAGGGGAACACAGCTCGCAGGGAATCACTTTCTCTCCCTTCTGCTCTCTCTTCTTCATCCTTCTTTCTCTCCTGTTTCTTCTCTTCCCTTTCCAACTGTGCAGCCAACCTCTGCTCTTATTCACAAGTCGTGGATCAGATTACAAACAATGACGAAGGAGATAGAAAGCTTGGTAGCATAGTTTCCAGACCACAACCTCTTACTGAACAACAGCAAAATTAAGAAACTAGTCATCAACTTCAGAAAGTGGAGTTGAGTATATGCCCAAGTCTGTAACAATGGTGCTAAAATGGAGATGGTCACTCATAAAATTCAAGTTCCTAGATGTAAAACCATCACCAATTTGTCCTGGTCAAACCACATAGAAGCTTATGTCCAGGAAAGCACACCAACACTTCTACATCCTCGGAAGCCATAACAAATTTGGCTCATTTCCACTGACTCGTATCAATTTCTATAGATACATCATAGAAAGCATTTTATCGAGATGTACCACAGTTTGATATGTTAACTGTTCTGCCAAAGACAGCAAAAAATTGCAGTGAGTTGTGAGCACAGCCTAGTCCATAGGAAAAACCAGCCTCCCCTCCCCATCAACTCTCTCTACGCTTCACACTGCCTTGGAAAGAGGCCAGCATAATCAAGAAACACTCACATTCTGGTCATTCTCTCTTCTCCCCTCATCCATTGGACAGAAGATACAAAAGCTTGGAAGCACATATCACCAGATTCAAGAAAAGCTTATTTCCTGCTATTATCAGACTCTTGAAGTAATCTCTTATATGCTAATGCTGAATTCCTTATTTCCTAATCTACCTCGTTTCAGCCTGTGGTGTCAGGGATGATATCGGATTCACCAGTGACCACACTGACACTCGCAGTAGGGTGAACTCACATTATATGTTTTATTTACAGTAAGAAAATCCATGAGGGCATAGGGGTGCTGTCCCTCACCTTCCGGGCGCAAAGGAAAAGGCACGACAATCTCAGTTTTCTCCATGCAGTTCATCCTTGCCTCACCAGGCTTATCCTGGTGACTGAGCTTTGGAGCTAGGAGGCATCAGTCTCTGGCTTGTCCTAGCGGCTCAGTCTGTGCCTATGTGTGGGTGCAGTCCCTCATTGTCCATTGACAGGTAGGTACTGGCGTCTCAGGCTTATTACAGCCACTCAGTCTTAGCCTCAGTACAGGCACTAGCTGCCTAAGGCTTCTTCCCAGCAGTCCAGTTGACCACACAGCGACGCTGATGGTCTTGGGTTTGTCTGCGTTTGGGGAACACAGCTTGCAGGGAATTCTTCTCTTCTCTTCTTCTTCTTTGGAGTTTTACGGCAGCCGGCATCCACAATGTTGCATTGCTGCCATCTTCTGGCTTCACTCCACAGTCCTCATGTCTTTACATTATATCCTTTTTATAAGGCCAGAGGCCCTCAAGAAATTAAACAACACCTTTACTCCTTTTCCTTCCCCTCCATACTCTAGAATGTTATTTTCTGATATATCTGTCATTCCAATTTTCTTCATTTCACTGATCAAAACTCTTCTTTCTGTTTCATATCTTCTACATGCAACTAGAGCATGCTGAACTGTTTCCGGCTGATGGCATTCCTCACACATCCCAGTAGGGTGTTTTCCCAACATTTTTAATGTGCTGTTCAGGTGAGTGTGTCCTATCCTCAATCTTGCTAATACTACCTGTTCTCTCCTGTTCCCCCCTCTTCTTGCTTACAAAAAGAACTTACAAAATTCTTAAGGGGTTGGACAGGCTAGATGCAGGAAGATTGCTCCCGATGTTGGGGAAGTCCAGGACAAGGGGTCACAGCTTAAGGATAAGGGGGAAATCCTTTAAAACCGAGATGAGAAGAACTTTTTTCACACAGAGAGTGGTGAATCTCTGGAACTCCCTGCCACAGAGGGTAGTCAAGGCCAGTTCATTGGCTATATTTAAGAGGGAGTTAGATGTGGCCCTTGTGGCTAAGGGGATCAGAGGGTATGGAGAGAAGGCAGGTACGGGATACTGAGTTGGATGATCAGCCATGATCATATTGAATGGCGGTGCAGGCTCGAAGGGCCGAATGGCCTACTCCTGCACCTAATTTCTATGTTTCTATGTTTCTAATGCCCACTCTGTTTTGTAGCGAATAGAGGCGTCTCCCCTTTGTCTCCTGTTCCCAGTATTGTTGCCATTCCTGATTTATTTTCTTCCACACAATGTGTCTTCCTTCAGATTTGGATAATTGTAGGTTTACCTCTATGTTCTCTTTTTTAACGGCCAATTTGTCCACTTTTTCATTTCCTAGCACACCAATGCTGGGACCCACAACAAAGTCACGTCACTGCCCTTCCTTGTTACTTGGCTTAATAGTAGTAGAATTTCATACACTAGGTCAGGCCGCCTATGGGATGCACCAGACCCAATACTCTGGATTGCAGACAATGAGTCGCTACATATTAATACTTTGCATGGTTGCACCTGTTCTATCCACCGAACTGCCATCAAAATAGCGTACAGTTCCACTGTATATACTGCCAAATAGTTATTTGTTCTTTTGTAAATCTCAACATTCATCCCTTGCACTACCACAGCTGCCCCTGTTGTTTCAGCTACTGGGTCCTTTGATCCATCTGTGAAAATTAAGAGGTGTTCCCTGTATCTATTATATATATGGTTATGGTATTCTGTTTTTAGGTCCGAATTTTCTTCCCTCCTTTTTGCCTCCCATATCTCCAGATCAACTTTTGGGATGTTTAGTAACCATATTGGGACAGATGGCCACAATACTGCAGGGCAGAACTCTTTGTCCTCTACTTCCATGTCCCTTGCCACACCTCCTCCAACCCTGCCGAAGCTTCCAGACTGAGCCACCCCTCTCTCCCAGCACTCCTGTACTACCTGTTTTGTTGGGTGGTTCTCTCCATGACCATTAAGGCGTAGCCAGTAATTAGCCATTAGTTGTCTGCGGCGCAGTCTCAACGGCATCTCCCCAGTTTCCACTATACAGATTCTTAGAGCTTCCGCTTGGACTTTGTCCAACTCGGACAACACTGACTTAGATGCTGATCCATAAGCTATACTGCCATACTCTAGTCTGGATCTGATCAGTGATACATAGATATGTTTAAGAGATAATATATCTGCTCCCCACTCTAAACCTGCTAAGCATCTCATTACATTGATGGCTTTTTTGCATTTTCCAATTATTTTTGTAATGTGGACCCTCCATGTTAATCTGGAGTCAAAATGGACTCCCAGGAAACGGAAATCTTTTACTCTTTCCAAATTGTTGCCGTATAGTTTTAACTGGACATCCTCTTTAATTTTCTTCCTTGTGAAAACCATTGTCTTTGACTTCTCTATAGAGAATTTAAAACCCCATTTCACTCCCCACTCTTCCACCTGGGCTATCCCTTGCTGCATTTTTTCCACGATAAAATCTATATTCTTCCCCTTTCTCCATAGGCTGCCATCATCTGCAAAGATCGATCGCCCCATCTCTGGTTGAATGTTTGCAAATATATCATTGATCATGATTGAGAATAGGATCGGGCTTCTCGCACTTCCCTGGGGAGTTCCATTCTCGACTACACATTTACTAGAGATGTCTGACCCTATTTTAACTTGGATACTTCTAACTTGGAGACAGCCTACCTGGGGGCAGCGACAGCGGCCGGGCCTCTGGCATAAAGACCGGTCTTGTTGCTCAGAAGGGTAAGGAAAAGAAGAGGAGGGCAATTGTAATAGGGGACTCTATAGTCAGGGGGTCGGATAGGCGATTCGGTGGACGCAGACAGGAGACCCGGATGGTAGTTTGCCTCCCTGGTGCCAGGGTCAGGGATGTGTCTGAACGTGTCCAAGAAATCCTGAAGTGGGAAGGAGAGGAGACTGAGGTTGTGGTACATATAGGTACCAACGACATAGGTAAAAAAAGAGAAGAGGTCCTGAAAGAAGAATTTAGGGAGTTAGGTAGAGAGTTAAGGAGAAGGACTGCAAAGGTAACAATCTCAGGATTACTGCCTGTGCCACGCGACAGTGAGAGTAGGAATGGAGCGAGGTGGAGGATAAATGAGTGGATGAGGGACTGGTGCAGTGGGTATGGATTCAAGTTTCTGGATCATTGGGACCTCTTTTGGGGAAGGTGCGACCTGTACAGAAAGGACGGGTTGCACTTGAACTCGAGGGGGACCAATATCCTGGCGGGGAGATTTGCAAAGGCTACTGGGGAGACTTTAAACTAGTATGGTTGGGGGGAGGGACTCAAATTGGGAAAGCTAGCAGTCAGTGTGTGAGGCAGGAGGCAGCGAATGGTAGCACTCTGACCCAAAATGTAGGGGAGAGAGAAGAAAAAGACAATAAACAGAGAATAAGAGAGGGTGGGTTTGTTAAATGTGTATATTTTAATGCTAGAAGCATTGTAAGAAAGGTGGATGAACTCAGAGCCTGGATTGACACCTGGAAGTATGATGTTGTGGCGATCAGTGAAACATGGTTGCAGGAGGGCTGTGATTGGAAACTAAATATTCCAGGATTTCGTTGCTTCAGGTGTGATAGAATTGGAGGGGCAAGAGGTGGCGGTGTTGCATTGCTTATCAGGGAAGATATTACAGCAGTGCTTTGGCAGGATAGATTAGAGGGCTCGTCTAGGGAGGCTATTTGGGTGGAACTGAGAAATGGGAAAGGGGTAGCAACACTTATAGGGGTGTATTATAGACCGCCAAATGGGGAGCGAGAATTGGAAGAGCAAATATGTAAGGAGATTGCAGATATTAGTAGTAAGCACAAGGTAGTGATTGTGGGAGATTTCAATTTTCCACACATAGACTGGGAAACACATTCTGTAAATGGGCTGGATGGGTTGGAGTTTGTAAAATGTGTGCAGGAAAGTTTTTTGCAGCAATACATAGAAGTACCTACTAGAGAAGGGGTGGTGCTGGACCTCCTGTTAGGAAATGAGACGGGTCAGGTGGCAGAGGTATGCGTTGGGGAACAGTTCGGGACCAGTGATCACAATACCATTAGTTTCAATATAGTTATGGAAAGGGTCAGAACCGGACCTAGGGTTGTGATTTTTGATTGGAGAAAGGCTAACTTTGAGGAGATGCGAAAGGATTTAAAAGGAGTAAATTGGGACATTTTGTTTTATGGGAAAGATGTGGAAGAGAAATGGAGTACATTTAAAGGGGAAATTTTAAGAGTACAGAATCTTTATGTCCCTGTTCGGTTGAAAGGAAATAGTAAAAATTGGAAAGAGCCATGGTTTTCAAGGGAAATTGGACACTTGGTTCGGAAAAAGAGGGAGATCTACAATAATTATAGGCAGCATGGAGTAAATGAAGTGCTTGAGGAGTATAAAGAATGTAAAAAGAATCTTAAGAAAGAAATTAGAAAAGCTAAAAGAAGATATGAGGTTGCTTTGGCAAGTAAGGTAAAAGTAAATCCAAAGGGTTTCTACAGCTATATTAATAGCAAAAGGATAACGAGGGATAAAATTGGTCCATTAGAGAGTCAAAGTGGACAGCTATCTGCAGAGCCAAAAGAGATGGGGGAGATATTAAACAATTTATTTTCTTCGGTATTCACCAAGGAGAAGGATATTGAATTATGTGAGGTAAGGGAAACAAATAGAGTAGCTATGGAAACTATGAGATTCAAAGAAGAGGAAGTACTGACACTTTTGAGAAATATAAAAGTGGATAAGTCTCCAGGTCCGGACAGGATATTCCCTAGGACATTGAGGGAAGTTAGTGTAGAAATAGCAGGGGCTATGACAGAAATATTTCAAATGTCATTAGAAACAGGAATAGTACCGGAGGATTGGCGTACTGCGCATGTTGTTCCATTGTTTAAAAAGGGGTCTAAGAGTAAACCTAGCAATTATAGACCTGTTAGTTTGACGTCAGTGGTGGGCAAATTAATGGAAAGGATACTTAGAGATAATATATATAAACATCTGGATAAACAGGGTCTGATTAGGAACAGTCAACATGGATTTGTGCCTGGAAGGTCATGTTTGACTAATCTTCTTGAATTTTTTGAAGAGGTTACTCGGGAAATTGATGAGGGTAGAGCAGTGGATGTTGTATATATGGACTTCAGTAAGGCCTTTGACAAGGTTCCTCATGGAAGGTTGGTTAAGAAGGTTCAATGGTTGGGTATTAATGGTGGAGTAGCAAGATGGATTCAACAGTGGCTGAATGGGAGATGCCAGAGAGTAATGATGGATGGTTGTTTGTCAGGTTGGACGCCAGTGACTAGTGGGGTGCCACAGGGATCTGTGTTGGGTCCACTGTTGTTTGTCATGTACATCAATGATCTGGATGATGGTGTGGTAAATTGGATTAGTAAGTATGCAGATAATACTAAGATAGGTGGGGTTGTGGATAATGAAGTAGATTTTCAAAGTCTACAGAGAGATTTATGCCAGTTGGAAGAGTGGGCTGAAAGATGGCAGATGGAGTTTAATGCTGATAAGTGTGAGGTGCTACATCTTGGCAGGACAAATCAAAATAGGACGTACATGGTAAATGGTAGGGAATTGAAGAATGCAGGTGAACAGAGGGATCTGGGAATAACTGTGCACAGTTCCCTGAAAGTGGAATCTCATGTAGATAGGGTGGTAAAGAAAGCTTTTGGTGTGCTGGCCTTTATAAATCAGAGCATTGAGTATAGAAGTTGGGATGTAATGTTAAAATTGTACAAGGCATTGGTGAGGCCAATTCTGGAGTATGGGGTACAATTTTGGTCGCCTAATTATAGGAAGGATGTCAACAAAATAGAGAGAGTACAGAGGAGATTTACTAGAATGTTGCCTGGGTTTCAGCAACTAAGTTACAGAGAAAGGTTGAACAAGTTAAGTCTTTATTCTTTGGAGCGCAGAAGGTTAAGGGGGGACTTGATAGAGGTCTTTAAAATGATGAGAGGGATAGACAGAGTTGACGTGGATAAGCTTTTCCCACTGAGAGTAGGGAAGATTCAAACAAGGGGACATGACTTGAGAATTAAGGGACAGAAGTTTAGGGGTAACATGAGGGGGAACTTCTTTACTCAGTGGCTGTGTGGAATGAGCTTCCAGGGAAGGTGGTGGAGGCAGGTTCGTTTTTATCATTTAAAAATAAATTGGATAGTTATATGGACGGGAAAGGAATGGAGGGTTATGGTCTGAGCGCAGGTATATGGGACTAGGGGAGAATACGTGTTCGGCACGGACTAGAAGGGTCGAGATGGCCTGTTTCCGTGCTGTAATTGTTATATGGTTATATGGTTAAGAAAATCCATTATCCAGTTAAAAATATTTCCTCCTACTCCCATTAAATGCAGCTTTATTAGAAGACCTTCTCTCCACAACATATCATATCACTACATCAAAAAATACGGTAACTACAGATTATTTTTTAACTTGTGCTTTCCTTATATCATCTTCCAAGCACAGAACTGGATCATTAGTACCTCTCCCTTTTCTAAAGCCACTCTGATAATTAGCCACTATACCGTTTTCTTCCATTAGATGCCTCCTTCTTCTTCTTCTATGTGGTGTTTTTTGGCGGTTGGCAAACAACTTTTTTGGTGCATTACCGCCACCAACTGGTATGGAGTGTGGATCAAACAACACCATTACATATACTAATAACCTATATCCTTCCGAACAAATTGGTTACCCTAAGAAAATGCAACAGGATTTGATAGCACTTATATGAACTTCCTTGCAAAATATCTACCAAATCAAATTGTATTCTTTTTTTTCTGAACTGCTCACTCATCCGTTCTCTCTCCTCCTCATACCTCTCACAATGTACAATGACATGCTCTATTGTCTCTTCTTGCCCACAGTATTCACATCTACCTGTATTATGCTTGCCTATTATAAAAAGTGTACTGTTCAGACCAGTGTGTCCAAATCTAATTCTTGAGATTACTGTCTCCTCTTTTCTGTTTTTTCCTGCACATCTCATTTCTCCCACTTTCCTCTGGACTCTGTAGAACCACCGTCCTTTCCGCTCTTCATCCCATTGCTTTTGCCATCTTTCCTTCAGTCTTTGCTTAATAATATCTTTGATTTCAGTTTTACCTATGTTAATACTTAAATCAATTTTACTTCTTTTTGCTACCTCTTTTGCTACCTTATCTGCCATTTCGTTTCCTCTAATGCCAATGTGTGCTGGTACCCATAAAAATATGACTGTAAGCCCCATCATTTGAATTCTGAATAGTGTTTGTTGTATTTCAATCAAAATGTCTGGTCTACTGTCTGAATGGCTGTGCTGTAAACTCTTTATTGCTAAACCTGAATCTGAGCAAATAACTGTCCTTAAAGGCCTAGTATCCTCGACCCACTGTACCGCTAACAATATTGCAATCATTTCACCTGTGTATACTGAGACCTCATTATTGATCCTCTTCCCTACTTTGATGTGAAATTCTGGTACAATAAATGCTACTCCTACTTTATCTACTGAATCTTTTGATGCATCTGTATAAATTTGGACAAAACTGTAGTATCTGTCAATGTAATCCTGTATGATGACTGAATTATACCTATGTTGTTTATCCTTGTTTTCCTGTTCTAATGTTGTAAAGTCTACTGTTGCATCTGGAAGTATCCAAGGTGGAATTGAAGGTAATGGAACTGTTGGAACCACATTTAATTGTGCCATGGCGATTTGTACTGCTCTCTGGGTCACTGTCCATCCAAAACTTTTTGTTTCCCTTCTCTCCTTTTCCCAGCATGGTTTGACAGTAACTTGTGCTGGGTGTTCTTGACTGTGGCCCTGTAGGTTAATCCAGTAATTTAATGAAAGCTGTATCCTTCTCATCTCTAGAGGCATCTCCCCCATTTCAACCTGTAATGCTGCTGTTGGAGTTGTTTTTATTGCACCTGTACATATTCTCAATGCCTGATATTGAATGTTGTCTATTTTCTTAAGAGAAGTACTTGATGCGGACCCATACACCACACAACCATAATCTAACACAGATCTAATTAACCCATTGTATATAGCCTTCAAAGCTGTTCTATCTGCCCCCCAATCACATCCAACTAAACATCTCATTACATTAAGTATCTTCTTACATTTGTCCACTACTTTCTGAATATGAACCATCCATGTAATCCTCTCATCAAACCATAAACCTAAAAATTTATAGTATTTTACTCTCTCCAATTCCTGGTTATATAATTTTAGTTTAACCTCACTACCAATTTCCTTCCTAGTAAAAAACATTATCTTTGTCTTTTCCACAGAAAATTTGAATCCCCATTTATAAGACCACTCTTGTACCTTTATTATAGCCCTCTGTAGTTTCTGCACAATAAACTTCACATTTCTCCCCCTTTTCCAGATTGCCCCATCATCCGCAAACAGTGAAACTCCCATTTCATTTACAATTTCATCATACACATCATTTATCATTACTAAAAATAGTAAAGGACTTATTATGCTCCCTTGAGATGTTCCATTTACAATATCTAATGTTCCTGAGTACTGATTTCCAACTCGTACTTGTATTGACCTCCCAAATAAAAAATCCTTAATCCATTTAAATATACGACCTTTAATCCCCAATTTACCTAGTTTCACTAATAACCCTTCTCCCCACATCATATCATATGCTTTCTCAATATCAAAAAATACAGCTACTACACTTTCTCTATTAATTTGTGCTCTCCTAATTTCATGTTCTAAACATATAGCTGGATCCATGGTGTTTCTCCCCTTCCTAAAACCACTCTGGTAATTGGATAAATATCCTTTATTTCATTAGATGCCTTCTTCTCTTCCTTGGGTTTTATAGGGAGAAGGCTGACAAGGTTCAGGTGGCGAAATCAGCTAATTGGACCCATTGTTACCAATGATGGCCTCTCCTGGTCTGGCAGCCAATTATAGGGATTAGAGCAACATCAAAGGGAGGGGCTGCTATCACATGCCCTCACATTTGTTTAACCTGTACTTTCTCCATAGTTGTATCACTATATTCTGCATTCTGTTTCTTTTTCAATCTTGCACTATCTTGATGTATTGATGCCATGTATATTTTGCCTGGATAGCACGCAAAGCAAAGTTTTTCACTGTATCTTAATACACATGACAATAATAAAGCAATACCAATTACATAGCACAAGAGAGAAAAGAATACCATTGTTTGCAATGTGGCTGCTTGCAGTGTAGCTGTTTTGTATGTGTTTGTTCATTTGTGTCGTCTGTGAAAACCCTACAAAGATTACTTTCACGAATGAGGTACTCATTAACATCGGACATACAGTACGTATGTTACAAAACTTACCTTCAGCGGCGCTGCAGTTCTGCCACTGACCGTGTGCGCGGCTGGGAGGGAGAGGGGGCGGGATTAAAATGTGGTTTTCTCCTGCCTGTCCTGGATATATTTTCTCGGGGTGCTAGCTAATGCTGAAGAATTGTTCCGACGGCCTTTCTGTGAATTTTTTTTTTTTTTTTAAATCGCTGGACAATTTCAGCACTGGAGTAAAATAAAAATTAGCTTCTAATGCCGTGAACGCCGACAACGGGGACGGATTTCACGTACCAGACAGCTAAAGGAAAGCCGTTTATTTTACATATAAACGTGCTTCTTAGGATTACCTTAATCCAAATTTTACGTTGCGAAAAGGTGATTTAGGCCCCATACGAACCGGCAGTGTTTTTCCTGCCGATATGGGGTTTAAATTCACCGCAACCACAACGTTCCAATTGATCGCGTTCCACAAAATCTCATTCGCAAGATGATTTAAATGGCCATTAATTTACAGGAATTAAACACTAAATTCCTTCCATTTGGCCTATAAATTCATGACAATGAGATTAAAAAATCATGTTATATTGTGAATTCTTGTGTGAATGTTAGTTGGACACTTAGGCTATTTAAAAATATTAATCTTTTCTTAAGAAATGGATAGATGTTTCGATCTAGTAATTGAATTTTGTAATTAGCTACAATTGGGTAACTAACTAATGATATGCTTTAATTTCAGGTCATCCAAGTAAGATTGTTTCATATTTGTTTGAGAATGCTGCAATCTATAATAACTGAACATTTCTTTTGACTGTCCTCGATCACAGCTTTTGTGTTAAGTCAATGGAAAAGCCGTTTCCGAGTATGAAAATGGCCATAACTATTTTGATACTGAAGATATGAAAGTGAATTAGGTGTCAAATTAAACTTATTTTGTGCTTTATCTGATGGGATAAATTAGACTTGATTTTTAAATCTCAAAATGTTGTAACATTCCTACTTATGGTTTTCATACACCTCTACCGCCCCTAGATTACCGCCCCCCAAAAGCTTCCAGCGCTCCATGAATGCATTGAAAGCTGAAAAAAACACATCTTAATACGTAATTTCTGATGGATTTTCGGAACAGCCGACAAGGACGAGTCCGTAGACCGGAGAGGGTCCAGACGAATGAAGCACCGCTTGCGTTGTCCTTCGAAGACGGAGAGCGCCGCTCACCTCCGCGCGCAAGCCTCGCCCGCCGCCGCGCACGCGCAGTGAGCCTGGGGGGGCGCAACACTCCGCCTGCAGCTCAGTGACAGTTGGGATTATTTCTTTTCTCTCTCTCTCTCACACCGCGTCTCCTCTGTTAAAAAAAAAACCCAAAACTAGTTGATGCTGAAGTGCCGACCGAAACGGGCGATCGACCTGAACGGAGGTGACGAGGCTGGCCCCGATGTTGTTTGAATCCACACCCCCTGCTCACCTCCACGCCGAGGCCTAGGCGGCGGCGGCGGCTCCTGCTCGGTGGCGGCGGGAGCGCGGCTCGCTGGCTGCGGCTGCCCAGCGAAGGTGGCGGTTATATTTTGAACTCGCCTGACGTTCCCCCTCTCACACAGCCAGTTACAGGGGGCGGGGGGGGGGGGAAAGAACGGAACTGGCGCGGCTAGAACTGTGGCCCCGGAGCCCGCGGGCGACCTGGCACCGCCGACCTACCCCGGGCATCACCTCCCTGCCCCCGCTATTTATTTTGGACGGGCATTTGGAATTTAGAGGTAAATGGCGGTGGGAACATGGCTGTCAGCGCCCATCTGTTGTCCAGGCATTGCAGCCAGCCTTGTTGGTGTTGATTCTCTTGTATGTATGTGCATGTACATGTGTTTCTATCGCCTTGTTGTTTTCCCTTTGATGGTTAAGAAGAGAAGTGCGGATTCCGACATTAAGGAACATTAGGAAGTATGGGTTTCAGTGACGTGAGGATTAGTAAACAGAAGAGACGCGCTTCAGGCAGGTGATGATAAACATTTTATCGGGCTAATTTTCATAAATTAGAATACGGTATCGGAAAGGGCCATGGGTGCAGACTCCAGTAACTTTGCATAGTTGGAAGCTAAACTTTACGAGGCTATGGGGAAGGGCAGGAGAATCCGGCCAATTAAATAGTTTTCAAAGGGCCAACATAACATCAGTTGGGCGAATAACCACCGATGGAGATCAGCATAGTTCTCTCTCTCCACAGTGCTATTTTTCTCCCTGGTTCTATTTTTTTATTTTTCTGTTGGATGCATCGCTGCACTGCACTGCACATTGACCTAGTCAAGTTCCTATTTTTGATGATGCTTGATTTTAAACTTGCGTCCTTGTTTTAAAATCATATAATCTTTCACGATGCCTGAACTTCGCTTGTTTGAATTTGTTAATCATTTCTGCATGTCATTGTCTCATGGAACAAAGATACCTTTTGTGCACAAATCCAGCAGCACAGTAGATGAGATGGTTGGGAAGGCATAGGGGATACACACATTCATTCCCTGGGCTGTGCAATATAATAACAGGTGGGATAAATTGTGACAACATGACACAGACGGAGTGTTGTGTTTATTTCTGGATGCCATCTCTAGAAATAATGTGATTCTACGGGACTGGGTAGGAGGGCAGGGGAAGTGAGGATGGCAGTTTGGATAAAGTGGTTTTGTTTTCTTTGAGACAGGGAAGGCTCGGTGGAGACCCACTTGAGATTTACAAATATGATGGGGGCCTTAAACTGGGATGATAGTGAAAAACGTTTCTCCTTCATGGATGTGTTAGTAATCTAAGGACACAAGACATAATCTGAGGACACAAAATGCAAAATGCTGGAGGAACTCAGTGGGTCAGGCATGATTGGGGAGGAATTTGGGGAAAATTTGAATAACAATTGTTTTTCACTCATTATGTGGTTGCTATGCACTGCCTGAAGGATCAGTATAATAGGTGCTTGATGGCCAGCATGGACATGGTAGGCCAAAGAACCTCTTTCCATGCTAACTCAATGATGACCATGCCTTAAAGTACTGAGATTCGCCGTTTTGAATTTCCTTCCCTTGACAGACGAGGAGGAATTTATTTAGCCAAAACGTGATTAATCTATGGAATTCATTGCCACAGGAGGCTGTGGAGGCTAGGCGTTGGGTATTTTTAAAGCGGAGATTGTTAGGTTCTTGATTGGTAAGGACATCAAAGGGTGATGGGGCAGGAAGGCAGGAGAATAGAGTTGAGAGGGGAAAATAGATAGGCAATGATCGAAAGGTGGAGTAAACTCGATGGGCTGAATGGCCTAATTCTACTTATATGTCCAATGGACAACAGTGCCTTTTGATTTTGATGCTTCTTAAAGCCTAAATGTTGGTTACTGGTTTGGTTATTTTATCCTAATATCACCATTGGAAGCACGGTGTCAGGTTTGTGTTTAATAGTACTCCTGTGACTTGGACTGGTTTGCTGAGTTAAAGGCAGTACATGAACACCATTAATGTCACAATTAATAATTTCTTTCAGGAGAGGAGGAATCAATTTATTAACGTTTACTTTATTTTGAATTATTAAAGCTACATTGTAATAGTCATTTTATATTGTACTATCAAGCTCTTGTACTGAAATCCTGTAAGCTAAACCTTTTTTGTGAAGAAGCAGTTGCATTTAAATATTCCTGTTCTCACTCTGAAACACCAGGGCCTGCATTCCAACGATTACTTTGATACACTAGGCCCCTGGTTCCTGCTCTTGTTGTGACACACTGGACCCTTGGTTCCCCTACTCCTGTGAAATTCATGGGGGTGCACTGGATTATTTATTATTCCACCACATACAATCGAAAAAAAGGTGAAATAAATGTGCTAGGATTTTAATAGGAATGACATCTAGTAGTCGGGATGTTAGTTTGCATTATCAATTAGTGTGCTGGCACATGTTGATACAGTATGCTGAGGGGAAACTGATGAGAGAATTTTTTGTTTTCAAAAAATGTAAGTTTTAAGATTCTTAAATGGAATCTGATATCGATCAACAACTATAGGTGTGATGGAATGGAGGAGATTTACAGTACCCTCCATAATGATTGGGACAATGACCCATCATTTATTTATTTGCCTCTGTACTCCACAATTTGAGATTTGTAATAGAAAAAAATATCACATGTGGTTAAAATGCACATTGTCAGATTTTATTAAAGGGTATGTTTATACATTTTGGTTTCACCATGTAGAAATTACAGCAGTGCTTATACATAGTCCCCCCCCCCCCCCCCCCATTTCAGCGCCCCATAATGTTTGGGACACAGTAATGTAATGTAAATGAAAGTAGTCTTTTGTTGCATATCCTTTCAATGCAATGACTGCTTGAAGTCTGCGATTCATGGACATCACCAGTTGCTGGATGTCTTTTCTGGTGATGCTATGCCAGGCCTGTATTGCAGCCATCTTTAGCTTGTTTTGGGGGCTAATCCCCTTCAGTTTTCTCTTCAGCATATAAAAAGCATGCTCAATTGGGTTCAGATCGGGTGATTGACTTGGCCAGTCAAGAATTAAACATTTTTTAGCTTTGAAAAACTCCTTTGTTGCTTTAGTATTATGTTTGAGATTGTTGTCTTGCTGTAGAATGATCTGCTGGCCAATGAGTTTTAAGGCTTTTGTTTGCTTGAGCAGATAGAATGTGCCCATACACTTCAGAATTCATTACGCTACTACCATCAGCAGTTGTATCGTCAATGAAAATAAGTGAGCCAGTACCTTCAGCAGCCATACATGCCCAGGCCATAACACCCCCACCACCGTGTTTCACAGATGAGGGGGCATGCTTTGGATCTTGGGCAGTTCCTTCTCTCCTCCATACTTTGCTCTTGCCATCACTCTGATATGTTAATCTTCATCTCATCTGTCTACAAGACCATTTTCCAGAACTGTGGTAGCTCTTTTAAGTACTTCTTGGCAAACTGTAACCTGGCCATCCTATTTTTGCGGCAAACCAGTGGTTTGCATCTTGCAGTGTAGCTTCTGTATTTCTGTTCATGAACTCTTTTGCGGGCAGTGTTCAATTACAAATCCACACCTGACTCCTGAAAATTGTGTCTGATCTGTCGGACAGGTGTTTGGGGATTTTTCTTTATTATAGAGAGAATTCTTCTGTCATCAGCAGTGGAGTTCTTCTTTGGCCTGCCAGTCTCTTTGCAATTAGTAAGCTCATCAGTGCTCTCTTTCTTCTTAACCATTGTTTCAAACCGTTGATTTTGGTAAGCCTAAGGTTTGGCTGATGTCTCGAACAGTTTTATTCTTGTTTCTCAGTCTCATCATGGCTTCTTTGACTTTCATTGGCACAACTTTGATCCTCATGTTGATAAACAGCAATATAAGTTTCCAAAGGTGATGGATAGACTGGGTGCTGAGAGCACCCTTATACCTGCATCAAAGAGGCAATTAAACACACCTGAGCAATTACAAACACCTGTGATGCCATGTGTCCAAAACATGATGGTGTCCTGAAATGGGGGGGACTATGTATAAACACAGTTGTAATTTCTACATGGTGAAACCAAAATGTCTAAAAATGGCCTTTAATAAAATCTGACAATGTGCACTTTAACCACATGTGATTTTCTATTACAAATCTCAAATTGTGGAGTACCAAGGCAAATAAATAAATGATGTGTCTTTGTCCCAAACATTATGGAGAGCACTGTAGCAAGTAAGAGTTTCATTGTTCCGGATCATATGTGCTGAATATGACAAATAAACGCTCTTGATCTCTTGCTCCTGAGAGAGGTTGGCGAGAAGAGCATTGGATTAGGTAATGAAAGTGTGAATCAGAGTTCCAGCATCTGATGAGTTGAAAAACAGTTGAAATCAGGCAAGACACAAAATCCTGATTCAACTCAGCAGGACAGGCAGCATCTCTGGAGAGAGTGAATGGGTGACGTTTCGGGGTTGAGACCCTTCTTCAGAGACGTCACCCATTCCTTCTCTCCAGAGATGCTGTCCCGCTGAGTTGCTCCAGCATTTTGCGTCTACCTTCGAGTTGAACCAGCATCTGTTCTTTCCTGCACATTAAATCAGGCAATGTTGTAGAGATGGTGTGGAAGAGGAGAGGATGTGCAGTCTGGAACTTGCCTCGTGGTCAGTTTTTGGCAATAGCCATTCAAGTAACAGAATTAGTGGCTAGGGAATAATGTATGCCATGGGAACTGAATACAATGATTGTGATCTTCTCATTATGTATTCAGATAAATGTAAATGTGTGGAACTGCAAATGCTGCTGAATTTTAAAAAAAGACATAGCGCTGGCATACATCAGTGGGTCAGGCAGTATCTGGAGAATATATGTGGGTGACATTTAGAGACGTGACTCTTCCTCAAACTTGATCCATCTACGGCAGCAGGGTGCCAGACGGAAGAAGAGGTCAACAGAATGACTGGATCGGAACACAGAACCCTGTGTAGAAAGAAATATTTGCTCAGCCTGTGTTAGATATTGAGCAAACTCTTTGAAGATGGTAGTAAAATCAGAAGTGGTGTTGAGTGTGATCTGGGCTGTGGTTAGCATGCAAGTGAAATTCCTGGTGTGCTTATTGATGGTGCCAAGGGATAACATGACAATGAGAACTGGGAGGATGGAATAAGACTTGTTTGAAGGCACCAGAGATAATAGCAAGGCATGGGAAGTGCTGGCGATTCCCTGCCTTAAACTAGATAAATGAAAATGGAAATAGGCTTTATACATCAGAGATTATAATCAAAAATGTATGCCCAGACAATTTGCCTTACCGTTTGCAGAGCATCTGAAAATGAAGGAAGTTAGCAGCTAACTTAATATATCCTGTACTTTCTTTCTTTGCAAATTACTGCAGCAAGAAATGCACTTGTATATGGAGAAATGAGCTCACTGGTAACTAAATTCATGCTTGCAGCCAGGGAGAAACAAAACTTGTAAAAATAATTAATATCCATAGTTTTAACGTTCTATCAGGACAGAACAAAGACAATATCTTGTTCAGATCATGCCTTGGTTTAATTCCCTAATCCAGTGCACAGCAACACACCAGCCCATCGACAAGATTCAAAGATATGGCATAGATTATTTGTCATTGAAAATTTCAAAAAAAGACCAGAAGCATGCACAGTAAAATGCTCAGTAGATCAGACAATAATAGAGAAACGGTAGAAATTTCAGTCTGAAGACCTGTCATCAGAATGGATCGAATACAACCTGCTTATGGTATTAGCACTGCAACTTTAATTTTTGTTTCTGCAGATTTGATTCAATGGTTAAAAAACCAAGTCTTCTTTATGATTATGATTGGGGTTAGGTTAGGTAAGGGGGAGGTGCAGCGAGACCTGGGCGTCCTTGTACACCGGTCACTGAAAGTTGGCTTGCAGGTACAGTAGGCAGTGAAGAAAGCTAATGGAATGTTGGCCTTCATAACAAGAGGATTTCAGGAGTAAAGAGATTCTTCTGCAGTTGTATAGGGCTCTGGTGAGACCTACATCTGGAGTATTGTGTACAGTTTTGGTCTCTTAATTTGAGGAAGGACATCCTTGTGATTGAGGCAGTGCAGCGTAGGTTCACGAGATTGATCCCTGGGATGGCGGGACTGTCATATGAGGAAAGATTGAAAAGACTAGGCTTGTATTCACTGGAGTTTAGGATGAGGGGGGATCTTATAGAAACATATAAAATTATAAAAGGACTGGACAAGCTAGATGCAGGAAAAATGTACCCAATGTTGGGCGAGTCCAGAACCAGGGGCCACAGTCTTAGAATAAAGGGGAGGTCATTTAAGACTGAGGTGAGAAAAAACTTTTTCACCCAGAGAGTTGTGAATTTATGGAATTCCCTGCCACAGAGGGAAGTGGAGGCCAAATCACTGGATGGATTTAAGAGAGAGTTAGATAGAGCTCTAGGGGCTAGTGGAGTCAAGGGATATGGGGAGAAGGCAGGCAAGGGTTATTGATAGGGGACGATCAGCCATTATCACAATGAATGGCGGTGCTGGCTCGAAGGGCTGAATGTTTCTATGATTTTACTCTATGCTCTTTTCTCATCCCTCTTAAGAAGAAAATAGTAGTCTTTCTGTTAAGTAGCTACCTGATTATACTACAACAATTTTTTTAAAGTTGAAAGCTGCAGTGGAAGGAAGGTGAATATGTCAAAGTCAGAAAATACTAAAAATGCCCAGCGGGTCAAGCGGCTTCTTTAGCGAGAGGAGAGTTGACACTGGGGTTATGGGAGATATGGAAGAGAGAGAGGGAGTACTAATGTTGTCGAACGGTCATGCGGGTGAAATGTAATCTCTATTTCTCATTACACACCAACTGGGTACTTCAACCTTTTCCATTTTTATTTCAAATTTCCACCATCTACATTTTTGGGGGCTTTCTATTGAGTGTTTATTTCGAGGAGCAGCTGATAAATACATCCAGTATTGTGATATGTTTTTAAAATGTCTACTTAACTTTTTCCCATTTCAGTTGTTGGTTAATTGGTAGCACTCTTACCTAACGATACTAGAGGAGCTAGTATCTTCTAGTATCTTTGCTCTTTACCTCTGAGGTAGAAAGGTGCAGCTCCACTTCAGAGACGGGAGCAAATAAAAGTAGAACAATTGATTAGTATAGAAGTTACTGAGGTGTCATCTGTCAGAAAAGATGTTAAACTGTTTCCAGATGAGTCCTGAGTGGATGTAAGAGATCCCATGATACCATTTCAATAGAGCAATGGAATTAGCTATCCCTGAGTCGACATCTCTGAAAAACAAATTATTAGTTCATTACGTTGCTGCTTTGGGAATGTCCTGTATGTCAATTAGCTGCTGCATTTCATATTTCGCAAAGTGACTATACTTCAAATGAAGCAGCCATAATTGAATTTACGAACACCAACTTTTGTTTAAGAAAATGCAATTCTGCCTCTGATTGCAAAGGTGTGTTTTTAAGTTGTTGCATTCATTACAGAAATTAGAATCACCATACTTGAGCTTGAGTGTGATTCTGAATTTAAGCACGCAACTTTGATTGTAATTGTAGCAATTCAAATATTTGTCCGCATTAGATTTTACTAGACTAAGTGGGACCCGTTGGGTCCCAGTCACACGGGAGGCCTGGTCCCCCAACGCAACCCATTCCCCAACGCAATATTCCATCACTCACCAGTTCCCCCAAAGCAATATTTCACCATTCGGGGGGCAACGAGCGTTGTGGGGCCGGAGAGGGGGGAGGGGTGTGTGGGTGGGAGGAGTGGGGAGGGGTGTGTGGGTGGGAGGGGTGAGGGGGGTTATGGGGGCGGGGCAGCGAGCGTTGTGGAACCGGAGAGGGGGGTGGGAATGTGGGCAGGGGGTGGCAGAGGGCTCTGAGAAAAGATGGGGCAGAGGGGGGTATCATGGGGGAGGTGGGCAGGAGCCAGCGAGGGGGCACCAGAGGGGAAGGGGCTGTAGCTGACGGTGAGCTGAGGACTCACGTCGGGCGCTTGGCGCTGGACGTTCTCCTCCGCCTGGTTCAGAGCCTCCGTTTTCCATCTGGCGACATCTCTGACTCTGGGCCGGGCTGGGTTGGGCCGGGCCGGGCCGCTTCCGGTCCCTCCGAAGATTGTGTCTGTTTGGAGACCAGGCCATCCAAAGCCTCGATCAGCTCCAGTAGTCTCCGTTTTCCGTTTGGTGACATCTCCGCGCTGGGTTGGGCGGGCCCGCTTCCGGTCCCTCCGATAATTGTGTCTGGTTGGAGACCACCGCCGGCCATCAAGAGCATCCCTCAGCTCCAGTAAAGACGCAATGGCGCAGGAAGGGGCAGACCGTCCCCCTTCCTGCCCCAGGAAGGGGCAGACAGGAAAAAAGAGCAATCCATGCGGCATCGACTGGCAGGAGAGGAGATCGATCTGCACACGCGTGATTTTTATACCTCGCTAACTTTTACATTACACCCCCGATCGGAATGATCGGCACTCTCAGCAGAGGAGAACGGTGAGTACGCTGGCGAAAAATCGTAGCGTTATCGCGTACCGTTTTGCGCAAATAGAAAGACCGCAACCGGAAGATAACAAGATCAGAGTTTTAGTTATGTATAAATACACCCGTAATGTGTTTTATTTGTGTTCGTTGTCATTCATGAAGCAAATATAAGATCAGCATTCTATAATGTTTTATTTTTCAAATATATATTTCTATATGGACACTTTCAGTTAGATGCTCAATTTCAGCTAATGAGGCAATCATTAGCTGAAACTAGACATCTAACTGAAATGGAGATGTGGACAGATTGCACAAAGCAGAATGTGAAACCAGAATTGAGTCAGAATAGGTGTGTTCATTAAGTTACAGGAAGATAATAAGTTTATTGTTTTCCTTTTTTTAAACTCTTATAAACTTTCCATGTGTGAAGATCATCATGCACAATTATATAGAGTGTTTTCGCTTCGCTGTACCTATAGGACAGCAGTGTGCTGATGAGAATAGGACAAATTCCATTTGACGCCATGCCATTATATTACCTGGGATAACATAACACAAACAGCACAGAAATTAGGCACAATCAATTAATATCGATGTTTATCCACCACTCATACCTCCTTCAGGTTTTCTCTCATCTCAGTCTATCATCGTAAACCTCTATTGCTTTCACCTACCTTATGCTTGTCCAAACATCTGTCCTATTTTCTTCTTCCCCTTCTTTTGATAGCATACATTCTCAATACTTTTGAGGAAAGAGGTTTCTCTCGAATTGCCTATTTGGTTTCACCTTATTGATATATACAATTTTGATATTTCTAGCAAGTGAAAACACTCTGAATCCATTTTAGAATGTTTTTAATTTTTTTAAGATTTCATTAGGTCATCCCTCATCCTTCCCATCTCAGGGGAAAAGATGCCCAGTCTATTGATCCATTCCTGAAATGTGAATGCTTGCATTTTTAGTATAAGCAGATTATCACTATAGCTGCCCAATTGACTTAATAGGCTTCTTAAAATATTGTATCAGAACTGGAAGCAGCACAGTAATTGTAGTTGTACCAAAACTTTCCATCTTTTCAATTGTGCTCTTCTAGAATTAAATATTCACTTTGACTTGCACGCTTATGGCTTTGTTAACTTGAAGTGCAACTTTTAATGATTGATATATTTGGAACAGTAGGGTGGCTATATTCTTCTGCCTTAACTGGATTCATGTCCACATGGAGAGGGCACATGCAAATTGGAACTGCATCCATCCAGGCAGATAGATAGATTATCATCACAATCTGTGACTTGTAGATGGCTGTGCCTTGGGTCAGTGCTAGGTCCATTGTTATCTATATCAACTATTTGGATGAAGATGGAGAGGCATGATTAATAGGTTTGCAGATGATTTTAAAAAGGAGGTATTGTGGACTGAAGAACATTGTCAAAAAGTACCGTGAAATCTTGATCAGATAGGTGTGTGGTCCTAGACATTCAATTAAGTGCGAGATGTTGCATTTTTGTAAATCAAACCAGAGCAAGAGTTTGACAATGAATGGTAGGGATTAGTGAAGTGTTGTAGACAAAGGGACTGAGGAATAAAAGTACCTTTCCTGCAACTGGAATCACAGGTAGATAGAGTGATGAAGAAGGGGTTTGGCACATGAAACATGGTATTGAGAACAGTAGTTGGGACATTAAGTTGCAGCTGTATAAGACGTTGGTGTGGTCAAACTTGAAGTATTATGTACAGTGGTTACCCCGTATCGGAAAGACGTCATTGAGATGGACGGAATGCAAAGCAGATTAACAAGAATATTGCCAGGACTCATGGGGCTGTGTTATAGGAAGAGGTTAGGCAGATTAGGATTTTATTACAGGTGCACAACCTTTTATCCGGAGTTCCGGAAACCGAAAAGCTCAGAAAACCGGACATTTTTTCCAGGATGTCGTCTGCACACCTGAGCTCGCGTTTGGCGCCAAACTTGACCCGAAACGACCCACGGTCAACCCAGGTCTGTACTACTGTAGCGGCTGACTCCTCCCCGGAGACCGGGGAGACACTTAAACATCTGTAAATCATTGCTTAAATGTTAGTCAGTTAGTCTGGAGGGCTTTTATGTGAAGGGGGAAACTTTAATTCTTAGTCCCCTACCTGGTCGGAGAGGTGGGGAGCGGGCAATGCCTTACCGGGTCGCCGTGCAGTAAGCTCCGGAGCGCTGTGGCCGCCGACTCCCAACATCGCGGAGCTGGGGGCTGCGGGCGTCCGGCCGCGGGCGGCGCCGGTTGTAGCTCCGACCCCGGCAACTCTACCCCTGGCTGCGCGGCGCTCCAAATCCAGTGCGGCCCGCGGCCGGACGCCCGCAGCCCCAGCTCCGCGATGTTGTGTGTCGGCGGCCACAGCGCTCCGGAGCTTACCGCACGGCGACCCGGTAAGGCATTGCCCGCTCCCTGCTGGTATCCCAGCACTGTGACGCCGCCGACTCCCAACATCGCGGAGCTGGGGCTGCGGGCGTCCGGCCGCGGGCGGCGCTGGATTTGGAGCGCCGCGCAGCCAGGGGTAGAGTTGCCGGGGTCGGAGCTCCAACCGGCGCCGCCCGCGGCCGGACGCCCGCAGCCCCCAGCTCCGCGATGTTGGGAGTCGGCGGCCACAGCGCTCCGGAGCTTACTGCACGGCGACCCGGTAAGGCTTTGCCCGCTCCCCGCCTCTCCGACCAGGTAGGGGACTAAGAATTAAAGTTTCCCCCTTCACCCCCCACCACATAAAATCCCTCCAAACTAACTGACTAACATTTAAGCAATGATTTACAATGATTCCCCGGTCTCGGGGAGGAGGCAGCCGCTCCAGACTTTTCAAGCCGCCCGCGCTACCTACCTAATCTACGCTAAAAATCTTCCATTCGGAAATCCGAAAAATTCCGAAATCCGAGAAGTGTCTGGTCCCAAGGCTTTCGGATAAAAGGTTGTGCACCTGTACTTGGATTTTAGGTGATCAAGGGGGTGATCTTGCAGGTGTATAAAATCATGAGAAGCATAAATAAGATGAATGCACGCAGTTGTTTTCCCATGGCAGGAAAGGGAAAATGGTCCTTGATTATGTTATCTGAGGAAACGTGGTGTAGATGGAATCAATGGGGGGGGGGAAGGGTTGGATTATGTGATGGACTGGCCTGCATTCATAACTCTGCAATTTCCAGAGAGGAGAAAGATTCAATAGGGAATTGGTGGACAGTTTATTCACACAAAAGGTGGTACATAAATGGAACAAGCTGCCAGAGAAATTGGTTGAGGCAGGTGCAGTAGTAATATTTAAAAGACATTTAGACAGGTGCATGGATAGGAAAGATTTAGAGGGATGTGGGCCTAACACTGGAATAGCTTAGATTAGCTCAATCTAAAGAAGGGTCTCAACACATAACATCACCCATTCTTTTTTTCCAGAGATGCTGCCTGTCCTGCTGAGTTACTCCAGCATTTAGTGTCTACCTGGAATAGCTTAGATGGGCATTTTGCTTAGGCGAAGGGCCTGTTGCCATGCTACATTATTCTGATTCTAATTCCAGGGATTTGAAGTAGCATATATAGTTTGTCGAAGGTTATTGTATTAATACAACAAATAATTGGCCAAGCTAACAGTATGTTATTGTTTACACAAGGAACTGCAGTTGCTGGTTTACAAAATAAGGCACCAAGTGTGGGAGTAAATCAGCATGTCAGGTAGCATCTCTGGACAACATGAATAGGTGATGTTTGAGTCTGGGCGTTGCAGGTTATGTGCTCAAAATTGGAGAATTCAATGTTCACACAGTTAGGCTGTAACTATGTTATTGCTTAATGCTAAGGACGTTTAATACCAAAACTATAAGGCTATAATTCGGTGGGTACTCTCCAGTTTGTTGGAGAAAATGTGGAAATTTAAAGACAGATCATTATCATGTTCTCTGGGATTGCCCTGTTATTAAAGTTTTTGGAGAGAGTTACATGATGCTTTACATGATATTTTTAGATGTCATGTGCCCCTGGAGATTAAGACCATGTTTTTTGGACTCGTACCTGAAGACCGGCAGGAAAAAAGACACATACTTACTGAATATATTGATGGAAACTGGTAAAAAAGCTCTCACAAAGAAATGGTTATCAAAGGAGAGTCCAACTGAATGCATGGATGGACATCACAATGGACATTTATAAAATGGAGAAAATAACAGCAGAGGTTAACTTTAAATTGGATTTATTTGTGTCACACTGGGAAAATTGGGTTAACTATGTAACGCCTCATAGGCCAGACTTCATTTTTATAAATATTTGATTATATGATAAAGAAAGGATCACTCCCTAAGTCTTTGGAGTTTTTATTGTGTTCTTTTTTCTATATTTGTTTTGTACAAATCTCAAAAAGTGGCAATTCAAGCAAACATAAGTGGATGATGTATACATATAGTATTATACCTGAAACCCGTTTTTTGGAAATGTGTTTGTTGTGGAATGCCAATGAAAGAGTATGTTTAAAAAAAAAAAGGCTATAATTCAGATGGGAAATAACAAGAGGATTTCAGTATAGGAGTAAAGAGGTTCTTCTGCAGTTGTATAGATTCAGATTCAAACTTTATTGTCATTGTGCAGTGTACAGTACAGAGACAACGAAATGCAGTTAGCATCTCCCCAGAAGAGCGAACATAGAATATCAGCAATAAATAAATATATATACGTACATACATAGTGCAATTTGTTCCGGGGGAAGGAGTGTCCGGGGGGGGGGGGTGACTGGCAATCACCGAGATACAGAGTTAAGTAATGTGACAGCCGCAGGGAAGAAGCTGTTCCTGGACTTGCTGGTCCGGCAACGGAGAGGCCTGTAGCACGTCCCGGATGGTACGAGGGTAAACAGACTGTGGCTGGGGTGAGAGCAGTCCTTGACGATGCTGCGCGCCCTTCGCATAGGGCTCTGGTAAGACCTCATCTGGAGTATTGTGTACAGTTTTGGTCTCCTAATTTGAGGAAGGACATCCTTGTGATTGAGGCAGTGCAGCGTAGGTAGGTTCACGAGATTGATCCCTGGGATGGCGGGATTGTCATATGAGGAAAGATTGAAAAGACTAGGCTTGTATTCACTGGAGTTTAGAAGGATGAGGGGGATCTTATAGAAACATATAAAATTATAAAAGGACTGGACAAGCTCGATGCAGGAAAAATGTTCCCAATGTTGGGCGAGTCCAGAACCAGGGGCCACAGTCTTAGAATAGAGAGGAGGCCATTTAAGACTGAGGTGAGAATAAACTTTTTCACCCAGAGAGTTGTGAATTTGTGGAATTCACAGAGGGCAATGGAAGCCAAATCACTGGATGGATTTAAGAGAGAGTTAGATAGAGCTCTAGGGGCTGGTGGAATCAAGGGATATGGGGAGAAGGCAGGCACGGTTATTGATTGGGGACGATCAGCCATGATCACAATGAATGGCGGTGCTGGCTCGAAGGGCTGAATGGCCTCCTGCACCTATTTTCTATGTTTCTAAATATTTATGAAATATTATATGCTGGTTGATATTAATTTTAATCTTCTTAAAATACCAGAACAGATTTTGTGCTTGCTAAGATTCTTGATGATTCAGCAAGGACTTTAGCAACCAGAATATCCTTTCTGGAATTTTAAGCAGATTAGAATTAGTGTAAAGCTACCTTTTTATTAGGAGTACTTTAAATTTCTTTGTATTTTCTGTTCTTAATTCACATGTGAAATTTCATGGTAATATTGCAATAGTTTCCACATGAGCAATTTAACATAAAATTTGCATTAATCATCAACTATTTAATATTCAACAAACTAGACAAAACATATATACTTAAAACTGTAAAATAAATATAAAAATAAATTCATTTTTCTTACTAACCTCCCTTCCAGAATTGCCCAATTGGCTAAGTGGAAATTCCAGTTCAACACCAGGATCGCAGAGGTGGATTCCTAATGTAATGCTGGGAAATCTCAGCACACTTAGCCTCCACTTTTGGCATTGTATGGAGTTAAGTGATATATTGCAATATATGTCACTGAGCTCATTCTGGATTTACTTTGGGGCCATATTCAATTGATATATATTTTATGTGTGAACAGCTGAGTGACAGTGAAGAAGGGTTTCGGCCCGAAACGTTGCCTATTTCCTTCGCTCCATAGATGCTGCTGCACCCGCTGAGTTTCCCCAGCAATTTTGTGTACCTTCGATATTCCAGCATCTGCAGTTCCCTTTTGAACACAGCTGAGTGACAGTGTTCATCGCCAAAACCATCAGTCAACTTACCTGCAGCAACATAACTGGCTTGTAAACATAGTACTCAATATAATCACATAATAGCAATGTTACAAAATTTTGAGATTTTAAAAATCAAGTCTGTAATTTATCCCATCAGATAAAGCATAAAAATAAGTTTAATTTGACACCTAATTCACTTTCATATCTCAAGTATTTAAAAAGTTATGGCCATTTTCATACTCGGAAATGAGCATCTTGTTCCCTATTGATTTTCTATGGACATAACAAAAAAGTTGTGATCGTGAACAGTCAAAAGCCCATAACTTTCTTAAAAATTAAGAGAACTGAATGAAATTTTCAGTTATCATAGATTGAAGCATTCTGAAACAAATATAAAATAATCTTACTTGGATGACCTGAAATTAAAGCATATAATTAGTTAGTTACCTAATTGTAGCTAATTTCAGACTTCAATTACTAGATCTAAACATCTATCCATTTCTTAATAAATGATTAACATTTTTAAATAGCCTAAATGTCCAAATAATATTCACAAATAATTCACAATAAAACATGATTTTTAAATCTCATTTACATTAATTTATAGGCCAAATGGAAGGAATTTAGTGTTTAATTGCTGTAAATAAATGCCCATTTAAATCAGCTTTCCAGTGGGTCCCTGTGGAACGCGCTGGTTTAGAACGTTCACATTGCGGTAGATTTGTGCCTCAAATGCCGAGAAAAATACTGCGCGATATAATGGGGCCAAATTGAGCTACTCGCAATAGTAAACTTTGTATAACGGGATCTTTAGAAGCCCTTTTTAATGTAAAAATATACAACCTAACTTCTGCTATTTGCTTTATGAGACCCAGCGGTTGGTGACGGTCGCGGGTTTAAAGATTGATTTTTAAACTACTATAACTATTATTCAAGGCCTTTAAACCTAATAATAGCTTTTGCGACGGGGTCTTCCAGCGATTTTTCGTTAATAATTAACTAGGCTGAACATTTTCGATTGGAACAGCTTAGAGAAAATCGCGTTTTAAACCCGCCCCCTCTAAACGGCGCCAAAATCGCGCACACCCACAACGGAAGATTTTCAAGGACGCTTCAGGTAGGCTTTGCAACATACCTACACATAATAAACAAATAATTTAATTAATAAATAAATAACCAAATATAGTGCAAAACAACAAAGTTTGAAGTCTCAAATGGCAATAAGTCAGTTTGTAGTTCGAAGTTTAGTTGGAGATCATAGTGTTCAATAGCCTGATAGTTGTTTGGAAGAAACTGTTCTGTAATGTGTGATTGGTAAAAGATCTTTCTGCAAGCATGCTATGCTTCATCTTCCATTCATTAGATTTTTGTAAAACACTATAATGTGTACCTTATTTAACATCAGACTTTCCTTTCCTATTACTTCTTCATTGAATTGTACTGACTCCAATTCTCTCCGTTTTTAAATCTTTGTCCTTGTACCTAAACCCTTCTATTGCCTTCTCTTGGTCATGATAACCCTTGGAGATAACCGACTGTATCTCCTCCTGAATTCTGTTCCTTTGATTTGAGATTTCTTGTAGCCACTCATTTAAGTTCCAAATTGGATTATATGGCAGCACTTTTCCTATACCTTGCCATTTATCTTTCCATTTTATGTCTTCTTTTACGCCCACATTTATTTTTTTTGCTGAACCTCTGATCACCATCAACTTTGATTTGTCTTTGGGAAGATTCATTATGTGACACATAAAATTTACAATTTGTATTTTTAAATTTGTCTCTTTCATTTTCACTTCTGCAAATGTCACCTCATTTTTTGACTCCTGGAATCGGTAATCCAAGATGAAACCTGGAGATGACAATCACATTATGGCTGTGTCAGTTTGAGTAATGGATTTATTGAAAATTCTTCAAGGGAGATAAAATATCCAAGAAATTGACTTTATGTGAAAAATTATTTGTGAATGGTAGATCTTTCTTTTGAGGAGAGTAAACACTTTGCACATTAATGGCATGAATTAATCAAATACAGTATTTGACCTCTGCCCCCCCATCTGCCTTCTTACTACTCTGGGGCTCTTCCCCACAGAGTAGCGCAAGCAAATCTCCCTTTTTATTCAGGTGCAACCCGTGCCTCTTGTACAGGATACTGCCCCAGAAAAATATCTTGATCCAAAAAACCACATGCACCAGTTGCTGAACCATGTATTCACTGGTCTATCCTCCCATTCCATCCTCATTAGCACATGGCACTGGGAGTAATCCAGACATTACCACCCTTGTCGTCCTGCTTTTAAATCTCTTAACTCCCTATATTCACTTCACAGGATTTCATCCCTTTTCCTACGCAAAAGATGTTGTAAGTACTAATGATCTCTGAATGCTCACCCTCCCATTTGAGTATGTTCTGCAGCTACTTTGAGATATCGTAGACACTGGCACCAGGAAGACAACTCGCCATCCTGCAGTCTCATTTGTGACCACATAATCTCTTATCCATCCTCTTAACTATTGAGTCATGTAACGCTATAGCCCTGTCTAATTTCACCTTGCCCCACTGTGCCTTCGAGCCAGACCTAATGCCAGAGACGCAGTTGCTGCTACTTCCTGCACAGTCATCCCAACTTCCTCTTAGATATAACCACAATATTTTTTCTAGGGTAGGGGAGTTAAAGCTAGAGGAGATAGGTTAAAGGTGAGAGGGAAAAGATTTAAATGGAACATGAGGGGCAATTTCTCCACAAAGAGGGTGGTGTGCTTATGGAATGAGCTGCCAGAGGAAGTGTTAGAGGTAGGTACAATTACAACACTTAAAAGGCTCTTGGATGGTGTGAGCATGGGAAGGTTTGTAGGGATATTGACCTGCAGCAGACAAGTAGGACTAGCTCGCTTAACCAACTTAGTCAGCATGGACAACTTGGTCTGAAGCTCTGTGGCTTTGTGCTGTATTGCTCTATGACTCGGTTCAGAGAGAGGGATGGTGATATTCTGAAGCATATTTGCATTAAGATAAAGGAGGTGTTAGCTGTTTTGGAGTGCAAAAGGTGGATAAATCCCCAAGAAACTATGGAATATATTTCAGTGCTGTGGGAGTCAAGGCAGGAGTCAATGGAGCCTCAGTGGAAATGTTGACACCTTCGTTAGAAACAGATAACTGTAGGATAAGAAAGGTAGACAAAAATGCTGGAGAAACTCAGCGGATGAGGCAGCATCTATGGAGCGAAGGAAAAAGGCAAAGTTTCGGGTCGAGACCCTTCTTCAGACTGATGTGAGAGTGGGGGGGGCGGGACGAAGAAAGGAAGAGGTGGAGACAGTGGGCTGAGGGAGAGCTGAGAAGGGGAGGAGAAAGTAGAGACTACCTGAAATTAGAGAAGTCAATGTTCATACCGCTGGGGTGCAAACTGCCCAAGCGAAATATGAGGTGCTGCTCCTCCAACATACGGTGGTCCGCACTCTGGCCATGGAGGAGGCCCATGACAGAAAGGTCAGATTCAGAATGGGAGGGGGAGTTGAAGTGCTGAGCCGCCGGGAGATCAGGTTGGTTATTGCGAACCGAGCGGAGGTGTTGGGCGAAGCGATCGCCAAGCCTACGATGTAGAGCAGCTGACATCTGGAGCAGCGGATGCAATAGATGTGGTTGGAGGAGGTGCAGGTGAACCTCTGCTACACCTGGAAAGATTGCTTGGGTCCTTGAATGGAGTCAAGGGGGGAGGTAAAGCGACAAGTGTAGCATTTCCTGTTGGGAGTAGGGGGATGGAGTGCTTACAGGAAGCAGTGTGGGAAGAAGTGTAGTCCAGATAGCCATGGGAATCAGTGGGTTTATAGTGGATGTCGGTCAGTCGTCTATCACCTGCGATGGAGATAGTAAGGTCAAGAAATGGGAGGGAAATTTTGGAAATGGTCCAGGTGTATTTGAGTGCCGGATGGAAGTTAGTGGTGAAATGGATGAAGTCAGTGATTTGTGTATGGCTGCAGGAGTTAGCACCAATGCAGTCGTCTATGTAGCGGAGGTAGAGTTCGGGAATAAGGCCACGGTACGCCTCGAACAAGGATTGTTCGACATACCCTACAAAGAGGCAGGCTTAGCTAGGGCCCATGTGCGTGCCCATAGCTACACCTTGTATTTGGAGGAAATGGGAGGACACAAACGAAAAGTTATTTAGGGTAAGGACCAGCTCCGCTAGGCGGAGGAGAGTATCAGTAGACGGGGATTGGTTGGTTCTGCGGTCGAGTAAGAAACGGAGGGCTTTGAGACCTTCCTTGTGGGGGATGGTGGTGTAGAGTGACTGGACATCCATGGTGAAGATGAGGGAATGGGGGGCCTAGAAAACAGAAGTCCTGGAGTAGACGAAGAGTATAAGAAATATCCTTTTTATTCAAGAAAGGCAATAGGAATAAGGCGGATAACTACAAGCCGGTGAATCTTCGATCAGTAGCAGTGTAGCTGTTGGAATGGAATCTAAGGGTCAGTATGTGGAAAGTATCCCTGCTTGGATTAGCATGTGCTTGAACAGCATTTATTTAGAAAGTATCCCTACTTGGATTAGGGATAGTCAGCATGACTTTATTTGTAAGAAAACTCCCCTCACAAATTTGATTGAATTTTTCGAGGAATTAACTGAGCATATTGCTGAGAGCAGTGTGTTGGATGTTGTCTATGTGGAATTTAATAGGATCTTTGACAATTCCGCACATCATAGCCTGGTTCAAAGCCTTGATTTAGGGCATGCTGGCAAAATGGATCCAAAATTAGCTTGGTATTAGGAGGCAGAGAGTTTGTGGAAGCATGTTTATCTGATTGTAACTGTGACTAGTGGGGTACCACAAAAGTTTGTGTTGGCACCTTTGATGTTTGTGATATATTTTGCAGGTGACTCCTGCATTACAGGGGGGCATTCCCAGAAAACTGCTCATGTCGTGACTTTCAGCAATGTGAACCACTATTTCCCATTGAATCCAATAAGTGAACATGAGTTCCAATGGAATGTTTTTTTTCCACATTAATAACCTTGCAATTGTACGGTCTATAATATAGCAAGGGAATTGTGAAAGTGGAAACTTGTAGTAATTTTTATTTCTCTAGGTTAGAGGCAAGTTCAGGCAAGAGAATGGGAAGTCTCTACTTCAATATGCAGTTTGTTTTATCTCATTATATTACAAAGCAGCTGTTCCTCTCGTTGAAGAACGGCATACCCAGCAACCCACCTTGTGCATAACCTCCAGCCAGTGAACCAACTAGATTATTTCAGTGTAGTATATTTGGAATTCATCTTATTCTGCAAAATATGCAGACAGGAGTTATGGGGGGAAAACATGTAAGGTGGAAATTAAAACCAAGCATATGAGAAAAATATATATTCTTGATTAGTTGTTTGTAAATATGGCTTGAAAACTTGGCCACATATTACAGTATTTTAATAATGGAGCCTTCAGACCTTCGTATTGTTCCATTTGTGCAGGTAGTTGTATTTCTGTCATTGTTTACAACTGTATCCAGCGCACTGATTTTTTCCTTATTCCAATTAGTGCAATTGATGATTAAATGTGGTCTCCTTCGAGCACTCATGATTCCAACCTGATGCGTGCATATTAGAAACCTGCAAAGAAACAAAAACAAATCCAGCCAATTGCCGGTAGTGTTAATTAAGTTTCTCCTTTATGGTTTATACTGCTTTAATGAGTCCAATGTTTCCATCTAGCAGCCCTGCAAAGCTTTGGCTAATTCAAAATAATTTTCCACAAAATTCCCACAGTAATTAAATAATGCCAGTACCTGCCTTGTGTTTTCACTGTTATTGGTTAAGGCAAGTTTAAAATAGCCTGTTTTTCCCCCCGTCCCCCTCCCCCAAATGTGCTTCTTTCCTTGTGATATCTCTACCCCAGATATTGAACTTGGGGCTGTCCTAATTGTGCTTTACTAGGGTTTACCTTTAGTCTTGCATCTAGTATTCTTCTGAGGCTACAAGTATATCATCTACTTCTGTCGTATGATATTCCTTGCCTTTGCTTTTGTTTGCCTGCTTTATTCCACTGTCCTTCTCGGCCTCCACACCCTTCACTCAGCAATCCCTTTCACATGGTCCCCCCCTTCTGTCAATTGCTGCACTGTTCAAGGATCACCCCCCTTGTCTTTACAATCTCTGGCAAAATAACATTTATTTCACATAACATTTCAGTTTGCCGACATCTCCTGTCGGGCCGATTCTGGTCTTTTAGCCAATTAGCCTCAGATCTGAGACTAGGACAGTGCCTGAATAAAATTGTTCCCACTGGGAGCTGTATATCCAATATAGTCTTTAAATGAGGCCCCATTCCATCCTGATATAATTTCAAGAACAATGTTATCTATACATAACTAAAACTGATCTTGTGCTCTTCCGGTTTGTGTGGTTTTTCTATTTGCGCAAAAACAGTATGCGATTGCGCTATGATTTTTCGCCAGCTTACCGTTCACCTGTGCTGCGAGTGCAACAAGTTTCATTCCGATCGATGGTATATTATAAAAGTTATTAAGGTTTAAAAATCATAAAACCACGCATGCGCAGCTTTCTGCCGGTCGTCGCCATGCAGATTGATCTCCTTGACGCCCCTTCCTGGCATAGCCGCACTGATTGGATCCGTCCGCTGTCAATCGGCTGGAGGTGGCCATGGTGAAGGAGTGGCGCCACCGCCTGATGAGCTTCGGTCACACAGTACCTGGTGGGGTGGGCGGTGCCGTGGGCTGGGCCCAGACTGGGCTGGAACCAAGGACGAGGCCGGGGTCAAGGTTCCAGGGTCAGGGACGAGCCCGGAAATGGTCAGGGCTTGGACTGGAGCCCAGGCAGTGGCCGAGCTGAGGGCTGGAGTCGTGCCCAAGCCCGGGGCCTGGGTCAAGGTGTACCAGCGCCTCGGGGGCCACCTGGACGCCACCATCCTGCAGCACAGCCTCTGCTTCCTGCTCTGCGGGCAGCTCTGACTCGGCCCCCCCGCCACCCTCACCTCGCCCCGGCACAGCGAGCCCGGCTCCATTGAAGCCCAGGTCCGCGAGTGCTTCGGCCACCTAAAGCTAGGGCCGGGCCGAGTACGAGAACCAGGCCAAGTTCCAGGCCCTAGCGCTGCTCAACAACATGGATAGGTGCTGAGGCAGGGAATGGGAGTGAGGGGAGGTGGCTGAGGGAAATGGGGAGGAGAGAGATGGGCGGTAGAGGGAGATATGGGGGGGGGGGGGGTGGCGTCCCGCTGTCTACCAGCTGGCGAGGAACACTGCGGGTCCCGGGACGGGAGCGCTCCAGCAGCTCCTGCCCGCGGGAACAGCCTTAACGCACCGTTACATGGAGAGAGGGAGCGCCGCAGCACGGGGGAGTGGAGGGGGGGAGAGATGACTGAGAGAGTGAAGGGGAGGGAGGGAATGGGGTAGAGGGAGGGGGGGGGGGGGCGGAGTGCAGGGGATTAGGGAAGGGGGGGTAGAAGGGAACATGCTTCCTTGAATATTCACTATCCTGGGTGATGGGCAAGGTGGAATAGAAGGGTTTGCCTACCCTGAATGTTCAGTATAAGCCACAAATTTAATTTCTGCATAGTCTTTTACTTTCTCCCTTGGTTCCTGTTTTACATGGTTAGCTTGACTCAGCTTGGTGTGACTCTTCTATCTTTTTTTTACAACTTGCATAATAACTTCAAACTTCCATTCATTAGTAAATCCCTGTTAAAATTTAATTGGAGTAGGTTGTGGGTGGGCAAAGGCATGTCAAGAAAGTGGGATGCTTTTAAAAGCGTGATAGTGAATATTCAAGGAAGCATGTTCCAGTTAGAGTGAAGGCAATGCTGGTAGGAGTAAAGAACTCTGGAAGAAGAGAGAAATTGAGGCACTGGCCAGGAAATAAAAAGAGGTATACATTGGGTATAAGCAGCTGGGATCAAGTGTATCCTCAGAGGAGTCGAGAGGATTGAGGGATACTTAAGAAGAAAATCAGGTGGGCAAAAAGGGGGCACGAGATCTCTGGCAGATAAGATTAAGCAGAATGCAATTTTATAAGTATATTGAATGGAAAAACTGGAAAGAGAATTACCCCTCAAGAAACTAAAGTGGTCATCTATGTGTGGAGCTGCAGGAGATTTGCAAGGTTCTCAATGAATATTTCTGGTCTGTTCTTGCAGAGTAAGACATGAAGACTAGGGATCTTGTGAAAGTTAATGGCGATATCTTGAGGACAGTCCGTCTTACAGTCGAGAAGGTGCTGAATATCCTAAGACTTATGAAGGTAGATAAATCTCTCATGCCTGATCAGATATATCCAAGGACACTGCGGGGAGCGATTGCAGGAGACCTGGTTGAGATATATGAATCTTCGTTAGGCAAGGGTAAGGTGCTAAAAATTGAGTTAGGCACTGGTGAGTAATCCTAACATCTGGGCAAGGAAAGTTACTGGAGAGGATTCTGAGGGGTTAGATAATCCCCTTGAAACACGCCCTTTGGGTTTTGTCTTGGGAGATCATGTATAATGAATTTTTGCTTTTTTGAGGAAGTAACCAAGAAGATTGATGAGGACAGGGTTGTAGATATGGACTTCAGCAAGGCTTTTAACGTGGGCTGCTCTGGAAGTTTAGATCATGTGGGATCCAGGCAGGGTTAGCTAAATGGATACATAATTGGCTTTATGGTAGGAAGCAGAGGTTGGTGATGGAAGGCTGTTTTTCGTACTGGAAGCCTGTGACTAGTGGTGTGCCTCGGGGATTAGACTGGACACATTGCTGCTTGTCATCTGTATAAACGTCTTTGATGAGAATCTACAAGCGTGATTAGTAAATTTGCAGTTGACACTAAAATCGATGGAAACAATTAATATAGTTATCAAGAATTACAGCTGGATATTGATAAGCTGGGTAGGTCTGCCAATAAATGGCTAATGGAGTTTAATTCTGATAAGTGTGAGGTGTTTCATTTTGGGAAGTCAAACCAAATCAGGACCTTGACAGTGAACGTTATGGCCCCGGGATTGCCGTAGAGCATAGAGATCTAGGAATACAAATACACAGCACCCAGAAAGTGGCATCACAGTTAGATAGGATGGTGAAGAAAGCGTTGGGCGTGCTGGGTTCCTTCAGTTGGGTAATTGAGTATAGATGTTTGGGTATATGTTACACATTTAATAGGAACCATAGGGACTACAATTTGACACAGTGGATGGTAGATATATGGAACAAGCTGCTAGAGGAAGTAGTTAAGGCAGGTACAATAACAATATTTAAAATACATTTGGACAATTATATGTAGATAGGAAAAGGTTTAGAGGAAATTGGGCAAGGCACCAGCAAATGCAATAAACTTTGATGGGGCATGAGATTGGTCGAATAGATTAAATTGTAGGGAAATCAATTTAAGTCTGTGGGGATAATGCTGTTGAGGCCATGATTGCATCAGCATGATTCTATTGGATGACGTAGAAGACTCTTAGCAGATTGGTCCTGGTTCTTATGAAACATTTGCAAGATTTTTTCTTGCTTTAGTTTGTTTCTTTCTTGTATCAAATGTTGTTGCTTCTGTTAGTTTGCCATACTTTAACTTGTGGATTGTCTTGCTTTATATTTATATATCCAATCCTGATCGCATACAGGTAATTCTGCAATAACAAAATAGTTGTATTCCTAAAAAAATATATATTATAACACTAAACAATGGAGTAGGAGTTTCAGTTTCACAATAAGAAAGTTATTTCCTGTAGGATTTAATAAATATATATTTTTAATAGCTGTTTATTTTGTTACTGCAAGCTAGAAATATTAATGATTGTTTGTTGCATTGTTAAATATAGTATCGTTGTGTAAGTGTCAATAGAAGTGATTTTCTTATCAATTTCCATTGGCTACCCGTGGTGATATATACCAGCTCTGTGCTTAAGAGACTGGTCTCTGAATATTGTAGGGGGATTACAGGGAATCACTTTACTAAGCCATTTTTTAACGTCTATTTTCATAATAAGTTTTAAATGATTCTCTGGATCCCGATTTGATATTGTGTAATAACTAATTCGCTCCACGTAATAAGAAAAGTGTTCCATATTCATTCAATTGATCATTGATCACGCTGTATCCAATTTGCGTTATGGAAACGCGCGTTGTAGCAGAACTACTTGTACTCTGTTGCACTCATTAATTAACAGATGTATGTTTGTGCGGCTTCATTTACTCTGTTATCTTGATTCCTTCCTTGTACATTGTTTTAATCAACTGTATTTTTATTATGTGTAGAGAAATTTGTCATTTTAGGCGACACATGTAAATGAAATGGACAGACAACATTTTGGTTTGACAGTAGAGGGGAGATAGCTGATAGAACGGTATGGCGAAGGGGTGGGGCAAGAGTTGCAAGAGATAGGTGGATCCAGGTAAGAAGGGGTTGATTGCTAGATGAATCAGGTGGGGGAGAGAAGGGTGGAAATAGTAAGCAAGGTTGGACATGATAAGTGAAAAAGACAAAAGGGTGCAAATGGTGGCATATGAAAAGGAAAGAAATGAAATGTAGAACCAAAAGGAGAGATGGTGGACAGAAGGGAACAGGTTCATTTCAAGTTTATTAGCCTTCAAGTTGCCTCATTGTTAACCTGTCTGAATTACCTTGTGCAGAAAGAATTGCAGCCGTTTGTACTTTTCTGTGCGCTTAAAATGCAGGTCTGATGCTTATTTGGAAGAGGTTGAGCAGGCTAGAACTATTCCTTGGAGCACAGGAGGATGAGGGGTGATCTAGTAGAGGTGTACAGAATCATGAGAGGAATAGATTGAGTAGAAGCACAGAGCCTCTTGCTCAGAGTAGGGGAATCGAGAACCAGATGACATGGGTTTAAGATGAGGGGGGAAAGATTTAATCAGACCCTGAGGGGTAACTTTTTCACACAATGGGTGGTTTCTGTATGGAACGAGTTGCCAGAGAAGGTAGTTTAGGCAGGTACTATCGCAACGTTTAAGAAACATTTAGACAGGTACATGGATAGGACAGGTTTAGAGGAAAATGGGTCAAACATGGGCAGGTGGAGACTAGTGTCGCTAGGACATGTTGAAGGACCTGTTTCACTGCTGTATGACTATTCAATTGAACTGATATATTGGACACCAAAATTTTCAGAGCTGAGCACAATGACAGGTGATGGTACAGTTGGTCTTAAAACAAGCAAGTGGAACAAAAAATTACATTTAATAATTTATTTAAGTCCTTATATTCATTATATACATAGAATTTATGGACAAGCTATTGTTTCTGGTTTCATGAATGCATTAATTGAAAAGCATGATATAAATTTAGCCATTGTCATGTTTATCTTGTTCCAGCTGTTTGAAATGTGCTTATAACAGCAACCATGAAGCATCAGAAAGAGAAAAATTGTTGGTAATATCCATGATGTCGTCAAAAATAACTAAACCAAGGTAAGAAGTATATTAGAAGTATTTTCCTAATTCTAAAATTGTTGGATGTTTTCTTTTCTTTCTTTGTTAACCAAATATGTTGCTCTCTTAAAGATAATCATGGTGCTGTCCTAATGTTTTGGAACTTTCTAAAATAAAAAGATGACCGAAGTGCAAGCCACAGTGGAATTCTCGGTGGAATTACACAAGTTTTATAACGTGGACCTTTTCCAGAGGGGGTAAATACTCATTGGACAACTTTTTACTTTGGTTCTGGATATGATGTTTGATCGTTAAAATTTTACTAAATTAATTAATTGCTATAGTGAGAAAATAAGAGGAATCTTGATATAAATATAGTCAATGGCCTGTTGCAGTGGTGCTCAAATCATTTGGATTAACAGTTCTTTACCTAATAATCTGTCAAAATTGAAGCTGTTACTAAACAGGTCAGCAAATACTAGGATTGTGCTTTATTATGTTTCATCAGATACTTTCAATGCATATTCTAATTAATCGTAGAAATAACTTACTAAACCTTTTTCATCTTTTGGCACTATCACCATGCTTTTAAAGCTCCCAATTCAACGCATCGTCCAATTGAAGAAATTGAAACTGGCCTTTAAATATATAATCCTATAACCAGCTTTTAATGAATGCATGAAATATGATGCTGGTTACTGTTTTTTTATTCCATCCCATAGAAAATCAATGGCTTTGTATTCTAATCTCCAATAATGACATGAAACAACCATCACTACCTCTAATTTGCTGACCCACATTTCTGCAGCAAAGATTTTGGGTTGTTCAGTCACAATAGTTCTTTGTCAACACGCAGAGCCTGTTTTGACCATCCCAGCTCAAATACCATTGCCGCTTGTTTTATTTTTGATTAAATGTTTTATTTTTAATCTGGAATTATTTTTATTCTGGAACGGTGAATAATGTAACAATATGGTTCAATGGTTTCTTTATTGTCCTATGCACCAGGTACAGTGAAATACATTTTTTGCATACAGCTCAGCAAGACTATCCCAATACATAAACACAATCACCGCGGTCAGTACAGTATGCACAGAACAGCTCACTGAGTCCAAATGCAAGAGACGCCATTTTACAGTCCCAGTTGCAGCTGGCCACAAAACCCGTTGCAGACGCCGCCTCCATTTCGGTCAACCTGTGATTCGATATCCCTCTCCACGCCTGGCACTCTTCAGCCTTTGTTCCCCCGAGGGGTGCCTCCCGGCAGCCAACCTCAAGGAAGCAGAAGGTAAGATTCCCCCTGATTCCTTTCACCAGGCCCTTTGTCCGCCGTCATTGCCATCTCCCTCCACCTCTTCTACAATTCCCGATCCACGGGGTGAGGAGGGGCTGGGCTTGACTGCCTTCTAGTGAGTGGGCCTGTGGTTGGGATGCAAATGTGGCATGTCGGGCCACTGGCCATAGCCCTAGACTACTGCAGGGCATCCAGCAGCCCTCTCCACCATCGTGGTTCTGTACTGCTGCTGCGCCGCTTACCAATCCGACTTCCTCTCCGGTCTATGGGGCGAGCACGCCAGGCTCGGCAGCATCCTCTCTGGACTGGTTCTTGTTGCCAAGGCAGCAAACCAGGCCTGTTGTCGGCATGTGACCTTCTGCCACGCGGCCTGTCGGGATTAGTCTGAGTGATGGTGTCCACAGAACTAGTGAATTGTCAAGAAACCAATCTGATTCAGGGGTGAAGAACAGTCCTAAATGTTTCACTCTTAAAATTCTTCTGAAATGGCCAAATGAACACATGTACAGTCTGCATACAGAAAACAATCATGGTAATCGGCTCGCAACAGATCTGGCAGCCCAAAGTTTGGCATCCAGGCAGCATTGTGGATCATCAAAAACATTTGAAATATATTCTATCGCAATCTCTGAATTTGTGAGTCAGCATATCTCGCACCTCATCACAGGAATGTTTCAATGAGGAGTGTAGAAAAAGCATGCTGGAAATAGAACCTAGCAGCACTAATAATTTAGGTTTGAAGATTTGCAGTAGAATAGGAGCAAATAACACAAAGTAGCCAGAGTGCACCAACAGTTTGCAAGCAGCAGAACAAGATTAAATATTAATTAATTCAAGATACTTAAATTAGAATTTACACAAACCAATGCTGAAGGCTGCTAGTCCATATAAATAGATTAGCACTACTGCGATCTCCTGACGTTTATAGAGTCAGAGTTATACAGCACAAAAGCCGGCCCTTCAGGCCAACTTGCCTATGCTAACCACAGTGCCCCATCTACGCTAATCCCATCTACGCTAATCCCATCTGCGGATATTTCATCATCATCATCATCATCCTTTTATTGTCATCAACATACAAAGCAACAGTTGTACAGTGCAAAATGAGAAGACGTTTCTCAGGGAATACCGGAGCATCGCACATAAAAACAAACATTTCACGCATAAATAAAAACAATCCCGTTCCTGATAAAAAAAACAGTACGAATAGTTTTTAAAAAGTGCAGTTAAAAAAAGCAACATTAAAATACAAGTGAAAAAAAAACAGTCATAAAATGTCCAGGGCAGCTGATTTAAGTGGCCTGAGCCAGTGCCAGAGTAATACTCAGTGCCAGTTATTAAATTGTCAGTGCAAAAGCAGCAGAATCAGGTGGAGTGACTGTTTAGCAGCCTCACAGCCTGTGGAAGGAAGCTGTTTAGCCGTCTGGTTGTCTGGGCTTTGATGCTGCGGTATCTCTTTCCTGATGGCAGGAGATCTAGATATGTGTGGAGTGGGTGCTGTCTGTCCTTTGCTATGCTCAGTGCTTTTTTCAGGCAGCGGCTCTGGAACAGTTCTTGTACCGAGGGTAGCGAGACGCCAATGATCATCTCTGCTCCCCTCAATACCCTCTGCAGAGACTTCCTGTCTGAGCAGTTGGAGTACCACGTGTTCATGCAGTACGTGAGTACAGACTCCACTGTGCCCCTGTAAAAAGTCCTGAGGATGTTGGTGGGAAGTGAGACCTGTTTGAGTTTCCTCAGGTAGTGCAGTCGCTGATGGGCCCATTTGACAATCCCAGTGATGTTCCTGGACCAGGTGAGACTGTCTGTGATTTGCACTCCGAGGAAGTTTTATGCTCTCCACTCTCTCCACCGTGGTGCCACTGATGTTGAGGGGTGTGTGTTTGGGCTGCGACCTCCTGAAGTCGACAATCATCTCCTTTGTTTTATCTACGTTTAATTCTAAATTGTTGTTGCCGCACCAGTCCACTAGTTGTTTCACTTCCTCCCTGTACATTGTTTCATCCTCTCCACTGATGAGTCCCACCACGGTGGTGTCATCTGCAAATTTTATAATCCTGTTGTCCCTGAACCTGGCAGCACAGTCATGTGTGAGCAGTGTGAACAACAGCGGGCTGAGCACACAGCCTTGAGGGGAGCCAGTGCTCAGCGTGATCGAGCTTGAGGTGTTCTTGCCAACACGGACTGACTGTGGTCTCTCTGTCAGAAAGTCCAGGATCCAGTGACACAGGGTGGTGTTGAGGCCCAGCAGGGTTAGTTTCTCCACAAGTCTCTGTGGGATGATGGTGTTAAAGGCTGAGCTGAAGTCAATGTACAGGATTCTGGCGTAGGTGTTTTTGTTTTCCAGATGAGTGAGTACTGTGTGCAGCGTAGTAGAGATGGCAACTTCTGTAGAACGTTTGGGGCGATAGGCGAACTGGAGGGGGTCTAACGATGAGGGGAGGCTGGCAGTAATGTGAGGTTTAACCAGGCGTTCAAAGCACTTCATTACTACGGGGATTAGGGCGACAGGGCGGTAATCATTTAGGCAGGCCACAACTGATTTCCAATATCCTTCTAAACATAACCAATCCATGTCCCTGTCCCAATATCTTTTAAATGGTGTTATAGTACTTGCCTCAACTATTTCCTCTGGCAACTCGTTCCATATACCCCCCACCCTATGTGTGGAAAAAGTTGCCTCTCGGGTTCCTATTAAATCTTTCCCCTCTCACCTTAAACCTGTGTCTCTGATTCTTGATTCCACTACTCTAAGTAAAGTACTTTGTGCATTCACCCTAATTATTCCCCTCACAATCTTATACACTCCTACAGTGCCCTCCATAATGTTTGGGACAAAGACCCATCATTTATTTATTTGCCTCCGTATTCCACAATTTGAGATTTGTAATAGAAAAAATCACATATGGTTATAGTGCACATTGTCAGATTTTAATTAAGGCCATTTTTATACATTTTGGTTTCACCATGTAGAAATTACAGGTGTGTTTATACCTAGTCCCCCTCATTTTAGGGCACCATAATGTTTGGGGCATAGCAATGTCATGTAAATTAAAGTAGGCATGTTTAGTATTTTGTTGCATATCCTCTGTATGTAACGCCAGTACCTTCAGCAGCTATACATGCCCAGGCCATAACACCCCCACCACCGTGTTTAACAGATGAGGAGGTATGCTTTCGGTCTTGGGCAGTTCCTTCTTGTGGCGGCTTCATGCCCACGTGGTCCAGGACGAATGTAGATGAGCCATGCTCTAGACTCGGAAGGGACCCTCGTATGGCCGCTGGAGGGGTATCCAATGAGCATCCCTGCGCAGGAAGACGAACTGGCAGTCCTCCAGAGCAGAGGGAATGTGCGGACGGAACGACCCATGACGAGACGTGGGCACCGGCGCCAGCTTGCCCACCATCTGCCGAAGACGTTGCAGAGCGTCCAAAGGCTGCTCCACCTGGCCCCGTGCCGGCGGAATGAACTCCCCGGGCACCGTCAACGGAGAGCCATACACCAACTCGGCGGAGGAGGAGGCCAAGTCCTCTTTCGTTGCAGTGCGGATCCCCAGCAAAACCCACGGGAGAGCGTCCACCCAGTCCGGATCATTAAGCCGTGGCTTCAGGGCATCCTTGAGTTGGCGGTGAAACCGTTCCACTAGTCCATTCACCTGCCGATGATATGCCGTCGTGTGTTGTAGGCGAACCCCCAGGAGGCGTGCCATGGCCGACCACAGTTCCGACGTGAACTGAGGCCCCTGGTCGGATGTTATGTCCAGTGGCACACCGAACCGGGCGATCCAGTGCGCCACCAAGGCTCGAGCACAAGTGGCCGTTGAGGAATCGGGTAGCGGAATGGCTTCAGGCCACCGAGTGAAGCGGTCCACGATGGTGAAGAGATAGGTCATGCCCTGGGACGGCGGCAGCGGCCCCGCGATGTCCACGTGAATATGGTCGAACCGCTACCGAGGGATGTCGTTGCACCTTAGCGGTCTGGCACGGGATGCAGGTGCGCACGCAATGTTCAACCTCCTTCCGCAGCCGGTGCCACATGAAGCGGGAGGTTACCAGGGCCGTTGTCGCCAGGATGGAGGGATGCGCAAGCCCATGAAGCACCTCAAACGCCCTGCGCCGCTAGGCGACGGGGACGATGGGTCGCGGAATTCCAGTGGACACATCGCACAGCAGCGTTGCGCCCCCAGGACCACAGACAACGTCCTCCAACTGCAGGCCCGAAACTGCCATACGATAGGTTGCCATCTCCTCGTCGACCAGCTGTGCGGCTGCCAGGGGGGAATAATTAATATCCACCGCAACGGAGAACCGCGTGGACTGCAGGTCGCGATAAGACGTCGGCCACCCTGTTGTACTTGCCCTCAACGAAACGGATGGAGGTGGTGTACTCGGACACATACGTCAACTGCCTCTGCTGCCGGGCCAACCGCGGGTCTGAAACCTTGGTGAACGCGAAGGTTAGCGGCTTGTGATCCGTAAATGCAGTAAAAGGCCTCTCCTCCAGGAAGTAGCAAAAGTGGCGTACGGCGAGATACAGGGCAAGGAGCTCGCGGTTGAAAGCGCTGTAACGGCGCTGAACACCACTGAGATGCCTGCTGAAGAAGGCAAGTGGCCGCCAACATCCGTTAACGAGCTGGTCCAACACTGCCCCAACCGCAACCTCAGAAGCGTCCACCGTCAGGGCGGTCGTGGCGTCCTTTCGTGGGTGGACGAGCATCGTGGCCCCAGCCAGGGCCTCTCGAATGCCGCTGTTGCTTTGTCGGAGCACTCAACTTCTCTGCAATGACCAGCAATCAGGTGGAAAAGCGGACGCATGATTGTGGCCGGTGCCGGCAAGAAACGGTGATAAAAGGTGACCATCCCCACGAACTCCTGTAGACCCTTAACTGTGGTCAGACGGGGGAACCTGCGGATAGCGTCCACCCTGGCCGGCAGAGGGATCACACCCTGTGGAGTTACGCGGTGGCCGAGGAAGTCGATAGCCTTCACCCCAAGACGGCACTTGGACGAGTTGATGGACAAACCAAAATCGCTGAGGCGCTGACACAGCCGGCGGAGGTGAATGCAGTGCTCCTGCCGCGAGCGACTGGCTACGAGTATGTCATCCAAGTACACGAATACGAAGTCCAGGCCGCGGCACACACAGTCCATAAGCCGCTGAAAGGTCTGCGCAGTATTCTTCAAACCAAACAGCATCTGTACAAACTCAATCCAAATGGCGTTATAATGGCTGTCTTCGGAATATCATCGGGGTGGACCGGAATTTGGTTGTACCCTCGCACGTGGTCCACCTTGGAGTACACCGATGTTCCGGCCAGATGGGCATTGAAGTCCTGAATGTGCGGGACCAGGTACCTGTCGGCAACGGTCGCATCAATCGGGCGACGGTAATACCCACACGGGCGCCAACCCCCTCCGCTTTAGGGACCATGTTGAGCGGTGATGCCCATGGGCTATCGGAGTGGCGCACGATGCCCATCGCCTCCATCAGGCAGAACTCCTCCCGAGCCAGACGAAGCTTGTTTGGCAGGAGACGACGCGCCCGGGCGTTCACAGGCGGGCCGGTAGTAGGAATATAGTGCTCCACCCGTGCTTGTGGGGTTCGAGGATGTCCGGAAAATACGCCAGTATGCGTGCGAAAGTCGCATCCACGGACGATGGGGCCATCAGGGCATGATACGGGATCACCAATGCGGAAGACCGGCTCCAGCGTGACGGAGTGCACCAGGCGCCGGCGCTTAACATCGACGAACAGTGAATGGGCTCGAAGGAAGTCGGCGCCCAGCAACAGCTGGGAAATGTCATCAATGACGAACTCCCACGAAAAGCAGCTGCGGCCAAAGTTGAGGGAGATGGTGCGAACCCCATAGGTGCGAATAGCAATCCCATTCTCCGCGGTGAGGAGGGGGCCCCTTTTGCCCGCACGGACGTCAGCGATGGAGGGAGGCAGAACACTCACTTCCGCACCAGTGTCCACGAGGAATCAACCCCCAGTGCGGCGATCCCGGGTGAAGACGCGATGAATATAACCGGCCGCCGAAGGATTCACTGACGACCAGCCCTTTCGTTTCCCGGGAACGAACAGCGTGACCGACATTGCCTTGCTGCAGCTCCCCAGCAAAGATGATAATAGCACCAACACTCTCTGCTGGCGTTGGGTGGAACTGCAGGCGTGCCGTGCTGAAATGACGTGCCTGCAGTGGAATGCCCGATGGCGGGCGGATTTTGCTGCGGGAGCCGGCTGGGGACAGCGGAGACGTGGTGGATAGCGGCCCCGACCTGCTCTGAGCCTCCCGACGCCGCGGTAAGGACGGCCAGCGATTCCAGGTCCCGCTGGCGGGACATCCACAGCTGGTCGGCGTGCTCGGCCAGCGCCTACATGTCGGTAAAGGGATCCTTGGCAAGCTGCAGGCGGATGTCGGGAGGGAGTTGCTGCAGGTAAGCAAATTTAAATAGGAAACGAGGTTCGTGGTCCCCCATTAGGGCGAGCATGTCCTCCAGGAGGGCAGACGGCCGGCGGTCGCCCAGACCTTCCATTTGAGAATCCGAGCTGCCCACTCAGATTCACTAAGGCCAAACCTCCTGATAAGGAATTCCTTAAGGCCCCTATATTTGTTAGTTAACGGGGGGCTCTATGGTAAGGCTTAACTTGCCTCGCAGTCGCTTGGTCAAACGCGCTGACCAGGTAAAAGTATTTTGTTTCGTCCACAGTTATCACTCGCACAGCAAATTGTGCCTCTCCCTGCTGGAACCAGATGTCAGGCTCTTCGGTCCACAGAGTAGGGAGTTTAAGTGCAACGGCATTGTTATCCATTACAACGTGTGATGAACGGCGGGGTCACCAGTTGTAGCGGGCTGGACGAGGTCAGGAAAAGGCCAGACGGCAGGCAATTTCAAACAGTAGTCTTTAATCACACAGCGAGAGCACACACACCCCGAGAGGGATCTCGGGAAACCCCGTGGCAGATCAACGCCCCTGTCCCTCAATAGCCGAGGGGGATGATCCAAGGAGTGGTCTAGCCCACACACTAACCAACCTTTTAGGTACGAACCGGATTCGAACGACGGCGTGTCATCCACAAGCGAACGGCCTGATTGAACGATTCCATCGCCAGTTGAAAGCCGCTCTGGCAGCCGGAGGTGACGCGTCGAACTGGAGTGAACGGTTGCCTCTGGTTCTGCTAGCATTCATATAGCGGTGAAAGCAGACCTAGGATGTTCGTCGGAGGAAATGGTTTACAGCACAACTCTGAAGCTGCCCGGCGAATTTGTCGAACCAATCCCCACAGATGGATCGTATGACCCAAACAGGTATGTCGGTCGATTACGGCGACATACACAGCTACTCAGGCCGACACCGACGCGGTAAACACCTGCAATGATCTACGTGCCTGCTGATCTCCAAAGCTGCACACATGTTTTGGTCCGACACGACGCCGTCCGCCGACCTCTTCAGCAAGCATACAATGGCCTGTACCAAGTCATCCAACGCCTACCTAAGAGTCTCGCAATCAATCGGAACAGAAAAACGGATACTGTATCCGTCGACCGGTTAAAGCCAGCATATGTCGAGAACCAACCGACAACCTCACTGCTCGGTAGCAGGCAAAGTCACAGGATACGAACACTTCTTGCAAAGACCTCCCACACTGCAGTACCAAACGAGATCAGGCCGTAAAATCAATCCGCCAGACCGTTATGGGGCAAGACAAAGCCAGGCAGTCGCCACCTTGTGTGACTTGGTGGCTAAGTGGGGAGCTGTGGCGACTTCATGCCCTCGTGGTTTTTAGGTACAGCTTGTTCCCGTTGCCTGGTAACGAGCAGCGCCACGTGAGGGTCGAGAGCTGAGAGAGAACTCCAAGAGGAGGAGATGCGCTGTGATGGATGTCTGTAAATTGTGTTGTGTCTTGGGTCTTTTTTTCTTGTGTGTATGACTGCAGAAACAACATTTCATTTGAGCCTCTATGAGGTTCAAGTGACAAATAAATTGTATTGTGTATTGTGTAAGAGCAGACGGACTAACAGGCTTAGCTGGTCACGAGGAGCAATGAGGAGATTTGATTAAACTAACCACAAGGTGTTTGGCAAAGCTTGGTGTCGCTTGTACTTTACTTTCGGACGTGAGATTTAGTGGATCCTACATTTTCTCCTCCATACTTCTCCTCCATACTATTAAAAATAAATTGGATAGTTATATGGATGGGAAAGGAATGGAGGGTTATGGTCTGAGCGCAGGTATATGGGACTAGGGGAGATTATGTGTTCGGCACGGACTAGAGGGGTCGAGATGGCCTGTTTCCGTGCTGTAATTGTTATATGGTTATATGGTTATACTTTGCTCTTGCCATCACTCTGATATAAGACCCATCATTTATTTATTTGCCTCTGTACTCCACAATCTGAGATTTGTAATAGAAAAATCACATGTGGTTAAAATGCACGTTGTCAGATTTTATTAAAGGGTATATTTATACATTTTGGTTTCACCATGCAGAAATTACAGCTTTGTTTATACATAGGTCCCCCCCTGTTCCCCCCCCCCCCCCCCCCCCCCCCCCATTTCAAGGCACCATAATGTTTGGGACATGGCTTCATAAGTGTTTGTAGTTGCTCAGGTGCGTGTTTAATTGCCTCTTTAATGTAGGTATGAGAGAGCACCTAGTCTTTCCTCCTGTCTTTCCATAACTATTGGAAACTTTTATTGCTGTTTATCAACATGAAGACCAAAGCTGTGCTAATGAGTCAAAGAAGCCATTATGAGACTGAGAAACAAGAATACAAATGTTAGAGAGATTTTACTTCTGAGTCACGTAAGTGACTACGTGAAGAGCCTGTCACCCGCATGTGCATCATTACGTCAAACACATGGCACGCTGGCTGGCTGGCTGGCGCGCAGCTCCAGCAGTGGTCCTTTTAAAAAGACCCCAGGTAAGTGCAGGAGCTTAGTCTGCGGGTGAAAAACTTTGTTCTATCGTTACAGCATGGAAAAGGTGAGGGTGAAGTCGTGGAAGACTGCAGGGAGAACCGCTTCAGAGGACCGTGGGAACCGTACGGTCAGCGGTCGGCAGTCAGTTTCACCATCGCGGTCGCTGACAGCTCAGCCAGCGACTTTGGGCTCGGTGCCCAAGGATAGCACTTTGCATACCCCGCGGGGGAAAGCAAAGTGCAAGTCCAACAGGATTGTAGACTCGGACGTGTCTGGCCGGTTGGATTCGCCTCCCAGAGCGGGAAGGTTGGCTGGACGACTTTCCCGAGTGGAGCATCTTATGGAGAAGATGCTCCAACAGAGTACGCTCCGTGGTCGGGAGTCGTACCACAGCGGGGCTCGGGGACCCGCAGCAGCGCCTGGTGCAGGGCTGCATTACGTCTCCCCATCCGAAGATGGGAGTGCGGACGAGTCCGGTGCGGGACCCGCGGGAAGCAGAGGTGCCAAACATGATATCCAAATTTGCGGTGCCGTCGCTTGTTGGAGAGCCGCTGAACGAAGAGCTGGCGGTAAGCATTAATTACCCGGTCTCCCACCAGCTGCAGGAGCAGGTTATGATGGAAACAACCATGCGGTACCACGCACCCAGCAACTGTGTGTCCCTGAAGGTACCGGTTGTAAATAGTTCCATATGGAACCATATCTGGTATTAAAACCCAGAATTGAAGCTGCAGAGGATTCTCCACCTGCTGGGGTCGGGAATGACAGCTTTCGCCAGGTCGGTGGACGGTGGCACATTGTCGGATGGTCAGCGGGACGCAATGGCATTGTTGTGCAATGCACACTTTGAAATCAATTGCTTTCGCAAGAATGCCATTCGTCCCGTTCTCAACCACAAGTTTGCGGGGTTGTGTAAAGCCAGCAATGTGCAGCCGCCAAACTTACTGTTTGGGGAAGACCTCTCCAGGCAGGTAAAAGACCTCGATGAGGAGGCAAAGGCTGTGGGACTACTTCGTGCTCCACCAGTGAACAAGCCGTCGTCGTCGTCATCGTTTCGTCGGCACCAACCATATTCTTCACCCAGCACAAGACCGGCTGTGCAACCAATGAGGTCGGGAAGAATTGAACCAAAGTCTTTTTTAGGACAAGGACCGACCCGACCCGACCCACAATGAAGATGCGCAGCTACCGACCACAAGCACCCCAAAACCCCAAACATCGGGAAGGAAATAACTGGCAAAAATCCATCTAGCACGGAGGTAGGTGGGTCTGGTTCACAGTGTAACATACCGGGTGTAGAATTATCGCATGTTGGTGGTAGGTTACGTTTCTTTTTGCATGAGTGGCGTTGGATAACTTCTGATTTGTTCATATTGCACAGTGTTGACGGGTTTAAAATAGAGTTTGCCGGCGCGCTGCTACCCACACAGCATGTTCCAAGCCGTACCTTTGTGCGTTCAAAAAGGGATGATTTGGTAGTTCAGGCTGAAATTGAAACTCTGTGTGAAAAAAGGGTAATTGAGAAAACTAGGCACAAGACACCAATTTGTGCCCAATATTTTCACCAGAGAAAAGAAGGATGGGGGGTGCCGCATTATATTGGATTTAACCCAATTAAACACTTTTGTGCAGTACAAACATTTCAAAATGGAAAGCTTTGTTACGGCCAAAAGTTAATTTCCATGGGATGTTATATGGCATGTATTGACCTTAAGGATGCTTATTATTCGGTCCCTATTCACAAGGAACACAGAAAGTTCCTGAGATTTAACTGGATGGGGCAGTTATGGCAATTTAAAGCACTGCCTAATGGGTTGACCTCTGCTCCTAGGCTGTTCACAAAAATATTAAAACCTGCGCTGGCTCTTTTATGAGCACATATAGTGATGGCTTATCTAGATGACATTCTGATCATAGGCAAAACTATGGAATTAGTTATTTCGGCAGTTTCAGCCACAAAACGTGTTTGAAAAGTTGGGGTTCCTGATCCATCCAGTAAAATCCAGGTTGACTCCATCCACTATCATGGATTACTTGGGATTTACTATTAACTCCAATCACCTGCTTGTGACTGCCCGAGGGCAAGAGATTGAAGTAAATAGAGTCCTGCAGCAATATGATTGCACAGAAGCTGCCTTCTATTCGACAAGTGGCAAGTTTAATTGGGAAATTGGGTGCTGCATTTCCAGCATCTAAATATGGACCTCTTCATTATCAACAATTGCAAACAGACATGGTGCAAGCACTTAAAAAATAATTTGGGCCACTTTGACAGGGCTATGCAATTATCAGTTGAAGTAATTGATGAGCTCCAGTGGTGGAAAGCCAATCTTGACCATTGTTCTGGCAATATTTCAATCGAAAGCCCTTCGGTGGTATTACAGACTGATGCAAGTGCTTTGGGGTGGGGAGCTACTGACACCGTTTCCAGCTACGGTGGCAGATGGAATGTGCATGAACTATCTTTTCTACAGGTGCATGGGGTAAACTATTTGGAGTTGCTCGCAGCCTTATATGGTCTGAAAGCTTATTGTGCACACAGACATCATCTGCATGTCCAGTTACAGATAGATAACACTACTGCAGTAGCATACATAAATCACATGGGTGGTATCAAGTCAGTATCCTGTGATAAATTGGCTAACCTCATTTGGCACTGGTGCATTATTCGGAACATTTGAGTTTCAGCAATCTACCTACCAGGTAGATTGGACACAGTGGCGGACACCAGGTCACGTAAATTCAATGACAACACAGAATGGGTGTTGAAGTATTTAACGACATTATTTCTAGGTATCGTACACCGGATATGGATTTGTTCGCTTCTAGATTAAACCATCAGTTACCAAAGTATGTTTTGTGGGAACCAGACCCAGGGGTTGTAGCTGTAGACGCGTTCTCGCTACACTGGGGAGGAATGTTTTTCTATGCATTCCCCCCATTCTGCCTCGTCACTCGCTGTCTGCAAAAGATTCAGCAGGACTCTGCCTCTGGCATTCTGGTAGTCCCTGACTGGCCCACTCAGCCATGGTACCCTCTCGTTCTTGGCATGGTGGTACAACCTGTGTGGAAGGTGCCTAAACACAGGTCATTGTTGACTAACCCCAGTTCGGGTGAAGTACATCCTCTGCATGATCGGCTGAATTTGTTAATTTGCAGGTTTTGAGAAGACCTTTCTTCGGACTGGGACTAGCTGATCGTACGGTGGATGTGTTAACTGCGGCGTGGAGAAGCAGTATGCAGAAACAATATGCATTGTATATCGGGAAGTGGGAATTGTTCTGTGCACAGTCCGAGATATTGTATGACGAAGTGCACATCACAGATGTTCTGGAGTTTATTTCAAAGTTATACCATGATGAGAAATTAAGCCACAGTGTTCTGAATAGTGCCAGGAGTGCGCTGTCATCATACTTGCAACCAAGCTCAGAACACCAGTCTGTGGGCTCTCACCCTTTAGTGTGTAAATTCATGAAGGGAGTTTTCAATTCAAACCCTCCTATGCCCAGATACACAGAAATGTGGGATGTAGGGGTGGTTCTTTATTCACTTTGCTCATGGTCTCCACCTTCTTCCCTGTCTCTACTCCGGCTTACGCACAAGGTGGTCATGCTGATGGCTTTAGTGTCAGCTCAGAGGGTCCAGTCCTTGCAAAAGTTGCGTATGGATAGGATGCTCACCTCTGATAGTGGGGTCACCTTTTTTGTTTATGACAACATCAAACAGAGTAGACCAGACTTAAATTACATTTCATGGCATACCCTGTGGATCCCGAGTTGTGTGTAGTTCGTTACCTCCGACAATATATTAAAGTCACTAAAGGGCTTAGAGGTTCGGAGTTGGCATTATTGAAGCCATAAGAAGCCACACAAGGGGGTTTCTACTCAGACCATTTCCAGGTGGCTTAAACTCGTTTTATTTCATGCGGGTGTGGATACTAAAATATTCAAATCTCATTCCACCAGGGCTGCTGCGATGTCCGTAGCAAGAAGCATGGACGTTCCATTAGACCAGATTCTGTCGGCTGCAGGATGGTCCTCAGCACGTAACTCCTCATAAAATAACATCTTATCTGCTCGAGTTCAAACAAATGTCTCAAATCTTTCGCCGGCGGTTCATTCTGCAGCAAGATAATGATCCAAAACATACAAGTCGAGAGAGTTGTCATTTGTCAGGATGGTCGTGATTACGTTTCAGAAGTTTTATAATAAACCCTTAGTGAAAAGGAGCGTGTTTGCTAATTCAGTTTTAAGTTCAGTTGTATAGTCCCTCTCGGGTAGAGAGGTGACCACCGTTGTATTGTTTGTTTTCTATATTAAATTGTTATTGTTCGAATGCCATGACTGAACAGTTTCCATTCTTCATTTGTCAACTATACTGTGTTTGACGCATGGACTCGTTCCACGGCATTGAGTCACAGAGCTTTAAAATCTTCACGTAGTCACTCACGTGACACCGGAGTAAAATAGTAAGATTAAACGAGAGCTTACCAGTTTGAAGTTGATCTTTATTTTATGAGGAGTTACGATGAGGGATTACGTGCCCTCCACTCCCAACCCTTCCTCATAAAGCTAACTGGTATTTCTAGTTTCTTGAATCTTACTATTCTTAGGTCAATCGGTTCCTGTCTGTGACCGATTGACTGTGACTGGCAGCAGCCTCTGCCTACAGCCTGTCTGTCATTTCTATCTTTTTTTAATTTTCAGTTAGTCCAAAGTCTGTTTTGGGGGGAAACTTTTACTTTTCTATGTGGGGGAGGGGGGCAGGGTAAGGGGGAAACCGTCTCCCAGTCTCTTCCTGGCGGGGACGCGACTATTTCTCCGAGTCGCGTCCTCGCTCCCCACCTCGTGGCCTACCAGCTGGATCGGAGCGGCCTTTCCTGCCAGGGACCGGGAACTGGACCGGGGCTGCTACAGCGGCGAGGCAGCGCTGGAGTCACCACGGAGCGGGCGATGCCTACCTGGGTTGCCGTTTGGAGCTCCGGAGCGTTGGGCCGCTGCTCCAACATCGTGGAGCTCTGGTGCAGAGAGCTTATAACGCGGGCGGCGCTGAACAACATCGTGGAGTCCTGGGGCGCCTTGCAGAGGGCCTACAGCAGCAGTCTCCACCCGGCGCGGCCTACGGACTTTGGGAGCCGCCGACTCCGGTAGGAGGGGGCCGACTCTGGTATCCACGCCGCTGAGGACGTCCCGCAGCCCCGACGTCGGACTTGTATCACACCGGCGAGCGGTCCTGGACATCGGGCCGCCCGTAGCTGCAACTGCGGAGGGCTTGGGGAGGCCATGACCACGAGGAACAGTGGAGGAAGAAGACTGACTTTGGTGCCTTCCCACACAGTGGGAAACTTTGATTCTGCTGTGTGGGGATGTTTTATGTCAAATTCTATAGTGTGTGTTCTTTATTTTTATTGTATGGCTGTATGGGAATTTCATTTCACTGTGCCATCTGGCACATGTGACAATTAAATGTATCTTGAATCTTGAATCCACACCGCTGCTTTGAACGTTGATGCGCATGCGGGCTGACGGGCTCTTCACGTAATCCCTCATCGTAACTCCTCATAAAATAAAGATCAAACTTCAAACTGGTAAGTTCTCGTTTAATCTTACTATTAGCCAAACCTTAGGCTTACCAAAATCAACTGTTTGGAACATCATTAAGAAGAAAGAGAGCACTGGTGAGCTTACTAATCGCAAAGGGATTGGCAGGCCAAGGAAGACCTCCACAGCTGATGACAGAAGAATTCTCTATTATAAAGAAAAATTCCCAAACATCTGTCCGACAGATCAGAAACCGTCTTCTGAACAAGTGTGGATTTGTCAATGACCACTGTCCGCTGAAGACTTCATGAACAGAAATACAGAGGCTACACTGCAAGATGCAAACCACTGATTAGCCACAAAAGGATGGCCAGGTTATAGTTTGCCAAGAAGTACTTAAGAGCAACCACAGTTCTGGAAAAAGTTCTTGTGAACAGATGAGATGAAGTTTAACTTATATCAGAGTGATGGCAAGAGCAAAGTATGGAGGAGAGAAGGAACTGCCCAAGATGCAAAGCATACCACCTCATCTGTGAAACACAGTGATGGGGGTGTTATGGCCTGGCATGTATGGCTGCTGAAAGGACTGGCTCACTTATCTTCATTGATGATACAACTGCTCATGGTATTAGCATAATAAATGAATGAGTGGCCAAGATCACCCGATCTGAACCCAATTGAGCATGCCTTTTATATGCTGAAGAGAAAACTGAAGGGGACTAGCCCCCAAAACAAACATAAGCTATAGATGGCTGCAATACAGGCCTGGCAGAGCATCACCAGAGAAGACACCCAGCAACTGGTGATGTCCATGAATCGCAGACTTCAAGCAGTCGTTACATGCAAAGGATATGCAACAAAATACGAAACATGCCTACTTTCGTTTACATGACATTGCTGTGTCCCAAACATTATGGTGCCCTGGAATGGGGGGGGGGGCTATGTATAAACATTGCTGTAATTTCTACATGGTGAAAACAAAATGTGTAAAAATGGCCTTTATTAAAATCTGACAATGTGCACTTTAACCACATGTGATTTTTTTTTGGATTTTTTTTTCTCTATTACAAATCTCAAATTGTGGAGTACAGAGGCAAATAAATAAATGATGGGTCTTTGTCCCAAACATTATGGAGGGCACTGTAAGTATAGATGTGTATGCTACAAAGTAAGGGGTCTAGTTGGAGTGCTACATTTCAAGAAGAAATTATATTTTTCCATTTTCTGATTATTAAACTGCATGATACAGATTTTCAAATTGGAAATTATGATTGAGTACCTAATGATAAAATCCAATTAAAGTTTCTTCACTCATTCTGTAGTTAATTAATTAATACTGATTCCTGTATGTACTCACATTTTTACAGAACATATAATTTACTCCTGCAGGTTTTACCAGATCCGTGCAATAATGAAGCTGCCTCCCAGAGTTCCTCACAAATTGGAGGCAAGTCTACTGAATCCAGCAGGTAGGAAACAGCTATAAATGCTTTCAAATTGTAAATTATGATTGAAGTGTTCAAAATGGTTTATCCCAAATTACAACAAAGCATGATATGAGCATGACATAGAACGACCTTCGAAGGCCAAAGAAACTCTGAAGTCTTAATAGATAGCTACTCAAAGAGCGTTGCCCAAGACTTTTTATATCTTAATACCTCTTTGACGCAAGGATTCTATCTTCGTGCTACGTGGTCAGAGGCTAACATTTTTAATGATGCCTTGCTATTTTGACACTTAAATAATAAGTACATGGATTTATTTTGAAAGCATATCATATTTTCCATATGTGTCGTTTTACAATACTGCACAGAAAAATGTGACAAAGGGAGTTATATTTCTAATTTCTTCAAAAATGCTGACTAGTACTTTATCGAGTTCATGACTAGCATAGTATCAACAAAAAATATAAGAAAAGATAGCATATTAATGACAATGGCATCAGAAGACACACATTCATTTTGTGTAACGGTTGTCGTGTGGTGTCCACCAGTGACCTGGTTGGCACAGTAAGTGCATGCATTTCTTATTCCTTTCTATGTTGATGAATACCACATGGAAAAATAAAGTTCCAAACACCGTTTCCACTTCATTCGCCTGATCATGTAGTAGAATACTTCATCCATCTGAGTGGACACTGCAACGCGCGTTACACATCATAAACACAAACGTACGTTGTGGTGGATACTAAAAGGTTTGGTGTCCCAGAAAACGAACGTTTCGTTATTAGCTAAAACCAAACATTTTCACCAATGTGATCCCAGTCTATATTGGGAAAGTTGCTGCATTAACTTTCCAAATATAGACTGGGAAAATCATAGCGTGGCTGGTTTAGATGGGGTGCAATTCCTCAAAAGTGTTCTGGAGCGTTTTCTTAAGCGGTATGTAGATGCCGCCACACGTGAGAGTCCAACGCTGGGTCTAGTATTGGGAAATTGGGAAGGGTATGTTAATGAAGTGTGTGTGGAGGAGACTTTTGGAACCAGTGACCACAGTTCGATTAGGTTTAAGATAGTTATGGATAGGGACGGACTGGGTCCACATGTTAAAATGCTCAACTCTGGTAAGGCCAACTTTGAGGGTATGAGGGAAGGTCTCGGACTGGAGCAGGTTATTTGAGGGGAAAGGGACATCGGCCAAGTGGGATGTTTTTAAAAGTGTACGTTCCCGTTAGAGTGAAGGGCAAAGCAGGCAAACATAAGGAAGTTTGGCTGACGAGGAAAATTGAGACATTAGTCAAAAACAGGAAGGATGCATAGGACAGGTATAGGCAGCCGGGATCAAGTGCTTCCCTGGAGGAGTTTCTGGAACTAAGGAGTAAACTAAAAAAGGATATCAGAAGGGGAAAAATGGGTCAGGAGATAGCTGACGGGTAGCATTAAGGACAATCCCAAAAGATTTTATAAATACACAAGTGCAGACCAGTTGGGTCTGCTCCCCCAGCGCACCCGTAGCCCCCACGGGAGGCATGGGGGGCAGAGAGGGAGGGGGGTAGAGTTTGAGGGGGGGGGGGGGCGTCATCACAGGGGAGCTGGATCCCGAACACAATACTCCCTCGCTCTTCGCAGGGCCAAAGTGGGGGGGACGTCAGCAAGAAGACAGACAATTTTTTTCCAACATTGTGATATATGATAAGAGGAAAAAAGGTAACTAGAGAGAGAATGGGACCTCTCAGGAATCACCTCTGTGTGGAACCACAGGAGATGTGCAAGGTACGAAATGAGTATTTCTCCTCTGTATTTATGGAGGAGAAAGACAGTAGGACGGTGGAAATTGGAGCAGTCACTGGAAGTGTTTTGAGAGCACTCAGGGTTACTGTCGTGTTTGAAGGTAGGCAAATCTCCAGAGCCTGATCAGATATATCCGAGGACATTGCGGGAAACTAGAGTGGAAATTGCGGAGCCCTGATTGAAATTTACGAGTCGTCCTCAAATACAGGAGAGGTGCCGGAAGACTGGAGGGAGGCAAATGTTGTGCCTCGTTTCAAGAAGGCCTGCTAGGAAAATGCTGGGAACTATAGGCCGGTGAGCATAACATCTGTAGTTGGTAAGTTACTGGAGAGTATTCTGGGGGATTTGATTGGGCAAGGGCGGATTCGGGATAGTCAACATGGTTTTGTACGTGATAGGTCATGTCTCACAAATCAGATTTTTTTTTTAAACGCGACCAAAAAGGTCGTTGAGGGCAGAGCTGTAGATGCTGTGTACATGGACTTCAGTAAGGCGTTCAACAAGGTTCCGCAAGGTAGGCTGCTCTGGAAGGTTAGATCGCGTGGGATCCAAGGAGAGATAGCCGAATGGATAGCAAATTGGCTCCATGGAAGGAAGCAGAGGGTGATGGTGGAAGATTCCTTCTCAGACTGGACGCCTGTCACTAGTGGTGTGCCTCGGGGTTCGGTGTTGGGCCCATTACCGTTTGTCTTCTCCATCAATGATTTGGATGAGAACATACAGGGCAAGATTAGCAGGTTTGCTGATAGAAAAGTTAGTAGTCTTGCAGATAGTGAAGATGGTTGTGAAAGATTGCAGCAGGATCTGGATCGATTGGCCAGGTGGGCGGGAGGAATGGTTGATGGAATTTAATATAGAAGAGTGTGAGGTGTTGCATTTTGGGATGTCGAACAAGGGCAGGAGCAACACAGTAAATTATATGCCTCTGGGTAGTGTTGTAGAGCAGAGGGATCCAGGAATACAGGTGCATGATTCCTTGAAGGTCGAGTCACAGGTAGATAAGGTGGTCAAAAAGGCTTTTGGCACTTTGGCCTTCATCAATCAGAGTATTGAGTTTAGAAGTTGGGAGGTCATGTTGCAGTTGTATATGACGTTGGTGAGACCGCATTTAGAATATTGTGTTCAGTTTTGGGTGCCATATTATAGGAAAGATATTGTCAATTCAATTCAATTCAATTCAACTTTAATGTCATTGCACAAATACTGAGTATGGGTACAACGAAATGCAGTTTTGCGTCAGTCCGTAGTAGTAGTGCAATATAGAAATTTAAAAAAAAAGAGGATACAGAATAATCAAAAATACAGAATAATTAAACAATGGGGACGGAGGGACCGGAGGAATCTATCGGCGGGACTCCGAGTTCAGCAATGCGACGGTATAATTGTAGAAGCTGTTCCTCATCCTACTGGTACGAGACCTGAGGCTCCTGTACCGCCTCCCTGATGGGAGGAGGGCAAACAGTCCATGGTTGGGGTGGGAGGGGTCTTTAATGATCTTCCCAGCCCGTTTCAGACACCGTTTTCGGTGGAGGGCATCCATGGCAGGGAGTTCAGAAAGGGTTCAGAATGATTTACAAGGATGTTGCTAGGACTAGAGGGTGTGAGATATACGGAGAGGTTGAGTAGGCTGGATCTCTATTCCATGGAGCGCAGGAGGATGAGGGGAGATCTTATAGAGGTATACAAAATCATGAGAGGAATAGATCGGGTAGATGCACAGTCTTTTGCCCAGAGTAGGGTAATCGAGGACTAGAGGACATAGGTTCAAGGTGATGGGGAAAAGATTTAATAATCCAATGGGTAACTTTTTCACACAAAGGGTGGTGGGTGTATGGAACAAGTTGCCGGAGGAGGTAGTTGAGGCTGGGACTATCCCATCGTTTCAGAAACAGTTAGACAGGTACATGGATAGGACGGGTTTGGAGGGATATAGACCCAGCACAGGCAAGTGGGACTAGTGTAGGTGGGACATTGTTGGCGAGTTGGGCCAAAGGGCTTGTTTCCACACTGTATCGCTCTATGAGTCTATGACTATAGCACCAGAGACTGGGGATTGATCCTGACTATAGGTATTGTCTATATGGAGTTTGTACATCCTCCCTGTGACTGCGTGGGTTTTCTCTGGGTGCTCCTGTTTCCTCCCAGATTCCAAAGATGTGCAGGTTTGTAGGTTAATTGGTTTCTGTAAGTAAATTGTCCCTAGTGTGCAAGATAGAACTATTTTGCAAGATGGAACTATAATCCATTTCCTGGACTTTTGCTCTCACCCTCCTCCTCCCAGGCAGAACTGAAAAAGATTCCCTTCACCCGAATAGCCTCCACATTCAGCATATCACCCATCACCTTTTTCACCAGCTGCAACAGAATCCCATGTCCATATCCATGCCATCAGTTCAAATCAATTTTAATTCTTCAGATCTATCCTGTTGGTCTCTGACCTGCCTATTGAACTTGCTCGACCTCTTGCTTTAACCTCAATATTTGCCTCAACTTTCTCATCAGGCAGAAATGTGAGGAAGTCTAACATGGGCAGGACCTACACAGTGAATGGTAGGGCTTTGGGGAGTGTTGTAGAGCAGAGGGATCTAGGAGTGCAGGTGCATAATTCCCTGACGATGGGATTGCAGGTAGATGGGGAGGTCAAAAAGGCTTTTGGCACATTGGCTTTCATCAGTCAGAGTATTAAGTATAGAAGTTGGGAGGTCATGTTGCAGTTGTATAAGACGTTGGTGAGGCTGCATTTGGAGTATTGTGTTCTGTTCCGGGCACCATGTTATTGGAAAGATGTTGTCAAGCTAGAATGGGTACAAAGAAGATTTACGAGGATGTTGCCAGGACTAGAGTGGAGAGGTTGAGTCGGCTGGGACTCTCCTTGGCAGGGCCGGATTTAGATGAAGAGAGGCCCTAAGCTGTTCCACTTGTGAGGTCCCCTCCGTGTTGGTTTTCAGCGCTGCCGGCGAGGCAGCGACCGGACAGCCATGGAGCCAAATCTCCCACAATTCAAAGCGAGGGAGAAAGTGCCCAGCGCCGACCAGTTGCAGTGCGCATGCGCAGGGCGGCTGGTGATGTGCTGGCCGTGGTTGTGCGCATGTGCAGGGGGAGGACGTACAGGCCGCAGCAATGCGCATGTGCAAGGCGGCCTGCCGTGCCGGCGGATGAGGAGCGAGCGGAGCCCGGCGGCCCGGACAAGGATAGCAAGGGGAGATGGAGAGAGAGAGATAGTGAGGGGGGCCGCCCAGAGTTGAGCGGTAGGCATCCTGCCTTGGCCGGAGGCCCCCTAGATTTCGAGGCCCTAGGCTTCATCCTATGAAGCCTGGTGGTGAATCCGGCTCTGCGAGGCCCCCCTAGACCTCGAAGCCCTGAGCTTAAGCTTGTCTAGCTTGTAGATAAATCCGGCCCTGCTCCTCGGAGTGCTTGGAATCCTTGGATTGTTAAGGGTTTGAACACGCTACAGCCAGGAAATATGTTCCCAATGTTGGGGGAGTCCAGAACCAGGGGCCACAGTTTAAGAATAAGGAGTAAGCCATTTAGAACGGAGACGAGGAAACATTTTTTCTCACAGAGAGTGGTGAGTCTGTGGAATTCTCTGCCTCAGAGGGCGGTGGAGGCAGGTTCTCTGGATGCTTTCAAGAGAGAGCTAGATAGGGCACTTAAAAATAGCGGAGTCAGGGGATATGGGGAGATGGCAGGAACGGGGTACTGATTGGAGATGATCAGCCATGATCACATTAAATGGCGGTGTTGGCTCGAACGGCCGAATGGCCTACTTCTGCACCTATTGTCTATTGCAGGAGGATGATCTTATAGAGGTGCATAGAATCATGAGGAGAAAAAATCGGCTAGATGCACAGATGCGCTCGTGCCCTGAGTAGGTGAATCGAGGACCAGTGGACATAGGTTTAAGGTGAAGGGGAAATGATTTAATTGAAATCTGATGTGTAACTTTTTCACTCAAAGGGTGGTGGGTGTATGAAACAAGCTATCCGAGGTAGTCGAGGCAGGGACTATTCCAACGTTTAAGAAACGGTTAGACAGGTACATGGATAGGGCAGGTTTGGAGGTATATGGACCAAATGCAGGCAGGTGGGACTAGTGTAGCTGGGACATGTTAGCTGGTGTGGGCAAGTTGGGCTGAAGGGCCTCTCTCCACGCTGTATCATTCAATGACTACCACTTAGGATCCCATCTTCCTGACATACTGGTTTAAACCCTTCCACGTAGCAGTAGCACATCTCCATGATATTGCCCTCCCCTCCCCCTCTCCTCTTCAGGTGCAGCCAGCCACTCTTGTACAGGTCACCTCTGACCCAGAAGAGTTGTCAATGGTCCAAGAATCTGAACCCTCCTTCCTGCACCTTCTCCTCAGCCATGCATTAATTTGCCTTATTCACCTAGTCCAACTCGTACTAGCCTACTACCATTGTTATCACGTCATAGGAGAGATTACAACCCTTGAGGCTTGCTATTTACCCTATTGCTTAACTATATATTCCTTCTGCACATCATCATGCCCATTTCTTCCAATGTCGTTGGTAACCTCCCCCTTCTGCTTGATTTATGCAAATACTATTTAATAACTTGTTTCCTCTGTGTGCAACGATCGTGGAAACAGAATTAATCAAGGACATCAAAAGGGAATTGAGTGAGAATAGTTTCGTGGACTAATGGGAAATACCAGGGTAATAGGATTGATTGATTAGTTATACCAAGAGTCAGCATGGATGTGATGAGATGAAAAGGCTCCTTCTCTGCTGTTGCAATTCTACAATTTTCTCCACTTCCTGGCTAATAAAGGATATTACTGTCAAAAGCAGCTGCTGTTTATCAGCACTAAAAAGAAAATAGCTTTCAAATTTGAAGCAATCAGATACTCTCATGGGTAGAAAGAAATATATATCTTTCATTAAAGAAACAACTACAGCATTACACATTTCTTGTATGTTATATTAAAATATAGTCAATTTAAAATTCCTTTTGAGAACAAAAGTCTCCTTGTGTGGCGCCACCCGGTGGTTAGGCCACTTTTATCCGCCGGGATCGAGCAGCACGGCTCATGCACATGGGCGGGCTCGATGATCGCAAGCCGTCGGTGCTCATGAGCGAAATGCTCACACTAATGGACGGTGATCAGCCCTGTCCCCTGTTTGAACACGCCTTTCTGGAGCAGATGCCGGACCACATCCGCCTGCTCCTCGCGGGTGAGAATTTTAAAGTCCCCCTGTAGCTAGTGGAACGTGCGAATGAGCTGTTGCAAGCAGCAGGGCGGCGGTTCGCTTGATCGGGTGTAGGCAGTGTGTTGGAAGGCCCAGCGACCAGGCCCTATATCCACCGGGAGTTTGGCTGCGCCGCCGGTCCCAGGTGAGGCCGGTAAAGGGAAGTGGTGTTACTATCATCAATGCTGGGGTTCCGCGGCCCGTCAATGCCGCCCGCCCTGTACGTTTCCAGGAAATGCCGGGGCCAGTCGCCAGTAATCGCTGACGGTCGGCCAGATACACCACCTCTATTCTTGGGACCGTATTCGGGACGACTGTTCCTCGTTGATATGGGGTCGGGAGTTAGTGCTTTGCCCCCATCGGGGGTCGACACTCGTTCCAGGAAGCGGAGGCCCTCGTTAATCGCAGAAAATGGCAGCTCCATACGGACTTATGGGGTTCACACGATCCCGCTCATCTTTGACTCCTGCCATTTTACCTGGCTGTTCACGGTTACTGACGTCTCCCAGTCGTTGCAGGGTGCCGATTTCCTCCGGCTCAATCCCTGTTGGTGGATGTGAGGGGGCAGATATATAGAACTTTGGGAGAACCCTCCCCAGTCCCGTGTGAGCTGTTCTTTGTTTAACTCAATAACACGTGTCTCGCTATACTTGAATATTGTCTTGCTGCTTTGTAAAACTTGCTGGTTGATATACTTTTTATTTTATTTTCCAGCTTCTGAACTTGCCTTTCCTGCCACGGTCCAAGATTGTACAGCCTGCAGTAAAACCTTTCAGATTCTTTATAAAAATGAAGAGATTGTTGTTAATGATGTGTTACTCCTCAAAATTAAAATGTTGCTTGATAGCAAAAAGGTAAACAATCAATTTAATTTCAGATGCTATTTAACATTTAAAATCACAATATTGAAAAGCTAGATTGTTTTAATAAATACTAGCAATAATACGAATTATAAGTTTTTTTTAATGATGTTGTCCAACAATGACATTTTATTATATGAGATTCATATAATGTTTAGTCATGAGCTCTATGCAGTAAGTTAAGGAAAAGCGACATATGGGATATATTATAGAGGATTTGGCCAAAATGGCCATGAAACTATTTGAGAAAAGGAAACAGAATTAATCTTGGGTGAGTATGGAATGTCATTCATGCATCCAACAATAATGGGAACACTCAATGATAAATTAATTCCGAACTTGGATAATTAGTTACTTAATAGTAGAAAATAGGTGCAGGAGGCCATTTGGCCCTTCGAGCCAGCACCGCCATTCAATATGATCATGGCTGATCATCCAAAATCAGTGCCCCGTTCCTGCTTTTCGATGCTTCCCCCATATCCTTTAATTCCATTAGCCCTAAGAGCTAAATCTAACTCTCTCTAGAAAACAGCCAGTGAATTGGCCTCCACTGCCTTCTGTGGCAGATAATTCCGCAGATTCACAGCTCTCTAGGTGAAAAAGGTTTTCCTCATCTTAGTCGTAAATGGCCTACCACTTATTCTTAAAGTGACCCCTGATTCTGGATTCCCCCAACATCGGGAATATGTTTCCTGTATCTAGCCTGTCCAATCCCTTAAGAATTTTATATATTTTTATTAGATCCCTCCTCATTCTTCTAAAATCCAGTGAATACAATCCCTGTAGAGCCATTCTTTCATCATATGTCAGTCCTGCCATCCCAGGAATTAACCTGGTGAACCTAAGCTGCACTCTCTATATAGCAATAATGTCCTTCCTCAAATTAGGAGACCAAAACTGCACACAATACTCCAGGTGTTCTCACTAGGGCCCTGTACAACTACAGTCGGACCTCCTTGCTCTTGATTCAAATCCTCTCGCAATGAAGGCCAACATGCCATTAGCTTTTTTGCACTGCCTGCTTTACCTGCATGCTTACTTTCAGTGACTGTCACTGTTAGACGTGTTTATTGACGCTTATTGACCCGGCTTCCAAACCACCCCCCACTCGCAAGGTGAACCAGCAAGCCCTTCGATACCCACCGCATGGTCCAGTTGACATGGCTGTTGTTGCAACTCACATGCAGCACGAGTTAGAACAGAATAGCCAGGATTCATTCAATTCTATCCTGATTAAATTTGTAGGTAATTTAATGAAGAAAAAGCAACATAGTGGTGCAGCCAGTAGAGCTACTGCCTCACAGCTCCATCAACCCAGATTTAAGTGTGTGGAGTTTGTGCATTCTCTCTGTAACTGCATAGGTTTCCTCCTGCGAGTTCAAGTTTCTTCCATATCCCAAAGAGTTGCGGGTTGCAGATTAATTAGCCAGTGAAAATTGCCCCTTGTGTGTAGGTGAGTGGTAGACTCTGGGGAGAGGGCGGGGTAGTTGGTGGGAATATGGGGAAAATAAAATCAGATCCGTATTGGATTAGTGTAAATGACTGCTTGTGTTTTGGCATAGACTTAGTGGACCAGACAGCCTGTTTCCATGCTCTGATTGTAAGGCAACGAGGATAGTGCAGGAGATATGTGTAGATGGAGAGATGAGGCAAAACTTCTTGCACTTAAGATTTTTAATAAATGAAATGCAATATCTAAAAGAATAATCGAACTTTCAGAAGTTAAGTAGATATTTAGTTCAGGATGGAGACAAAGACGGCAGATTTCAGAATTTTGGAGACGAGGGAGAAAGTTGTCATGGGTATGGGCCTCAATTGGACATTTTTCTATGTTAGCACATGTATGACAGACCAAATGTGTACAGTATGACAATGTAATTGAGAAACACGCTTTTAGGAAGGAGCGATTGAGAGCATTGGTGCAATGTAGGACTGGAGTTTATCAAACAATAAAACTTGATCCATTATCTTTGGTTGATGTTATCAATGGAAATCATGTTGGTAAGAAAGACACTGGATATGAAATGCAGTGAGTGGTGACACAAGGATTAATACTATAACTTCTTACATGGGGAAAATAAGCAACTGTTAAGTGGAAATACTTCTGGTTCTTTTAATGATGGAAATTCCACGTCTGCTCATCTTCTTCGTGCAAACTACCGTGCCCTCCATAATGTTTGGGACAAAGACCCATAATTTATTTATATGCCTCTGTACTCCACAATTTGAGATTTGTAATAGAAAAAAAATCACATGTGGTTAAAGTGCACATTGTCAGATTTTAATAAAGACCATTTTTATACATTTTGGTTTCACCATGTAGAAATTACAGCAGTGTTTATACATAGTGTTCCCCCCCCCCCCCCCCCCCCCATTTTCAGGGCACCATAATGTTTGGCACATATCACTGTCATGTAAATGAAAGTAGTCATGTTTAGTATTTTGTTGCATATCCTTTGCATGCAATGACTACTTGAAGTCTGCGATTCATGGACATCACTAGTTGCTGTGTGTCTTCTCTGGTGATGCACTGCCAGGCCTGTATTGCAGCCATCTTTAGCTAGACCCTTCAATTTTCTCATCAGCATGTAAAAGGCATGCTCAATTGTGTACAGACCGGGTGAGTGACGGCCACTGAAGAATATACCATTTTTAACTTTGAAAAACCCCTTTGTTGCTTTAGCAGTATGTTTGGGATCATTGTCTTGCTGTAGAATGAACCGCCGGCCAATTAGGCTGTGGGCCGAGCATCGAAAATGTGTCCAGAATTTAATTTTTGTGACCCATGTCTGGGAATTACTTGAAATTTGGCACAGATTTAGATAAAATATAATATAATTGAGAAGGAAATCTCAACTCGTCAGTGCCAAAAGTTGCATATTAATTAATTAAGCTAATTAGAAAATGAGATTGGCTGGAGCAAGATGGCGCCTGCCTGCAGCGACTTTTGCGGAGCTCCGGAAAATAAAAGGCTCAACTACAACTTCCAACAACTTACCTGGATCAGAAAAACGGCAGAAATCGGTGACGTTTCGGACAAGCTGCTTGAGCACCTCAAGGCTCTCGCAATTTCGCGATCTCCCGCAGCTGCGGGAACCCCGGACTTTAAACTTTCCCACGCTGGCTGTGGAACTCCAGACCCGACTGAGGATCCCAGGTACGGTACCTGGAGACCCCAGGATGACCCCCAGAGCCGACGGGCTGGATCTCCCAGGAACAACGGAGCTGGAGTTGCCGGCTTTGAAGGAACCCCCGTTCGTTACGGAGCTGGAGCTGCCGTCTGAGGGAAGGTCCAGCAAGTACAGTACCTGGAAACAAAGGGGAAGCCTCCATTGTGTCCGGAAACGTGGCCGACGGGCAGGACTCCAGGTCAGAATGAAGCGCAGGGGACTTCGGCCCCCTCTCCCTACTATCCTACTGGCTAATGTACAGTCCCTTGAAAATAAAGTGGAGGACTTAAGGGCAAAACTGCTTTATCAAAGGGAGCTGAGGGAATGCTCTGTGTTCTGTTTCACAGAGACATGGCTCACCCACAGCTCCCCAGACTCAGCGGTCCAGCCTGAAGGGTTCTCCATCCATCGTATGGACCGTACCCTGGCATCTGGGAAAGGGAGAGGAGGGGGCGTCTGCCTCATGGTCAACTCTGCGTGGTGTTCCGACGTGGCAGTCCTGTCCAACTCCTGCTCTCCACACCTCGAACATCTGGCGGTCCCTTCTACCTCCCAAGGGAATTCACCTCCATTATCCTGACCGCGGTCTACATCCCCCCCCAGGCAGACGTCCGTCTGGCACTGGAGGAGCTGCACGCCGTGGTCAACAAACACCAGACGTCTTACCCCGAGGCATTTCCCAATCAGAAACCTTGGATGAACTTTGAGATCCGCATTCTTCTAAAGTCCAGACACAGGGCATTTATGTCCGATGATACAGTGGCCTACATGAAGTCCAGATACGACCTTGGTAAGGCCATCAAAAAGGCCAAAAGGGACTTCTGCTCCAAACTGGAGGATGAGACAGATGTTCGGCAACTGTGGCGGGGCCTGAATGCAATCACCTCCTACAAGGCGAAACCAGGAGGCAGCTCGAATGTCGGTGAAACATCACACCCTGACGAGCTCAATGCGTTTTATGCACGCTTTGACAGGGAGAATACTGATGTGCCTTCCCGATTCCCCCATTCGCTGTGATGGCATTTCAGTCTGTCACAGAGGCCGACGTCAGGAAATCCTTCAGAGGGGTGAACCCCCGAAAAGCACCTGGTCCTGATGGTATACCCGGTCGTGTTCTAAAAACCTGTGCGGACCAACTGGCGGGAGTTTTTACGGACATTTTCAACCTCTCACTTCTGAGGTCTGAGGTCCCCACCTGCTTTAAAAGGGCATCAATTATACCGGTGCCCAAGAAGAGTAAGGTGGCGTGCCTCAATGACTATCGACCAGTGGCAATAACGCCGGTGGTGATGAAGTGCTTTGAGAGGCTGATCATGGAGCAAATCAACTCCTACCTCGACAAAAACCTGGACCCACTGCAGTTCGCTTACCGCCACAACAGATCAACGGTGGATGCGATCTCGCTGGCCCTCCACTCCGCACTGGATCACTTGGACAACAAAAACTCATATGTCAGGCTGTTATTCATCGATTACAGCTCGGCATTCAACACAATCATCCCCTCCAAACTGGTTACCAAACTCGCAGAACTGGGTCTCTGCGCATCCCTCTGCAACTGGATCCTCGACTTCCTCATCCACAGACCACAGTCTGTTTGTATTGGTGGAAATGTGTCAGCCTCGATAACAATCAGCACGGGAGCACCTCAAGGCTGCGTGCTCAGCCCCCTGCTGTACTCACTCTATACCCATGACTGCGTAGCCAACCACAGTGCAAACTCCATCATCAAGTTTGCTGACGACACCACTATTGTGGGGTGTATCACTGATGGGGATGAGTCAGAATATAGAAGGGAGATCGAGCAACTGTCCATATGGTGCCAGCCCAATAACCTGGCCCTCAACACCAGCAAAACCAAGGAACTGATTGTGGACTTTGGAAGGAGTAGGAGGGGGACCCACAGACCCATTTATATCAACGGGTCGATTGTTGAAAGGGTCAAGAACTTCAAATTCCTGGGCGTGCACATCTCTGAAGATCTTTCCTGGTCCGAGAACACTAACGCAATTATCAAAAAAGCTCATCAAGATTCAAGATTCAAGATAGATTTAATTGTCACATGTGCCAGATGGCACAGTGAAATGAAATTCCCATACAGCCATACAATAAAAATAAAGAACACAACACACTATAGAATTTGACATAAAACATCCCCACACAGCAGAATCAAAGTTTCCCACTGTGTGGGAAGGCACCAAAGTCAGTCTCTTCCTCCACTGTTCCCCGTGGTCAGGGCCTCCCCAAGCCCTCCGCAGTTGCAGCTACGGGCGGCCCGATGTCCAGGACCGCTCGCCGGAGTGATACAAGTCCGACGTCGGGGCTGCGGGACGTCCTCAGCGATGTGGACCCGGAGTCGGCGGCTTCCAAAGTCCGCAGGCCGCGCCGGGTGGAGACTGCTGCTGTAGACCCTCTGCAAGGCGCCCCAGGACTCCACGATGTTGTTCAGCGCCGCCCACGTTGGAAGCTCTCCGCACCAGAGCTCCACGATGTTGGAGCAGCGGCCCAACACTCCGGAGCTCCAAACGGCGACCCAGGTAGGCATCGCCCGCTCCGCGGTGACTCCAGCGCTGCGCCGCCGCTGTAGCAGCCCTGGTCCGGTTCCCGGTCCCCGGCAGGAAAGGCCGCTCCGATCCAGCTGGTAGGCCGCGAGGTGGGGGGCGAGGACGCAACTCGGAGAAATAGTCGCGTCCCCGCCAGGAAGAGACTGGGAAACGGTTTCCCCCTTACCCTGCCCCCTCCCCCACATAGAAAAGTTAAAAGTTCCCCCACAAAACAGACTTTGGACTAACTGAAAATTTAAAAAAAGATAGAAATGACAGACAGGCTGTAGGCAGAGGCTGCTGCCAGTGCAGCGCCCCTACAACCCCTCAGCGCCCCTACGTCCCTCAGCGCCTCTACTTCCTGAGAAGATTACGGAGAGTCGGTTTGTCAAGGAAGACTCTCTCTAACTTCTACAGGTGCACAGTAGAGAGCATGCTGACTGGTTGCATCGTGGCTTGGTTCGGCAATTTGAGCGCCCTGGAGAGGAAAAGACTAGAAAAAGTAGTAAACACTGCCCAGTCCATCATTGGCTCTGACCTTCCTTCCATCGAGGGGATTTATCGCAGTTGCTGCCTCAAAAAGGCTGGCAGTATCATCAAAGACCCACACCATCCTGGCCACACACTCATCTCCCTGCTACCTTCAGGTAGAAGGTACAGGAGCCTGAAGACTGCAACAACCAGGTTCAGGAATAGCTACTTCCCCACAGCCATCAGGCTATTAAACCTGGCTCGGACAAAACTCTGATTATTAATAACCACTTTCTGCTATTTGCACTTTATCAGTTTATTTATTCATGTGTGTATATATTTATATCATGGTATATGGACACATTTATCTGTTTTGTAGTAAATGCCTACTATTTTCTGTGTGCTGAAGCAAAGCAAGAATTTAATTGTCCTATACAGGGACACATGACAATAAACTCACTTGAACTTGAGATTTTTAAAAAGCGCCATCTAGTGTTCAATGCTCATATTACTCCATGGGATCCTCATTCTATGCTGCTGTCTATTTAAACCACATATTAGTGTGTGTATATGTATATATGTCAGTGTGTGTGTATATATACACACACACATATATATATTTATTCCTTTATTCCTTTGAAACCTTGCTATTGTTTTGATGTAATTAAGAGGCAGCCATGATCCCAAAGTGCTCGCTGCCTAGCTACCACGAAACGAAGCGCATAATTGATCAATTGGCGTCCGATGCAATGTCAAACGTGCATTGATTGGACAATTACTACTCGGAGAATTGGATGTTTTTCTCATATTTTAAAAATATGTGCAGGTTTTGTTCTTGACGAGTTTCAGGAATGATTTCTATAATATTTTTACACAATGTTAAAAATCAAGGTAATTACGTGATTGGGGTCACGAACTGAAATGAAAAAGCACCTCGGCCCACAGCCTAAATGATTATTTGAGGCGTTTGTTTGAACCAGCAGATAGGATGTTACTATAAACGTATTCATTTATTATGCTACTACCATCAGCAGTTGTATCATCAATGAAGATAAGTGAGCCAGTACTTTCAGCAACCATACATGCCCAGGCCATAACACCCCCGCCACCGTGTTTCACAGATGAGGTGGTATGCATTTGATTTTGGGCAGTTCCTTCTCTCCTCCATACTTTGCTCTTGCCATCACTCTGATAGGTCAATCTTCATCTCATCTGTCTACAAGACTATTTTCTAGAACTGTGGTTGCTCTTTTAAGTACTTCTTGGCAAACTGTAACCTAGCCATCCTATTTTTGAGGCTAACCAGTGGTTTGCATCTTGCAGTGTAGGCTCTGTATTTCTGTTCATGAAGTCTTCTGCGGACAGTGGTCATTAACAAATCCACACCTGACTCCTGAAGAGTGAATCTGATCTGTCGGACAGGTGTTTGGGGATTTTTCTTTATTGTAGAGAGAATTCTTCTGTCATCAGCTGTGGAGGTCTTCCTTGCTCTGCCAGTCCCTTTGCGATTAGTAAGCTCACCAGTGCTCTCTTTCTCCTTAATGATGTTCCTAACAGTTGATTTGGGTAAGCCTAAGGTTTGGCTGATGTCTCTAACAGTTTTATTCTTGTTTCTCCATCTCATAATGGCTTCTTTGACTTTCATTGGCACAACTTTGGTCCTCATGTTGATAAACAGCAATAAAAGTTTCCAAAGGTGATGGAAAGACTGGAGGAAAGACTAGGTGCTGAGAGCTCCCTTATACCTGCATTAAGGAGGCAATTAAACACACCTGAACAATTACAAACACCTGTGAAACCATGTGTCCCAAACATCATGGTGCCCTGAAATTGGGAGACTGTATAAACACAGCTGTAAGTTCTACATGGTGAAACCAAAATGTATACAAAATACCCTTTAATAAAACCTGACAATGTGCACTTTAACCACATGTGATTTTTTTTTTTTCTATTACAAATCTCAAATTGTGGAATAGAGGCAAATAAATCAATGATGGGTTGTTGTCCCAAACATTATGGAGGGCACTGTATTTCGCTTTTTCTAATTTGTTAAAACTTTGAATACAGTTAATACTAATTTATAATAGATTTCTGTTTCCACGGACAGATCTTCCGACGCTAATCCCTGGCTTGCACCACTTCTTTGGTCGGTGATAGCCCTGGCTTCCAACGCAAAGTGCACCAGCGAGCCCTTCTAAACCCTCTGCATGGTCTAGTTGACATGGCTGTTGTTGCAGCTCACACTGTTACCCCTAGGGATAACGCATTCCTCAGGTCGCCAGCGCCATTATCAGGACGTGCTCGGTCACCCTGGAGATCCCTCCCCTCTCTTGTCGCTTTATCCGCTCCCTGCTCCACCACCACCTCCTCCCATCGCTCTGTCCACTAGGCCTCTTCACTGCCGACTCTTTATCCACCGGACCACCTTGGAAGATGTCGGCGACTGCAGCGGAGGAGAGTGCAGGGTGGTGGACAAAGCAACAGTAACAGGAAGAAGCGGCAGCTGGGTGAGAAGGGAGGGCGTCTCACGGTTGTCGTTTGCAGCGGCCTGAAGAAAGCTTACGACCAGGATCTACAACTGAGTCGCAATAACAACCGCGTCAACCAGGCCGTACGGTAGCTAGTGAAGTAGGGCTTGCTGGTGCAAACCAATGGCTTCGGCACCTATATTTAATGTGAAGCAACACAAAAGTGTTGGAGTAACTCAGCAGATGGAATTAGTCTGCTGAGAGAAGGGTCCCGACATCACCTATTCATGTTCTCCAGAGATGCTGCCTGATCCTCTGAGTTACTCCAGCACTTGGTGTCCTTTTGTGTATTAACCATCATCTACAGTTCTTATGTCAACTACATACAATAATGATACCTTACTCCGTTATAGCAGACGATCGGCAATAATAGACACCATTCCGCCCTAACGGTCTGTTATAATGAGGGTTTACTGTACTCCCACTTAACTGGGACAGCAAGGTATTGGTCTAGGAGACTATGTTAAATACTGCAGACAACTGTCCCCAGCACCTCTCACATCCATGATCCTAACAACCTTTCCAAGTGAGACATGGGTTCACTTGCATCTCTTCCAACCTTGTCTATTGCATTTGGGGCTCAAGACCAAGAGAGTATCTAATGGATCAGTGATTGAGATTTTTTTTAAATAGAATGTTCAGTGGCTAAGCATTGTTTAACTGTCCAATGAATTAGAAGCCAGAGGGATGATTGCTGTTGAGCTAAAGGATATGATGAGGGTTAGGACAGAGATTAGCAAAGGAGGGGCGGATGGCTGAAACCATATTGAGAAATTTCGGTGGCATTGAGGTGAGAGCAAGGAATGAGGATTTTGAGGGAGGTGTGAAAGAAGTAGAATAAAGAGGAAAAGCCACTGAAAAGGTATTGATTTGGGGAGATGATGACGTGTGGCACACAAGTAGAAAGTTGCCACCCATGGGCTAAATTTCTGTCAAAGCTGGGATCTCAACAATTCGGTGTATTAAAATAGTCAAAGGCATCAAATCTGATATTTTGAATTATATTTCAACGCTCTGAGCAGGCATGATTGAAACAGTTGGGTGATAAAACATTCATCATATTATGCCACGTTTCATGTTTACTTCTGCCAGTAATTAGTTTAATGTATTGAGGTGATTACATGTTTTGGAATAGATTTAATAATGGAAAGACACAATTTACATGAATATTAAATGCTGAAGTGCAAAACATGATTGATCATAACTTAAAATGCTTAAATGATGAAGTCAAAATAATAGTAATTTATTCAATCTTATATCTAGATTGAAGAATCGCTGAATGAAATGGATTTCCAATTGTCTTTAGATCTCAATTTTACCGACAAAGATTTTACGTGAGTACTCGTGAAAACTGACTTTTTAATTTTAATTAAACTAGTAAACCTTCTTTGAACTGCACCAAATGTAATAACATCCTTAAATAGGGAGACCATTAATGTACACAGGACATCAGATGAGGTCTCAACAACTCCCTCTTCATGCTCTTTAGTGGAATCACTTCTTTCCTTCCCATAGTGTGGTGATCAGATCTGCATACACTACTTCAACTATAGCCGAGCCAAAACATTCTAATGTTGTACCTTTACCTCATTTTATAATGTAGTACCATTAGCTTTTATATTCTGTGACCTGGCCCCAGGACAGCAATCCAGTATACCACCTTCACTATCTTAACAACGTCCTGGCACCTTCAAGGAACTATGTATTAGCACTCAACACACCCACCCTCCCCTCCGTGCCCTACTTTTCATTCTGTAAGACAAAAGGGCCTGTCCCACTTAGGCGACCTAATCTGTGAGTTCTCGCGAGTTTGCCCTCGACTCATACTCGCAGCTTGGTCGACACAAGGACGTAGGAGGTCTTCGTAACTCTCCTTCATGCTCGAGAGTGGTCTCCACGTACTCGAAGCCTCAGCTAGGTCGCGGTGTTTTTTTCAATATGTTAATAAATGCCCGTGAGTAAAAAAAGGTCGCCATGGAAAAAATCCATGCTTTTTTCAGTCGTACTAGGTCGGCATGTTAGTCGTTGGTAATCGAGGGTAGTCGAAGGTAGTCGTAGATAGTCTTCATCATAGTTGAAGGGAGGTTGAAGGAGATCGAAGGAGGTCGTCTTCACTCTCCACTATTCGGTGTCCAATTTTCCCGAAGCTAGTCGAAGCTGATCTTCAACATAGTCGAAGGAGGTCTTCAACATGTCATATTTTCAAACTTCTAAACTCGCCAATTAGGTCGCCCAAGTGGGACAGCCCCTATACCCCTATTTAACCTCCCAAAATAAAACCATGTCACATTCATCAGTAAGACATTCTAAATTCTATCTGCTGTTACAACTAACTTATCAGCAGATCAGTATAAAAATTTCCTTTTCACCATCAATAACCATCAATTTTCAGATCATTTGTAATCTCACTAATTATATCACCTACATTCATACCAAAACATGAATATACGACAAACGATAAAGGTTCTCAGCATTGATCCTTTGGTACACCACATGCCACAGGCTTCCAAGCACAAAAGCAACACTCCACTATCACCCTCTATTTCCTATAACCAAGCTAACTGCATTCAATTTGCCAAACTTGGCTTAAATCCCATGGGCTTTAACCCTTTAAACAAATCTTCCATGAAGGACCTTGTCAAAGTCCATATTGAAGCCCATGTTGATTATATCGACCCACATCAATGCTGCCCCCATGAATGTATTTTGTTACATCTTCAAAGACACTGATTATTCTGAATCAATCTCCTCCTTTCTAAGTGTAGAATAATCATATCCTTTACTTTTTCCAATAATTTTTTTCCCCCACTGATATGTCAATGCTCTTTTTGAATAAATGAGACCACATTTACTGTCCTTCAGTCCGTTAAAATGGTCACAACATTTCCTTCACTCTGACTCTCAACACTTGTGATCCTCAGAGTTGTGTGTTCAGTCCCCTCCTCTACACCTTGTACATCCATGACTGTACAGCCAACTCGATCTTTAAGTTTGCTGATGATACCATCATTGTTGCCTGGATAATGATGAGATGGAGTTCAGAAAGATACTGGGAACCTTGTGATATGGTGTCAGAACAGCAACCTAGCTCTTAAAGTCAGCAGGACAAAATATTTGGTTGTTGGCTGAAGGAACCAGAGGCTGAACACAACCCTGTCCTCATGGAGCTGCCGTAGAGATGGTTGACTTTCAGGTTCCTCAGCATCCATATCACCAACAACATAAACTGGTCCCTTCCCACTGACATGGTGACCAAGAAAGCACATAAGTGTATTATTTTCCTAGCATTCTGAGAAGATTTGCCACATCTATGTTGATTCCCTCCATCTTCTACAGATGCATAGAAGGTATTCTGACAGGATACATCTCAGCCTGGTATGGCAAGTGCTCTTCCCTTGCCCGCCTGAACCTGGAGAGTGGTGAACACAGCCAACCCATCACAGGCTCATCACTTCCTTCCTTTTCAGATCATCTTCACGGTGCATTACAAGGCTGGACGCGTTGTCAAGGATGCCTGCCACCCTGACCAATCCCTTTCCTCTCTTATACCTGTGAGAAGATGCAGAAACCTGAAAGCCTGACGTCCAGACATAAAAACACTTCTTCCCCACTGTTAGCAAACTCCTGAACCGCCTCTTTCACACACCCTTCCCAGAGATGTTGCCACATACTCTTAGCTGTACCTCATTTGGTTATTTCATTTTTGTACTTTTTTGAGGAGATTAGAGGTGATATCATTGAAACTTGCGACATTCTTACAGGGCTCAATAGAGCTAAGATGTGGTCAAATTTCATCACTCAGTAGGTGGTGAGATGCCATGGTGGCATGTCTATCTCAAGAAGACAATGTTCTTCTCTGCTCCTGATGTCTTTGGAGGTAGAATCATTAAACTCGTTCATAGCAGAAATCAATAGAATACTGGATATTTAGCAAATAGTGCAACTTGAGGATAATTCTGGTAAGTTGAGCTGAGGTAAAACTTCCTGAAGAGTGGCATTTTGTAGATTTAAAGGGTCAATTGGCCTACTCTTGCTCTTGTTTCTTATATTCTGCCAGGTTTGAAAATAACCTGATAGAAGATCTAGTGTTAAGGCATTAAAAAAAAAACAAGAACTGAGAAAGAATCAGCCTAGCCAAATTTTTATTTTATTTATTTGCTTTTGATTAATTCATAAATTAGCATAATTCTCTGGGAATAACCAGTGGAATGGAGCATCACATTTACATGATTATTAATTTTGTATTTTTTACCCAATGGGTTTTTGTTTACTGCTGGGATTTTATTTTCATTTATGCCAATTATCTTTATTATTTACGCTGTGTAAGTGCATCAACAAAAGGATAAGATAGTCACCCTAATATTGAATATGTTGCCAATCATGCTTTGTCAATTTGAAAATGATACTGTATTTATCTAAACCATTAGATGTGCATGAGTTTACATCAGACATCATTCTTTTCCTGGTAATATACACAAGTGTATATAGTTTAAGATTTCCCTTCACTGAGAAGTTCTTTACATCATTTTCAGAAACTCAGCTATGTTGTATAGCTGTTTAATAGACATGACACCTTACCCTCTCATCAGGGTTTTCTTGGCTGTAATATATAACTGTTAGCTACCTTTATCAGTGTAGTATGTGAACTTGCAGTTTGTTTCCCTACATTCTTTGCCCTACCTGATCCTCCGTAGATACTACAGATATATCTGAATTTCAGGTGGCTTTTTATATATCCTATTTATCAAGGCATTGAATATAAGAGTCAGGAAGTCATGTTACGGCTTCATAAAACTTTGATTATCCAACCTTAGGAGCATTGGGTGCAGTTCTCATTGCCCTATTCCAGTAAGCATGTGGAGGCTTTGGAGAGGGTGCAAAGGTGAACCATCAAAAATACTGCCTCGATTAGAGGGTATTACAGGTGTCTCTAAAGGACCATGGATTGTTAGAAACTTAAATAAAGAATTAACAATGAGCAAAGAAGTAAACTATTAGAAGTAACCATGCGCCACACGCAATGTTCTCGTGATTTTGTCCAGATTAAAGTAGGTGTTGGACCATCGGTTGCTGAAAAATCGGTTGTGGACCTGTGGCTATAAAGAGAAGTTGAACAAATTTGTATAGTTTTCTCTGGAGTATTGGAAGCTGAGGGGTGACCTGATAGAAATTTATAAAATTATGAGAGACATGTACAGGCCAGACAATTAGATTTTTTTCTCCAATGTGAAAATGTCAGACTAAAGGGCATAACTTTGTGAGAGGGGGAAAGCTTAAAGGAGATGCACAGAGCAGGTTTTTTTACACGGAAAGTGGTTGGTGCCTTGGTCCTGTGCAGTAATGTTCAATATTCTATACACTTATCTGAATCAGATTAGTGAATAAATAGAACATTTGTCATCGCATGTTTTCCTTACCAGTCAGTTTTTCAAATTAAGTTTCTTTAATTAACAATCTGTCAAATTCTAGCAAAGGATGCTGCCTTACCTCTCTAAAATTAAATTATGTTAGGTGTGTGACCAAGAAGGTATTTTCTGTGATCCTATACAGTTGAATTTCGTATAGATAAGAAAATAAACTAAATGTTAGTCCTTAAAGCAAGAAAAAATGAGTTTCTGAATACATTTAATTCCTCATAAACTCATGTCAGATGTATTTTTATGTAGGAAGCATTCCTTCAACTTTTGGATTGTGTTTGTAGAGAATATGTATCTCAATTGTCATCCAGATCTTTTGGAAAAACCTAATTTAAAATTTTTGTTTTGCAGATTTGATGACCTAAATTCCCTACAACTAATTAGTAGTCGAACATTGAAGCTCCACTTCAATTTACATCGAGGACTTCATCACCATGTCAATGTTATGTTTGATTATTTCCACCTCTCTGTTGTATCGATTACTATACATGCCTCCTTGGTTGCACTTCACCAGCCTCTAATAAGGTGAGACTTCATTCATAAATTGTTAATGATAGAGAAATATACACCAAAATGAAATTGTATGAACTCTTTCTCATAGTGCTTAAGACGTTCTTGACGGCTCTGTCTGCTTTTTGATACTCAGAAACACTGGACATTCAAGTATTTGTTATACAAGTCAAAATGTCTAACAAAGTAGAATACTATGTAAGACTTCATTAAATGTGTGTGTTTTTTTCTTTTGTAAAGATAAACAAAGGGATGAATTTGTAATTTTTTTTGAAGTTATTTTTAGGGTTGTGTGTGGCTCTGACAAGACTGGCATTTAATACCCATCCATTATTGCCCTTGAGAAAGTGAAAGTGTGCAACCTTGAACTGCTGCAATCCTTGTGAAGGTCCATGATGTGTTAGAGTTACATAATTTGGCCTAAACAACAATAAGAGGCAATGTATTTCCAAACCATTTAAACATTGCGGTGACACAATTTAGCAGATTTACCAATCTGCATGTCACCTGAGTTAATCCTGACTTCTGGTGCTGTCTCAGAAATTTGCACATTCACCGTGTCATCTTGTGTGTTTCTCCAACGTACTCCTTTACTTCCCACATCCAAATGACATGCAGATTGGTAAATTAATGAGCTTTTGTAAATTGCCCCTAGTGTGTACATGAGTGGGAGAATCCAGGAGAAGACGATGGATATGCCAAAAAGAATTTTAAAAGATTAATGTAGGATTAGTATAAATGGATGCTTGTTAGTTATTGCATGCTTGATGCGTAATAGGGCAAATGCATTAGAACAGGCACTTCAACCCAACTCGTCTATGGTGTTCAAGTTGCCCCGTCTAAGCATTTGCCTACATTTACATAGAACATTGCAGCACAGGAACGGGCCCTTCAGTGCACAATATTTTTGCTTAACATGATGCCTAGATAAACTGTTCTCATCTGCCTGTACATAATCTATACCCCTTTATTCCCTGTATTTCCCTATGCCTATCGAAAAGGCCCTATCGTATTTACCTCCACCACCACCCCTGACAATGCATTTCAGGTCCCCATTACTCTCTGTAAAAAATACATGACGGTAAAATGTTTACATATTCCGGAGAGATTTTTCCCATGGAGTCCGAAATCGCCTTATCTGAAAATGTCATGCTTTATTTCTCGAGTTATTAATGAAAATGGTCAAAAATCGGACAAAACCTTTGCTGATGATGTCACAATGGGTCTGCGTCATCTTGCTCGTGCTCAGAGTGCTGCTCCCCACTCCCCGCTGCTTCCTGCTCCCCGGCCGCCCACCTCGCTCCCCTCCCCCTCTCCCTCCCCTCCCCCTCTCCCTCCCCTCCCCTTCTCCCTCCCCTCCCCCTCTCCCTCCCCTCCCCCTCTCCCTCCCCTCCTCCTCTCCCCCCCTCCTCCTCTCTTCTCCCCCCCCCCCATGCTCCTTCTTTACCACCCTTGTGAAGGCAAAACAGTGTCAACAGCATTCCATCTAAACAACAAGGAAGCTAAGCGAGAGCTAGCTATCTTCGTTAACAACAGGCGCTTGGACTTCCAACAAACACCCAGTTACCTCGGCGTAAAGCTGGACAGGTCGCTTACATTTCGTCAACAACTGGCTGGTCTCCGCGACAAGGTCATGGCACGTAGTGGCCTCATCCGGCGCCTGGCAGGAACAAGTTGGGGGAGCCAGTCCAACTCTTCGCACCTCTTGTGTATACCCCAGCTGAGTACTACGCACCCGTATGGAGTAGCAGTAGACATACTAGCCTGGTAGACACTAGCCTGAACAGCACCTTGCGAACCATCAACCTACTCCAGTCGAGCAGTTCCCTATACTTGCAGGCATTCCGCCTGCAGGATCCGAAGGCAAGCAGCAACTCTGGCACTATCTCGTCGTGCATGGACCCAGATCACCTCCTCCATCAGGCTATCAGCAGAGAGCAGAGGCCACCCCGACTGAAGTCCCATCACCCCTTTGCTGCACATGGAAAACAATTCATAGCATCCATCCAGCCAACTGAGACAAAAGCACACTGGATAGCCACCAAGTGGTCACAGGAGTGGAAAGCAACCTCATCTCCATTACACAGCTACATCTCTTCACCAGATAAAAGCTGTCCAGGGTCTGACCTCCCCGGAGGAGCATGGGTGAAGCTCAACAGACTTCGTACTAGAGTTGGGCGTTTCAATGCCAGCATGTGGAGATGGGGGCTCCGCCAGAGCCCGGCCTGTGAATGCGGAGCAGAACACCAGACAGCCAACTATGTCATCTCTGGGTGCCCGCTCTACCACCCACCAAATGGAGCTCAGGGCTGGCAGACATTGACGCAGAGACAACAACCTGGCTGCTCAACACCCGGCTTGAGATCTAACTATTCCTTTGGTTTATGATTAATTCGCAAGAAGAAGAAGACCACCCTTGTGCTATCACCTTCAGTAAGCTGTGAAGTTTGATTACAATATCCCTCTGCACAACCATGCTGCTAAGGGTCTTGCCATTAACTATACTTTCCCCTGACATTTAACCACCCAAAGTGCAACACCTCATTTCCTCGCGTTAAACTCCATCTGCCATTTCCCCAACTGTGTCTGCAACTGATCTATATCTCGCTGCATCTTTTGACAGCAGCTCGATCCATTTACCAATCACCCCCTTGTAAAAAAAGTTGCCTCAAGTTTCTATTATTCTTTCCCCTCTCACCTTAATTCTATGCCCCCTGATTGGCCTACACTTGGCCTAAGATGAATGCAAGATTGTGCATTCATCTTATCTTATCTGGGGATAGGGAAAGAAGGGAAACCGGGGGAGTGTTGTTATTCTTTACTTGATCTGTCATGAATGGCTCTAGTGCTTTACTCTCGAAGCTGTTCGAAATGGAAAATAAATATTTCTTTCAGTTGTTAATATAGATGTTCAATGGTTCAATGGTCCTTTATTGTCACGTGTACCGAGGTACAATGAAATTTGATTTGCCATACAGTCATACATAAAAAAAGCAACATAGAAACATAGAAAATAGGTGCAGGAGTAGGTCATTCGGCCCTTCGAGCCTGCACCGCCATTCAATATGATCACGGCTGATCATCCAACTCAGTATCCTGTACCTGCCTTCTCTCCATACCCCCTGATCCCTTTAGCCACAAGGGCCACATCTAACTCCCTCTTAAATATAGCCAATGAACTGGCCTCAACTACCTTCTGTGGTAGAGTGTCCCAGAGATTCACCACTCTCTGTGTGAAAAATGTTTTTCTCATTTTAGTCTTAAAGGATTTCCCCTTTATCCTTAAACTGTGACCCCTTATCCTGGACTTCCCCAACATCGGGAACAATCTTCCTGCATCTAGCCTGTCCAACCCTTTAAGAATTTTGTATGTTTCTATAAGATCCCCCCTCAATCTTCTAAATTCTAGCGAGTTCAAGCCAAGTCTATCCAGTCTTTCTTCATATGAAAGTCCTGACAACCCAGGAATCAGTCTGGTGAACTTTCTCTGTACTCCCTCAATGGCAAGAACTGTACGCAATACTCCAGGTGTGGTCTCACCAAGACCCTGTACAACTGCAGTAGAACCTCCCTGCTCCTATACTCAAATCCTTTTTCTATTGATGCTAACATACCATTCGTTTCTTCACTGCCTGATACACCTGCATGCCTACTTTCAATGACTGGTGTACCATGACACCCAGGTCTTGTTGCATCTCCCCTTTTCCTAATCGGCCACCATTTAGATAATAGTCTACTACCTACTAGACTATTCGGTTTTTGCCACCAAAGTGGATAACCTCACATTTATCCACATTATACTGCATCTGCCATACATTTGCCCACTCACCCAGCCTATCCAAGTCACCTTGCAGCCTCCTAGCATCCTCCTCACTGCTAACACTGCCCCCCCAGCTTCTTGTCATCCGCAAACTTGAAGATGTTGCATTCAATTCCCTCGTCCAAATCATTAATATATTGTAAATAGCTGGGTCCCAGCACTGAGCCCTGCGGTACCCCACTAGTCACTGCCTACCATTGTGAAAAGGACCCGTTTACTCCTACTCTTTGCTTCCTGTTTGCCAGCCAGTTCTCTATCCACATCAATACTGAACCCCCAATACCGTGTGCTTTAAGTTTGTATACTAATTTCTTATGTGGGACCTTGTCGAAAGCCTTCTGAAAGTCCAGATATAACACATCCACTGGTTCTCCCTTATCCACTCTCCTAGTTACATCCTCGAAAAATTATATAAGATTCGTCAGACATGATTTACCTTTCGTAAATCCATGCTGACTTTGTCCAATGATTTCACCACTTTTCAAATGTGCTGCTATCCCATCTTTAATAACTGACTCTAGCAGTTTCCCCACTACCGATGTTAGACTAACTGGTCTGTAATTCCCCGTTTTCTCTCTCCCTCCCCTTTTAAAAAGTGGGGTTACATTAGCTACCCTCCAATCCTCAGGAACTACTCCAGAATCTAAAGAGTTTTGAAAAATTATCAGTAATGCATCCACTATTTCTGGGGCTACTTCCTTAAGTACTCTGGGATGCAGCCTATCTGGCCCTGGGGATTTATCGGCCTTTAATCCATTCAATTTACCTAACACCACTTCCCGGCTAACCTGGATTTCACTCAGTTCCTCCATCTCATTTGACCCGCGGTCCCCTGCTATTTCCGGCAGATTATTTATGTCTTCCTTAGTGAAGACGGAACCAAAGTAGTTATTCAATTGGTCCCCATGATCAATTCACCTGTTTCTGACTGCAAGGGACCTACATTTGTTTTAACTAATCTCTTTCTCTTCACATATCTATAAAAACTTTTGCAGTCAGTTTTTATGTTCCCTGCCATTTTTTTTTCATAATCTGTTTTCCCTTTACTAATTAAGCCCTTTGTCCACCTCTGCTGGAATGAATTTCTCCTAGTCCTCTAGTAGGCTGCTTTTTCTGGCTAATTTGTACGCTTCATCTTTTGTTTTGATACTATCCCTGATTTCCCTTGTTATCCACGGATGCACTACCTTCCCTGATTTATTCTTTTGCCAAACTGGGATGAACAAATGTTGTAGTTCATCCATGCAGTCTTTAAATGCCTTCCATTGCATATCCACCGTCAACCCTTTAAGAACCAATTGCCAGTCAATCTTGGCCAATTCACGTCTCATACCCTCAAAGTTACCTTTCTTTAAGTTCAGAACCCTTGTTTCTGAATTAACAATGTCACTCTCCATCCTAATGAAGAAACAAGATATGTAACTACATAAAGATTAAACATGGACTGAAACAGCCACCACAGCGTCATGTGAGTATCCCCAGGGCACACAGTATAAGCGGTGACCCACAGCCATCAGTTCAATGTCCAGGCCACACACACACGCTCCTTCACCATGATGTGACAAGAGTTGTACCGACTGCTGTCACTCTCTCTGCAGTCCCTATCCGCCCGAACAGTCAGAATGCCGTCCACACCCACACTAGACTCCGGGATGTCCTCATGGAACGATGTCCCCGGAAACACTGAGATCACTGCACTCACAGCACCCCCTCCGAGTCTTCGCCAGTGAAGGCAGCACGTCCATCTTGTTTTTCGGCGAGCTCACATTCCCCACTGTGATAGAAGGCAAATAACTTGTACCTTTCCTTCTCTTCTCCCGCAGTCGGGGCAATTAAAACATCCGCAGTCAGGATGATTGAAGCTCCCGCAGTCGGCGATCAAAGCCCCCCCGCATTGGGCCGATCAAGGCTCCCACGATCGGGGTGGTCGAAGCTCCTGTGGTTGGAGCTCCCGAAGTTGATCCCTAACAAAGGGAACGCCAGCTCCACGATGTTAAAGCCGCAGTACGGACGGAGATACGATACAAAAAAAGTTGCATCTCCGTTGATGGAAGAGATTAAAAAGTTTCCCAAACCCTCCCACACAAAACTAAAACTAAAGACACTGAAACATAGAAATAAAAACAGACTAAAAACAACAAAAGAAGAAAGGGACGCGACGGGCTGTCGGCGAGGTTGCCATGTACAGTGCCTGGTGGTCTTGTTCATGTGTAGTCTGCATATTTAATATTGCATGATTCCTTTCGATAAAATAGTTGTATGTTCTTTCATCAGGTTTTTTTATTTTAGAATATGGCGCGCCATTTTTCTTTGGGGCCTAGATTTAAATTTCTGCTACACAATCGTAATTTGTGTTTCTTTTACTTTGAAAGTTTCAAAGATCATTGTTCACTTTAGTTTATTCAGTTTATTTGGGAAATGTAATCAAATCAGGCATGATTTAACATAATTAATATCATGAATCTGGCTGCAATGATATCTGGTGCGAAAATATAAAATATTGTCATATGCATAAACTAGAGATTGTGTCAGAATTTAGTGGACAGAAACGGGTCTTGCAATCTATCTAGTTTGCATTATAGCTGTGTTCTGGGAATGCTCAGTGTTAAAAATACAAACTATTTTTAAGTATTGACTTTTCTTTCATCGTTTGGTTGTGTGAATTAGAGCCTTTGGCTTTCGCATGTTTTCTCAATAATTTGAACTGACGCTCTATTTTGTTTCATATTTAGCTTTCCTCGTCCATTGAAGAATACTTGGTTAAACAGGAATGCCCCAGCGCAAAGCAAAGATTATGCTATTCCATCCCTTGAGACTGTGGTTTTTGGCAGTAACTATACAAAACAACTGTTGCCCGATGTAAGCAAATATAATCATATCAGTTTATGATTACGCTATGATAATGGTTGAACAGAGTTATTGAAAATCTAAAATGTTGACAATCTTGCTGAGCAAACAGGTTGAATTCCCAGGAGTAAGATTTTTAGTGGAATCGGTCTTGAAAAGGATTATTATAACATTTTGTACATAGACATGTGCTGACAACGCTGGTGTACGGGGAACCAGGTACAAACATCTGTTCCTCACATTACTGCAGGCTAATTGCTGGTTAAGGGCTGTTGTCCACTGGTGCCCTTGCAATAATGAAGCAGTAAAAGTGATCTCATTGTCACATGGCTGTTTAAAGGGAATCACTGAGACAAAGTACAGAGGCATCCAGTGGTTACTGGTGTTTGACAGACAGACTGGGGCATTCAGTGCAGCTACTGAATGCCCCAGTCGATGTTTTCGGGTCTGAACCCATCAGATTATAGAACATAGAAGAATACAACACAAGGACAGGCCGTTCGGCCCACAATGCCTGAGCTGAACATGATGCCAAGGCCATTTTTTACCTGCCTGCACATAATCCGTATTCCTCCATTCCCTACATACCAAAAATCCCTTATAAGCCACTGTTGTATCTGCCACAACCAATATCCCCAACAGCAAGTTCCAGGCACTGCCGGCACGCACTGTGTAAAAAAGAAAACTTGCCTGCACATCTCCTTTAAACTTTGACCCTAGCACCTTTAAACTATGCCCTGTCGTATTTGATTCTTCAATCCTGGGAAAACGATTCTCTGTCTTCCCTATGTGTGCCTCTCATAACTTCCATCAAGTTTGCATGCAACCTCTGGTGTTCCAAAGAAAACAGGCCAAATGTGTCAAACCTCTCCCTGTAACTAATACCCCCTTATCCAGGCATCATTCTGGTAAACCACCTCTGCACCCTTTCCAAATCCTCCGCATTCTTCCTGTAATATCGCAACCATAATTGCATGCAGTACTCCAAATGTGGCCTAACCAAAGTCCTATACAGCTACATTGTTTTTTTCCGTTCTCTCACCACTTCCTCGCCCCCATCTTGTTTTATCTGCCCATCATCCCCTTCCCATTTGATTCCACCTATGAGCTACCAACCTCACGCCTCCCCCACCTGGCTCCATTTGGCCATTCATCTGGTTCCAATTACCTGTTCCTCCCTTGAACGTCTATGCACTGGAAATCTTTCCTCTTGAATCTCGGTCCTGATGCAGGATCTCGACCTAGAACATTAACTTAAACCTTTTGCCTCCATAGGTACTGCTTCCTTCGCTGAGTTTTTGCAATGTCCTGATTTTTGTTCCAGATTCCAGCATCTACAATCTCTTTTTCCTACAAAATAATTATTCAACCTTGTAGAATACAGGTCAGGTTTATGCTACTGATTCTCATAATTTATTCCTTTTAGCTTTGATATCCTTTTCATTCTGTGCTGACCTTGTCCAAATGTTAATTTATTTTCTGGAGTTTGGTGCACAAAAATTTAATATGGTATGCATAATGTTCTGCCCAAAGTTGTGTTCAATTGAAAGGTAACTTTCTCAGTTTTGAATTCCAATCACTATGTAATAACAGATAACATTCGATGAACCTTCTTGATTACTTGTATTTGTGTATTAGCCGTTTAATAATTTTTGTACTAAGCACCTGAATCATTTTGCTTCTCCATAAATTCCTGGCTTTTCTGACATAATGATTTGAGTAATTAATGTAACTCTTAAGAAAAAAGGAATGGAAATGTCAATCAAAACAGAGCTCTGGTTATTCAGAGTGGAAGATGTGATACATGATATTTGTAGGTGCCATTTAAAACAAAAGGGACCTTCAAACCTAAGATAGACACAAAAAGCTGGAGTAATTCAGCAGGACAGGCAGCATATCTGGAGAGAAGGAATGGGTGACGTTTCAGGTCGAGACCCTTCTTCAGACGGTCCTGTTAACCTCCATTATTCCTGCACTGATGATGAAACCCACCAAGCAAGAGCAATTGAAATGTAATTTTCCTTCAGCAAATGATTCCCCTCTGGCATGGCAGACAAAAATGTATCCTTGCCATCTGTTCAGCTTCTGCCCAGTGTGAGATATACCCTCTCGTCCCCACTTTCCTAGCCATTAGGTGTCATCCAATGATATATGCTGCCATCTTCAACAGATTTCACTAAACGCATCTTCCCCAAATCTAATGGGTTTCTGAAATAAAACATTCTGTTTTTGGGAACCTCAGATTTATTCTTTTACCACACCCTTCATAGAATTTTACTGGGCAAAATCAGGTTTTTCGCTACCTTGTACAACATTGATAAAGGTCTCAAAATCAGTAATACAAAAAATTACAGGTTCTTCATTTGTGTATCTCACTAAGAGGTGTTTTCTGCATGGTTAAGCAACTTTAACCCTGTTCATGTGTGTTAAGAGCTCCCTCTTGATCCTAGTTCTGAACATTAATGTAACTGCTCAAATGACCAACAAAGAGTCTAACTAATTTATTCATCTTGAGTTATCTTTCATGGAGTTCCGAGGTACATGTGGTTCACTTTAACCAGGAATATTCAAAATTATATTTTGTAATAGAACACAATATGTAGAACAGTACAGTACAGCTCATCGGCCCACAATGTCTATGAAAAATATGCTTGCAAACATTCTGATTCCAAGATTAAATTCTCTTACCCTTTGAGCGATCCTACCTTCTCGCTGGTCCCCCTTTTGTTTTTAATGTAAATATAAAAATCTTAAGATTTTCTTTAATCCGACCTGCCATTGACATTCCATGTCCCCTGATGGCGCTTCTAATTCCCTGTTTGAGTTCTTTCCACCTTGCTTTATTTTCTTCAAAGGCCTTGTCTGGTTTCATCTTAAACATACCTTTTCTCTTTGTCCAAATTTAGAAACACTCTGGTCATCCAAGGTCCCTTACCCATGACATCCTTACTCCTCCTCCATAGTGGAACATGTTGGTCCTCTACTCTGATCAATACTCTGGTCTTTAAACAACTCCCATTGTCTGAAGTGGACTTGTCCAACAACATCTGGTCCTAATTTATGTTCCCTGGCTACTTTCCTATAACAGATCTCGTCTGCCTGTAGATGATCCATATCCCTCTATTCCCTGCACTTCCATGTGCTTACAATAGTGCCATTTAAAAGGCTTTTATATATCTGCCTTCACCACCACCCCTGTCAATGCCCCCACTACTCTCTGTGTAAAAAAAAAAAAAACTTACCCCTCACATCTCCATTCATTTTCAGGGAAGCAACTTTATGGTACCTGAACCCTGCATGCAACACGCCTACAATTTCCATTATAATCTCTGTTCAAGCTTACTACTGGCTTATAAGGGCCTTTTCAACTACTTTGTTATGGTCACAAAAGAATTGCCTTCATCTCGCAGGATGGAACTAGGTAAGCAGGTTTACTTAAATGGAAATTATTATTTTTGAATTATGAATTTCACAAATGCTGAGCCAGATAAATATTTCTACAACATACCAGTTAATTGAAAATGAGAGAACTGCAGATGCTGGAAAATTGAAATAAAAACAAAATGCTGGAATTACTCAGCAGGTTAGGCAGCATCTATGGAGAGAGAAACAGTTACATGTCGAGGGAATGTTAACTCCATTATAGAGTCATGGAGTATTACAGCACAGAAGGAGGCACTTTGATCCAAGTCATCCATACTGTCCGGGGTGCCCCATCTAAACTAGTCCTATTTGTGCGCATTTGCTTTCCTATCCATGTGTCTTTTAAATGTTGTTAATGTACCTGCCTCAACGACTTCCTCTGAAAGCTCATTACACATACCCACCACCTCAGCTTGAAAATGTTGTCCCTCGGATTCCTACTAAATCTTACCACTCTCACCTTACACTTTTGCCCTGGAGTTCTTGATTCACCTACCCTGGGAAAAGACTCTGTGCATTCAGCATATCTATCCCCTCATGATTATATACACCTCTATAAGATCACGTCTTAGCCTGCTGCACTCCAAGGAATAAAGTCCGATCAAGCCCAGTCTCGTCTTATACCTCAGGACCCCGTGTCCTGGAACATCTTCATAAATCTTTGCTGCACTCTTTTCAGCCTAAAGGTATCTTCCCCATAGCTGCGTGACTAAAACTAACACAAGGCCAGTGTTCCAAAAGCTGCCTTCACCACCCCAATGAGCTTCGATGCCACATTCAGGGAACTTGTACTCCGATGCCACATTCAGGGAATTAGATCCCTTTGATCTACAACTCTTCTCAGGACCTTATTGTTCACGACAAGAGTAGGAGTGAACGGGTCCTTTGCAAAATGGCGCAAAGAGTAGGAGTGAACGGGTCCTTTTCAGAATGGCAGGCAGTGCGAGTGGAGTGCCGCAAGGCTCGATGTTGGGGCCGCAACGGTTTACCATATATATTAATGATTTGGAAAAGGGAATTAGAAGCAACACTAGCAAGTTTGCGGATGACACGAAGCTGGGTGGCAGTGTGAACTGTGAAGAGGATGTTAGGAGATTGCAAGGTGACCTGGACAGGTTGGGTGAGTGGGCAGAAGCGTGGCAGATGCAGTATAATATAGGTAAATGTGAGGTTTTCCACTTTGGCGGCAAAAACAAGGGGGCAGATTATTATCTCAATGGGGTTAGGTTAGGTAAGGGGGGGAGGTACAGCGAGACCTGGGTATCCTTGTACACCGGTCACTGAAAGTTGGCGTGCAGGTACAGCAGGCAGTAAAGAAAGCTAATGGAATGTTGGCCTTCATAACAAGAGGATTTCAGTATAGGAGTAGAGAGGTTCTTCTGCAGTTGTAAGACCACATCTGGAGTATTGCTTACAGTTTTGGTCTCCTAATTTGAGGAAAGACATCCTTGTGATTGAGGCAGTGCAGCGTAGGTTCACGAGATTGATCCCTGGGATGGCGGGACTGTCATATGAGGTAAGATTGAAAAGACTAGGCTTGTATTCACTGGAGTTTAGAAGGATGAGGGGGATCTTATAAAAACATATAAAATTATAAAAGGACTGGACAATCTAGATACAGGAAAAATGTTGGGCGAGTCCAGAACCAGGGGCCACAGTCTTAGAATAAAGGGGAGGCCAATTAAGATTGAGGTGAGAAAAAACGTTTTCACCCAGAGAGTTGTTAATTTGTGGAATTACCTGCCACAGTGGGCAGTGGAGGCCAAGAAGAGGAAGTACTGACACTTTTGAAAAATATAAAAGTGAATAAGTCTCCAGGTCCGGACAGGATATTCCCTAGGACATTGAGGGAAGTTAGTGTAGAAATAGCAAGGGCTATGACAGAAATATTTCAAATGTCATTAGAAATGGGAATAGTGCCAGAGGATTGGCGTACTGCGCATGTTGTTCCATTGTTTAAAAAGGGTTCTAAGTGTAAACTTAGCAATTATAGACCTGTTAGTTTGACGTCAGTGGTGGGCAAATTAATGGAAAGGATACTTAGAGATACTATATATATATAAGCATCTGGATCTGGAACAGGGTCTGATTAGGAACAGTCAACATGGATTTGTGCCTGGAAGGTCATGTTTGACTAATCTTCTTGAATTTTTTGAAGAGGTTACTCGGGAAATTGATGAGGGTAAAGCAGTGGATGTATATATGGACTTCAGTGAGGCCTTTGACAAGGTTCCTCATGGAAGGTTGGTTAAGAAGGTTCAATTGTTGGGTATTAATGGTGGAGTAGCAAGATGGATTCAACAGTGGCTGAATGGGAGATGCCAGAGAGTAATGGTGGATGGCTGTTTGTCAGGTTGGAGGCCAGTGACTAGTGGGGTGCCACAGGGATCTGTGTTGGGTCCACTGTTGTTTGTCATGTACATCAATGATCTGGATGATGGTGTGGTAAATTGGATTAGTAAGTATGCAGATGATACTAAGATAGGCGATGTTGTGGATAATGAAGTAGATTTTCAAAGTCTACAGAGAGATTTAGGCCATTTTGAAGAGTGGGCTGAAAGATGGCAGATGGAGTTTAATGCTGATAAGTGTGAGGTGCTACATCTTGGCAGGACAAATCAAAATAGGACGTACATGGTAAATGGCAGTGAATTGAGGAATGCAGTTGAACAGAGGGATCTAGGAATAACTGTGCACAGTTCCCTGAAGGTGGAATCTCATGTAGACAGGGTGGTAAAGAAAGCTTTTGGTGTGCTGGCATTTATAAATCAGAGCATTGAGTATAGAAGTTGGGATGTAATGTTAAAATTGTACAAGGCATTGGTGAGGCCAATTCTGGAGTATGGTGTACAATTTTGGTCGCCTAATTATAGGAAGGATGTCAACAAAATAGAGAGAGTACAGAGGAGCTTTACTAGAATGTTGCCTGGGTTTCAGCAACTAAGTTACAGAGAAAGGTTGAACAAGTTAGGTCTTTATTCTTTGGAGCGCAGAAGGTTAAGGGGGGACTTGATAGAGGTCTTTAAAATGATGAGAGGGATAGACAGAGTTGACGTGGATAAGCTTTTCCCACTGAGAGTAGGGAAGATTCAAACAAGAGGACATGACTTGAGAATTAAGGGACAGAAGTTTAGGGGTAACATGAGGGGGAACTTCTTTACTCGGAGAGTGGTAGCTGTGTGGAATGAGCTTCCAGTGGAGGTGGTGGAGGCAGGTTCGATTTTATCATTTAAAAATAAATTGGATAGTTATATGGATGGGAAAGGAATGGAGGGTTATGGTCTGAGTGTAGGTAGATGGGACTAGGGGAGAATAAGTGTTCGGCACGGACTAGAAGGGCCGAGATGGCCTGTTTCCGTGCTGTAATTGTTATACGGTTATATGGTTAAATCACTGGATGGATTTAAGAGAGAGTTAGATAGAGCTCTAGGGGCTAGTGGAATCAAGGAATATGGGGAGAAGGCAGGCACGGGTTATTGATTGGGGACGATCAGCCATGATCGCAATGAGTGGCGGTGCTGGCTTGAAGGGCCGAATGGCCTCCTCCTGCACCTATTTTCTATGTCTATGTTTCTATGACAAAGGTCATGTCCTGGTTTGACTTTCCAAAATGAAACGCCTCACATTTATCCAAATTAAAATGCATTGGCCATGTCTCGGCCCACTTGCCCAGGTGATAAAAATCCTGCTGTAATTCTTGATAACCATCTTCACCACTGATTTTCATTATTATCTGCAAAATTACTAATTATGCACCCAAACCATTGATATTAATGTCAAGCAGCTATTGGCCCAACTTTGATTTCCCGAGGCACACCACTTGTCACAGGCTGCCAATCTGGGGGGAAAAAAACCTTCCACCACCCTCTGTTTCCAACCATAAAGCCAATTCAGTAATATGTTAGCTAGCTCTCCCTGGAACCCATGTGATTTAACCTTCCATAGAAGCCTACCATTTGGAACGTTATCCAGAGATTTGCTACGGTTCATATTGACTGTGAATTGGGCAATAAATTAAAAACAGAAGGTAGTTGAGGCCAGTTCATTGGATATATTTAAGAGGGAGTTAGATGTGGCCCTAGTGGCTAAAGGGATCAGGGGGTATGGAGAGAAGGCAGGTACAGGATACTGAGTTGGATGATCAGCCATGATCATATTGAAGGGCAGTGCAGGCTCGAAGGGCCGAATGGCCTACTTCTGCACCTATTTTCTATGTTTCTAAGTAAAAAGCACGATTCCGAGAGTTGTAATCTCAGGATTACTCCCGGTGCCATGTGCTACTGCGGGTAGGAATAGGAGATAGCACAGATGAATGAGTGATCCCTCCAGACCTCCCGCACGTCACCCCTATCTCACGATGATTCGTATATCTCACCCCGAACGTGCAATTTATTCTCTAGCTTCCCATGGTATCCTTGGATATATCTTATCGGGACCAAGAGATTTATCTGCCTTCGTACATCTTCAGGTTTCATGTCTCTCAGTAGGAAAAAGAGATGAACATTTTCATTGAAGAATATGGATTAATACGTTTTTATATTGTGTGGAGGCCAATTTAAGTGTGGCCTACTTCCAACCTCCCTTCACAACCCACTGGGTATGCTGAACACTACATTAAGTTTGTGTGCTCTGGGCTAGATATAACTCACCCCATCTTTGTATTTTTCCTGAAGCCTTCTTTTCCCACTATGCTCCATTCACACAAACATTCCATATCGCACTCTGTCCTCACTCTTCGATCCGTTCTCAGCTCTGTTGGATTTGAGTAGGCTGGAAATCCAATTATCTTGTTAAATTGTGTATTTTATTCAATCGAAGAAACAATAACAATTTTAACTGGAATATATTAAATCCATCTCACACATTCCTTTCCCAAGACGTAACTGAGCAATAGACGTTAAACATTTTTATGAACCAAGGATTGGAAGATGTTTGCCTAACTTCAACTGTATTAAAGTAGGGTATTTTCTTGTGAGATAAAGGGTGTTCAATTGTAATTAGTTTATTTATCCTTTTCCTTGCAAATTTCTCATTGGGTGAGAGGTCGGGATTTCTAGAATAGAACAATGCAGGTTGAGAAAGACGTAAACATTTCTGGCTGTTTGGTGAGAGTCATTGACTGCATTTATGTAATTACTTTGATTTTGTATCCAATAAAAAAAGTTATATTTTCTCTGGATTCTGTTCTCCATCAAGGAAGTGCTTTGTCCTGAATTTTAAATCTCTTTGATCTCTTTCATATGTTGGAGAATCAGAATAATGCTTACTTTAAAATAAATCTTTAAAATTTATTTTCTTTAGATTTGTTTAATTCTCTAAACAATGCTTGTTTTTTTACTTCTTTAACCTGTCAAATGTTTCAGTATTCAATACAAAACAGGTTTCTGTATTCTAGTTGATACATTGCCTCAAACTCCTTTAAAACCCAGTAAAAAAAACATGCAAAATAGAACCAGGAGAAGGCTATTTGCCCCTTCGTGTTCCACTTGCCTAATTTTCTACATCAATGTAAACCTCTTGCACCTATCCCATTTCTGTTAATTTCCTGAATGTGCAAAGGAACAGAACCTTAAATCTTCTTCAGTCAGGAATTCCCTCTGGGTGAAAATATTTCTTCTCATCTCTGCCATCCACTCGTTCAAGCCTATTTATGAACATTGCAACAAGGTCATCTTTCATTCTTATTAACTTGGGAATATTGGCCCACTTCATTAATAAATGAACCTTCTAACCCAAGTTTCAGTCTTGTGAAGAGCATCACTGTCGGGACAAGATGGAAATGCAAAGGCCTTAAAAGTGTGCCTTGTTAGCTGAAAATATTTGGTTTATTCCCTTGAGTCACTAATTTCAATGTTTCTGAAGTAATCCATTTGATAGATTCGATGTGTAGGAAGGAACTGCAGATGCTGGTTTAAACCGCAGATAGACACAAATAGCTGAAGTAACTCAAGGGGTCAGTCAGCATCTCTGGAGAAACGGAATAAGTGACATTTTGGGTCGAGACCCTTCTTCAGACTGAGTCAGAGGAAAGGGAAACGAGATATATAGACGGTGATGTAGAGAGATATAGAACAAATGAATGAAAGATATGCAAAAAAAGTAACAATGATAAAGGAAACGGGCCATTGTTAGCTGTGTGCTAGGTGAAAATGATAACAGACAATGAAACTCAACAAGACGACTTTGAAGCTGGTATGACTTGGCTGGGGGAGGGATGGAGAGAGAGGGGATGCAACAGTTACTTGAAGTTAGAGAAATCAATATTCATACCACTGGGTTGCAAGCTGCCCAAGCGAAATATGAGATGTTGTTCCTCCAATTTGCATTTTGCTTCACTCTGACAATGGAGGAGGACTTGGACAGAAAGGTCAATGTGGAAATGGGAAGGGAATTTAGTGTTTGACAACCGTCGCCATCTATATCTCTCGTTTCCCTTGACTGTCTGAAGTAAGGTCTAAAACCTGAAACGCCACCTATTCCTTTTCTCCAGAGATGCTGTCTGACCTGCTGAGTTACTCTAGGTTTTTCTATTTATCTGTGGATAAATTCAATTGTGGATATGATATTCCTTTCAAAACCTTTAGTGTAGAATTTTGCTTCCAAGAAGTAAACATAGCATGGAATTACATGCTACTTTACTGTTCTACTTTAAGTGTGGAAGAAATGCTTGTTTTTTTCTTCGTTGCATGAATGCCATTATTTTTGACAAATGCATCAAATCTGAAACATGATGCAGGTAGAAACTTAAATGCTTGTTCATGCCACAACACAGCAGTATTCAGTTTAATGGCGACACAAGAAACTGCAGATACTTGAATCCTGAGCAAAACACAAAATGACAGAGGAGCTCTGGGTCAGGCAGCATCTGTGTAGAGAATGGAAAGATGACATTTCAACTATCTGAATCCTGACCCGAAATGCCATCTGTCCATTCCCTCCACAAATGCTGCCTGACCTGCTGAGTTCCCCCTGCTCTTTGTGTTTTGCTCAGTACTCGGTTAACTTGGATACTACATAATTTCCAACATGAATAATTTATATGCCATCCCCCTATAAAGGAAAGATTATCTGGTATAGTTGATCTCAATTTTCAGGACACAAATTTGAGAGACTTAACTTGACAATATATGCATCCTGATACAACCCAATGAAACCTGTCTTGGCCTTGTTAGTTTCTTTGGTTCAAAACAACGTATTACAAAATGGTTACCAAATAAGAAAACTGATTATACCCATGGAATTACAGATAGCTTGATCGCCTTAATGTGAAAACTATAACTATTGCAATGCTTTGCACAGCAGCACTTTGACAAAATAAATTGGGGTCAAATTTAAGACTTCAAAATTGTACTATTTCTACGAACACCAGTAAAAAGTATAAAGTATTTGCGTTTTTTCAAATTTTCAACACGTGGCAACAATATTTCCAGTGTCTATTTGTAAATTTTAAACAAACTTTAATATTTGTAAACTTCAATTCTTCATGGAAAACATGCTGGATGAAATAGTCAGTTGTTTCCTTTTGATCTGATGCATTACGAAGAAGATTGTCACTTTATGTTCCAAAGATCCAGAGAAATACTGTCTGCAGCTTACACTTTGTGCAGGGCCATACATGATAGTAAGTTCAAGGGAGAAGATACAATCAATAAAAAGCTAGTACCCCAACAGGTACAAAGGTAGACAAAGAATGCAACTGGGTTGGAGCCTCAATTATACTTACCCGCTGTGACATTGAACCAGGCCCCTGACCGCTAAGATCGTGCAGACTGGAGTGTGCACTAGAGTTCCAGAGTTGAACTTGGCTTCACATAGACTTTAGTCAGATCCAAAAGTCCTGTGGTGTTGGAGGACTGTGACACGAACAGGACTTGTGGCACTTGGAGATATCTAGCCAAATATCTGCATGCTGGCAGAATATGCACAATAGCTTTCTGGGTTCTATTCTGGAACAAGGTATTCTTCAGCAGCTGCATGTACAACCAATCAGTTCTGTTCAAAATTACCCTTTGCTCAGCCCAAGTGGGGAGCGAACTCAAAGCTGCCTCAAGTGCAGGACATAGAACAGTACAGCACAGGAAAAGGCCCTTGTGCCCACAGTGATTGCATTGTACATGTTGCCAAGATAAATTAATTGCATCTGCCTTAATATGATTCATTCGCTCCACTCCCTGCAGGTGCCTATCTAAAAGCCTCTTAAATGCCACTATCATATCTCTCTCCACCACCTTCGCTGGCAGTGTGTTCCAGGCACTCACCTCAGTTTGTGTAAAAGAACAAAAAAAACATGCCCTGCACATCTCCTTTAAACTTTGCCCATCTTAAAGCAATGCCTTTTATTCTTTGACATTTTCAGCCTTGATAAAATGTTCTGACGGTCTACTGTATTTATGCCCCTCATGATATATACTTCTATCAGGTCTCTTCTCAACCTCTGATGTTCCAGATAAAGCAATCCAAGTCTGTCAAACCTCTCCTTACAACTTACTCAGAGAGTTGTGATGGAAGGTGTATTCTGGCTTGATATGACCAGTGGAGTTCCACGTGGATCTGTGCTGGGATCTCTATTGCTTGTGATGTAGACAGACGATTTGGATGTAAATGTAGATTAGTAAGTGTGCAGATGATACCAAAATTGGTTGAGTTGCGGATAATGTGAAAGGCTGTCAAAGTATGCAGTGGGTTATAGATACCGAAATGGGCAGACGTAATTGCAGATGGAGTTTAATCTGAGTAAGTGTGAGAATTAGTTTTAGTTGGTCAAATGTAGGGGAAAACATACAGTTAATGGCAAGATCTATAACAGCATTGATCTATAGAGAGATCTTTGGTTCCAAGTCCATTGCTCCTGAAAGTGGCAACACAAGTAGATAGAGTTTTGCTTTTTTTTTACTCACCCAATCCACCCAAGTAAAAACTTCTTCAGCATTTATTTCAATTAAAAAATATCTCTTTAAACCCATGGATAGTAGGCAATAAAACTTAAAGGAGCACACAACTTTGAAATGTTGTGTAAAATCAGTTTATTAGTGACTTTAATCCCATGAATTATATGAAAATGTATTTATGATTTTATTATGACTAATACTGCCAATTTTTGGTTGTCCTCTTAATTAGTTGTGAAAGTGACCTCTCAGTCCTGCCAACTATTCAAAGAGGATATCTTATAAAATAATGTCCAATAATCTTTGCACGGTTTGTGGCTGCTTGCTTTCTCATACCCCGATAAGATATTGCATTTGTATAATATGTTTAGTATGTCTTAGATAAATACTAAAATAAATACTTAGAGAAATGTATTACGGTGAAGGTTTGCTGACTTTGCTATTACCAGAATCGCTAGCAAAAAACATTGGACTAATAAACTTTTGCTTCTCTTTTTCTGCTAATCTTTTGCTTTGCTATGATATTACAAGTATGATAGCTGAAGCTCACATAATAAATTTAAGCACTGAAAGCTTTGCCTGTGGCAGTCCGATTTGAGTATTGCAATTCCAATAACTAATCTTTAGACAAATTGATAGGGTCTAGTTTTAAAAGATAAAGTAACAAGCACATGTGTACAATCCCATGACTAGCCATGACCAACATGCAGGTCCTTTATGAACGACTTCTCAGAAGAAAATATCCAAGAGCACAGATGGACGCCTTAATAGGTAACTATGTAACCTCTCACAGTAAACCTTCATCGTCTTCTGTGGATTACTTTGTTCCAGAATAGTCAATATAATTTTTAAAAGTAGATTCACTGCTAAGATTGAACAAATTAAGAGAAAATTGTGTGACTCTTAAAATGTATTTTGCAGATTTGTTTTGAATTTCGTTAACAAGTTTAACATAAATCTTAACATTTTATTCTTGTGTTTGCTTTTCTAATAGTTAATGCATTTTAATGTAGGCTTTATTTTTCAGAGGAGATTGATGTTGATGCTAGACTTGCAGATCTTTGTAACCAGATAAAGGTATGTGCCTGATACAAATACCTTTGCCCTTGCAGAAATCATAGTTACAGTTTTATAGAAACATAGAAACATAGAAATTAGGTGCAGGAGTAGGCCATTCGGCCCTTCGAGCCTGCACCGCCATTCAATATGATCATGGCTGATCATCCAACTCAGTATCCCGTACCTGCCTTCTCTCCATACCCTCTGATCCCCTTAGCCACAAGGGCCACATCTAACTCCCTCTTAAATATAGCCAATGAACTGGCCTCGACTACCCTCTGTGGCAGGGAGTTCCAGAGATTCACCACTCTCTGTGTGAAAAAAGTTCTTCTCATCTCGGTTTTAAAGGATTTCCCCCTTATCCTTAAGCTGTGACCCCTTGTCCTGGACTTCCCCAACATCGGGAGCAATCTTCCTGCATCTAGCCTGTCCAACCCCTTAAGAATTTTGTAAGTTTCTATAAGATCCCCTCTCAATCTCCTAAATTCTAGAGAGTATAAACCAAGTCTATCCAGTCTTTCTTCATAAGACAGTCCTGACATCCCAGGAATCAGTCTGGTGAACCTTCTCTGCACTGCCCTCTATGGCAATAATGTCCTTCCTCAGATTTGGAGACCAAAACTGTACGCAATACTCCAGGTGTGGTCTCACCAAGACCCTGTACAACTGCAGTAGAACCTCCCTGCTCCTATACTCAAATCCTTTTGCTATGAAAGCTAACATACCATTCGCTTTCTTCACTGCCTGCTGCACCTGCATGCCCACTTTCAATGACTGGTGTACCATGACACCCAGGTCTCGCTGCATCTCCCCTTTTCCTAGTCGGCCACCATTTAGATAATAGTCTGCTTTCCTGTTTTTGCCACCAAAATGGATAACCTCACATTTATCCACATTATACTGCATCTGCCAAACATTTGCCCACTCACCCAGCCTAGCCAAGTCACCTTGCAGTCTCCTAGCATCCTCCTCACAGCTAACACTGCCCCCCAGTTTAGTGTCATCCGCAAACTTGGAGATATTGCCTTCAATTCCCTCATCCAGATCATTAATATATATTGTAAATAGCTGGGGTCCCAGCACTGAGCCTTGCGGTACCCCACTAGTCACTGCCTGCCATTGTGAAAAGGACCCGTTTACTCCTACTCTTTGCTTCCTGTTTGCCAGCCAGTTCTCTATCCACATCAATACTGAACCCCCAATGCCGTGTGCTTTAAGTTTGTAAACTAATCTCTTATGTGGGACCTTGTCGAAAGCCTTCTGGAAGTCCAGATACACCACATCCACTGGTTCTCCCCTATCCACGCTACTAGTTACATCCTCGAAAAATTCTATAAGATTCGTCAGACATGATTTACCTTTTGTAAATCCATGCTGACTTTGTCCAATGATTTCACCACTTTCCAAATGTGCTGCTATCCCATCTTTAATAACTGACTAGCAGTTTCCCCACTACCGATGTTAGACTAACTGGTCTGTAATTCCCCGTTTTCTCTCTCCCTCCTTTCTTAAAAAGTGGGGTTATGTTTGCTACCCGCCAATCCTCAGGAACTACTCCAGAATCTAAAGAGTTTTGAAAGATTATTACTAATGCATCCACTATTTCTGGAGCTACTTCCTTAAGTACTCTGGGATGCAGCCTATCTGGCCCTGGGGATTTATCGGCCTTTAATCCATTTAATTTACCCAACACCACTTCCCGGCTAACCTGGATTTCACTCAATTCCTCCAACTCCTTTGACCCGCGGTCTCCTGCTATTTCCGGCAGATTATCTATGTCTTCCTTAGTGAAGACGGAACCAAAGTAGTTATTCAATTGGTCCGCCATATCCTTGTTCCCCATGATCAACTCACCTGTTTCTGACTGCAAGGGACCTACATTTGTTTTAACTAATCTCTTTCTTTTCACATATCTATAAAAACTTTTGCAGTCAGTTTTTATGTTCCCTGCCAGTTTTCTTTCATAATCTATTTTTCCTTTCCTAATTAAGCCCTTTGTCCTCCTCTGCTGGTCTCTGAATTTCTCCCAGTCCTTAGTATGCTGCTTTTTCTGGCTAATTTGTACGCATCATCCTTCGCTTTGATACTATCCCTGATTTCCCTTGTTATCCACGGATGCACTACCTTCCCTGATTTATTCTTTTGCCAAACTGGGATGAACAATTTTTGTAGTTCATCCATGCAGTCTTTAAATGTCTTCCAATGCATATCCACCGTCAATCCTTTTAGAATTAATTGCCAGTCAATCTTGGCCAATTCACGTCTCATACCCTCAAAGTTACCTTTCTTTAAGTTCAGAACCATTGTTTCTGAATTAACAATGTCACTCTCCATCCTAATGAAGAACTCAACCATATTATGGTCACTCTTGCCCAAGGGGGCACGTACAACAAGACTGCTAACTAACCCTTCCTCATTACTCAATACCCAGTCTAAAATAGCCTGCTCTCTCGTTGGTTCCTCTACATGTTGATTTAGATAACTATCCCGCATACATTCCAAAAAATCCTCTTCCTCAGCACCCCTGCCAATTTGATTCACCCAATCTATATGTAGATTGAAGTCACCCATTATAACGGTTTTGCCTTTGTCGCACGCATTTCTAATTTCCTGTTTGATACCATCTCCAACTTCACTACTACTGTTAGGTGGCCTGTACACAACACCCACCAGCGTTTTCCGCCCCTTAGTGTTTCGCAGCTCTACCCATACCGATTCCACATCCTGCAAACTAATGTCCTTCCTTTCCATTGCGTTAATCTCCTCTCTAATCAGCAACGCTACCCCACCTCCTTTTCCTTTCTCTCTATCCCTCCTGAATATTGAATATCCCTGGATGTTCAGCTCCCAGCCTTGGTCACCCTGGAGCCATGTCTCCGTGATCCCAACTATATCATAGTCATTAATAGCTATCTGCACATTCAACTCATCCACCTTATTACGAATGCTCCTTGCATTGAGACACAAAGCCTTCAGGCTTGTTTTTACAACACTCTTACCCCTTATACAATTTTGTTGAAAAGTGGCCCTTTTTGATTTTTGCCCTGGATTTTCCGGCCTGCCACTTTTACTTTTCACCTTGCTACCTATTGCTTCTACCCTCATTTTACACCCCTCTGTCTCTACGCTCACACATTTAAGAAACCCTTTCCCTTTAACTCCATCCTCCACTAGCCCATTCGACACCCCACCCCCCTTATTCAGTTTAAACCTGAATCTGTTGAAGAGGTTACCCTTTGTGTATTATCATTTCTATGAGCTGTAGAATGGATTTGATCTGGAAGTGCGCCTCTATATTAATGAATAGTATAGGTTTAGTGACTGAAAAACAAAAACAATCGGCAAAGGAGGAAAATCTGAAATAAAAACATAAAATACTGGAAAATTCAACAGGTCAGGCACCAGCTGTGGAAAGCGAAAGTCAACGTTTCAGGTCTGGACTCTTTCAGATTTAGGAGAATGAATAAATATACAACTTGGTTTTTAATAGGAGATAAAATGCAAGTGAGATGTTAGGAAAAAAGGAAAAATATGTCATTGGGTGATTTAAAATAGTTTAATGGTGCAGATTAACACCACATTAAGATTCTTGGTCCATATTATGTGTTGTTAATGGGAAATTATGAGACCTGCCCAGCAAACCAGGCCTGCAGCAGAAGGGTAAGAAAAACTGATCTAACATAATATAAAAAGAGAAAATGGAAAATGTTGGCAAAATCTGCTCGGGCAGCCCCCACAACCTTACTGTTAACAAGACCGAACACAGACCAAGTAACTGCCATTAAGCCAACTTGTCCAACAACAGACATTTCAGCCTGAAGAAGGGTTTCGGCCCGAAACGTTGCCTATTTCCTTCGCTCCATAGATGCTGCTGCACCCGATGAGTTTCTCCAGCACTTTTGTCTGCCAACAGACATTTCAACTTATCCAACGACAGACTCTCCCTTGTTCTCCATATCTCACTCCTACATTTTCTCCTACTGAAAACATTCTATCCTTTTGATCCCAGTTCTGATGAAAAGTCACAGAATCAAAACTGACGATTTCTCTTTATGTAACTGTTGCTTGATGCATTGAGTTTTTCCAATGTTTTATGTTTTCAAATCTAATAACTAGTAGCTGGTGTAAGAGCATTATTACATACAGATTTCTAAGTTACAAAAGTTCAATCCTAATCAATTGCAGCATTTGTAAATGTCCAGGACAGATCCAAACCTACATTAAATCAGACTTGCACAATACTTAGAAACATAGAAACAAAGAAAATAGGTGCAGGAGGAGGCCATTTGGCCCTTCGTGCCAGCACCGCCATTCATTGTGATCATGGCTGATCGTCCCCAGCAAAGGTTGCAAATTCAATTGATGAATTGATAGCCCAAGCCAGAATATGGAGTCTTAAATAAGCTTGGAAATAAAATGTTTAGATAAGATGAATACGAACATCATGTATGTCATACATGGTACTCAAATGTATTTTAATATATTTATATGCTTCCTGATTTGTTAACGTATTATGCCAGCTTCAGAATAACAAAGTGTGTTCCATAATTACAGTCGCAAATTCTGCATAGTTTATGCAAGTGCAACAAAACTCGATAAAATCTCATTATACAAGAATTGGAATAAATCTAAGTAAGCCTTTTGTATTAGTTTAGCTTCATGTTTATCAGTGAAATTATTAATTTCAGCTTGAATGTTTTAAGTCAAATAAAAGCAATTTTGTGTGAACATCCAGTGCATTCACATCATTACATTCAGAGTTGAATTGCATTGTCGCCCTACTAGAGAGGGGCAGGTGTTTCTGCATCTGCCCCTCTTTATGTGAATCATTTCAGCTGAAAATTAAAGTGATTTGATTTGGCGGGCAAGAACGTGAGTGTTAAAAATAGACATCCTTGAATATTTAACAGCACTTTTGTGCTTGCATAAGCACATGAGGAAACAAAGGTTGTTTATTTTCCCCTTTAGGTAGAGCTGCAGTAATGTGAACCAGTGAGTGTAGCTAGGTCAGTTGTCTTGCAAAATTCACATTTTCTTAACTATTAAGCCTCACAATTTGTGTTTTGAAATTATAGCAGAAATTTGAAAATCCTGATGAGCTACCAGAGTGGGTGAACATGGATCTGGCACAACTTTGTTCTTTATTGATGGCTCTTTGGGCACAGTTCTTAGAGATTGTGTCACTGCAAGGAGAAATTTCAATTTTATTAGCAAAGGAACATCATGCACTTCGAGTGAGTATGGTATCCTTTGCATGTGAAAACGTTTAATTTCAAATTAGAAAATGGTAATTACTTACAATTTACATCAAATTGCAACATAGAAATGGGCTCTTTGGTTTAACCAGTCAGCGTAACCCATAGCAGTATGAAATTCTAAACTCAGCTGTTCCGTTCCTATATTCCATATTCAGTTTTCAATAATCACTGGTTGAAATTCTTACATATTGAAAAGCTTTCTGCTTCAGACTGTGCCTTAAGACTTTGTGTATGTTATTTCATATTTCGCCAACCTAGATGAAAAATACGGAAGCTTAATTTCTAACTCTCATTCAAACATTTATCCAGTACTGTTCATTAGAAAAGCTAATCAGTCAGGAGAGAAGTTAGGGTTACGGTTGTACTAGCACTTATTTAATATTGATTTTAAATACATTGTTTTCACCTCCTTTTGCTTTTCAAGGGTCTACTTGATCTCTCAAGCCCATACCATCTCAGCATGAGTAATCAAGTCAGTCAAATACCTCAGCCTGTTTTCCTGTGACTAATATTCCCTTAAGCATTCGTCCAAATCTCTTCTCAAATACGATTGTATCTGCTTTCATTACTCTTTCTAGCAACAAAATTCAAACATCGCTTCTTTATGCATGAAATAATAAATTGAAGGCAGTTGCTCATAGAAACACAGCACAAGTTTGATTGTTGTTCCTTCTTTGTTGTTTAGTCTAAATCCTGGACCACCTCCTCCAGCAGCATAGTGAAAGCACAAGGAGTCACCTGCCACTACCTACTCTAAGGCAATTGGGGATGGGTAATAAATACTGGCCTTGCAAGTGACACCTAGATCCTGAAAATTATTTCTAAAAAATAATTATTTCATCTCTGCCCTCTGATTTTCCAGACATTTCCAGCCTTCACTTCTTCTAGTCCCTTGATGAATTTGAACAGTTCTATCAAATCATCTCTAAACCCAACCTATGTTCTCAAGTTAACAATTTAATCTTCTCCGCTCTATCCATATTGTTGAAATACTTTGCACCCGGGAACATCCTATTATCTTATCTGTACTGTACTTATCTTTTTTTATTGTCTTAAAATAATTTTCACCGTGTTAATTCATACTGTGTTCCTATACACTTTCAACTTGTAGTTCTGTTTTCCTGTTTTGCCATGGTCAAGATTAAGGTCACAGATTCGCAATACTCTACACATCCATCTCAACAGTTGAATGAACCACTGTTACATTTAGTTCCTATATTTCTTTTAAATTCCTTTTTATGTGACCAACATTGACCCACCTTGAATCAATCTATATCTTTCTGAATCTCTTTCCATAATCTGTCATTTTTGTATTTGAATATTTTGATGACAATTTTGTGGAGGTTATTGTGTATTGAGATTGGCTTCTGCTGGTAATATGTTTTCCATCTGAAAAGTTTCAAAGTTATTCAGCAAAAGTGTGAAAATTCTTTAACAGGAGTATTTTATTAAGTACTTATAGTACGAAGCTTAATTTTAGAGTTTTTAAATCTACCATGTGAAATTTACCAAATTATGTAGTTGCAATATTTTCTTCCACTTCTGTCCAATTGGATAGGTAAGAAGATTTTCTGAAGCTTTTTTCTGCATCGAACATCCAAGGCAAGCAGCCCTAGCATATCAGGAATTGCAGTAAGTTGTGAGCTTCTTCATAAGGAAAGAAATTAACTGCTTACCTTTTATTTTTCATAAGACATATGTTTAAACCTCTGTATCATCTGTAAAATGCACTAAAAATATCTGACTCATCGTCACCAACAGTAGATTCCAAACCCACAACATCTATAACCTAAAAAGACATGGCAGCAAGTTCCCTTCCAAATCTCACAATTTGCTAATTCATATCACCTAATTTCTTCACTGTCTAAATCCTATAATTGCATATCCTGCAGAACTGTGAGAAATACCTTTACCACGGAGACTGTAGCATTTCACGATGGTGACCAGCTTCTCATGGTTATTTAGCATAGTCAATAAATGCCGACCAGCAGGGTGGTAGGTATATGGAACGAGCTGTTGGATTAGGTAGTTGCGGCTGGTACTATGACAACTATTGAGAAACATTTAGACATGTACATGGATAGGATAGGTGTAGAGGAATATGGGTCATACACTGGCAGGTGTAGATGGGGCATGTTGGTCGGCGTGGGAAAGTTGAGCCGAAGGGCCTGTTTCCACACTTTGACTCTACATGGATTTGAAAGATTAAGATTGATATGGGCCAAATTCAGGCAAATGGAATTAGTATACATAGGCATCTTTTTTGGCATGGACGCATTGGGCTTGCTGTATAACTATGAATTTATGAATCTATAAATCCATTTTGCACCTTTTCCAAGGCATCATTGGCCTTTGCCCTTCTAAGATGCAGTGAGCAAAATTGCATTTTAGATTTAGAGTAGGGAGTTTATCAGACCTTTTTCACACAGGATGATTGGCAGATGGAAAACATTACCTGGGATGGGCAGTGCATTTAAGAATTTATATAGATGAGTATTTGAATCATCAAGGTTTAGAAGGCTACTGATCAAGTGCTAGCAAATGGAATTAGTGTAATTTAGTCAAAGGGCCGAATTGCCATCTACTGCTCCTCTTAACATAATGTTACCTAATTATTATATAATGTGAAATGTAATGTTTTAAATGAATATTGAGTCTAGAGATAAAATACTGCATAATCTTTTTTTGGATGTAAAAGTATACAGTGTGGAGGTCAATCAATCAATCAACCTTTATTGTCATATTGCAAGCAACAGTTGTACAGTGCAAAATGAAAAGACGTTTCCCAGGGAATACCGGAGCATCGCACATGAAATTTAAAACATTTCACACATAATAACACTAAAAACAGTCCAGTCCCTGATGGAACAGTATAAATAGTTAAAAGCAGGTAAAAACAACGTTAAAATACAGTAAAACCAATCATAAAAATGTCCGGGGCAGCTGATTTGAGTGGCCAGTGCCAGTTATTTAAAGTGGCCAGTGCCGGTTATTAAAGTGCCCGTGCCAAGCCACAGAATCAGGTGACTGAGTACAGAGTGACTGTTTAGCAGCCTCACAGCCTGTGGCAGGAAGCTGTTTAGCAGGCTTTGATGCTGCGATATCTCTTGCCTGATGGCAGGAGATCCAGGTGTATGTGGAGGGGGTGCAGTTTGTCCTTAGCAATTCTCTGAGCTTTTTTCAGACAGCGGCTCTGGAACAGTTCTTGTACCGAGGGTAGGGAGATGCCAATGATCCAACGCGTCCACGCGTCGTGTACACACTCTGTTTCTTTATTAATCGATACAGCCCCAGTTAATATTTAACTAAAAACCTTGCCGTCGTTCGTGAGCACACCTGTTCACCTCCAACTCCTTTGTTCTCTAATCTCACGATGACCCGGCCCCCTTACCGTGTGATTGGTCGGTCCAGATCATGGCAGTTCATGTGAGAGTTCGAGTTCGACAATTGAAGATTCGAGAGACAAGTGGCTCGGCCACAAGATGGCGCCACATGACTCCCACAGAACCGGCGTAATGGATGCGAGTAGGTTTACGAGACTGCCTGATCTCGTGTACACGTCTCCTGTGCTCGGGGTCACAGCTGGCAGAGTTGACGGCGGGTGCGGTCGTAACGGTGGACGCCCTCTATGGTGGGGCTGTGCCACCTACACTGGCTGATTAATGTCCAAATGTGCCAGCTTAAGACGGTCCACGGAAACAGTCTCGTGCCTACCGCCCATGTTGATGACCAAAGTCGATGTACCGTGTTGCAGCACCTGGATAGGTCCCTCGAAAGGCCTTTGCAGTGGCGTACGGTGAGAATCGCTGTAAAGGAAAACATACTGGCAGTCTTTGAGGGCGGGTGGGACGTACGTGGGGGTGAGTCCGTGGCGGGACGGGGGAGAGCATGCCCACCTTCTCCTGGAGGCGCTTCAGCATGGTCGTGGGTGGTTCCTGATGTCCATGTGCCACCGGGATTAAATCCCCTAGGACCGTAAGCAGGTTGCTGTACACCAGTTCGGCTGAGGAAATTGCCAGGTCTTCCTTCGGGGCAGTGCATATGCCCAGCAGAACCCACGGCAACTCGTCCATCCAGTCCGGGCCCGTGAACCGTGCCTTTAAGGATGCCTTCAGGTGATGGTGAAAACGCTCCACTAGGGCGTTGGCTTGCGGGTGGTAGGCCGTAGTGTGGTGCAGCTGAGCGGCAAGCAGCCGGGCCATTGCTGACCACAACTCGAAGGTGAACTGCGCACCTCTGTCGGAGGTGATGTCCCCCGGCACACCAAAGCAGGCGATCCGGTGGGCAGTGAGGGCACGTGCACACGTTGCAGCAGAGGTATCTAGGAGCAGGGCGGCTTCTGGCCATCTCGTGAAACGGTCTACGATGGTGAGAAGGTGGGTGACGCCTCTGGATGGAGGCAGTGGTCCCACGATGTCGACGTGGATATGGTCGAAATGCTGATGTGACAGGGTGAAATTCTGCAGCGGCGCATTGATGTGTTACTGAATCTTTGAGATTTGACAGGGGATGCACGCCCTGGCCCAGTTGCCGGCCTGTTTGCGCAACCCGTGCCACATGAACTTGACTGCCATCAGAGCCGCTGTTGCCCGGATGGAAGGGCGAGCCAAACCATGAACCATGTCGAATATCCGGCATCAAGCTGCGGGGATGATGGGTCTTGGCTGTCCGGTAGACAAATCGCAAAGGAGCGTGGTGTCAGCGGGCCCGAATTGCACATCCTGCAACAATAGGCCTGAGATGGTGGTGCGGTAGGCGAGCATCTCCTCGTCCTCTAGCTGTGCTGCAGCCACGGCCATGTAGTCAACACCTGGGGCCAAATAATGGAGGCATTGATGGCAGTGCGAGACAACGCATCTCCGACCAGGTTGCTCTTGCCCGCGATGTGCTGAACGCAAGTCGTGTACTCAGAGATGTAGGCCAAGTGAGGGGGGGGGGTCTCGAGTGACGACTGACAAAGGCAATGGGCTACCAGCTTCCATCGATCAGTTGTTCCAGCACTCCGCCCATGGCTATGCCAGATGCGTCAACCGTGAGAGCGGTCGGCGCATTGGCCCGTGGATGGACCAGCATCGTCACCTTGGCCAGTGCCTCTTTGGCATTGTTGAAAGCGGTCGTTGCTGCGTCCTCCCAAACAAGCGCTCTCTGCTTGCTGACCAGGACCTTGAACAGCGGTTGCATGATCCTGGCGGCTGCAGGCACGAAACGATGATAGAAATTCACCATGCCGACAAATTCTTGGAGTCCCTTCACCGTAGAGTGTTTGAGAAACTGGCGAATAGCCTCGAACTTGGTCGGGAGCGGGACTGCACCGTGCTGATTGATGTGGAAATTGGCATTGTGCGCCGCTCAGACAGCATGTGGGCATCTCCCCTTCACATGATCCTCAAAGCGTTTGGGGGCTGGAGACCATGTGGGGACTTCCGCCGTCTCAACGACGTCACAATGGCCGAGGAAACTGACACCTAGAAAGGTTGATTTCCAGGCCATGCTTGTTGAGCTGCTGGCAGAGCAGCCGTAGGTGTGCGCGGCGCTCCTGGCGAGAGCGGCTGGCGACGAGGATGTCGTCAAGGTAAATGAACAGGAAATCCAGTCCGCGGCCCACCATGTCCATGAGCCGTTGGAAAGCCTGAGTGGTGTTCTTGAGGCCGAAAGGCATCCGCAGGAACTCGAACAGCCCGAAGGGAGTGATGATAGCCATCTTGGGGATGTCTTCCGGGTGGACTGGAATTTGATGGTAGCAACGTACCAGGTTGATTTTGGAAAAAAAGATGGGCTGTGATGTCCTGGATGTGAGGGACAGGGTACCGATCAGCCGTTGAGGCGGCGGAAGTCCCCACAGGGTCTCCAGCCCCCACGTGGGGCTGTGATGTCCAGAAAATGGGCAGTTTGATGGAAACTGCGATTGGCTGGTCTAGGTTGTTGGCTGCAAACATGATAAAATCCAAAATAAGCCGTTTTTGATCGTCAGCATCACCACTGTAGCGGTCCACGCGTTGTATACACACTCTGTTTCTTTATTAATCGATACAGCCCGGCACCCACGCGTATTCAGTTAATATTTAACTAAAAACCTTACCGTGGTTCGTGAGCACATCAGTTAACCTCCCACACCTTTGTTCTCTAATCTCATGACGGCCAGCCCCCCTTACAGCATGATTGGTCGGCCCAGAGCACGCCCCTTCACGAGAGAGTTCGAGTTCGACATTCGAAGGTTTGATAGACAAGATGGCGCCACAAAAGTTAATTAAAAACTTCAGTTAATGTATTTTTAATCTATGAAGATCAATATGACTATTGCAAGGTCTTGTTTTAACCCAATACCCTATTTCAAAAATAACATGTTATGCTTACTGAAAGCTCAGTTTGAAATAAACCAAGAGCATTAATGCATCCGAAAATATGTGATATTTCACCTTTAATGTGTACATATTTTGGGTAATTTCAGTGCACAAAGCCATGGACAGATGGCTGCAGCTGTGAAGAATTCGACCTATTTTAATTCCCTTCCATCTCTTCCCGTGGAATGCGCAGAACTAGATGGTGACTTCAACTCACTGCCCATTATCTTTGAGGACCGATATTTGGATTCATTCCCTGAAGGTGAAAAATATTTCAGAGCCAGTTTGATGGAGCATTTAGGTTTTAAATATTTTGATAAATATTAAATATTTTTATTTAATGTTCAACACAGACATCGTGGGAGGGGGGGCGTCACACGGGAGGTCTGGTCCCCGAACGCGGCGTCAGCGCTCACCCTGCCGACAGGCGCCCTCCAAAACCAATCACCCCCATCACCTGTTCCCCCGACGTAACCCGTTCGCCCAACGCAATAGTCCACCACTCACCCATAGACCCCAACTGCGCAGGCGCGGCTCATTTCCCCTCATCCCCCCAACACTCCCTCCCCTTCCTCTTCACCCTCCCTCTTCTCCTCCCCTCCTCCACTCCCTCCTTCACCTTTCACCTCCCCTCAGTCACTCCCTTCCCACCCTTCCCACCCTCCATAATTCCCTCTCCCCGCCCTACCCCCTTCACCCGTTGGGCCCCGTTTCCCCAACGCAATATTCCACCACTCAGCGTCGGCACTCCCTTAAGCAAATCAATCCTTCCCAAGGGGGGGGGGGGGGTAGTGGGCACTTCCTGGAGCCAATGAATTGACTCGACTTTTGGGTCGGCGCTCCCTTGAGCCAATCAATCCTTCCCGAGGGGGGGCGGGCAGGGCCGGTGCTAGGAATTGCGGGGCCCAATTAGAAAACTGATGGCGGGGCCCCTACTCTAGAAAAGTAAAAATTTATGTATGTTTATATTTCGTGTAGTTTCGGGAATTTTAAGGCAAGCTGGTTGGTGATTGGATGCAACCCCTTTAGAGACAGCGTTTGATGGCCGCCAAATAAATTTGTCAAATCTGTAACAAAAATCGCTGGTCGGTGCGAACTCAGTGGACTATCTGGTTGTATCTCCAAACTAATCTGGTTGTATCTCCAAACTAATCTGGTTGTATCTCCAAACTAATCTGGTTGTATCCACCAGACTATCTGGTGGTATCTCCAAACTAAACAGTATAACATGCAGGTACATTCATTTAAAATTAAATTCAGTGCTTATTTCACATGATTTCTCACTGTGTAAAGCTCAATATCTGACCAATTTCTGTTTAACACGTTTGGTCTGCCGTGAGCATTTTTCGTTGCATCTCGTTGCATCTCCCCTTTTCCTAATCGGCCACAATTCAGATAATAGTCTACTTTCCTGTTTTTGCCACCAAAGTGGATAACCTCACATTTATCCACATTATACTGCATCTCCCATGCATTTGCCCACTCACCCAGCCTATCCAAGTCACCTTGCAGCCTCCTAGTTTAGAGTGGTTTAAACGGTTTAGAGATGTTTAGAGGGCTTCAGATGGGTTCAGGTGTGTTTACAATTGTTTAGAGGGGAATAGAGGGAAATAGGGGGGCTAGAGGAGTTTTAGAGGTGTTCAGAGGGTCCCAGAGGGGTTTAGAGACGTTACAAGCCCCCCGTGAGAAATTGTATTTCGCTGAAATTGAAGATAGACATAAAGCTGGAGTAACTCTGCAGGACAGGCAGCGCAGCGACTTTAGAGAGAAGACCCTTCTTCAGACTAAACTGAACTCTCGTCGGTGAGATTAGTTGTGATTGTCTGAAGAAAGGTCTCGACCAGAAACGCAACCCTCTCCCCAGAGCCCTTGCGCGTCCCGTTGAGCCACCTTCAACTTCAGAGCCAAACAAAAAACACAGAGTGCTGGAGGAACTCAGCGGGCCAGGCGATTGCCTCACCCGCTGGGTTTCTCCAGCATTTTTGTCTACCGCAAAACGTCAATGATTCCGGGAATGCCGAGGCGACAGTGTGAGAGAGCTAGAGAGAGACGAGATGGGGAGCGGGAGAGGGAGAGAGGGAGGGAGAGAGCAAAACACAAAGAGACACAACGTGGGTCGGTAGGTGAATGACTAACCTGCACACCAGGAAGAAGCCCCTTCTCGCGCTCCGGGGCCCTCACTCATGATGGTGAGTTTAAAGAAATTCTCAACGTGTCATCGATCTACATTACATCTACATGTAATTGTGTTTTAAACAAGTATTAATGACGCCGCGTGAATTTTATTCAAAGGAACACGACGTTATTAATACTTTTTCAAAACACAATAACATTTACAGAGGAAGGCGGATGGATGCATTGATGACATGATTGTATAACAACGAGTTAAGTACTTGCTGATAAGAAGTGCTACAGTACTAGTTAACACATCGTTTGTGTCTGATGGCCGTGCAGCGGTTGTTATACACAAAGATCCTATAGTGGAGCTCTGCTAGAAGATCTTTGGTTATACATGTTCGTTTAAAAAAAAAATCCGGATGGCGAATTAAAAAAAACTTTAGTTAACAAAGAGAATTCGTATTTCCATACGAAGTACGGAACATTAGTGCGGGGCCCCCCTAGGCGCGGGGCCCAATTGGGAGCAATCGGTCAAATCGGCTTAAAACCGGCCCTGGGGGCGGGGGGGGCAATGGGCACTTCCCGGAGCCAATTAATTGACTCTACTTTTGGGTTGGCGTCTGTGCTCCTTGGAGTTAATTAATCCTTTTGGGTCGGTGCTCCCTTGAGCCAATCAATCCTTCCCACGTGTGTGGAGGGCGGCAAAAATCTCACTCCCCTTGAAGCTGCTGATCCCGTTGTCTCTCTGTCACCTCTCCCTCGCTCTCCTTTTCCCTACACTCAGTCACTCCCTCACCTCTCCCCTTTCGCACTCCCCCACTAAGCAATGTTTAAATAACATTTCTTCTCCACCCATCCCCCACTCCGTCAACTCTCATAGCTTCTGTATTCGCAGCAGAGATCACATTGTGATGTCATTTTCGGTTCACTGCAGCGTGTGTAAATGAGATCCCATTGTGATTGGACGACTGTGAGATGCCATTGTGACATCACTGGAATCTGCAAGAAAAGTCTCCCACTCACAGACAGTTATTATTTTCAAAGTTGGCTTTTTTTTAACTTTAAATATTAATAACGTGAAATATAACATCAAATGTGAAGAAACCTGATACTAACAACCACGGGAAAAAGCTGAGCAAGATTCTGCAAATATATTCATGCTATTGTGTATCGTTTTGGCATAGTTCCTCGATCTCACAGACAGACAGACAGACAGACAAACAAGGCGATACTTTTAATAGTATATAGATAGATTAAAGTTTTCAGTTGTCTGTAAATTAAAAGTAGATGATGAGGACAAGACTTCTGAAATATAAAACATTTAGATAATCATCTTAAGCAGTCCTTCCAGATGACTTGCTTGTGTTCTCAGGTGACTGATGGGTCTGGAACCACTGCCAGTGATGAGAACAGTGGGTGCCTGAATGGGACAGGTAGATAGGTAGTTTGTGAAGTAGTGCACTTCTTCTGCCACTTACATAGCATTTCAGTGAACTACTGACTCAATACCATCCCAAGAACTCCTCCATTTTAAAGGATCTTTGAAATTCCTCAGAGGAAAAAGGGATGTTGCAGTTTTGCAAGGAGACTTTGGGCTCAATCTTTTCCTTTTCATGCGTGGTAATCTCATCCTATGCCAGACAAATAAAACTGAGATTAGTTTAGAGATACAGCATGGAAACAGGCCCTTCGGCCCAACGAGCTTACTCCAACCATCGATCTCTGGTTCATACTAGTTCGATGTTATCCTATTTTCTTATCCACTCCTTACATGAATCAAATTTACAGAGGCCAATTAACCTAAAAACCTGCACATCTTTGGGCTTGAGCACCTAAAAGAAGCCCATGCGGTCATGCAGAACAATCAGTCTAGTTACAATCAGGTCAGCCACAAGCTCATTGAATGGCAGAGCAGCTTGTAATTTTTTTTGAGGATTTCATTTAATAAACTAGTAGATCAATAAATGGAACCTCTGAATTTGTTATGATTACTATGCCATAATTTTGTTATTTTTGGAAATTCCTTTTTTGAGTTGATTTAGTTTCTTAAGTGTTAGTAAGGTTTCTTAAGAGTTTGAAGGGTTTTTTTACCAGATGGACTCAAAGGGTTGTGCAAAGAATCCATATGAAATCTTAACCATTGTGATAGTGCTTCAATAGACAATAGGTGCAGGAGTAGGCCCTTCGAGCCAGCACCACCATTCAATGTGATCATGGCTGATCATCCCCAATCAGTACCCCGTTCCTGCCTTCTTCCCCCATATCCCCTGATTCCGCTATTTTTAAGAGCCCTATCTAGCTCTCTCTAGAAAGCATCCAGAGAACCTGCCTCCACTGCCCTCTGAGGCAGAGAATTGGGCAGACTTACCACTCTCTGTGAGAAAAAGTTCCTCGTCTCCGTTCTAAATGGCTTACTCCTTATTCTTAAACTGTGGCCCCTGGTTCTGGATTCCCCCAACATCGGGAACACATTTCCTGCCTCTAGCGTGTCCAAGCCTTTAACAATCTTATATGTTTCAATGAGATATCCTCTCATCCTTCTAAACTCCAGAGTGTACAAGCCCAGCTGCTCCATTCTCTCAGCATATGACAGTCCCGCCATCCCGGGAATTAACCTTGTAAACCTACGCTGCACTCCCTCAAAAGCAAGAATGTCCTTCCTCAAATTAGGGGATCAATACTGCACACAATACTCCAGGTGTGGTCTCACTCGGGCTCTGTACAACTGCAGAACGACCTCTTTGCTCATATATTCGATTCCTCTTGTTATAAAGAGGAATCGCTTTCTTCACTGCCTGCTGTACCTGCATGCTTACTTTCATAGACTGATGTACAAAGACCCCCAGATCGCGTTGTACTTCCCATTTTCCCAACTTGACGCCATTTAGATAGTAATCTGCCTTCCTGTTTTTGCTACCAAAGTGGATAACCTCACATTTATCTGCATTAAACTTCATCTGCCATGCATCTGCCCAGTCCCCCTGCATTCTCATAGCATCCTCCTCACAGTTCATACTGCCACCCAGCTTTGTGTCATCTGCAAATTTGCTAATGTTACTTTGAATCCCTTCATCCAAATCATTGATGTAAATAGCTGCGGTCCCAGCACCGAGCCTTGCAGTACCCCACTAGTCACTGCCTGCCATTCTGAAAGGGACCCGTTAATCCCTACTCTTTGTTTCCTGTCTGCCAACCACTTCTCTATCAACGTCAGCACTCTACCCCCAATACCATGTGCCCTAAGCTGAAAGTCCAGGTACACTACATCCACTGGCTCTCCCTTGTAAATTTTCCTAGTTACATCTTCAAAAAATTCCAGAAGATTAGTCGTATATGAATATAAGAAATACATGAGTGTAGGAAACTCAGTTTCTTGCATTGTTCTGCCATTCATTATGTGCCAATTTCCTGTATTAATCCCATATATTTTATTCACAAACATACAGATCGATAACAGGAGTCGCCTATTTGGCCCTTTGACCTTGCTCTTCCAATCAATACAATCATGACTAATCTGATTGCATTCTCAACTCTGAATTCCCACCTGCAATCTGCATTTCATGCATTCGAGACGTGAATAGACCTGAAATATCTATTCGCAACTCTCACTTTTTGAAATTCAACAATTTTTTTGGTATAATTTTTTTTTTTTATATGTGTTACATCATAATTAAATAAGGATGTTTTGATCCGTTCATGAATTTCTGATATTTTTTCTTTAATAGACTTGGATGTTCCCTGGAGTGGAGTTCAGAATCTAAGAAGATCATCTTTTTCTGTCAAATTGGAAAAATCTGACTCAAAAGATCATAACCCTTCAGGTTTTTCTAGTCCTGATTTTAAAGCACGACCAGCAAGCATCTACCATATTAAACATACTGAAAGTGAGAAGCCGCTGACAAAACTGCAAAAGATTAAAGCTGATGAGCACAGCAAATCAAAAGTAAAAGTGGCAAAGCTTAAGAAGACAATTAAGTCTGAGAACAGCAAAAAATTGGTGAAACAAAACTCCAAGGATTCAGTGATATTGGTTGGCTATAAATCCTTTAAAAATTCAAACTTGGGAGAGAGCAGTAAATCTGAAGGTGGGCTTTCAATATGTCCAAAAGGTGGGCAGGTATCCACCAGCAAAGGAGCTGATGATAGGACAAAACTAAATAGTGAGCTTTTATGTCAACATAAAGAACTGATACCTCTTCTGTCGAGTATGGAAAAAAATGCAGAGACTATGAAAACTAAAAATTGCAATGAATTTGGTTGCAACATTAAAGATCACAAAATGGAATCTTGTACATTTGCATTATCAGCTGTATTTCAGGCAGGTCCCGAGTCTTCAACCATGTGTGCAAGATCTACTAAAACTTCAGTTGATTGTTTAAATAAGCAGCAAATAGCACCAGCATCAGGAGTCAAATGTATTCAAGTCAAACCACGGACTAAATGCACATATGAAGGGGATAAAGTAATAGTCTTAACGGCTCCCAAAGTCCCTGTTAAACATGATGACCAAGACCTTTGTCCATCTCCTGAATCACAGCTCCTGGATTCTAAACCTCATTATTTACTGTCGGAAAAAAATCTGCAATGCCCTGCTGCTGCTGAAAGTGCACTACCGAATGCAGTTACAAAGTCTTTTAATTTGGTTCTAAGTGGAGAACCTGTTAAATTGCCAGACGTTTACGTCACTTGCTCTTCCAAAATTTCAGATTCAGGCATTGAAAGTGAACCCAGTTCTTTTGCATTTCAACCAGTTTCAGGTTTAGTCTCTGAGCCAATATTGGACAAAGTTGTGTTCAGTGAAAAGTCTTGCATGCAGCTGCTGCTTAAACCAGAATTAAGTTTAAGGAATGTGATCGGAGGCCGCTGTACGGAGAGTATAAGTGCTGTAAGTGAAATACAATCATCTTTGACTTCAATAAATTCCTTGCCATCAGATGAAGATGATAATGCACATCCATTTCATGAAAGCTCAAAAGTTGCTGCCATTCTTGCACAGCCAACAATCGATGAACAACCAATACTCTTAGCAGCTGAATTAGACCAGCTTAAATCAAAAATAAAACACTCCAATGTCATAGTTCAAGAACAAAGTGTTGCATTCTTTGAATATTCAGAGCCTATAAAACCAGTTCCTCATATTTCTGAATTTCCTGATGAGTTTTGTAACTGTGTAGCTGTTCAAGAAAATAACATCAAGAGTCAGCAGCAAGATATTGGTTCTGCTAATACTTTTGGAGAGACTCAAGACCTTATGGAAGAGTTAAATTTAGCAAAAGCATCCACAAAACATATAATTAAACTGAACTCTGAAATTATTCATCTTGATGAGCCAAGCAGTCCTACCTCAGATGTGACAGAAATTGGCCAAAATTTGGATCCAGAATTGAACTTAAAGGAGTTTGCAGATATAATTCAGGAAATGCCAGTTCTCCAGGAGGCAGATGATAAAGTGCAGACAAACCTTTCAGCTGCCAGCAGCATTGACATTGTGAAACAAGGATTGGTGGAGAATTATTTTGGATCTAGAAGCAGCACAGATCTTTCTGATATTAGTCCTAGTGGTTGTGACAGCTGCCCCACAAGTCCTCAAAAGGAGACTTTTGGCCCTGTTACTCTTGCACAAGTAGAAGATGATGAGGATCAAGAAATGATCGAAAATGGTTATTACGAAGCTGACAATGATGCTGTGTGTGATGGAGGTGATGTAGTCAGATCTGAGCTAATTAATGTTGATCATGCCACAGGAGCAAGCTTGCCAGGGCCATGCATTCCGACTTGTTTATCATTTTCCTCAGTTGCCAGAGATTCCCCATCTATCAGTGGTTTGTCTTCTAAAAGTAAACTTGATGCAATTACAAAACAACCAATCAGTGCTGTCTCAGGCTCTGTTGTATCAGTTTGCTGGTATGAGGATGCTGCTTCAAAAGAACAAATGCACATGTAAGTAGCTATGCTTTTTTTTCATATGTCCATCTCTTTACACAGAACTCTATTCCTACTCACAAATCTGTTTTCAAACATATAATACAAATCTTTAGAATTTTTGGGTAACAAATTGAATCAAGGAGATTTTGTATTTTCTGCGATATAAAATATCTCCAAGTTAAAGGTGTAGCTATGGGCACCCCTCAGTTCTGCCTGCCCTTTTGTCGATTACATTGAATGGTCCTTGCTCCAGGTGTACACTGGCAACATCCCCTAACACATTCTCTGCTACATCGACAACTGCTTAGGGGCTGCCTCCTGCACCTGTGCAGAAATCGTTGTTCATTAACTTCATCACTAACTTCTACTCTTCCCTCAAATTCATCTGGACTATCTCTGACACCTCTCTCCCCTTTCTTGATCTCCCTGTCTTCATCATATTGTCGACTGAAGTCCACAACAAACCTACCAACTCCAACAGTTATCTGGACTACACTTCCTCTGACCCTGCCTCTTGCAAAAACACTATCACCTACTCTCAATTCCTTCGTCTCCTCCGCTCCCAGGATGAGGCTTTCCATTCTAGATTCTGAGATGTCCTCTTTCTTCAGTAAATGTGGTTTCCACCATGTTGGTAAAAATTGTAGAAAATGATAGGAAAGGAATATGGAGAGTGAATTGTAGAACCCGAGGGAGCAATGGTGGTGTGGATAGGGGAAGCTGGGTAGATGGTGAGTGTAGCTTATCTGAAATTGACGAATTCAGTGTTCATGCTGTTGGGTTCCAGGTGGAGTATGAGGTGCTATTCGTCCAGTTTGTGTGTGGCCTGACTGGCAGTGGAGGGCTCAGACAGGTCCGTAGGGAAGGGCGATTGAAGTGGCTCTTAACTGGGAGCTCAAACTGGGCCTGGCGGTCACTAGTGTTCAGTGAAGTAGATGAAAATGTACAGGGAATGATTGCATATGACACTAAAATAGTTCTTGATTAACTGGGCAATTGGGCCTAGGAATGGTTAATGGAGTTTAATTCAGATAAGTATGAGGTGTTGCATTTTGGGAAGTCAAACCAGGAAGGATCTTCTCAGTCAACAATAAGACCCTGGGTAGTATTGTAGAGCAGAAAGATCTAGGAGTACAAGCACATTGTTCCCTGAAAGTGGCATTGCAGGTAGATAGAGCAGTGAAGAAGACTTTTAGCATACTGTCTTTCATCAGTCAGCAAGACTTGGGGCTGAGGGGTGATTTTATAGAGGTGTATATAAAATTATGAGAGGAGCACATATGGTGACTGCACAGAATCTTGATCCCAGTATAGGGAAATTAAGAACTAGAGAGGATTAGTTACCCTCGGGGGTAACTTTTTCAGAGTGGTGGTATATGGAACAAGCTGCCAGAAGAAGCAGTTGAGGCAGGTAAAATAACAAGATGTAGAAGACATTTGGACATGTTTATTGAATAGGAAAGGAGTAGATTGATTATGGGCCTGGAGTGGGCACATTGGACTAGCTTGGAAATAGGCACCTAGTTCGGCATGGATGCATTGGGCTGAAGGGCCTGTGTTCGTGCTGTATGAATATATGACTTTATAACTCAGATTGGAATTCCTCTAGCCTGTTTATATATTTTGTTTCAACCTCAACATAATATTTCACATTGTTAATTATACGATCCTCCTATGACACTCCATTATTGTCCAATTTTGTAAACAATTTGTTATATGATTGTGCTACTAACCATTTGCACATGACAAACACGACAAGAAAATGTTCTCCGCTTACATTCAGTCACTTTAGAGATTACTCATGATCTTGCTATAAACTCCTCCATTGTTATCAACATGCAGCTGATTTGGCAGCATATACTAATCAGCCTCTATTTGTATATCGTTACTATCTCTATCCACCACCAGTTGATTCCCCAATTGCTTCAGAACCCTCAGACTTTTGTCCAGTCACTAGCAATCTTTTTGCGTATGGCGTGCACAGCCTAAAGTTGTAGGACAACTTGTTCTATTTGATCTTATATGATTGTGCATCCCGGGTTGATTGCATTCGTCGAAACGGGACGGACCACGTGAAGGTTGCAATCTTCCACCCCACTAATAATCGTAATTTACTGGAATGAGAAATCTTCAGCCACTGGACAAATTTGCTTTCAGTGTCAGAACTCCATACCCTCCACTGAACAGTCTCACAGGCTGAATCAAATTGTTTTAAAACTTTGAAATTGTCACGGAATAGTTACAACCTGGAACCTCTACTCGTTGAATTAAGACGTGTCCAACATAAAATCAATCCCATTCTAATCCTAACAGCTAGACCCGCTTCTCATCCTTTTCAATGGACTTGAAAATACTTTCCTTCCAGATACTTATCCAGCTCCCTTTTGAACTACAACTGAATCTGCCTCCATCACCTCCAATGCGTGCTAGACCCTAATCATTTATGTGATAAAATTAACTATTCTAATGACGCTATTGGTTCTTTTGCCAATCACTTTTATGTCCTCAAGTTCTTGACTACTTTGTCAATGGGAATATTTTTTCTCTATCCACTTTATGTGTATCCTTTATACCTATATCAAATATCCAGGGTTTTGGCTTGAAACGTTGCCTATTTCCTTTGCTCCATAGATGTTGCCTCACCAGCTGAGTTTCTCCAACATTTTTGTCTACCTTCGATTTTCCAGCATCTGCAGTTTCTTCTTAGATATCAAATTTCCTTGCAGTCTCTTCTGATCCAACAAGCAAACCGAGTTTCTCCAGTTTATTCACATTACCAAAATTCGTGTCTCTGTAATCATTTCGGTAAATCTATTCTGCACTCGTATAAAAAGCTTTCATATCTTTTATAAAGGGCGGTGCTGAGAGTTGGATACATTTTTACAGTTGTAGCTGAATCAATGCTTTTTATACAGTTCATCATGACATCTTTACTATTGTATTATATGCATCTATATGTAAAACCCAGGAAACAGTATGCATTCAGCCACTTTTTCAATCTGTACTTCCACTCTCAACAACTTATGCAAGTATACTCTCCAGGTTCTTAAAGCCTTTTTAGAACTATGTATCCAAGGCAAACCAATAGATCTCTAGAAGGTCCTAGTGCCAACTCCTCGAGAACTCTACGAAGACTTCCCTCCAGACCAATAATTATCTTTAATATTATTTTTGGTTTCCTGATGCATGGCTAAGTTTCTGTCTCAATTACATTTCCCTTTGAAACATAGAAACATAGAAAATAGGTGCAGGAGTAGGCCATTCGGCCCTTCGAGCCATTTGATATGATCATGGCTGATCATCCAACTCGGTATCCCATCCCTACCTTCTCTCCATACCCCCTGATCCCTTTAGCCACAAGGGCCACATCTAACTCCCTCTTAAATATAGCCAATGAACTGGCCTCAACTACCTTCTGTGGCAGAGAATTCCACAGATTTCCTCATCTCGGTCCTAAAAGTCTTCCCTCTTATCCTTAAACTGTGACCCCTAGTTCTGGACTTCCCCAACATCGGGAATAATCTTCCTGCATCTAGCCTGTCCAACCCCTTAAGAATTTTGTAAGTTTCTATAAGATCCCCCCTCAGTCTTCTGAATTCCAACGTGTACAAGCCGAGTCTGTCCAGTCTTTCCTCATATGAAAGTCCTGCCATTCCAGGAATCAGTCTGGTGAACCTTCTCTGTACTCCCTCTATGGCAAGAATGTCTTTCCTCAGATTAGGAGACCAAAACTGTACGCAATACTCCAGGTGTGGTCTCACCAAGACCCTGTACAACTGCAGTAGAACCTCCCTGCTCTTATACTCAAATAAGTGAGATTGCTGAGATTTTTAGCATCTTCTTCCTTGATGAAGATTAATGTAAAGTGTCCATTTAGTAGATTTAAACTGAAGGTTTTTAGTCTCTGATTGACAGCTTCAACCCGTGCAACTTTTTTCCTTTGCACATGTCAATAAAATATTTTTGGATTTCCTGCCTGTCTTTAGCCATCCTCTCAGTTTGCTTCACTCATTTCCTTACCATTACTTCAGCTTGGAACTTTCTGTTATCGTCCTGTTTCTCAATTGTGTAAACAAGTACAAGTAGAGTACAATAGTAAGGATGTCATGATGAACTTCCATTTTACTCTCTATCCTTGGTCATCCAAGGATCCCAAACTTTAATCCCCTTACTCTTCTCCCTTGGGGGAATGTACCTAGACTTTAATGAGACATTTCCACTTTAAAGGCCTCCTATTGTTCAGTTGCTGGTTTGGCTGCCATGTTTTAATTCCTTTTCACCTGAGTCGTATCTATTCTCAACCCAGTGAGATTTGCCCTTGAAGGGCATCTTCACTCTCCAATACTGCATTATTCTCCTTATTTAACATTGCTGCTCCTCTCTTTAATGCCTTTCCCTATCTAATCTGAACATTTTGTATCCAGGAATATTTATTGTGTATTCCAGCCATATATTTAGCCAGGTCTTTGTTATTGCCACACCATTGTAATTCCACTTGTTATTGCACTTATACGTCACCAACCACTTCATACATGTAAATACATCTAAGACTTGTCTTGTACTCACTTTGAGTCTATTTCTGACTTCTTAAACTCCCAGTACCTGTTCTACTGCTATTTATCTCTCCAAATACTTTTTCCTCCTTTTGAAGCTACCGTCTTGCTAATCATCCTACCAAATTGGTTTAAATCTTACGCAGAACATTTGTGAATCTTTTCACAAGTACATTTATCCCAGTTCTCCCAGCTTCTATAGGTCCCACCTCGCCCAGAATTGTCCCAATGCCTCAGGAATCGAAATAATTCCCTCCTGCACAATCTCTGCAACTACTTTAATCATCAGAATATCACAATCAGGTTCATTTGCAAATCAAAGGTGATTGTGATATTCTGGTGGCAATCTTACGTAGTAAATGTTCCTCATGATTAAGTTGAAGCTGATTTGATGTAATGCCTTTGCAGAATGCTTGAAAGGAGACTAACTTGCAACTATTATTTGCTCTGATATTGTGGAGCATAAGATTTTTACCATTCTAGAGTTGACTAAATTAACTTTAATTTTAGGAAGGAACTGCAGATGCTGGTTTACACTGAAGATAGACACAAAATGCTGGGTGATCCATTTCTTCTCTCCAGAGATGCTGTCTGTCCTGCTGAGTTACTCCAGCATTTTGTGTCTAACTTTAATTTTAGTTATATCAGTGCTCCTCAATGCACTTATTAATTCTTTGAAATATGCAAAGATTAAACAAATGAAGACAATTCGATACCGACCATGCCTGATAATGTCATCCCCATTTTTGATATGCCATCTTACAATACAAAAATATCTTCTGTTTTGCTTTCATTTTTTGATCTGGCACGAGTTGAAAGTCTCACAACTTTGATAACAATAATAATAATAATAATAAATTTTATTTATGGGCGCCTTTCAAGAGTCTCAAGGACACCTTACAAAAATTTAGCAGGTAGAGGAAAAACATGTAAGGGGAATGAAATAAATAGTAGAGACATGACTAGTACACAAAGTAAAGACAGAATTCAATTCAAAACACAATATGAGGCAATTAATGCACACATGAAAAGGGAGGGGGACGTGGGGCTAAGGATAGGCAGAGGTGAAGAGATGGGTCTTGAGGCAGGACTGGAAGATGGTGAGGGACATGGATTGATGGGTTTTATTGCTTTCTTCATCCTATTGTCTTCCTACGACCTTTCTTAGCAAATCTGAGAGTGCTTGGAAAAGTCCCTAGTTAGCTTCTAGTTTGTGCTTTTAAGTGTTAATTTAATGGCTTGTCTTATGTACGCAAAGTGATTAATTGTTTATGGAAATTGAATAACAGTCGATGTAAGGAAGACTGAATGTGCAGCAAGTAATGTGCCATTACAATCAAGTTGGACAATTGGCTTAAAAGTCTGAATTTATAAAATGAAAATCTGTTCTGACCGTAGATTCCTCCAGGCCAAAGAGGAGTTGAAACTACTGAAGTTTCCTGGTTTTATGTACAGTGATGTTTCTGACCTGGCTTCCAAAACCCCCTACTTCAGCTTGGAGAGCGATGAAAACTTGGACGACGGCATTCATCTAATAGTTTGCGTTCATGGATTGGATGGTATGTTTAATGAAAGAAGCATTTAGTGGAGCATCAGAACATGGTTCAGTATGGGATATCTGGCCCATTTGTCCAGACAGTTACCTTGAGACTGTATATTCGAACTGGGAAACTGATAGTACAAAGCTATCTTGACAGCCATAGCATATAATTATGCACAGTTTCATTAATGAGTGGAACCCTGGTTTTTTTGAGTGCCAGAGTTGCTGAGGATGGGATCAATTGGTTAATCCACGTGTTTGTTTGTTGACCACATGCTGCAGATCCAACTTGATAGCTTTGCCCCCTATGTCAAGGCCTGCTTGTTTATGATAAAGTTACTGAGTCATTCTTGACAGTAGACATTGAAGTTCCCTCAAAGAAACTATGTGGGAGGGTAACACATGGAAATCATAAAGAGGCTTCCTGGGATGCCTTGAAAATGAAGTTTGGAATAATTGTTGAGGACTTCCAGGACTACGGCCATCTACCTGTAAACTGTGCTCTCCATAATGTTTGGGACAAAGACGCGTCATTTATTTATTTGCCCTTGTATTCCACAATTTGAGATTTGTAATAGAAAAAAAAATCACATGCGGTTAAAGAGCACATTGTCAGATTTTAATAAAGGATTTTATACATTTTGGTTTCACCATGTAGAAATTACAGCAGTGTTTATACATAGTCGCCCGCCCCCCCCGTCCCCCATTTCAGGTGCCATAATGTTTGGGACACAGCAATGTCGTGTAAATAAGTTGTCATGTTTAATATTTTGTTGCATTTCCTTTGCATGCAATGACTGCTTGAAGTTTGCGATTCATGGACATCACCAGTTGGGTGTTTTCTCTGGTGATGCTCTGCCTGGCCTGTATTGCAGCCATCTTTAGCTTATGCTTGTTTTGTGAGCTAGTTCCCTTCAGTTTTCTCTTCAGCATATAAAAGGCATGCTCAATTGGGTTCAGATCGAATGATTGACGGCCACTCAGGAATTGACTATTTTTTAGCTTTGAAAAACTCCTTTGTTGCTTTAGCAGTATGTTTTGGATCATTATCTTGCTGTAGAATGAACCGCCGGCCAATGAATTTTGAGGCATTTGTTTGAACTTCAGCAGATAGGATGTGTCCATACACTTAAGAATTCATTATGCTACTACCATCAGCAGTTGTATCATCAATGAAGATAAGTGAGCCAGTACCCACCCCCACCATCGTGTTTCACAGATGATGTGGTATGCTTTGCATCTTGGGCAGTTCCTTCTCTCCTCCATACTTTGCTCTTGCCATCACTCTAATATAAATTAATCTTCGTCTCATCTGTCCACAAGACCTTTTTCTAGAACTGTGGTTGCTCTTTTAAGTACTTCTTGGCAAACTGTAACCCAGCCATCCTATTTTTGCATCTTGCAGTGTAGCCTCTGTATTTCCGTTCATGAAGTCTGCTGCGGACAGTGGTCATTGAAAAATCCACACCTGACTCCTGAAGAGTGTTCCTGATCTGTTGGACAGGTGTTTGAGGATTTTTCTTTATTATAGAGAGAATTTTTCTGTCATCAGCTGTGGAGGTCTTCCTTGGCCTGCCAGTCCCTTTGCAATTAGTAAGTGCACCAGTGCTTTCTTCTTAATAATGTTAAAAACAGTTGATTTTGGTAAGCCTAAGGATTTGCTGATGTCTCTAAAACTTTTATTTTTATTTCCCTTCTCATAATGGCTTCGTTGACTTTCATTGGCACAACTTTGGTCCTCATGTTGATAAACAGCAATAAAAGTTTCCAAAGGTGATGGAAAGACTGGAGGAAAGACTAGGTGCTGAGCGCTCTCTTATACCTGCATTAAGGAGGCAATTAAGCACACACCTGAGCAATTACAAATGCCTGTGAAGCCATGTGTTCCAAACATTATGGTGCCCTGAAATGGGGGGATATGTATAAACACTGCTGTAATTTCTACATGGTGAAACCAAAATGTATAAAAATGGCCTTTATTAAAATCTTTAACCACGTGTGATTTTATTTCCATTACAAATCTCAAATTGTGGAGTACAGAGGCAAATAAATAAATGATGTGTCCTTGTTCCAAACATTATGGAGGGTACTGTATTTCACTGTACTGCCACTTCAGTTGGGATTGTTTTATAAGTAGAAATGTTGAGGAATACTCTGATGTGATATCTGTAAATTAAGACTAGACTACGTGGGACCCATTGGGCCCCTGTTACACAGGCTTGGTCTCCCACGCAATATTCCACCACTCATGCATAGCTCCCAACTGCACAGGCGTAGCTCATTTCCCCTCATTCCTAGCACTCACCCCCCCCCCCCTCCTCTTTACCCTCCCTCTTCTTTCCCCTCACCTCCTTACCTCTCTCACCCTCTCCTTTTCCCCTGCCCTCGGTCACTCCCTCCCTCCATAACTCATCTCCCCTCCATACCCCCCTCCTATCCCACTATCCCCCACTCCTCACATACCCCTATCCCTACCACTATTCCTCCTCACCTCCCCCACTGCCTTCCTCTATTCCCCATTCCATGTCTCCCCCCTCCTCTACTCCTCCCTCTATTCCCCCTCCTCCCACACTCTCCCTCTTCTTTTCACTCTCCTCCTACCCTCCCCCAATCCCTCCGTCGCCTCTCCTTTTTCTCTACCCTCAGCCACTCCCTCCACAACTTCTCTCCCTCTATCCCCTCTCGTTCCCCACACTCCCTCCGCACCTTCCTCGGATCTCAAGGTTGCCGCTCCTCACCCTTCTTGCGTGCTCCGGAGGGGCATCAGCCGTTGGTGCCCTTAGAGCCAGGCCTCTGATCCTCGCCTCTGCCCAGAAGCACCAGCAGCTACGGCTGCGCCGGCATGTGGGGATGGGGATGGGGGGTGGAGGTGGAGGGAGAGCTCGGGGAAAAGACGGGGGAAGAGCCAAGGGGGAGAGGGGGCAGGAGCCAGTGAGGGGGACTAGAGGGAAAGGGATTGGAGCTACGGGGCGTTGCGATGGTGATGCGTTTGGGACTCACAGCGGGCGCTGGACGCTCTTCTCCGCCGGGATCAGACACTACAATTTCCGTTTGGCGACATCTCCGAAGCCGGGCCGGGCCACTTCCGGTCCCTCCGAAAATTGTGTCCGGTTGGAGACTTCCACCGACCACCCGCAGCGTCCCTCAGCTCCAGCTGCGATGGTGCAGGAAAGGGTGGACCGTCCAGAGGAGTGACAGAAGAGACCAATCCGCGCGGCCTGACTGGCAGGAGAGGAGATTGATCTGCGCACATTCGGTTATTACGATTTTTAAACCTCGCTAACTTTTACAATATACTACTGATCGGAACTAAACTTGTTGCACTCGCAGCACAGGAGAACGGTGAGTGAGCTGACGAAAAATCGTAACGCTATCGAATACCGTTTTTGCACAAATAGAAAAAAATGCGCAAACCGGAAGAGCACAAGATCAGAGTTTTTGTTTTGTATAGATGGATGGATAGATTCTGGCGGTGAAACTAACAAATGTGATAGTGTTCACCCAATTAAGATACTAGTCCACAGAAGGATGACTGATGACCTGTGCAGGGATGAACTGTGCAGGGATGACCCGAGAGAAACTTTGTTGCGACAAAATTCCATGCCAAAATTCTTGGTTCATAGAGTCATAAAGTCATGGAAACATGCTGTATAACTCAACTAATCATGCTGTATGGCCCAACTAAACCATGCCGACCAAGATGCCCCATCTAAGCTAGTCTTATTTGCCTGCATTTGACCACTATCACGTTTCCAATCTATGTACCTGCCCAAGTGCCACTTAAATGATGTTACAACACCTGCCTCAACTTTCGCTTCTGGCAGCTTGTTTCATATAACCACCGTCCACCGAGTTACTGAACACTTGCACTCGGTCTGCCAAGGCCTATGGGATGCCTCAGTTGCGAACCATTTTAATTCCACTTTCCATTCCCATACTGACCTTTATGTCCTGGGCCTCCTCTGCATCGCCAGAGTGAGGCCACACATAAAGTACAGGAACAGCACCACATATTCCACTTGGATAACTTACAACCCAATGATATGAACATTGAATTCTCAAATTTTGGGTAACCCCCCCCCCCCCCCCCATGCCCCACCAGGACTCCCACTTCTTTCTCCCTTCCCCCTCTTCGCTCATTCCTTCGGCTTCCCAATTTGCAACTTCAGTTTGTCTCACACGTTCTGCTTTTGTCTCTGACCTTTGTGTCAACCATCCGCCTATCAAACCCCCCCCCCCCCCCCCTCGTCTGTGTCTACTTATTAACTGCCACGTTTTGTTTTGCCCTGCCTCACCTCTCTCTGTAAACATTTCCTATCCATGTACCTGGCCAAGCGTCATTTAAATGTTTTGTTTAGTTTAGAGATACAGCATGGAAAATTACACTTCGGCCCACCGAGTCTACGCCGACCAGTGAGAGCTAATTGTTTTAGGAAGGTGTGTTATCTTTCAAATCAAAATTAAAATACATTAGCTCCTTAAAATCTGTAACTAAAACAGAATTTTTGAAATAAAAGCTTTGTATTAAAAATGATTTTACCTAGATCATTCATTCCATTGAGAAATCATTCTCTTCCTGAAAATTTATATTTTTTGATTGAAATATTTTCATGACACCATGCACATTTCCAAATTGGGAAATAATTAGCTGACTTCAAATCCTTTGACAATTTCACATTTGACATTATAGCATAAAACTGCACATATAAGTATTTATTAAACAAGACTGTTCTTTTTATTTTTGGTTACCCGAACATTTCAGGCGATGGGGATGAGATAAGAAATCAATTGCCAATTTCAAAATAGCTGATACACTGTGTTGCTCGATACACTGTGTTCTAGATTTGACTTGTGTCTTGAATTTTTTTTCAAAATAATAGATTTGGTTGTTGAAACTAAGATATTCATGTTGCCTTTTCTGTCTTAGGGAACAGCGCAGACCTACGGTTGGTAAAAACGTATATTGAACTTGGATTTCCAGGGACCCAAATGGAGTTCCTTATGTCAGAGAGGAATCAGGTAATCTTACATTTTACTTGGGAAATAAGAAACAAGAAGATACTCTGGTTGATCCCCTATGTTGCTGATCAGAGATACATTTTATTAAAATGTAATAATTCAATAGGCCTGCACATCTGAATCAGCTCAACCATAGATTCTACTAGAATATGCACTTTAATATGATTTTTGAAACATTAATAACATGAATGTAAATAACTTTCACTTACCTCTAATTTAATTTAGTTAAATTTGTTGATTTTGTTTGAAGTGTGAGTCTTCTGATTGACCATCCTAAATAACAAATTTGTAACCAATTTGAGGACACTTTTACCCAATCCACCTTGGACAACTCTTCCCTCATACTATTATAATTGCTCTTATTTACATTGAAGATGCTGGTTATGAATCTCTGGCACGTATCTTCAAAATGCATTTGACATTCTATCATATTGCAGTCACTACCACCCAGGGGATCTTTAACCAAAAGAACTAATCCTTTATTAATTATTCTTCATTCATTAGACTAAATTCATTAGGGTGGCACAGCGCTACAGTTGCTCTCTTACATCGCCAGAGACCCAGGTTCGATCCTGACTTTGGGTGCTGTCTGTTTGGACTTTGTATGTTCTCCCTGTGACTGCATGAGTTTTCTCTGGGTGATCCAATTTCCTCCCACATTCCAAAGATGTGCAGGCTTGTAGATTAATTGACTTCTGTAAATTGTCCCTAGTGTGTTAGGATAGAACTAGTGTGTGGATGATTGCTGGTTAGCGTGGATTCTGTGGGTCGAAGGACCTGTTTCCATGCTGTATTTCTAAACTAAACTAAATCTAAAATAGCCAGTCTGCTCAATGTACTGTTTTAAAAAGCATTCACTGGCACATTCCAGAATCCATCTTCTACAATACCTTTGCTAGTTTGGTTGTTCCCGCAATATATAGATTAAAAATTCCCATTATAATTGAATTCCCTTCAAAATGGCCTTGGTATTTCCCCATTTATGCTCTGATTGATCGAAAGGTCACATTTTGAAGATCTATGCAGAATTCTCACCGTGTCTTCCTTCCCCTCCTATCTTTGATTACAACCAATACCAATTCTACATTATTATCCACTGCCTTTATAACAAGACTCAGCACTGCGCTGGTAGCTTCTAATAGCAACGCTCACCATTTTATTATATCAAAAATAAACTTTATTTATAAATATATGCAGAAAAAAATACAAAAAAACAATACATGGATTTCTTTTTGTTCATTGTGTTGTTCAACAGAAACATTCATACACTTCTGTATTCTGAAGTATACAGAATTCTATACTTCTGTAGTATTAGCACCTTCTGTGCACAGAGCACCATTGTCACTCGTCGTCTCTAGAGACGATACAAACTTCAAGTATTTGAGTAACTGCTACATAGCTCTTAGACCCTTAGTGTCAAGCGATGGGAGCTGAGACTGCAGTATTTCCCCAAAATCATTGCATCACCAGCACCAAGCTTCAATCTATCCCTTAGCAACCTGAAATGTGCCAGTTGTTGTTGTGGAAGGCCAACAAGCTTTGAGCTAATCATATTTCATACATATTTCACCAAGATAATTTTTGAGCAGCAATTAACATTTGCCTCCTTATGAATTATGTGTTATGGAGAAACAAATGAGTTTGTTTAGGACTAATGTAAAGAGGAGTGTTTAATGGCCAGCCTAGACTGTATTGTATCCATGAATGTCCAAGAAAATTTAGGTGATACTCCACAGGAGAGGTAGCAATTGCAGCAAAGGAAACAAAGTTAATGGTCTTTCTAATGAAAGATTGACACTGTTTCTCTGTCCAGCAATGCAACCCCACCTGCATTTCCATAGTCTTCTGCATTGTGTGTTTTTCAGATTTTTATTATCTAAATACTGTTTGTCTGATTGCTGTTTTTATTTTCACTTTATCCTAGAAAATCTTTACAAGATATTTATACAAGCAATTTGTTGGAATACACAGTTCTCAGATTTGTAGGGATTTTTTGCATTATGATTCTGCTATGCAATGGCATAAGCATTAAATGTAATTTACTTATTTCAAAATTGTAACAACAATTGTATAAAGTAAATTTAATAATAAATTATAAAATTACGTCAACAGAAATAATTGTTCTATGTCATTGTTTTCTTATTAGTTTCCTTTTTTCATTTGTATCTCTGTGTGTTAAGATTCATTTAATTGTAATATGAACTATGAATTAATGCAATACTACAGGTCAGAAATGTTCTGTATTCAGAGAAAAAAGTTAAGTCCCACCATTTGAGTTGTCATTTGAGAGATTGTTTGGGCGGATTTTGGAAGAGAACAAATTCATTTCACCACTTTTCAAGATCAAAACGCTCTCTTCACACTACACACTTTACACTTTGACCTGATTTTCAGTCAGCTGAATTTGTCAAAAACTTAATTATGGTTATACCACTCTGAGTTTGCGCATGGGGAGGCAGGTCTCCTCCAGCATCACCCTGAACATCGGTGCACCACAGGGCTGTGTGTTGAGCCCCTTCCTCTTCTCCCTCTACACTCTTGACTGCAAACCCACCCACGGGGCCAACACCATATTAAAGTTTGCAGATGACACCATCGTGGTAGGCAGGATCACGAGTAACAACGAGGCCGCCTACAGGACAGAGGTAGAGAACCTGGTGAGCTGGAGCCGTGAGAACAACCTGATCCTCAACGCAGCAAAAACAAAGGAGATGATCCTGGACTTCAGGAGGAGACCGAAGACCTTCGTCCATCAGCCCATCACCATTAACGGCGAGACAGTGGAGGCTGTGCAGAACATCAGGTACCTCGGGGTCAACATCAGCCACGACCTGACCTGGACCGTCAACATCACGGCGACGGCCAAGAAAGGACTTCAAAGGCTTCACTTCCTGAGGTGCTTGAAGAGGGCACGTCTCCCACAACAGCTGCTGGTGAGCTTCTACAGGCCAGCCATCGAGTCAGTTCTCACATACTGCATCACAGTATGGTACTCTGGCTGCACCGCAGAGAACAGGAAAGCTCTCCAACGCGTCATTAAGACTGCTGAGAGGATCACTGGCACCCAGCTCCCCAGTCTGGAGGACATCTACCGGACCCGCTGCATCCGGAGGGTCAAGGGCATCATTAGAGACAGCACACACCCTGGACACTGTCTCTTCACCCTCCTGCCCTCAGGAAGACGATACAGGACACTGAGCGCCCGCACGACAAGACTGAAAAACAGCTTCTACCATAGAGCTGTGACACTACTGAACTCTATCCCCCTCCCACACTGATTCCCCCCCTCTCTCTCACACACCCGCCCATACTCCTGTATGTTTATAGTCTAAATTTTTAATAGTTCTTTTTTTAAACATATTTTTATACTCATATTCCTGTGCAGCTGGAGGACTGCTCCAACAAAATTTCGTTGTCTCGTACAATGACAATAAAGATTATTGTTATTATTATTAAAAGAAAACTTAATTTGTCTCTAACATCTGTAAACATATATTTTTTCTTTACTTCCATAGAATGACACATTTGCAGACTTTGATTCCATGACTGATCGGCTTTTGGATGAGATAATACAATATGTTCAGATTTACAATCTTACTGTCTCCAAAATCAGGTGAGCTGGCAAAAGATGATTAAAGATGAATCTTTTAATTTCCAATTTTTCTTTGATTTTATTTTTCCATAGCTATATTAAAATTATTGCATTGTTTCCACGTTTGTACGAGGATTATAGATTGTGGGTACAATTAAATCAATACCTGTGGAGATAAGACTTAAGGTAGACACAAAATGTTGGAGTAACTCAGTGGGAACGTCCTGCTGAGTTACTCCAGCATTTTGTTTCTATCTTCAGTTTAAACCAGCATCTGCAGTTCCTTCCTACGAGTTGAGACTTATTTCTTCCTGTTATATTATTGACATCAAGGTCATCACAACCATCATAGGCCGAAGAGCCATTTCCCGTGTTACACTATTTTATGTTTTATTACCATCAGGAATACTCCTTGAATTTACAAATCCACACCTGACTCACGAAGAGTGTTTCTGATCTGTCGGACAGGTGTTAGGGTTTTTTTCTTCATTATAGAGAGAATTCTTCTGTCGTCAGCTGTGGAGGTCTTCCTTGGCCTGCCAGTCCCTTCGCGATTAGTAAGCTCACCAGTGCTCTCTTTCTTCTTAATAATGTTCCAAACAGTTGATTTTGGTAAGCCTAAGGTTTGGCTGATGTCTCCCAACTGTTTTATTCTTGTTTCTCAGTCTCATAATGGCTTCTTTTGGGGAGGCAGGTGGGGGGGGGGGGGGGGAACTATGTATGAACACAGCTGTAATTTCTACATGGTGAAACCAAAATGTATAAAAAAATACCCTTTAATAAAATCTGACAATGTGCACTTTAACAACATATGATTTTTTTTCTATTACAAATCTCAAATTGTGGAGTACAGAGGCAAATAAATAAATGATGGGTCTTTGTCCCAAACATTATGGAGGGCACTGTATGTTCACATCCAAAATGTTAATATAAATGACAAATAACAGTGGACTGGTGTCGCAGGGCCAGTTACTTCACCTGAGTGGAACACTTCTGGTCGCACTCACTGATCTCCCATCACCATTGAACAGGGTCACCTTGAGGTATTTACTTCAGTTCCTGCGAGCTGTTGGGCATGCCGGTGATTTGAAGAATCACGACACCACTTGTTACAAGCTTCTAGTCTGAAAAGTAGCCCTCTACCACCACCCTCTGTCTTCTACCTTCATGCCACTTTTGTCCCCATTTGTCTAGCTTGCCTTGGATCCTATATGATCTAACCTTCTAGACCAGCCTGCCATGCAGTACCTTGCCAAGGGACTTGCTAAAATGCATGTAGACAATGTCTACCACACTATCTTCATCAATCCTCTTGTTCCCTCTTCAAACAAAACTCAATAAAATTTGTGAGACATCATTTTCCAAATGCAAAAACCTGCCACCCTCCTCCCTTATGTGTTAGAATAATTCTGTATTCCAAAACTGAAGGAAGTCATTGCTATTTAATACATAGCTAAATTATGCTGTCGCAAAAATGCACTATAGAGATTGCAAATATACAAATTACATTGATTGAGTCGTCATTTCAACACTAGGAAATCTTCCAAAAAGAGCCTTTCAGCCACCCATGTACAGGTTTTGTTGTATTTCTATAATCTGGCACAAAAGGTTGTTTTTTTTCACCTAAAACAAAAGAATCTGCTGCCTGAAATAACAGCAGAAACAAGAACTGACAGTGTATTTCCATGTACCCAGATGACCAGTCCAAAAGCTGTAATATATAGAGCCCTAACAGTAAATTGGATTGTGTTATTACATTTGGCAGCCATGGGCATAATTGCCTCTTGTGGTGTAAATTTATGTGATTCTCACTTACAAAGGAATGATATTTAGAACCATCTGGTCGGACATGATGGCGGCTCATTGGTTTAATTTTAGAGATAGTTTAGAGATACAGTGCGGAAACAGGCTCTTCGGCCCACCACGTCTGCACCAACCAGCGATTCATGCATGTTAATACTATCCTACATACACTAGGGACAAATTACATTTATACCAAGCCAATTAACCTGTAAACCCATACGTCCTTGGAATATGGAAAACCGAAGATCTCTGAGAAAACCCATGCGGTCATGGGGAGAATGCACAAACTCCGTACAGACAGCACCTGTAGTCGGGATTGAATCCGGGACTCTGGCGCTGTAAATGCTGTAAGGCAGCAACTCTACTGCTGCGCCACTGTGACACCCCGAAGTGATGATATTGATGTAGATTGAGAAAATGCATGCTTTTTAATCATAAAATATGTTTAGAAATATTTTGTTTAACTCCCAATCATCTATTCAGATGTCTCTTCCTTTCTTCCCCATTTCCACAGTTTTATAGGACACTCTTTAGGTAATTTGATCATTCGATCAGTACTGACAAGACAGAGATTTAAATTTTACTTGAACAAATTGCACACGTTCCTTTCTTTGTCTGGGCCTCACTTGGGGACCTTGTACAACAGCAGTGCACTTGTCAATACAGGTAAGCCAACATTCTGGGGATGTATGGTACCTTTAGAACAACCTAGATTCCTAAAAGTCAATTTTATTTATGATAATTCACAGTCCTGAATTAATATGTGCATCATCTTTGAGATAAGAGAGTAACAACAAACAAATGTATTTGGTCAATGTCATTGATGTGAATTTTTCATCAGAACTGCAGGGTAAACATAAGATGGGCTACTAAGACATATTTTCCAACATCCAGCAACAGCATGCATTTTCTGGCATTTCTCTTTGCTACTAACCAGATTCCATTTATTCTCTTAACATCTAATTAACTCTTCATCTCTGTCGAAAATACACTTCGGATTGAACTAATATCGGCCACTTGGGTAGAATTTTCCAGATTCACCACCATCTGGGTGAATACATTTTGTGATGTCACAGTCCTGAATAGCCTACCCTTTATTTTGCACCTAACCCGCTGGTTCTAGGCTCCCAGCCAAGGGAAACAACCTGCCTGCATCTATTCTGTCAAGCCCTGTAAAAATATTGTACCTTTAAACAAGAGAAATAGATGGGGGGAAACAAATCCTCAAATTCAGGATGATCATTTTTGAACAATAAGAAATTATTTCTGGTGATTGTATACAAATTGCTGAGTTTGATGGATTTCAGCCCTTTATTTGGGTGTCCATTGATAAACATGTATTAGAATGTACGCTTGCCTTTTACTATCACTATATTCCCGTGACGCACCATAGAAAGCATACTGTAGAGTTGTATCGCAGCTTGGTTTGGTAACAGCTCTACCCAAGACTGCAAGAAATTGCAGAGTGTTGTAGATGTATTTTTGTACATGACTCCTTCTGCAATTCATAGTGCCTTGGAAACACAACCCACATAATCAAAGACATGTCCCATCCTGGTCATTCCTCCTTCTCCCTGCTCCTGTATTGCAGAAGCTTAAAAGTGCGCACTGCCAGACTCTATCAGCTTCTTCCCCTCCATTATCAGGCTTCTGAACGATCCTTCCCTAAGCTGGGGTACTGTTCAATTCACCTCTAGCCTATTGAGGACATTGGACTATGTCAAAGGAACTAATGCACTACAATTCTAATAACTATATTCTGCACTCTGTGCCTTCCTCTTTGTTTAATCTGATATAAGAGTTTGAACTGATTGTATAGATTGTAGCTTTGGAATCTGATTATAGGTATCTGTAATGTATTTACTTTATTTTACATTAATTATCTTTTAATGTCTTGTTGCATTATTTTCATAACCAGGACTCTGGTTTATGCAGAAGTGGAAGAAGTCTGGGTCCCTACTGCAACTGACTTGTAGAGATCATTCTGATCCTCGGCAAACTTTCCTATACAAACTCAGTAAAAAAACTGGTAAGTGTTGTAAAGTGGTTATTTCTATTTGTTTATCACCTACATAGCTCAGTGGAACAAGAGTTCGGAACAACAAAAATATTGTATTTGCACTTAGTCCTAGTACTGGAATATATCTAAAATATCTATCGCACTTATTTTTAATGGAAGAATATGAAAATATTGATGTTTCTTGTTATAAAAATAAATTGAATGCACACTGTAAAAAAGCAGAATAGCACAATTGCTCACTGATGGATTAAAAAAATTCAATTTACAAAATGAACTTGTCTCTTTGCTATGTACTCATTGTAAATATTTGAAAATGATTTGGTCTAAAAAAAATTGAAGAAATTGCAAGCAATTAATCCTTATCTGGGCCAATTATGCATTGTGTTTTTCTTTCTTTCATGCATTTGGCTATTTCCCCATAGCTATGTGCTCTTCTCCTTTCTGCGAAAGAATGGTTTATTATCTTCTTAGTGTTTTAATTACATTTGGTCTGGTATTACATGGAACTACTCTAAATGTCCATTTGGCTACCAAAATGAAAATGCAGGCTTCTCCAGGCTTCATTTTGACTAGCCAAAAATTGATTTTCCCAATGTTATTTTGAGATAAACCGTATGAAGACAGTGCAAGTTCTTGTTCTAATGACCATCTTAACTTCAATATTCAAGGTCTCCAACACTTCAAAAATGTGGTGTTAGTTGGCTCGCTACAAGATCGATATGTTCCTTATCATTCTGCTCGAATTGAGATGTGCAAAACTGCTTTAAAGGATAAACAATTGGGTAAGATTCACTAAAGGACAGATGTTACTTCTTTTGGGGAATTTACAGATGATAGTTAAACATGTGAAGAAGATTTCTATCCTCTTCATGCACTTCACATTTTTATTATTTTAAGACAAGTGAAAGCAGAAATAATTCACTATGTGCAACGTAGTCGATAATAATTTATATGTGTGCACTATATGAAGATATAATTAGACATAGTAAATAAGGCCACAAAGGATTTTTAAATGTTTGTGTTAAGTTAAATATTTATACCTGATCTCTCTCTTTTATAGGACCAATATACGCTGAAATGATCCAAAATCTTCTTTCACCTGTTTTGGAAAATAAGGAATGTAATTTGGTCCGATATGATGTTATCCATGCATTACCCAACACAGCTAATTCATTAATAGGACGAGCAGCTCACATTGCTGTTCTTGATTCAGAAATCTTTTTAGAAAAATTCTTTCTGGTTGTGGGCCTTAAATACTTTCAGTAAGAATGTGTGCCATAAACTTTTACCTTTTTATTCAGAGAAACACATTTGATCCCAGAGCATGGTCTCCGTCTGAAAAGACTGTTTGTACATTTTGGTATTAAAAACAATTTACATTGTTTTTGGAGTTAGTTAAAAGGTCTGAACATGTTTTTGCCTGTTGGTTTGTGCTGTGCAATACCAATTGTATATTTTTATTGGTCTTGTGTACTTATTTCAGTTCAGTTTTTTTGTATTTTTCAGAAATTTTATTTTGCCTTTTTAAGTATCAGTTAATAGTTGAAATAACCAGGGTGCACTGTTTATATTTTTATTTTCTAATTTTTTTAAAGTAATATTCAATTATTAAGTTAGAGGTAAAACATTAATTTAATTCATGACTTCCAAAGAAAGCATTTTCATAGAATCTATTGGGACCTGGTGTACGTTACATTTGATAACGCGAACTTTGGCAACTGGAAACCCTGTAAAAAGCTGCTATATATTTATACATTTTTAACATCGCTCAACTTAGGAAATTTACAGAGATGTTATTCATTTCATGCAGTCTTTCTGCATGGACCAAAAATTGCCCTATTCATACATTCATAAGCTTGTATATTTTGTCACTCAAAGTTTAAAGCAGTTCACAAATGTCTGCAATACATTTTTATAAAAAAACATTATCCTACAACGTTTAACCATACCTGTGGAGCATTACTACTTTTTCTACTGATGAAGTGGAAAGACCTTTTTGCTATGGAACTTTTAGAACTGAAGTAACTATTTTCAAATCTTCTAATATTCTGTATGTTGATTAGAACTTTTCACCGTCATGGCAGTCTGATAATGTTGATTTGAAATTATTTTTACTGCATGGTGATATAAACTCAACACAATTGCCCAGCATATACAAAGGTTTTAAGCCAATACTATTACATCTGAGAGAGTAGTGATGAATAACCTATATTTTAGCTTTGTTTTATTGAACCACATTTTGGCTTGATTTCTGAGATACGTGTTTGTCAATCTATTCATAGATGACATTCACTTAAAGTTATCCCTTGTTATAATTGTATTTGAAAACAATGAAAAATGTGCTACAGTGAGGGATCATTTTGTGGTGGTTGATCTGACGGGAGCTCGAATCACTGCTTCTGATATCAGTGATTGTGATATATCAGTAAAGCATGAGCTAAACAGAAGCAGGAGTTACAATATTGAAATGGATACCGTTAATTGATTTAACAAGATTTTTTTAATTGTGATTATTGGACATGTTTTACTCTAATTTCAGAGGGAAACCTTTCTGATTTATTTTAATTATCCTGATTAACAGTAGGATACATAACATGGTTTATGTGTTACTGCTGTATATATGACAATGCCAAGGGAAAAGGACGTGTGGTGCTGTCACATGTGCTTTTAACAAATTTATCGAATTTATATTGAAACACTACATCCTCGTAAATAGGGTATGTCATCTGTCTGTAGCCTTATTCAAAAACACCTACAATGCATAAGCAACCATCATTGTACCAGCAGTAGTTAAATATTAAAAATATTGTATATAATTGTACTGTGCAAATTAAAATATCTTTCTTTTATATTTTACATTTCCAAATCTAACATTGCATTACTTTGAAAGCCATAATTTTCCCCCTGATTTTCCTGAAGGAGGAAGATAAGTGACTACACCACAAATGATGCCGCCTACGATGCATATCAAGACTTTCTGAAGTAATACAGCCTATGATCACTTCAGTGTAAACTATAATTGTGATATGGGCCCAAGTTCCCGCAAAGGAAATCGGGCCCAGGGCAGGTGATATTTACTGGTAAGACTGGGACTTATATCTCTAAAAAGTTTGAAAGGTTGACATCTTTACAATCACAAGAGACAGACGTTCTTTGGCTTGTGAAGGATGCCAAGAGATTGCCACAAATATATTCAGTGAGGAATTGCGGAGGAATTTCTTTAGCCAAAATATATTGAAGTGTGGAAATTATTCCCAACTAGAATAATTGAAGAAAATGGCACTGTTGCACTTAAAGACAAGTTAGAAAATAAATGATAGATAGATGATGGAAGAATATGATATGATGAGGAAAAAAAGTTGGAAGAATGCTTGGAGTTTAAATTCAAGCACAGATCAGTTGGACTAATTCTTGTTTTAATTTTATTGCAAATGCTTGGTAAATGTTACCAGCTTCAGGCAATATAGGTAGGTTCTCTTTTGAATTAGAACATGGATTGCTTGAATATTGATATTTTCTCTATCTTGGGATACCCCAAAGTGCTTTATAATCATTGAAGGGCTTTTGAAGTGTAATCATAGTTTTAATGTTGAAAATCAATTCAATCAATTTTCGCATAGCAATAATAAATTCCATAGAACAGTGATAGGCCAAAATGCTGGAGTAACCATATAACAACCATATAACAATTACAGCACGGAAACAGGCCATCTCGGCCCTACAAGTCCGTGCCGAACAATTTTTTTCCCTTAGTCCCACCTGCCTGCACTCATACCATAACCCTCCATTCCCTTCTCATCCATATGCCTATCCAATTTATTTTTAAATTATACCAACGAACCTGCCTCCACCACTTCCACTGTAAGCTCATTCCACACCGCTACCACTCTCTGAGTAAAGAAGTTCCCCCTCATGTTACCCCTAAACTTCTGTCCCTTAATTCTGAAGTCATGTCCATTGTTTGAATCTTCCCTATTCTCAAAGGGAAAAGCTGATCCACATCAACTCTGTCTATCCCTCTCATCATTTTAAAGACCTCTATCAAGTCCCCCCTTAACCTTCTGCGCTCCAGAGAATAAAGACCTAACTTATTCAACCTTTCTCTGTAACTTAGTTGTTGAAACCCAGGCAACATTCTAGTAAATCTCCTCTGTACTCTCTCTATTTTGTTGACATCCTTCCTATAATTAGGCGACCAAAATTGTACACCATACTCCAGGTTTGGTCTCACCAATGCCTTGTACAATTTTAACATTACATCCCAGCTTCTATACTCAATGCTCTGATTTATAAAGGCTAGCATACCAAAAGCTTTCTTTACCACCCTATCTATATGAGATTCCACCTTCAAGGAACTATGCACGGTTATTCCCAGATCCCTCTGTTCAACTGTATTCTTCAATTCCCTACCATTTACCATGTACGTCCTATTTTGATTTGTCCTGCCAAGGTGTAGCACCTCACATTTATCAGCATTAAACTCCATCTGCCATCTTTCAGCCCATTCTTCCAAATGGCCTAAATCACTCTGTAGACTTTGGAAATCCTCTTCATTATCCACAACACCCCCTATCTTGGTATCATCTGCATACTTACTAATCCAATTTACCACACCTTCATCCAGATCATTGATGTACATGACAAACAACAAAGGACCCAACACCGATCCCTGAGGCACCCCACTAGTCACCTGCCTCCAACCCGACAAACAACCATCCACCATTACCCTCTGGCTTCTCCCATTCAGCCACTGTTGAATCCATCTTGCTACTCCTGCATTTATACCCAACAGTTGAACCTTCTTAACCAACCTTCCATGAGGAACCTTGTCAAAGGCCTTACTAAAGTCCATATAGACAACATTCACTGCTTTACCCTCGTCAATTTCCCTAGTAACCTCTTCAAAAAATTCAAGAGTAACTCAGCGGGTCAGGCAACAACTCTGGAGAAAAGGAGTAGGTGTCATTTCAGGTCAGAATTCTTCTTACAAAAGAAGGGTTCCAACCCGAAACAAGATCTATTCCTTTTCTCCAGAGATGCTGCCTGACCCGCTAAGTGACTCCAGCATTTTGTGTCTGTCTACTGTATAAACCAGCATCTGCAGTGATGATTTGCTTTTGAAAGTTCCAAACTACCTTCCTCCTTCTCTGACATTTTCTCAGTATTTGGCGGTACTCCTCGCTGAAGTCTAGCTATTCATTTGGATTTCCATTACAGAGCAGGCACGGTGCTCAGCACAATACGTAGCTCCAGTTCACATTGCAAACTGGATCCAGGAATTGGGGTGGCATCTTGGATAAATGCATGTTGGAGAATTTTATTTTTTTTACATTTTTAATAATACATTTTGAAAATCAGTCCTATGTGTAGCAATTTCCATGCAAGATACATTTGAATCTTGAGCAATGCCAGTCCAAGCCTGTATGTGCTTCTTTGCCTTGAAGATAAATAAAATTCCAACTGAATGTTACTTTGTAGGTATACTATTTTAAAATAAAAGGAAATTCATTGTCTTATTCTTGCTACGATTAAGTTGGATATTCATGGGTTATCAAGCCAAAAAAAAGTTACCTCCTGACCTGTCTGAAATCCTAAAGTATTGTTTGGTCATTCCTGTTTCTTCCATTTGCACTTTACAAACTATAGTTATTGAACTGTAAAGTAACTTTAAATAAAACACAACACATTGGACTCAATAATGACAAACTTAGTGATGGTAGAACTATACTTCCTACTGGGGCTATTCTGCATATAAAGGAAAAGTGCAAAAAACATTGTGTTGGCTCTTGTAAGAATATACACATTGGAAGTAGTTTCCAATTTGCCCATTTGTTCACACTTTATGGGAAGATTCAAATTATGATTATCGCTGCTTGAGCCATTAAAACACTTGCTGTTCATTAAGCACATTGTCAATCTAACACCAACTACAGATTAAATAAAAATGGAATTTGTTGGAAACACTCAGTCATTCTGCATCCTAAGAAAAGAGAAACAGGGTTAATGTCTCAGGCAGAAAACAAGTTGGTTTTAAGTTGCAGAGGGGGTGGGAGAGGGATGGATAGGATCAATGAAATGTACATTCCCAGCTGATCCATTCTTCTGCATCCTTTTTATGATGTTAACATGATACTCAGCCTTGGATGTACATTTCCTGCAGCAACTAAACTTGTAGCTTAGCGTAGTTGGCTGTATTTTATATGCCATGCGACTGTTTATAAACCTAGGACCCAATACACTTAAAGATGGGCAGCTGGAACCAGGTGATGTAGGGGTTAGGAAGGGTAAGACAAATAAATCCAGCTGGGTAGGTATGCACGTGATGGGCAGATGGAACCATGGTGACAACAAATCCAGATAATGGGTGAGGCGGAAGAGGAGATAAAGATGAAGAACGGTAGAGAGAACCAGGGTGGGAGTGGGAAAAAATATATACAGTGGGATATAGATCAACTGCAAAAATGGCAGATTGAGTTTAATCCCAGCAGTTGTGAGGTGTCTCACTTTGGGCAATCAAATGTAAGAGGAAACTATACAATTAATTGCAAGACCCTTAACAGCATTGATGTACAGAGGGATCTTGGGATTGAAGGCCATAGCTCGCTGAAATTGGCAATACAAGTATATAGAGTGGAAAAGAAGGCATATGGTATGTTTGCCTTCATTGATTATCGGAGTCAGGAAATTGATTATAAGAGGCAGGAGGTCACGTGGCAAATTTATAAAACTTTGGTTAGGCCTCATTGGAGTATTATGTGCAGTTCTGGTCACCCCATTATAGGAAGGATGTAGAAGAGGTTTGTCAGAAAGCTGCCTGGATTAGCTAAGAGTAATTGTACAAACTGATCCATCCATCGCCTTCCCCAGACCATCTATGGCTGAGGGGTGACCTGATAGAAGTATAGAAAATGAGAGGCTTTGATAGACAATCTTAGCCACACTCCTTGGTATTTTTATCCACATAAACGTAGGCTGAAAATTAATAAGAACTACATACCGGTACCATTTCCTATTCTTGTTTTACCACAATAAAGATTACATGGTAATACGTCATTCTTATAAAGCATGTTCTCTGGCTTGCCTTGATTAACGCCTCAGGTAAGTTGCACACAAATGATGAAATACAGCAAAACAAAGCAAGTCTGTTTTTTGAATTATCTATGAATATTTTTACATAAATAGCCAACGAGATTCAAATATATGGAGCTTTTAGAATTCTGACAAATCCCAATAAATGCCCTTTGAACTGGTTTTGATCAGTTGGTAGCAACAATGTTTTTGTTTTATCATGCTGGCAGAGGAAGTTCCAACCAAAGATCAGAGAGCAACAGTAATCAAATTGATCCTGAAATTATTCACAAAAATTGAGCCACTAATTTCTAGATCATAACAGTGACAATCATTTCTAGATTATAATCTAGCGTGCATTTTTCACTGCAATCCCATTCAAAAAAGTTTGCACAATCAATTAAATTAATAGGTAGACAAAAGTGCTGGAGAAACTCAGCGGGTGCAGCAGCATCTATGGAGCGAAGGAAATAGGCAACGTTTCTGGCCGAAACCCTTCTTCAGACTGATTGGGGTGGGGGGACGGTGAGAAGAAAGGAAGAGGAGGAGCCCGAGGGCTGAGGGAGAGTTGAGAAGGGGAGGAGACAGCAAGGGCTACCTGAAGTTGGTGAATTCAATGTTTATGTCGCTGGAGTGCAGACTGCCCAGGCGGCATATGAGGTGCTGCTCCTCCACTTTCCAGTGGTGCTCACTCTGGCCATGGAGGAGGCCCAGGACAGAGAGGTCGGATTCGGAATGGGAGGGGGAGTTGAAGTGCTGAGCCACCGGGAGATCAGGTTGGTTAATTCGGACCGAGCGGAGGTGTTCGGCGAAACGATCGCCAAGCCTACGCTTGGTCTCATCGATGTAGATCAGCTGACATCTAGAGCAGCGGATGCAATAGATGAGGGAGGAGATGCAGGTGAACCTCTGTCGCACCTGGAATGACTGCTTGAGTCCTTGAATGCAGTCGAGGGGGGGAGGTAAAGCAACAAGTGTAGCACCTCTTGCGGTTGCATGGGAAAGTGCCCGGGGAGGGAAGGGAAGAATTGACCAGGGAATTACGGAGGGAGCGGTCTTTGCGGAAAGCAGACGGGGGGAAATGGGAAGATGTGGTGAGTGGTGGGGTCACGTTGGAGGTGGCAACTATTTGTTGTATGTGATGGCTAGTGGAGTGAAAGGTGAGGACGAGGGGGACTCTGCCCTTGTTATGAGTGAGGAGAGAGAGAGCAATGTTACGGGGTATGGAAGAGACCCTGGTGCGAGCCTCATCTATAGTAGGGCAGGGGAACCCCCGTTCCCTGAAGAATTATGACATTTCTGATGCCCTGGTGTGGAACACCTGATCCTGGGAGCAGATGCGGCGTAGACGGAGGAATTGGGAGTAGGGGATGGGGTCCCTACAGGAAGCAGGATGGGAAGAAGAGTAGTCTAGATAGCCATGGGAGTCAGTAGGTTTATAGTGGATGTCGGTCAGAAGTCTCACATGCGATGGAGATAGTGAGGTCAAGAAATGGTCCAGGTGTATTTGAGTGCCGGATGGAAGTTAGTGGTGAAGCAGATGAAGTCAGTCAGTTGTGTGGGTGCAGGAGGTAGCATCAAAGCAATCGTCGATGTAGCGGAGGTAGAGGTCGGGGATGGAGCCCAGGTACGCCTCAAACAAGGATTGTTTGAAGTACCCGACAAAGAGGCAGGCATGGTTAGGGCCCATGTGCGTGCCCATAGCTACACCTTGTATTGGGAATTAAATTAATTGCATGGTCCAAACTTGGGAGAAATGACTTCCTCGGAGATAACGCGGTAAGTGCACGGAGCTAGGAACGCTGTTGCTATGGTGCAAGCTGACTCGAATCGCGTATTCAGGGCTGGAGACTAATGGGGCCCCCCATTATTGTGCCTTAATATAATAACATTAATGTGCAGCGCTGGCATTTCTAACGTGGCGCTGTGTACTCTGCACTTGCAGGCAAAGATACTAATCATGACGCCGGTTCTGAAGATGGCGCTAAAAATTACCCATGACCTACTACGGCTTTTTCACCGAGTGGACCATCTTGCTCCGCGCGATGATCTTTGGTTCCAACCAAAGTCTCATTCATACCTTGGATTTTCACAATTTTCACTGCCTCTCCTGTAACAGACTTTTGCTTCAACATTGATTCAGTGTGGAGACTACATCACATGTCTGTTACTCCACATTCCAGCACCTGGAGAATCATGTCTCCCATCTACACTAATCTGATTTAACATCACTTGGTTGAAAGCCTTCGATGTGTTGGCATTTCAAATATTCAACTAAATATTCATTAAATATGAGCGTACCTGCCTCCACCACCACCACCACCTTACATCCAATTTATGGGTGAAAGAAATCTTCCTCAGCTTCCTTCTAAATCTCCATCCTGGTTGGATCTGCTGAGGGAACGATTTCTCACACTTCCCTATTTTTGTCCTACAGAATCCAGTATACCTCAATCAGATTCTTCCTCAACCTTCCCCACTCCAAGAAAAACAGACCCAGCCTATCCAATAACTCCATCCCAGGCAACATCCTTTAGTTTAGATACAGTATGGAAACACGCCCTTTGGCCGACTAGCGATCCCCGCAGATGATCCTACACACATTTTACAATTATACTAAGCCAATTAACCTACAAACCTGTACGTCTTTCAAATGTAGGTGGAAATTGGAGATCCCGGAAAGAAACCCAAGCAGGTCACAGGGAAAACGTACAAACTCCACACAGACAGCACCCATAGTTAGGATCGAACAAGGGTTTCTGGCACTGTAAGGCAGCAACTTGCCGCCCAAATCCTGGTGAACCTCCTCTACACCCTCTCATCCTTCCTATAGTGTAACCAGAACAACATGCAGTACTCCTGCAGTGAAGTAATCAAAGCTTTATTATAAATGCTCCCATGTTTTCCCACTAATGAAGGCAAGTATCCCAGATGCCTTCATCGCCACCTTAACTATCTATGCTTCCACCTTCATTACTTGGCCACATATATAACCCATCCCCTCACACTGTCATCATCCAACTCACACCCCACCAGCCCCACCGATTCTCCAGCCTCACATCTACACAAGGAATAGTAAACTTTAATCAATCAGCCCACCATCGAGCACATCTTTGGCATGTGGGAGGAAACCAGAGCACCCATGGAAAATCTACACGTTCATGGAGTATGTAAACTGCACCCACTGTGCACCCTTAAGTGAACATTTCCTGCCTCCTGTGTCAGAGAGCCTGCAGATCCCATTTTGGACTCCAAACTCCAGCCATCTCAGAACCCACAGAACTAGAAATTGAAACTCATAACAGAGCCACTTTGGAGCGGAATTCTTTTTTTTTTTCATTTTGCTTCCATCCTCCTTTGAGGATCAGAGTTCCAAAGACTCTTGACTCTCAAAGAAAAACCTACCTCCTCTGTCTTAAATGAATGCCACATTATTTCTAAGCAACAAAATCATATACCAGTTACTCAGCCTTTCAATCTCTCAACATTTCCCATCAAATGGAAAATTCCACATTTTCCGACATCGTAGTCCATTTTCCCAATCTTTCTCTACTAGTGTAATCTCTCAATATTACTATATCCTCTTTGCAACGTACCTTCGATTTTCTGTATCTGTGTGATCAACAGATTTAGGAAGCATACTTCCAGTCCCTCCAGCCATGTGTTCTTGTTTTTCCCATCTTCCACACTTTTTTAATGTTTAGCCCACACTCACTGGAGTTTAGAAAAAAGTAGAAGCAATTTGATTGACCAGATTCTGAAAAGAGATGATGATGCAGTGAATATTGCATGTATAACAATTACAGCACGGAAACAGGCCATCTCGACCCTTCTAGTCCGTGCCGAACACGTATTCTCCCCAAGTCCCATATACCTGCGCTCCGACCATAACACTCCATTCCTTTCCCATCCATATTACTATGCAATTTATTTTTAACCTGCCTCAACCACCTTCACTGGAAGCTCATTCCACACAGCCACCACTCTCTGAGTAAAGAAGTTCCCCCTCATGTTACCCCTAAACTTCTGTCCCTTAATTCTCAAGCCATGTCCCCTTGTTTGAATCTTCCCTACTCTCAGTGGGAAAAGCTTTTCCACGTCAACTCTGTCTATCCCTCTCATCATTCTAAAGACCTCTATCAAGTCCCCCCTTAACTTTCTGCGCTCCAAAGAATAAAGCCCTAACTTGTTCAACCTCTCTCTGTAACTTAGTTGCTGAAACCCAGGCAACATTCTAGTAAATCTCCTCTGTACTCTCTCTATTTTGTTGACATCCTTCCTATAATTAGGCGACCAAAATTGTACACCATACTCCAGAATTGGCCTCACCAATGCCTTGTACAATTTTAACATTACATCCCAACTTCTATACTCAATGCTCTGATTTATAAAGGCCAGCACACCAAAAGCTTTCCTTACCACCCTATCTACATGAGATTCCACTTTCAGGGAACTGTGCACAGTTATTCCCAGATCCCTCTGTTCACCTGCATTCTTCAATTCCCTACCATTTACCATGTACGTCCTATTTTGATTTGTCCTGCCAAGATGTAGCACCTCACACTTATCAGCATTAAACTCCATCTGCCATCTTTCAGCCCACTCTTCCAACTGGCATAAATCTCTCTGTAGACTTTGAAAATCTACTTCATTATCCACAACCCCACCTATCTTAGTATCATCTGCATACTTACTAATCCAATTTACCACACCATCATCCAGATCATTGATGTACATGACAAACAACAGTGGACCCAACACAGATCCCTGTGGCACCCCACTAGTCACTGGCCTCCAACCTGACCAACAACCATCCACCATTACTCTCTGGCATCTCCCATTCAGCCACTATTGAATCCTTCTTGCTACTCCACCATTAATACCCAACAATTGAACCTTCTTAACCAACCTTCCATGAGGAACCTTGTCAAAGGCCTTACTGAAGTCCATATATACAACATCCACTGCTTTACCCTCATCAATTTCCCGAGTAACCTCTTCAAAAAATTCAAGAAGATTATTCAAACATGACCTTCCAGGCACAAATCCATGTTGACTGTTCCTAATCAGACCCTGTTTATCCAGATGCTTATATATATTATCTCTAAGTATCCTTTCCATTAATTTGCCCACCACTGACGTCAAACTAACAGGTCTATAATTGCTAGGTTTACTCTTAGACGCCTTTTTAAAAAATGGAACATCATGCGCAGTACGCCAATCCTTCGGCACTATTCCCGTTTCTAATGACATTTGAAATATTTCTGTCATAGCCCCTGCCATTTCTACACTAACTTCCCTCAATATCCTGGGAATATCCTGTCTGGACCTGGAGACTTATCCACTTTTATATTTCTCAAAAGTGTCAGTACTTCCTCTTCTTTGAATCTCATAGTTTCCATAGCTACTCTACTTGTTTCCCTTACCTCACATAATTCAATATCCTTCTCATTGGTGAATACCGAAGAAAATAAATTGTTCAATATCTTCCCCATCTCTTTTGACTTTGCAGATAGCTGTCCACTCTGACTCTCTAATGGACCAATTTTATCCCTCGTTATCCTTTTGCTATTAATATAGCTGTAGAAACCCTTTGGATTTACTTTCACCTTACTTGCCAAAGCAACCTCATATCTTCTTTTAGCTTTTCTAATTTCTTTCTAAAGATTCTTTTTACATTCTTTATACTCCTCAAGCACCTCATTTACTCCATGCTGCCTATAATTATTGTAGATCTCTCTCTTTTTCCGAACCAAGTGTCCAATTTCCCTTGAAAACCATGGCTCTTTCCAATTTTTACTATTTCCTTTCAACCGAACAGGGACATAAAGATTCTGTACTCTTAAAATTTCACCTTTAAATGTCCTCCATTTCTCTTCCACATCTTTCCCATAAAACAAACTGTCCCAATTTACTCCTTTTAAATCCTTTCGCATCTCCTCAAAGTTAGCCTTTCTCCAATCAAAAATCTCAACCCTAGGTCCAGTTCTGACCCTCTCCATAATTATATTGAAACTAATGGTATTGTGATCACTGGTCCCGAACTGTTCCCCAACGCATACCTCTGCCACCTGACCCGTCTAATTTCCTAACAGGAGGTCCAGCACTGCCCCTTCTCTAGTAGGTACTTCTATGTATTGCTGCAAAAAACTATCCTGCACACATTTTACAAACTCCAACCCATCCAGCCCATTTACAGAATGTGTTTCCCAGTCTATGTGTGGAAAATTGAAATCTCCCACAATCACTACCTTGTGCTTACTACGAATATCTGCAATCTCCTTACATATTTGCTCTTCCAATTCTCGCTCCCCATTTGGCGGTCTATAATACACCCCTATAAGTGTTGCTACCCCTTTCCCATTTCTCAGTTCCACCCAAATAGCCTCCCTAGACTGAGCCCTCTAATCTATCCTGCCAAAGCACTGCTGTAATATCTTCCCTGATAAGCAATGCAACACCTCCACCTCTTGCCCCTCCAATTCTATCACACCTGAAGCAACGAAATCCTGGAATATTTAGTTTCCAATCACAGCCCTCCTGCAACCATGTTTCACTGATCGCCACAACATCATACTTCCAGGTGTCAATCCAGGCTCTAAGTTCATCCACCTTTCTTACAATGCTCCTAGCATTAAAATATACACATTTAAGAAACCCACCCTCTCTTATTCTCTGTTTATTGTCTTTTTCTTCTCTCTCCCCTACATTTTGGGTCAGAGTGCTACCATTCTCTGCCTCCTGCCTCACACACTGACTGCTAGCTTTCCCAATTTGAGTCCCTCCCCCCAACCATACTAGTTTAAAGTCTCCCCAGTAGCCTTTGCAAATCTCCCCGCCAGGATATTGGTCCCCCTCGAGTTCAAGTGCAACCCGTCCTTTCTGTACAGGTCGCACCTTCCCCAAAAGAGGTCCCAATGATCCAGAAACTTGAATCCATACCCACTGCACCAGTCCCTCATCCACTCATTTATCCTCCACCTCGCTCCATTCCTACTCTCACTGTCACGTGGCACAGGCAGTAATCCTGAGATTGTTACCTTTGCAGTCGTTCTCTTTAACTCTCTACCTAACTCCCTAAATTCTTCTTTCAGGACCTCTTCTCTTTTTTTACCTATGTCGTTGGTACCTATATGTACCACAACCTCAGGTTCCTCTCCCTCCCATTTCAGGATTTCTTTCAATATTACATAAGGACAGTTTATGTAATATTCCAAAGCCCGTCTGTTTGGGTACTTCATAAGTTCAGGTCATCGGAGGCCATTCAGCCCATCGAGTCTACTCCGCCATTCAATCGTGGCTGATCTATCTTTCCCTCTCAACCTCATTCTCCTGCCTTCTCCCCATAACCCTTGATACTCTTACCAATGAAGTATCTAACAATCTCTGCCTTAAATATACCCAATGCCTACACAGCGATCTGTGGCAATGACTTGGTTTTAGTTACAATCATTGCTGAGGTACACAAGAGTGAGGTGTAGCAGATCATGAGGGCCATGGCTCACATTCTTTTTCCCAGGGTAGAGGATTCTAAAACTAGGGAGAATTGGGATGGGAGATCACTTAAGTTGGAACTGAGGGGCAACCTTTTCACTCTGTATCTGGAATGAGCTGCCAAAGGAAGATATAGAAACAGATAAAATTATCTTTAAAATACATTTGGACAGATATATGATATGGATTGGAACGTGTTTAAGAAGGAACTGCAGATTCTGGAAAATCGAAGGTAGACAAAAGTGCTGGAGAAACTCAGCGGGTGCAGGTGCAGCAGCATCTATGGAGCGAAGGAAATATGCAACGTTTCGGGCCGAAACCCTTCTTCAGACTGGGAAGGAAATAGGCACATTTTCGGGTCCGAAACTTTGCCTATTTCCTTCGCTCCGTAGACTCTGCTGCACCCGCTGAGTTTCTCCAGCACTTTTGTCTACCTATGGATTGAAACGAACAGGTTTAGAAGGTTTTGTGCCAAATGTAGGCAAACGGGACTTGCCTAGTATACCGATTTGGTTGGCATGGACAATGAGTGCTTGTTCCAGTGCTGTATGAATTATTGACTCTAAGGTCTTAACTACAATTTCACCATGTTCTTGATATTTGACATTTTCTATCATCTAAGAAAAAACTGAAGTCATACTAAAAACATGACTTCATTCATGTTATGCAGAAGGTGGCGTCCTGCTGCTGAAGCAACATTTTGAAAGCAGCAGAACTGGGCGGCACAGAGGTGCAACCGTAGTGTTTCTGCCTTAAATTGCCGCAGACCCGGGTTCGGTCCTGACTACGGGTGCTATCTATATGGAGTTTGTACGTTCTCCCTGTGACCGCGTGGGTTTTCTCTGGGTCCTCCAGTTTCCTCCCACTCTCCAAAGACCTACAGGTTTGTAGGTTAATTGGCTTCTGTAAAAAAAATGTAAATCATCCCTAGTGTGTTGGATAGTGCTAGTGTGCGGGGTGATTGCTGGTCAGAGCAAACTCAGTGGGACCTGTTTCCACGCCGTATCTCTAAAGTCTAAACGCTAACCAGTCAAGTTCAAATATAACTGCATTGAATTTCTCCAGTTAAAAGAAACAGCACAAATTAGGACTGTCACTGACATGGTGCTAATCTATTTAAATTAAGTAGCAGTGCACTTATGCTAATTAATTTAAATTAAGCATCTCCCAACAGCAACAGAGTTCCCGGAGGCTGGGGAATCCCTGACAGCAGGGGAAAACACGACTTCGCAGAGGATTGCACTTATTACAGTACCATCAAACACCATAGAGGCTTTCATTGTGCCCGGTAATTTGGTAGAAGTTGGGATGTAATGTTAAAATTGTACAAGGCATTGGTGAGGCCAATTCTGGAGTATGGTGTACAATTTTGGTCGCCTAATTATAGGAAGGATGTCAACAAAATAGAGAGCGTACAGAGGAGATTTACTAGAATGTTGCCTGGGTTTCAGCAACTAAGTTACAGAGAAAGGTTAAACAAGTTAGGTCTTTATTCTTTGGAGCGCAGAAGGTTAAGGGGGGGACTTGATAGAGGTCTTTAAAATGATGAGAGGGGTAGACAGAGCTGACGTGGATAAGCTTTTCCCACTGAGAGTAGGGAAGATTCAAACAAGAGGACATGACTTGAGAATTAAGGGACAGAAGTTTAGGGGTAACATGAGGGGAAACTTCTTTACTCAGAGAGTGGTAGCTGTGTGGAATGAGCTTCCAGTGAAGGTGGTGGAGGCAGGTTCGTTTGTATCATTTAAACATAAATTGGATAGTTATATGGACGGGAAAGGAATGGAGGGTTATGGTCTGAGCGCAGGTATATGGGACTAGGGGAGAATACGTGTTCGGCACGGACTAGAAGGGTCGAGATGGCCTGTTTCCGTGCTGTAATTGTTATATCGTTATATGGTTATATGGTAATGTGGTCGACAGGGCAGACGACAAATGAGATTGAAACACAGGGGACAACACCTGCCTCCCCCCTTTTCCAACTATCTTCTTCCGTCCCCACTCCCCATCAGTCTGAAGAAGCGCCTCCACCCAAAACGTCAACTCTCAATGTTCTCCAGAGATGCTGAGTTACTCCAGCAGATTGTGTCCTTTCCTGGCCCTTAATCTAAATCAAAGATACCAGAGGAGCACCTCTAGTATCTTTTTATTTTTATTTTTTATTTTTTATTTTATTAGAAGTAAGTACAGTCGTATGGCACCAAGTGCCTAATATATATTTTCATAATACATTTTATGTACAACTTCTTTTTTTTGTTTTGTTACATTGAAAAAAGATTGGAATAAGAAAAAGAAGTTAGATAGTAAAGGATAGAAAGATGTGAAATATATAGTGTGTGAAGAAAGAAAACGAATAAATGAAGAAAGTTGAGAAAGAGAAAATAGAGAAAATAAAATTTAAAAAAAAATAAAAGGAGATCATTATTTATAATCTTGACCAACCCTCGTCCAGTCCTGAAACAGTTCTTTTACAATTGTGTTGCACCATATGATTCCAAAAAAACGACGAATGGAGACCAACTCGTTGTGAATTGGTCTGATTTATCCATTAGGAGGAATCGCATTTCCTCAAGATGAGCGGTGTCCAACATACTTGCAATCCACATTTTAAGCGTTGGTATTGATGTACCCTTCCAAAATTTAAGTATTAATGTTTTTGCTATTATTAAACCATAGTTAAGGAATAGATTTTGAGATGTGTTTAATTTATTCCCATCTTCCATTACTCCAAATATAATCATTTCCGTATTAGGTTCCATTCTTGTCTTGAATAATTTTGTAAATATTTCAAAAATATAATTCCAAAATCTATAAAGTTTTATGCAGGAAACTAAGGAGTGTGTTATAGTTGCCTTTTGGGCTAGACATTTATCACAAGTGGTGGATATATTTGGATAAAATGTGTTCAATCTTGTTTTTGAATAATATAATCTATGTACAATTTTAAATTGAATTAGATTATGTCTTACATTAATTGAACATTTGTGAATATATATCAAGTATTTTTCCCATGTAACCTTCGTGATTTTTATCATTAGTTCCCGTTCCCACTCTTCTCTCAGTACCTCTGTCGATGATAGGTCTATATTTAGAATACTATTATATAAATATGATATTAATTTTTGTGAGTCAGCTTCAATATTCATTGCTTCTTCCAATACTTCAGAGGTTATTTTTTGATATCCTTGTATATATTTTTTCATGAAATCGCAAATCTGAAGATATTTAAAATATTGGTTGTTTTTCAATTTAAATTTTAATTGTAATTGTTGGAATGATAGTAGGTTTCCTATTTCGTACATATCCCCGATCCTTCTAATTCCGAGACTTTCCCATTGGTTATATGTCTTATCAATAAGAGATGGTTTAAATAAAGGGTTATTCGCTATTGGCATTAACAGTGATAGATTTCTTAATTTTAAAGATAATTTTATTTGTTTCCAAATTCTTATTGTACCATATATAATTGGGTTCTTCTTATATATTGTGTTATTCAGTTTTTTTGGGGAGAAGAGGATCGTTCCTATATTACAAGGATGGCAATCCTCCTCTCCATTTTTATCCATTCTGTCTGTTGGGTAGAACTATCCAACCAATAAATCATATTCTTAATATGCACTGCCCAGTAATAATACATAAAATTCGGAAGTGAAAGTCCCCCGACCTCTTTTGGTTTACATAAGTGTTTTTTTGTGATTCTATGTGATCTATAGTCCCAAATATAATTAGTAATATTAGAGTCTAATTTAAAAAATATATATTTTGGTATATATACCGGTATAGACTGAAATAGGTATAGTAATTGTGGTAGGAAGATCATTTTTATTGCATTTATTCTACCTAATAATGATAAGGGAAGTGTTTTCCAAAATTTAATCAGCGTATTAAGTTTATTTAATAAAGGTATGAAATTAGCGGTGAATAATGCTTTATATTTTCTAGTAATCTGAATACCCAAATATTTAAATTTTTCTGTTCTGATTTTAAAGGGGAACTTCAATAAGTGTGTAGGTTCTTGAGGTTGTAATGTCATGATTTCACTTTTATTCCAGTTTATTCTATATCCAGAAAAAGACCCAAATTCCTCTATTAAGTTTAATAAGTTTGGTATGCTCATTTATGACTTTGTAATATATAAAAGTATATCGTCTGCACATAATGAGATTTTATTCTTTGAGTCCCTGGTATTATAGCCCTGAATATTCGGATGAATTCTTATACTTTCAGCCAGGGGTTCTATCATAAGGGCAAATAGCAGAGGTGATAATGCACATCCCTGCCTATTACCCCTTGATAGTTGAAATTTTTGAGATAACATGTTATTAGTTAAAATTCTTGCCATCGGTTTATCATATAATAATTTTACCCATGTTATAAAATTCTCATCATATTAAATTTTTGTAGTACTTTATATAAGTATTGCCACTCTACCTGATCAAATGCTTTCTCTGCATCCAAAGAAATAATTGATATATCTTCCTCCTCTACTTTATGCAAGTACATTATATTAAACAGGCGTCTCAGATTATTAAAGGTACACAAAATTGCTGGGGAAACTCAGCGGGTGCAGCAGCATAAATGAGTATCTTTTGGGTATAAACCCCGTTTGATCAGGGTTTATCAATTTACTAATATATTTGCTTAATCTTCTTGCTAAAATCTTTGCTAAAATTTTCTGATCTGTATTTAAAAGTGATATAGCTCTGTATGAGCCCGGATCTTCAGAGATGCTGAGTTACTCCAGCAGATTGTGTCCTTTCCTGGCCCTTAATCTACTCTCTAGAATTTAGGAGATTGAGAGGGGATCTTATAGAAACTTACAAAATTCTTAAGGGGTTGGACAGGCTAGATGCAGGAAGATTGCTCCCGATGTTGGGGAAGTCCAGGACAAGGGGTCACAGCTTAAGGATAAGGGGGAAATCCTTTAAAACCGAGATGAGAAGAACTTTTTTCACACAGAGAGTGGTGAATCTCTGGAACTCCCTGCCACAGAGGGTAGTCGAGGCCAGTTCATTGGCTATATTTAAGAGGGAGTTAGATGTGGCCCTTGTGGCTAAGGGGATCAGAGGGTATGGAGAGAAGGCAGGTACGGGATACTGAGTTGGATGATCAGCCATGATCATATTGAATGGCGGTGCAGGCTCGAAGGGCCGAATGGCCTACTCCTGCACCTAATTTCTATGTTTCTATGTTTCTAAATCTTTATCTTTTTTTGGAATAAGCGTAATAGTTGATTCTGTTAGTGTTTCAGGTAGTTTGTTTTCTTTAAAAGCATGGGAGTATAAATTAAATTAAATAAGAGGTCGTTATCTCATGAATTTTTTTAATAAAATTCATTATTAAAACCATCTGGTCCCGGTGTCTTGCCATTTTTCAGCGATTTTATTGTTTCACCTATTTCTTTGATTGTAATTTGAGCTCCTAGTTCCTCTTGTTCCAAAAGGTCCAGTATTGGAAGATTACAGTTATCTAGAATTTTTTTTATTTTACTATCTTCTATTTTATTTCCGTCCCCACCCCCCATCAGTCTGAAGAAGCGCCTCCACCCAAAACGTCAACTCTCAATGTTCTCCAGAGATGCTGAGTTACTCCAGCAGATTGTGTCCTTTCCTGGCCCTTAATCTAAATCAAAGATACCAGAGGAGCACCTCTAGTATCTTTGATCTAAATGCCTCGACTACAACTTCTTTACCATTCTATTTACTTGTGATGTCATGTTCTCTGTTGCAAAATTAGTGTCGGGCGAGTTAAAGAGACCCAGTGGGCAGAGGTAAAACGGGGAGAAGAGGACAAGAATTGACAAGGAAATGCAATTAGGAGGAGAACGCATAGGGGGAGAGGGAAAGAGAGAGATCTATTATAAAGTCATAAAATCATACAGTGTGGAAACGGGCCCTTTGTCATAACATCGACCAACATGCCCACCTAGTTCCACCTGCGTGCATTTGGCCCATGTCCCACTAAACCTGTCCTATCCATGTACCTGTCCAATGTTTCTTAAACATTACGATACCACCTGCCTCAACTACCTCTGTGTGAAAAACAAATACCCCTCTGCTTCCCATTAAATCTTGCACCCTCACCCTCTTGTAATCGAAAAGATACAGAATCAGAGAGTGGAAAAGAAAAGGGATAAAATGTGGTAATTCTGGCGCTCCACCCCTGCCTACTTTCTTTAAATATACTTCACTCAAACTCTGGGAAGCGCGGCTGCTTTAAAATACTTGATGAGGCAGCTGGCTGGCGATGGCTGGCCTCTCACTTGTTGTTTGCCAAAAAAGGAAAACGTTAGCAGAGGATGGTTTCGATCCATCGACCTCTGGGTTATGGGCCCAGCACGCTTCCGCTGCGCCACTCTGCTACTGACAATGGGAGGGTCTTTCTACACAAACACATGATTCGCGCCGAGAACAAACCGAAGACGTGCTGCTGTTTTGGGTCACGTGCCCCACCCGCCGCGTCGGCGCTGTCCCCGCGTGACGCGTCCGCCGTAACTCCGCCCCGCGTCCGCCGTAACTCCGCCCCGCGTCCGCCGTAACTCCGCCCCGCGTGACGTGTCCGCTGTAACTCCGCCCCGCGTCACGTGTCCGCTGCGCTGCCATGTCCGGGCGTCGCGGGTTGTGGGCCGCGCTGGCGGCTCGGGACGCCGTCGGGCCTAGACTGGGTGAGATAGCGGGCGGCGCTGGGCGGGCAGAGGGCAAGAGCCAGAGGGCAAGTGCCAGGGCATGTGGGTGGGGGGGATATTAGGGATCCTGTAGTTGGAGGAGATGGTAAGGCAGGGGACGCTGTTGTTGCCCTGTATGGGGTGGGGGTAGTGTTGCCTTAGAGTTCTTGCCGTAGAGGGAGTACAGAGAAGGTTCACCAGACTGATTGCTGGGATGTCAGGACTTTCATATGAAGAAAGACTGGATAGACTCGCCTTGTACTCGCTAAAATTTAGAGTGAGGGGGGATCTTATAGAAACTTACAACATTCTTAAGGGGTTGGACAGGCTAGATGCAGGAAGATTGGTCCCGATGTTGGGGAAATCCAGGACAAGGGGTCACAGTTTAAGGATAGAGGGGAAATCCTTTTAGGACCGAGATGAGAAAAAAAAAATTCACACAGAGAGTGGTGAATCTCTGGAATTCTCTGCCACAGAAGGTAGTTGAGGCCAGTTCATTGGCTATATTTAAGAGGGAGTTAGATGTGGCCCTTGTGGCTAAAGGGATCAGGGGGTATGGAGAGAAGGCAGGTACAGGATACTGAGTTGGATGATCAGCCATGATCATATTGAATGGCGGTGCAGGCTCGAAGGGCCGAATGGCCTACTCCTGCACCTATTGTCCATGTTTCTATGCCTTGTGTGGGGATGGAGGGATGTTGCCACATGTGTGTGGGAGGTGAGGCAGGTTGTTGCCATGTGTGTGTTATAGCAATACAGTCATTGAAAGTGGGCATGCAGGTGCAGCAGGCAGTGAAGAAAGCGAATGGTATGTTAGCCTAATTTCTATGTTTCTATGTTTCTATAGAGTGATACAGTGATGCAACAGGGAACAGGCCCTTCGGCCCAACTTGTTTACACTGGCCAACATGTCCCAGCTACACTAGTCCCACCCAAAGATACTCTTTGGTCCCACCCAAAGATACTAGAGGAGCTCTCCTCTAGTATCTTTGGTCTCACCTGCTTGCTCTTGGTCCATATCCCTCCAAACTTGTCCTATCCATGAACCTGTCTAACTGTTTCTTAAATGATGGGATAGTCCCAGCCTCAACTACCTCCTCTGGCAGCTTGTTCCATACACCCACCACCTTTGTGTAAAAAAGTTACCCCTCGGATTCCTCTTAAATTTATCTTAAAATTATCTCCTATCTTTTCCCCTTCACCTTTAATCTATGTCCTCAGGTCCTCAATTCCCCTAGTCTGGGCAAGAGATTCTGTGCCGATCCATTCCTCTCATGATTTTATACACCTCCATAAGATCACACCTCATCTAAGGTATAAAGACCCAGCCTACTCAACCTCTGCCTATAGCTCAGACCCTCTAGTCCTGGCAACATACTCCTAAAGGTGTGTGGAGGAAGGGGGTTGGGTGGGTGGGGGTGGGGGGTGCAGTTGCCCTGTGTGTGTGGATGTGGGGGGGTTGTTGCCCTGTAGGGGGTTGTTGGTAGTGAATTAATCGGGGGTGTGAGCCTCTCGGGTGGCAGGTTCCCGAGTAGTCAGAGTGGCTGTTCACTGCAGGTCCAGACAGTGGGCTGTTGAGTCAATTACTTGCCCCTCTTCCATACCTGGTGTGTACTGGCTCAGTGGGTTCTTTCCAATTTCAGTGGCCACCATAATTTCAGGCTTTCCTTCCATTGCAGACAAATTACTTGACATTTGTGTTAAAATCTCATGAACTATCCATTGGGTTTGCAAATGATCAATAACTAATGTCCAGGGGGAGGGAGAACCTGCAATCTACACATAGAGAGCTCCAGGTCAGGATTAAACTTGGGCTACTGGAGCTGTGAGAGCAGCTCTGTTAGCTGTGAAACTGTCACTCTTTGGTTGTCAAATTTCCTAATGCCTCAAAATGTCGGCTGTGTGGAGTTTGGATATTCATCCAATGAATCTATGCATTTCCCCTCGGTGCTCTGGCATCCTCCAACAACCCAAGACAGGCAGGTTCGTAGATTAATTGGACCCTAGTGTATAGATTAATGGTGGAATCTGATGGGAGTGTGGAGAGGTGAAAATGGGATTAATGTAAATGGGTAGTTTATGGTCAGCAGGATCTCGATGTTAAAGGGCCTGTTTCCATGCTGTATCTTTAACATCTAGTTTCTACATCTACAACTAGATCTACATCTAAAGTCCCTTCCCCCTGACTCACAGTCTGAAAAAGGACTCGAAATGTCACCTATTCCTTTTCTCCAGAGATGCTGCCTGACCCGCTATTACTCCACCCTTTTGTGTATCTTCACGATAATACTTTGATTTTCTTTGTTGTAGGTGTTTTTCCATATGCAGGTTCTGCGCTCTGGAACACCTGGAGCTCATTCAGCTCCAAAACTGTGGGCCATGAGGGACTCAAAAAGGAGCCATTAAAAAAGCCTGAAACACCCGTTGGCCGCTTTGATCGTCCACAACATGACCCTCTGGGAGGAGATCTCCTGGAAAGTGAGTCTTCCTTTCCCAGCACTGATTTAGATTAGATTAGATTAGATTCCTTTATTGTCATTCAGATCTTTTGGTCTGAACGAAATTTAGTTTCCCTGCAGTCATACATATAATAACAAATGACAAAAACACACAATCAACACAAATTTAACATCCACCACAGTGAGTTCACCAAACACCTCCTCACTGTGGTGGAAGGCAAAATCTTAAAGTCTCTGTCTCTTCCCTCTTTGTTCTCCCTCTGCGCCGAGGCGATCCAGGCTCCAGATATTGTGACCCCACCGGGTGATGGTAAATCCCGCGGCTCAACCGTGCTCTGCGAACGGGCCGGTTCAAACTCCGCGGGTGGTCGCTGCCGCTGCCACAGCTCCGAGGCCGAGTCGGATCTCCGTTGCCGCCACAGCTCTGAGGCCGAGTCGGTTCTCCACTGCCGCTGCCTCCGCCACAGCTCCGGGGCCGAGTCGGGTCTCCGCTGCCGCTGCTGCTGCCGCCACAGCTCCGGAGCCGAGTCGGGTCTCCGCTACCGCTGCTGCTGCAGCCGCCGCTACAGCTCCGGGGCCGAGTCGGGTCTCCGCTGCCGCTGCTACAGCTCCGGGGCCGAGTCGGGTCTCCGCTGCTGCTGCCGCCGTCGCTACAGCTCCGGGGCCGAGTCGAGTCGCTGCCGCCGCCGCTACAGCTCCGGGGCCGAGTCGGGTCTCCGCTGCCGCTGCTACAGCTCCGGGGCCGAGTCGGGTCTCCGCTGCTGCTCCGGGGCCGAGTTGGGTCTCCGCTGCTGCCGCCGCCGCCGCTACAGCTCCGGGGCCGAGTCGGGTCTCCGCTGCCGCTGCTACAGCTCCAGGGCCGAGTCGGGTCTCCGCTGCTGCTGCCGCCGTCACTACAGCTCCGGGGCCGAGTCGAGTCGCTGCTGCCGCCGCTACAGCTCCAGGGCCGAGTCGGGTCTCCGCTGCTGCCGCCGCCGCCGCTACAGCTCCGGGGCCGAGTCGGGTCTCCACTGCCGCTGCTACAGCTCCGGGGCCGAGTCGGGTCTCCGCTGCTGCTGCCGCCGTCGCTACAGCTCCGGGGCCGAGTCGAGTCGCTGCTGCCGCCGCTATAGCTCCAGGGCCGAGTCGGGTCTCCGCTGCTGCTGCCGCCGCCGCTACAACTCCGGGGCCGAGTCGAGTCGCTGCTGCCGCTGCCACAGCTCCGAGGCCGCCAGCTCTGCCATTAGGCCTCGGCGCAGACGGGGATGGGGAATACGACAGAAAAAAAGTTGCATCCCCCGAAGGAAGAGACCAAAACATGTTTCTCCCACCCCACCCACACACACACACACAACTTAATAAAAGGAAATTAACTAAAACATGACAAATGAACAAAAAGAAAGAAAAAAACCAGACGGACTGCAGGTTGGCCGCAGCTGTTAAGCCAGCTCCGCCATCTTGAAAAAAAAAACACTGATCTGTCTTTAATGCACTGGTTCCTTAATGAAATGTGAAATCTTACCTATAGTTAACTTAATGACAATGAATTGCTTCAGAATTTCCTTTAACGTCCCCAAATGTATGTTGGTTTGTATGAACAGCAAGTAGAAGTGCTACCCTAACGCAACTGTGTGGATGAAAGCAGCATGATAGAGCAGATGCCATGCTTCACAAACCCTCACCCCCCCCACCCCCCGGAACATAAAACAGTACCATAGGAACAGGCCCATTTCTCTGCCAAACACAATGCCAAGTTAAACAGCCCTGGCTCTTCGCCTCATTCACTGTCAAAACAAAACTGGGACTGCAGACAGCAACTTAATAGTAGAAAACAAACACAAAATGCTTGTGTAACTCAGTGGGTCAGACAGAATCTCTGGAAGACATGGAGAAGTGATGTTTCAGATATAAGCCCTTCTGCACGATGGTGCAGCGGTGGTGCTGCTGTCTTACAACGCCAGAGACCAGGGTTCAATCCTGACTATGGGTGCTGTCTGTATGTTCTCCCTATGACTTGTTTGGTTTTCGCCGGGTGCTCCGGTTTCATCCCACACTCCAGATGTAAAGGTTTGCAGACTAATTGGCTTGGTATATTGGTAAATTATCCCTAATGTGTGTGGGTTAGCATAAGTGTGCAGAGATCGCTGGTTGGCACGGACTTGGTGGGCCGAAGGGCCTGTTTCCTTCTGAAGTCTTCAGACTGCTATGTAGTTCTTTGTTTCTCCAATTTACAGTAGTCAAGGCATCACAAGGCACAGGACCTTCTTGGTTAGATTCCCACCAGTTCCCACCCCCCATTTCTAAGGAAGGAACATTGCCTTGAGATGTTGGCTGATTTTTCTTTGCACAAAGATGCTGATTGACTGTTTAAGTTCTTCTAGCATTTCTATTTTTGCTCTAAATCCAGCAGAATTTGTAACGGTTAAAAAATTGAGTACAAATTGAAGTAAATTGGCATGATATATTTGCCATTATGTCGATGTGTCTGTAGGGTAGACCACACCTGGGAGTTGGATAGGTGGTGATGATGGGAGGTTTTTTTTGCCATTAGATGGTCACGGTCCTTTTTCCAAGGATAGGCAAGTTTAATGGTCTCAACCCGAAACGTCACCCGTTCCTTCTTTCCAGAGATGCTGCCTGTTCCACTGAGTTACTCCAGCATTTTGCGTCTATCTTCTGTTTAAACCGGCATCTGCAGTTCCTTCCTACATAAAACTAAAGGTCTTTGGTTAAGGTGAGAGGGGAAAGATTTAAAGGGGATCAAAGGTGCATGTTTTTGTAGTGGGTATATGAAATAAGCTGCCAGAGGACATGGTAGAGGAGGGTACATTTACAACTCATACAATGTCACGGGAAGTTAAAGAGCAGATGGAATTGGGGTTACTTGCTGACATAGATTGAAGATTGGTTAAGGGGCAAACAACAATCACTTTTGGGGTGAAAAGCTGTGACAGGTAGGGTGCAGCATTGATCAGTAATGGGGTCCCACTTGTTCATGGTCTATATTAATGATTTGGATGAGGGTAGAAAGTGTAATATATCCAAGGAATCTGAAGAAAGATCCTGACCCAAAACGTCAGCTAGATGCAATCCCAAAGACGGCTTGTCAGCATCTCTGCTTTCTTAGAAGTTTAAACAGATTCAGTATGTCTCTGAAGACTCAAACTTTACAGATGTTGTCTAGAAAGTATCCTAACTGGCTGCACTGTGACCTGATATTGCAATTACACTAGAGGGTCCAGAGAGTGGTGGACTCATTCTGGTCTACCATGGGCTTCCCCTCCATTGAACGCATCTACAAGGCGTTGCTTCAAGAAGGTGGCATCTATCATCAGGGATCCCCACCATCTGGACTATGAGCTCTTCTTACTGCTACCGTGCATAAGTCTTAAGTCACACAGCACTAGATTCAAGAACAGCTACTTTCTTGAACCATCCTATGCAACTCTAACCCTATCTTGACAATAGAACATTTCAGCCTGCCGCTTGCACTACTTAGGACTTGATTTTTATTATTTTCAAATTATGATTTTGCAAAGTTTTTCTTTTAGAATTTAAAGTGATTTATGTACAATTTATTTATTGTGTATTTTTTGAGTTTATATGCCTGTGGTGCTGCTGCAAGCAAGATTTTTCTTTGTAGCTGTGCCTCACTGTACTTCAGACAATTTATTTCCTGAAGAGCACTTCTCTTCAGGGAATAAATGAACAAATAAATTGGATTTTTACGCCAGTATTTGAATTTTTGTGATCAATGCTACATTTAATTTCATTCAATTTCACATCTTGTTACAATATACCTTAAACTCCCAACTCTCTGGCTGCAAATATCTAAAGATTAGGCTTCAATACTTGATGACAGAGCAGAATTAGACTGTTCTAAACCATGTGTTCTGACCTGTCATATATCTTGTTTGCACAGCCATTCTCCAGAGGACAGTTTGTTGCACAATAGGAAATTAAGCATCTGATATTCTGTTTTCTAGGGTTTCCTGAGAACATCAATCCAGTCACAAAGGAAAAGGATGGGCCAAGAGGCCCAGAACCTACTCGTTATGGAGACTGGGAGCGAAGGGGACGCTGTATTGACTTCTAGCGTTTCTATTGTGCATAAGTGAGATGTTGCTTGAATATTTTGTGGTTAGCATGTACAAATCCAGCTCTGACTTGATAATGCTGCTTTGTTCATGTTGATCGGTAGAGGTCTGTAATTTGGAATAGATGATACACTGTTTCATGGGATTACTCAGTTCGCTGAAAGGTAGAACAGTGCTTCACAGTTTCTTTGAAGCAAATGACCTATATAATTAAAAAAATTATTGTATTCATAATTCAGAGATTTGATCCTAATTTCTAGATGAGTTGGTGATCTTGCATGCACTTCCTATATGTGTGCTAATGACATTTTAGTACAAAGGCAGCTGAGTGTGTGTTGCATTTCAGACAGCTGCTTCTAGCCACACCTACTGTGATTCAGTCGCGATAGGCTCTGCCCCATGTGATACAGATATTCAATTGCCAAGTATGTGCAGTCATTGGGTGGTGTTCTTCACACTGATTGTATGTGGCTTGAAAAAACAGTCCCTGTAGAGTGTTCTTTGTGTTATGTCACCGTTATTGTTTCCTGTTACTCATTTTGGTTTCCACTGTTCAGAAGGATATGGGTTAAACACAGGTAAATGGGATTAGCGTGAATGGTTTGCCTGGGCGAATTGGATCGAAGATCCTTTTTCGTGCTGAATGACTCTTTGTTGGCATGAAAGAGCTACAAAGCTGTTGATCCACTGGAGCTGATTTGAATGAATGAATCAGTTAAATTGCTAAATGTTCCTTTGGTATAAAATAAAGCAGTTTTTTTTTAAATTCAGTTTTAATCTCTTCAAATGCTACCTCAAATCCTGAGGATGTTGGTGGGGAGTGAGGCCGAGGAACGTTATGTTCTCCACTCTCTCCACCCTGGTGCCACTGATGTTGAGGGGTGTGTGTTTGGGCTGCGACCTCCTGGTCGACAATCATCTTGGTTTTGTCGAATGTTTAGTTCCAAGTTGTTGTTGCCACACCAGTCCACTAGTTGTTCCACTTCCTTCCCGTACATTGTTTCCTCCTCTCCACTGAGTCCCACCACTGTGGTGTAATCTGCAAATTTAATAATCCTGTTGTCCCTGAATCTGGCAGCACAGTCATGTGTGAGCAGTGTGAACAACAGCGGGCTGAGCACACAACCTTGAGGGGAGCCAGTGCTCAGCGTGATCGAGCTTGAGGTGTTCTTGCCAACACGGACTGACTGTGGTCTCTCTGTCAGAAAGTCCAGGATCCAGTGACACAGGGTGGTGTTGAGGCCCAGCAGGGTTAGTTTCTCCACAAGTCTCTGTGGGATGATAGTATTAAAAGCTGAGCTGAAGTCAATGTGTAGGATTCTGGCGTAGGTGTTTTTGTTTTCCAGATGAGTGAGTACTGTGTGCAGCGTAGTAGAGATGGCAACTTCTGTAGAACGGTTGGGGCGATAGGCGAACTGGAGGGGGTCTAACGATGAGGGGAGGCTGGCAGTAATGTGAGGTTTAACCAGGCATTCAAAGCACTTCATTACTATGGGGGTCAGGGCGACAGAGCGGTAATCATTTAGGCAGGCCACAACTGATTTCTTTGCTATTGGGATTATTGTGGAAGTTTTGAGGCATGTGGGGACAATGGCTTGACGAAGGGAGATGTTGAAGATGTCTGTTAGCACATCTGCTAACTCATCAGCACATTCCTTGAGCACACGTCCCGGGATGTTGTCGGGTCCGACTGCTTTCCACGGTGTGGACCTTGGACAGGGTCCTCCGCGTGTCCATTGAGTCTATGATCAGGACTGGCTGGTCAGATGGTGAGCAGGGGCTGGCTCTCCCCTTGGGTGTGGTGTTAGCTGCATCAAAACGTGCAAAGAAATTGTTCAGTTTGTCTGGAAGAGAAGTGTCGGTGTCAGTTACCTGCTGCCTTGCCTTGTACCCCGTCAGTGTTTGGATTCCCTTCCACATCCTCCTGGTGTCTTCTGTGTCACAGAGGTGTCCCTGGATTTTCTCTGCATGGCATGTTTCGCTGCCTTGATCCCTTTTTTGAGTGCAGTCCTGGTAGATCGAAGAGCAGCTGTGTTACCGGCTCTGTAGGCTGCATCACGGGCCCTCAGCAGCGAGCGCACCTCTGCTATCATCCATGGCTTTTCATTTCCACATGCAGTGAAGGTTTTAATGACAGTGACAACCTCGGTGTACTTAGCAATGTAGCTGGTTACAGTCTCTGCATACTTCTCGATGTTGATGAGGTCATCATAGGATGCTGCTGTCCTGAACACATCCCAGTCAGTGTGCAGGAAGCAATCCTGTAGTGCTGAGGCTGCTCCCTCTGGCCAGACCCTGGCGTGTTTTCTCTCCGCTCTGGCTTGTTTTTGCAGTAGTCTGCAGGCTTGTGTTAAAAACGCTGAAATGTGGTCAGTGGCCCAGGTGAGGGCGGGGGGCTGCCTTGTAAGCCTCTGGGGTGTTGGTGTAAACCAAGTCCAAGGTGCTCTCTACCCTTGTCTCAAAATCCACATATTGTTTGAATTTTGGGAGCACAGTCTTAAGACTGGTGTGATTAAAATCCCCGGCCACCACAATAAAGCTGTCAGAAGCTGATTTGAATGAATGAATGAATCTGTTAAATTGCTAAATGTTCCTTTGGCATAAAATAAAGCAGTTTAAAAAAAATTCAGCTTTTATCTCTTCATATGCTACTTTGGTCAACTAAAAATTCCAAAAAGCAAAGGTGAAAACATCCAAGTCCGAAGATGATATAATTGTATCCTTGCGTTTAGCATGTGTGTCTGTAGATAATGGGCTATATGGTTATACTTCTCAGCAACAATTCTCTCGGATTGCTTGCAGGAATGACTCTCTGCACCTGACACAATATCTCTGGTAAAGCTGTTATGGTCTTGGTATGTCTCAGTTTGAATGTATTTTAACACAAATGAAAGCTAATTTTAGTTTTGCCTGTGCAAATATAATACAAAGATTTGCTGAAAGAGGTTGTCAATGGCAAATATATAAACATTATTGAAATTTGTTTTGCATTTGCCCTTTGAAAACTGGACCCTGGTTCTGGGCCTAAAGTAGCTTTAAAAAGTGTATCAAGAATATTTCCTGAATCATTAAATATATTCTTCCAATAACCTCTAATGTTTTTTTCCCACTCTTCTACAATCTGAAAATGTAGACAATGTAAGGGTGTCATAGATTATGCGGTGAAGGTAGGAGAATGGGGCTGAGAGGGAAAGATAGATCATCCATGACTGAATGGTAGAGTAAACCTGATGGGCCGAATGGCCTAATTCTGCTATTAGAAGTTATGAACTAATGAGACCAGAGAGATTTGTCAGTCCTCGAATTGGGAACACCGGATGCAGTAGCTGAGGTTGGAAGAGGTACAGTGAACCTTTGCCTTACCTGGAAAGATTGTCGGGGTCTCTGGATTGAGTTGAGGGAGGAGGTATAAGGACAGATCTTAACTTCTCCTGTGGTTGCAGGATAAAGTATCTGGGGAAGGATGGTTTGGTTGGAAGGGATGAGTGAACCAAGGAGTTGCGGCGGAAGCGGTCTCTGTGAATGGTGGAAAGGGGGGAAGATGTGATTGGAATAGTTAGATTCAATTTCTGATTCCCTCCTAAAAGCCCATTTTGGAGAGCATATCCATCATGTGCATGTATTATATACTATCAAAGGCCTTCTGATCCAAGCTGACCAGCAGGCGTCCAACCCTTTGCCCTGCATGTAGATGATGGTATCCCTGAACAGCACAAAGTTGCCTGAGATTTTCCTGCCAGCTACAGCACAGCTTAAGAGAGGTGGATAATCTGTTCCAGAGAAGACTTCACCCGGTTGGTGGGTCTGACGGACCACTGTACACAGATAATGGGTGGGGGGGGGGGGGTAAAAGAGTGTCCAACATTGCCCTCATCCTGATGGACACTTTTGTGTGTGTGTGCACGCGCATCAGGCTCTGCATGGAGCCAAACCACATGGATTGAACCCTGGTCTTGGTGCTGTGAGAGAGCAATACCACTGCTGCTCTAAACGACCAGGAACAATCTCGTTATCAGGTTTGAGGCACTCTAGGGGTTGTTATATTTGGCACAGGTGTGGCCCATCTCTGCATTCCTGAAGAGATGTAGGGATGATCTGTCCTGAATGAAGTCGGGACAGACACAAAATGCTGGAGCAATTCAGCGGGATAGGCAGGATCTCTGGAGAGAAGGAATGGGTGTCGTTTCAGGTCGAGACCCTTCTTCAGACTGATGTCCGGGGAGAGGGAGATACATAGATAAGGAAGTGTAAGGTGTGAAAGTGTGGGAATGGGAGGGGCAATTAAAGTGTCTAGCAACCGGGAGATCAGGTAGGTTTAGGCGGACTGAGCGGAGGCGTTCAGCGATACTATCGCCGAGCCTGCGCTTGGTAGCGCCGATATATAGGTGTCCACACCTGGAACAGTAGATGAGGTTGGAGGACGTGCAAGTGAACCTCTGCCACACCTGAAAAGACTGTCAGGTTCCTTTGACGTAGTCATAGGAGGAGGTATAGCGAGTGTTGCCCTGCCCTGCCCTGTGTGCCCCCTCCCCCCATGCCCTGTACCCGCTCGTTCCCTCCGCCCCCGCGCCACTGCCTTCTGACGAAGTGGACTTGCGTCACCCCGCGGATGACGACATGATCTCACCTGCCAGCGCAGCGATATGGAACAAACCGCCGATCGGCGAATCGTTCCGGAACCCGAATTGTAATCCGGAGGTGATGAGGTCGAACTGGCGTCCCGCAAGCGGCGGTGGTAGTTTATATTGCATCGATGCCACGCATACAACTTCGTTTTGTGGAACGAATTGGTTTGAATGAAAACAGAGGTTGATTTCGGGTTTCCTTTGCCAACCTGAACTCAAAAGGCGGAATTTTGTTGGCGCTATTTCGCGCGGGCGGCAGAGACGTTGGGGGCGCCGGTGCTGCGGGGGGTGAACGGGCGTCGCTTCCGCTCGGCGGCGCCGCCATATTGAAGGGGGAGCGGACACGGAGAAGCGGAGCGAGGGAGGGAGCGGCCGTGTGTGTGTGTCCGTGTCCTGTTACCCTGGGCCCCACCCCACCCACCCCGGCACGGCACACACACACAGACAGACACACTGACAGACAGGCAGCTGCAGCCATGGCCACCCGCTCGGAGCGAGAGAAATCGCAGAAGCAGAACGAGCAGCACCAGACCATCCTGTCCAAGCTGCTGCGGGAGGAGGACAACAAGTACTGCGCCGACTGCGAGGCCAAAGGTAACATCGCTGCCGGGCGGGCGGACAGTCAGGATGGGGCCGGCCTGGTCTGGTCTGGTCTGGACCGCCGGCTGCCGCAGTGACCTTTATACCGGTGCCCTGGGGATGGGGGAGCTGGATGGGCCGGGATGGGGGAGCTGGATGGGCCGGGATGGGGGAAGCTGGATGGGCCGGGATGAGGGAGCCGGAGGGGCCGGGATGGGGGAGCTGGATGAGCCGGGATGAGGGAGCTGGATGGGCCGGGATGAGGGAGCCGGATGGGCCGGGATGGGGGAGCCAGTTGGGCCGGGATGGGGGAGCTGGATGTGCCGGGATGGGGGAGCTGGGTGGGCCGGGATGGGGGAAGCTGGATGGGCCGGGATGGGGGAGCCGGAGGGGCCGGGATGGGGGAGCTGGATGAGCCGGGATGAGGGAGCCGGATGGGCCGGGATGAGGGAGCCGGATGGGCCGGGATGAGGGAGCCGGATGGGCCGGGATGGGGGAGCTGGATGAGCCGGGATGGGGGAGCTGGATGAGCCGGGATGGGGGAGCTGGATGAGCCGGGATGAGGGAGCCGGATGGGCCGGGATGAGGGAGCCGGATGGGCCGGGATGAGGGAGCCGGAGAGGCCGGGATGAGGGAGCCGGAGGGGCCGGGATGGGGGAGCCGGATGGGCCGGGATGGGGGAGCTGGATGAGCCGGGATGAGGGAGCCGGATGGGCCGGGATGAGGGAGCCGGATGGGCCGGGATGGGGGAGCCGGATGGGTCGGGATGGGGGAGCCAGTTGGGACGGGATGGGGGAGCTGGATGAGCCGGGATGGGGGAGCTGGATGGGCCGGGATGAGGGAGCCGGATGGGCTGCGATGGGGGAGCTGGATGGGACGGGATGCGGGAGTTGGATAGGTTGTGCCGGGATGGGGCAGCTGGATGGGCCGGGATGGGGGAGCTGGATGGGCCGTGATGGGGGAAGCCTCTCTCCGTCGCCCTTCCGAAACCCACCCGAATGGTCAGTGTTCCTGCGGCGCCGTTCATCCTCCCCTTCCGCCAGCGCTGCTTGTAGTCCGGATCCACACATTCATCTCTATTGCCTGCCGTCGGCAGTAACTTTCCGGATAGAATCACGAACATAGCATCAATACAGCCAGTTTTGATTCGTGGGTAAATAAATCGGTGCCCCTGTAGTGAAGGAAATTCGATATTAACGGTTTTGCCGGGAGCGTAAAACTTCCATTCCTATTTAGCGTTGAAATTACGAAGGGGGGGACTGATCAACATGACAGCTTGGTTGTATCAGTTACTTGCATATATATATATATTACAGTCAAACGTAAAGTGTTGTACTCTGGATCAACCGAATGGTACATGTGACAACAAAAGACCTTTGAAACCTTTGAATTCATCTTTTGTCGAAATAATGTTCCCTTAAGTAGTTAATTTTGCCATGTAGATTAGGTTCGTTCCAGAGGACTGGATCATTGACCTCGAGTGTTATCTATGTGGAATTTGTACAGACGCTCTGTTACTGCGAGTGCCCCCAGGGGACTCTGGTTTCCACTCGCATCATGACGATGTGTAGGTCATAGTTTTCGTGGCCACTATAAATTTCTCCATTTGTATCAGCCACAGTTTTCTATCTGTGCTTAACTTGAGGAGCATCTTTTTGATATCTAATTATGTATACTCCATAAATAGCTATTGAATTCAATACAAAATGGTATGTGCAATGTACTTGCGGATGGCCAATTGTTTTAAACCGCTCAGTTCGCATTAACCAACCTGATCTCCCGGTGGCTCAGCACTTCGACTCCCCATTCCGAATCCGACCTCTCTGTCCTGGGCCTCCTCCATGGCCAGAGTGAGTCCCACCGCAAATTGGAGGAGCAACACCTCATATTTCGCTTGGGCCGTTTACATCCCAGCGGTATGAACATTGACTTCTCCAATTTCAGGTGGTCCTTGCTTTCTCCCTCCTTCCCCTCCCCTTCTCAGCTCTCCCACAGCCTACTGTCCCCGCCTCTTCTTCCGGCCCCCACCCCCACATCAGTCTGAAGAAGGGTCTCAACCCAAAACGTCACCTATTCCTTCGCTCCATAGATGCTGCCTCACCTGCTGAGTTTCTCCAGCATTTTTGCCTACCTTCAATTTTTCCAGCATCTGCAGTTCTTTCTTAAACAATTGTTTTAAATCCTGTGTTTGTATGTTGTCTAGTCAATAGATGCTGTTTCCCAGTAGAGGAAAATCAAACAGCAGATGCTGGCAATAGGAAATACAGAAAATACTGGAAGTACTCGGCATATGGGTCCATGTGAGAGAGGGTTAATATATTGGGTTAAATATTGCTTAATGTCCAGAAACATTAAAAAAAAAAAAATTCCTTCAAGATCTATCATGATTGAGAATGCCTTTTAACATCATAAGTTCTAGAGAACAATTACAACTTTTCTAGTCTATCCACATAATTAAAATCCCTCACTTTTGCTGTCACTACTTGACCTACACATTCTGCTTAAACTAGTTAATATCATGAACAGAATATTGAGGCTTAATAACTTGTAACTGAAATTTGGCAGTGCTATCTGCTGCAAAGGATTTTTTGGGATGAGTCAACTGTCATTTGCTCAAAATCTCAAAAAGTGCTCTTGTCATGTGGTGTCTCTTTCCCGTATGCAATTTGTCCTCTAATCTATAGTTATGATGAAAATGTGTAACTCTAGGTTTCATTTTTTAAAATTCTTAGCATTTCAAAATGTTGCTGTCCTCAACTTCATTTGCTTAGTGGACCCACTGTGTGCCACAGACCCAATTGTAGTGCAAACTGTGGTTGAATAAAACTTGTAGTTTCTTTCCATCAGTCTCGACCATTTCTCTATGCAATATTGAACCTCTCTAAGATTGTTCGGGAGTGCATCTTATCTATGGGAGCAAATGTGAAAACTGTGAGCCTGCATTACCTCCACTACAGAACCAAGGTCACTTTAATCTGTCATTGACTGCACCATGGATCACATGTGTATGTATGCATCTGGAGGCTGAGTTCAAACCCCTTGATTTTCAATATCTCAGGACTCATCACTCAGCACAAGCAGGCATCAATTATGATTATTCATCACTTTCGATGATGAACATTCTCTTCCTCTCTTTCAACTCTCAGCTTCTATGTCCATCTTTCCTATTTGCTTTCCTTCTACAAAACTGAATTGGGTTGCAATGTCACAAATGTGATCGGTGTGATGGCATCCAAGATGGTCTATTTCTCCCACCCCCTCCCTTCGTACCTCTGCTGTGCATCCCTTTGGTATGGTTGGTCACAGCATCCACCAGTGGAACTTCTCAACTGATGGTGTAGTTGTATGGCTATGCATTTGTCTGTTTAATTATTTTAATCCACTCGGACCTAGCTGGTGGCCATAACACTTTCTATTCCTGTGTTATTTCCTTAACCATAACACTTTTTATTCCTGTGTTATTTCTTCAGACTGGAGAAGGGTCTCGACCCGAATCGTCACCCATTCCTTCTCTCCAGAGATGCTACCTGTCCTGCTGAGTTACTCCAGTTTTTTGTGTCTATCTTTGGTTTAAACCAGCATCTGCAGTTCCTTCCTATGCATTTTTTAGTATTCTCTCTTATGCAGCTTGAAAAGCTCAACCTCAGATAATTAATCATCCAAGGAGAGAGAAACAGTTAATGTTGGACAATTTTTGGTGAAGCTGCAAGGGTATTAATAGGATATTTTCAACAATTTAAATCTATGACTGTCTGGTTGCTGAATACTTCCTGCTTTATCTTTCAAAATCTATCAGACATGAATGCTTCAAAATGTCTACTCTTCGAACTCTTATCTCCAGGGTGGCCATTCCAACTACAATTTCTTCAGATACCAGGGCCATGGAAGTTAATTATGGTTGATATTGTATGGAACCTGCCCAGGGCTTGACGTACATTACAATGTGTGGGTGACATGGTCGTGCATAAAATCCTAGCTACGGTCTCATGAGAGATTTACAAATGTTTGCATGACTTCCTTGTTCCTGTCCATTGTTTTTTATGTGTTTTACAATGTGGTGTGGCAGGATTGTGCATACAATCCCAGCTGAGGCCTCACCAGAGATTTCGAAATGTTTGCATGACTTACTTGTCTTTATTTATAAAACAGCCACCTATGTACTGCTTTATCTCGCCTCCATCAAAAAAGAGAAATATTATTTTGAGATCCCTCACATCAGTCTGAAGAAGGGTTTCGACCCGAAACGTTGCCCATTTCCTTTGCTCCATAGATGCTGCCTCACCCGCTGAGTTTCCCCAGCATTTTTGTCTACCTTTGATTTTCCAGCATCTGCATTTCCTTCTTGAACAATATTATTTTGAGAGTCTCTCTCAAAGTAGAGAGGGTGTATGTTATTTATCCATTTAATGCTTCAGCTAGATTATTGTTGCACAATCAAATAGGAGAAATCGGAACTGGAACCCATTGAATAGAAGCCGGATGTAAGCTGGGAAGTATTAATGTCATGGCAATAATCAGATGCATATGGACAAGTGGGATTGTGCTTTGTAGTTGAAATGATAATGATCTGTGTGTTGACAAACTAGTGTTGTATGGTGTCAATGATTTTGAACTGGGAGTGATTTATTGGGCAACCAAAAGAGGTGAATATGCCATCATATGTCTAATTTGATTGTGATTGAACGATTTCACTGAAGTTGATAAACTTCATGATAAAATTAAACTAAGAATTGTTTGTTAACTAAAGGAAGGCTGGAACTATGTGAACATGATAAGGAATAAAGCACACTTGATAAGTGTAAGTGAACTTTAAATAAGTGCTTGAGTATTAATAGTTCAAATTAGTCAGTTGATCATGTTGGCAGGTTTTGTGACTGCTTGAGTTTTTGGAAATGTTTTAATCAGGACTTTCATTCTATTGGACATCTCCAAGGTTAAAGGATGACTGAATTTTTGTTTTGAATAATTAAATTTTGACAAATATGAATAGAATAAAAACATTAAGCAATTTATCCTGAAGTGTGTTTTTGCTTTTCGATGGAAAATGTCAAATTAATTCTCTTAAGGCGGGTCGGCAACCTACGCCCCCCTCTCCCGGGCCGAATGCGGCCCGTAACCCGAAATCATCCGACCCGCAGGCGTATTTTTCCCCCCGTAATTATCCGACCCGCAGACTTCCATCACATCTGGTACCTCCCGAGGCCGCAGCGCCCAGGCAATGGGGGAGCCGCAGAGTGCCGAACTCTGGCTGTACCGCATCCTGCGTAAAGCCGCCGGCACAGCAGCGCACCTTCTGTGTCTGGGCTTCAATGTCGGGATCGGGGTTGTCAATAGGCCGGGGACAAGTCAGTGTGAGTATTTGAGCCGCCACCTTCAGGACAGAGCCAAGTAAATGGTCCGTAGGTACGCCATGTTCGTGAGTGCCCGTAATAGGGGCCAGTGCTCCGGGTGGCGTCCTCGAAGGGGCGGGATCTTTGTGAACACGTGATTTGATGCCTGCCATCCGGGGCGGGATCCATGTGTACACGTGATAGATGTGGCCCGCCATCCACTTACAGACATGCATCCTTGCCCCTATGCAGAACCAGGTTGCTGACCTGCTCTTAGATTTGTTAAACCAAAGCATTTGTCTGAAACATTGGCTTTCTAAAGTTCTGAATTTTGAAAGGATTCTCAAGAAGCATTTTTAATAATGTATAATCCAAATTGTCTGGCTTTAAACATTCCCTGGGTTTAGGATATCATGAGCATGAACATTTTTATCTGAATGGAATGTTTTTTTCTAATTTCGGGGTTCATATTTTATATTGCTACTTCAAAGGTTTGTTGACTATGCAATTCTGCCTTCTGGTGTCTTGCAAAGGTTGAATCCACATAACTGCTGCCTTAAACCTGCAAATGTTAAGATCGCATTATTGTGGTAATAGGCTGTTTTGTACTGATGGTACTTTTCAAAATATTTGAAAGCTGTAAATGTTGGACTCTGCTTTTCTTACCTGCCTAGCAAAAGTAATGGGGAATTCAGAGAATATGTTGCTGTCTTTATATTTGTGAAAGGATTTGACTACTGGATTCATCTCTCATTGCAGTTACCTAGAGTCTTGGTAAGACCAGATTTGGTGGTCTATATCATTTTGGTCTCCTTGCCTTAAAAAGGTTTATACCTTCTATAGTGGAATGCAGCAGATTTTAACAGATGTATTCTTGGTATGGCAAGTCTTTCAAATGAGATGATCTTATTGATACACAGACAGTTCTTGGAGGACTTGACAGACTAGATATTTATCTTGGCTGACGAGGAACCAGAGGTTCATGTCTCAAAATAAGGAGAAGGCCATTTAGCACTGAAATTAAGAAATATATTTTCTGTGAATATTTAGAATTCTCTACCCTGGAGGGCTGTGAAGGTGCACTCTTTAATTTGTATTTATAACAGATTTTCCAGGTATTAAATAAATTGGATTTTATTTAAAAAAAAAAAGGTAATTTGGCCCTTCAAGTGTGCTTTGTCCTTACTAGTCAGGGAAGGCTTGAATCATCCTAATCGATAGCTGATCATCCAAATTCAATATTGATCCTGTTTAAGAAGGAACTGCAGATGCTGGAAAATCGAAGGTAGACAAAAATGCTGGAGAAACTCAGCGGGTGAGGCAGCATCTAAAGAGCGAAGGAAATAGCCAACGTTTCGGGTCAAAACCCTTCGAAGGAATACTCACACTCACTTGTCCCCGGCCTATTGACAACCCCGATCCCGACAGTGAAGCCCAGACACAGAAGGTGCTCGGCACTCTGCGGCTCCGCCATTGCCTGGGCGCTGCGGCCTCTGGAGGTACCAGATATGATGGAAGTCTGCGGGTCGGATAATTACGTGGGGAAAAATACGCCTGCGTGTCGGATGATTTCGGGTAACGGGCCGCATTCGGCCTGGGGGGGGGGGGGGGTGGGGCGTAGGTTATCGACCCTCCTTAAGAGAATTAATTTGACATTTTCCATCGAAAAGCAAAAACATGCGTGATTCCCAGCTGCTTTAAGAGGGCATCAGTAATACCGATGCCCAAGAAGGGCAAGATGACGTGCCTCAACAACTAACGTCCAGGTTCAGGAACAGCTTGTTCCCTACCGCCATTTGGCTATTAAACATTACAACTTCAAATAAGCTCTGAGCTACATAGACTATTATTGTTATTATTGCATTATCATTGTATGTGTGTATTTGTGAGTAAGTGCATACACACAGAATTTTTTTTTCTCGTTAATTATATTGTTTACAGTGTACCATGTTTGCATATTCTGTTGTGCTGCTGCAAGTAAGAATTTCATACTGAAGAAGGGTCTTGACCCGAAACGTCACCCATTCCTTCTCTCCAGTGATGCTGCCTGGCCCGCTGAGTTACTCCAGCTTTTTGTGTCTATCTTAAGAATTTCATTGTTCCATCTGGGACGTATGACAATAAAACGTCTTGACTCTCTTGACTTGACATTAGGGCCAATTGTAGCGGCCAATTAACCTACAAACCTTTGGTATGTGGGAGGAAACTGAAGCATCCGGTGGAATCACGCATGGTCAGAGGGAGAACTTGCAAACTCCACTCAGACAGGGCTCTGGGAATGTGAGGCTGTAGCTCTACTAGCTGCCACTGCCGCCCTGCAAATTATATTTAATGGAAAAGTTTACATTTAATTGCGGAAAACAGCAATGACAATTCCAATTGTGTGCAAAACATTATACAAGGATTTTATTTGACCTTTTTTACCTTTTATCCTACAGGTCCAAGATGGGCTTCTTGGAATCTTGGTGTATTTGTTTGTATCCGCTGTGCAGGGATCCACCGTAATCTTGGTGTTCATATATCACGAGTTAAGTCTGTAAACTTGGATCAATGGACACCAGAACAAATCCAGGTAAAAACAACAAACTTTATTTTCTACTTCCTGGTTATAATATTTCTGTTAATTGTTAAAACCTCAACTGAAATTGCTCTCATTTGGATTCATTACATGCCTGTGGTGAATTTGTATTGTTCTTGATATAGGTATTTATCTTCCAGTGTCAGAAGGAAAATTACCTCTAGTTCTGTGGCAAGGAGAATAGTCTTGGAGCATGGAAGCAAGCCCTTTTGGCTCGCCATGAACATGCTATCTGCCCATCCTAAACTAATCCCACTTTATTCTCACTTTCCTATCAGCTGCACTAAATTCTCCTGCTTGAGTGGGCAAAGTGGCTAATGGAGTACAGCGTGGCAAAGTATATGGTCAAGCACTTTGGTAGAAAGATTAAAGGCATTTTATAAATGGAGAGAGGATTCAGAAAGGGGACTTGAGGTGCTAATGCAGGATTCCCAAAAGGTTGAGTTGATGGTAAGGAAAACCAAATGCAATGTTTGCATTCATTTTTGACAGGACTGGAATATAAAAGCATCTAATGTTGAGGCTTTATATTGTAAGCAGTTTCAGGCCACAGATCTGAGGATGTGGCATTGGAAAGGGTCCAGCGGAGGTTTATGAGAATGATCTCGGGGATGATTGGGTTAACATAAGAGGAGCGTTTGATGGCTCCGGGCCTGTACTTGCTGGAGTTTGGACGAATGAGGGGGGGGGGGGGGGGAATTGGGGGATTTCACTAAAATCAAGGCCTAATGTAAGGCCTAGATGGTATGGATGTAGAGAGGATGTTTCCAGTAGTGGGTCTAGGACCAGAGGGCACAGTCTCAGAATAAAAGGATGTTCCTTGATAACGAAGATGAGGAGAAATTTATTTCGCCATAGGGTCGTGAATCTGGAATTCATTGCCACTGATAGCTGTGGAGGCGAAGTCATTGGGTATTTTTAAAACTGTTCATAGATTCCCAAGGATAGTGTAACCAAGTTTTGGTTAAAGCTAATAATTTCAATTAATCATCAAATCAGACACAGAAACAGGCCGTTTGATCCAACTAGTCTATGCTGACATGTGGGCACTTTTGATATTGATCTCTGCTCCCAGCACTTGGTCCACAGTTTAAATGTCCAGGTGATTCGTGCTTGTGTGGATACCTTAATGCTGTCAGTGACCCAGCTTCAACCACACTCTCAAGTTGTGCATTGTGCATCTAAGCGAAGAAAGGCACCCTTATACCCCCTCTAAATCTCTTCCACCTTACTCTAAATCTGTCTGCCCTATTTTCATTTCTGATATAGGAAAATATTTCCTGCAGTTTACTCCATCTTTCCCCCTCAATTGTGTATACCTGTCATGTACTCTCTCGACCTCTTCCTCTCTGGGGAAAACACACTTAACACTCTCCTCATGCCTGAACTGTTCCATCCTGGAGATAACATCTTGTGAATCCCCTATGCACTGTCACAGTGCTCTCATATATTTGCTGCAACATGATGACCAGACCTCAGTGCAGTGCTTCCTCTAAGGTCTGACCAATAATTTAAGATTGAGCATAATCTCTATTTCCAGCTAATGGATGTCGGTATCCCATAAGCTTTCCTAACCTTGTTATCTATCTGCGTGATTATGCCTTCCACATTCAAGTATATTACAAACAATGGTCTTACCACCAATCCGTGTAGAACATCACTATGGAAGATATGCATAGTGCTCCGCTCTGGACCACTTGGACAACAAAAACTCATATGTCAGGCTGTTATTCATTGATTACAACTCGTCATTTAACACAATCATCCCCTCCAAGCTGGTTACCAAACTCGCAGAACTGGTTCTCTGCGCATCCCTCTGCAATTGGATCCTCGACTTCCTCATTCACAGACCACAGTCTGTTCATATTGGTGGAAATGGGTCAGCCTCGATAACAATCAGCACGGGAGCACCTCAAGGCTGCGTGCTCAGCCCCCTGCTGTACTCACTCTATACTCACAGTGCGAACTCCATCATCAAGTTCGCTGACGACACCACTGTTGTGGGACGTATCACTGATGGGGGATGAGTCAGAGTATAGAAGAGAGATCGAGCAACTGTCCATATGGTGCAAGCACAATAACCTGGCCCTCAACACCAGCAAAACCAAGGAACTGATTGGACTTTGGAAGGAGTAGGATGGGGACCCACCGTCCCGTTTATATCAACGGGTCGATGGTTGAAAGAGTCAAGAGCTTCAAATTCCTGGGCGTGCACATCTCTGAAGATCTTTAAGATCTGAAGGTCTGAAGAAGGGTTTCGGCCCGAAACGTTGCCTATTTCCTTCGCTCCATAGATGCTGCTGCACCCGCTGAGTTTCTCCAGCTTTTTTGTGTATCTCTGAAGATCTTTCCTGGTCCGAGAACACTAATGCAATTATCAAGAAAGCACATCAACGCCTCTACTTCCTGAGAAGATTACGGAGTCGATTTGTCAAGGAGGACTCTCTCTAACTTCTACAGGTGCACAGTAGAGAGCATGCTGACTGGTTGCATCGTGGCTTGGTTCGGCAACTTGGGCGCCCTGGAGAGGAAAAGAGTACAAAAAGTAGTAAACACTGCCCAGTCCATCATCGGCTCTAACCTTCCTTCCATCGAGGGGATTTATCGCAGTCGCTGCCTCAAAAAGGCTGGCAGTATCATTAAAGACCCACACCATCCTGGCCACACACTCATCTCCCTGCTACCTTCAGGTAGAAGGTACAGGAGCCTGAAGACTGCAACGACCAGGTTCAGGAATAGCTACTTCCCCACAGCCATCAGGCTATTAAACCTGGCTCGGACAAAACTCTGATCATTAATAACCCATTATCTGTTATTTGCACTTTATCAGTTTATTTATTCAATTCATGTATGTATATATTTATATAATGGTATATGGGCACATTGATCTGTTTTGTAGTAAATGCCTACTATGTTCTGTGTGCTGAAACAAAGCAAGAATTTCATTGTCCTATCAGGGACACATGACAATAAACTCGAACTTGCAATCGCAAAAACAACCCTTTAATGTCACTGTCTCCAGAAGGCAATGTTGGTTTGCCAATTAGCTCTGTATCCCATTAGATTTAACCTTTTGAACCATGTAGGATCATGTCAAAGGCCTTGCTAAACTCCATGTAAATCGTAATTACTACCCTGCCCACATTGAACTATTTAAAGAGGTAATAGCTTATTAATCAAATTGGTCTGATTGGATCGGCCCTTGGCAAATCCGTGTTAGTCATAGAATACCGAAACAGGCCCTTCAGCTCGACCCATCTGTGCTGACCTAAATGCCTCTTCTAAGTTAGTCCCATTCACGTGCATTTGGTCTATATCCCTCTTTGGGGGGGAAATGTTGCCCCTCTAGTTCCTATTAATTTCTTTCCCTTCTTACCTTAAATCTATGCTTGATTTCCCGAACCCTGTGAAAGAGACTGCATTCTTCCTAATTCTTCTTGATTATCTGTTGCTACTCTGACATTTTTTCTTCAACCAGTTGTTTCCAGTTTATTGTTGCAAAATTATATCTTGGCGAGATTGACATTTTAGAACTTGCTCCCTTTCTGCTCTTCGTTCCATTATCTAAATCTATTATTGCTGTCTTGTTAGTGCTTTTTTCTGTAACTGATTTTTTAAAAACAGACTGGGAAGGTTGGGTACAGAAATTTGCGTACACTTCCACTGATTGCCCTTTTTGTTCTTCGATCAGCCCTCATAATTTCATATGTTCATTTGATGTGTCATCCTTCCTCACTATTGTACTTGTACTTAACTGATATTGCAACAATTTTAACTTAATCTGCCTCTTCTTAAACCCTGTAGCCAGGAATATTCAGCTGTTACTTTTGGCCATCTTTATGCTATGTCAAGGGCATAATGTCATAATCACATGAGTCACTGACCTCAGTTTCCTGGTCTTTATTTCCAGAACTCTTTGCACTATCAAAATGTGTTTCCATTACTCCTGTTTTTGTTCTGCTTTCAAAGCAGATTAAGTTATTAAAATGCTATCTTCCAAACGTATATTTTGCCTAATCCTTCATATAACTGCTGTTTTACAACAGTACTAGTGAACTAAAGATGTTGATCCCATTCTTATTGGGATGCAACCTACCTGAGCTATAGAAACCACACATTGTGAATTTATGGAATTCCCTGCCACAGAGGGCAGTGAAGGCCAAATCACTGGATGGATTTAAGAGAGAGTTAGATAGAGCTCTAGGGGCTAGTGGAGTCAAGGGATATGGGGAGAAGGCAGGCACGGGTTATTGATACGGGACGATCAGTCATGATCACAATGAATGGCGGTGCTGGCTCGAAGGGCCGAATGGCCTCCTCCTGCACCTATTTTCTATGTTTCTATCCTCCAGCACTACTGTATGTGATTGTTGTGTGATCAATCACACAATTGATGTGTGATTGTGTCAACGTCAACACATTTTATGTTGCTGTCAATAATCTGGATATTATTTCCATCTTGAGTTCCAGTGTTTCACTTCCTCTACCTCCCTGTAAATTGTTCCCAGACCACATCCTCCTTTGTCATGGGTGTTGATGTGAACCACAACCTATGGCTGCTTGTTTTTCTCACTCCATCTTCTGTAGTTACCGAGTGAAGGCCATGACCCTGGCACACAACAGGCATAATTCCCATCCTGGAATTGTGCCTGTGGCTATTCTTGACTGCTTCCTCCCAAACCCCCAAACAAAAGACCTGAATTCTCTATTACCATGGTTCTGTTTTTTGATTCGGACATATTGAATGGGGACAATTGCTTAACTATGGCCTGTATTCTCTCATCCAGTTGGGCATTTGCAATTCATTGATCTGTCTTTACCAATAAAAACATTTGAAATGGGTGTATTTAATGTGGTCGCACATTTGCCTAATTTTGTCTGAAGCAGGTTTTAAGAGTTGCTAACTATGTTTGCTTCTGCTTCACAGTGTATGCAAGATATGGGAAATACCAAGGCTCAACTTCTGTATGAAGCAAACCTTCCTGAACATTTCCGGCGCCCTCAAACTGACCAGTATCCTTATCTTTGTGTAGCAAAAGGTGATATCCAATATAAAAGGGTGAATGGAGGGAGCTTCTGTTCAGGATGTGATAGACGTTATTTCTGTGGGTGCTGATTTTATACCACAGTCCATGGCACAGTATTTAATAATTCAGAAGTGGTTACATTGATGTTCTGCATCTATCACCTTATTATGGCTAGAGAACTGTTCAAATGTATTAGGAAAGTAATTACATATTTTTTACCATTTTGCTGCTGTTTTTGGTCTCGTGCCTAGATTTACCTGCTTGGTGAATTGAATTATTGAGCAGGGCAATAGTCAAAGTCAAAGTAGCCTTTATTGTCATTCAGACCTTGCGGTCTGAACGAAAGTTCGTTGCCTTGCAGTCCTACATATAGTAAAAAATGACAACAACACACAAAAAACACAAATTAACATCCACCACAGTGAGTTGAATAACGCAAAGGGAGTGTCCTTGAATAACAAGGTCAAAGGTTTCTGCTGAACAATGCTCTCTCAAAATTGCAAAACCACTGATCAAGTGTTCTCGGGTGCAAATTTACCTTTCCTGGGTTCCATGCACATCACATTAATTTCACTGGTATTTTTCTATTTCTGCAATTGTGTTTTTTTTTTTATGGTCTTGTATGTCATTTGGGTTTTTTAAATAACGGTTACAGGTGATTCCCAACATACAAATACATACAAATAATTGAGAAAGTGACAGGCTGGTTTTGCCGGCTGCTCTGTGGCTGCAGGCATCTTTTCCCTTATGAGAACATGGTTCGCAGCTGCAATTCTAACTTGAGAACCATTGGTTTACAAACATTTCACTGGAGTAAATCTGCAGGAAATAGCAGGGGACCGGGGGTCAAATGAGATGGAAGAACTGAGTGAAATCCAGGTTAGCCGGGATGTAGTGTTGGGTAAATTGAATGGATTAAAGGCCGATAAATCCCCAGGTCCAGATAGGCTGCATCCCAGAGTACTTAAGGAAGTAGCCCCAGAAATAGTGGATGCATTAGTGATAATTTTTCAAAACTCTTTAGATTCTGGAGTAGTTCCTGAGGATTGGAGGGTAGCTAATGTAACCCCACTTTTTAAAAAAGGGAGGGAGAGAGAAAACATGGAATTACAGACCAGTTAGTCTAACATCGGTAGTGAGGAAACTGCTAGAGTCAGTTATTAAAGATGGGATAGCAGCACATTTGGAAAGTGGTGAAATCATTGGACAAAGTCAGCATGGATTTATGAAAGGTAAATCATGTCTGATGAATCTTATAGAATTTTTCGAGGATGTAACTAGTAGAGTGGATAAGGGAGAACCAGTGGATGTGTTATATCTGGACTTTCAGAAGGTTTTCGACAAGGTCCCACATAAGAGATTAGTATACAAACTTAAAACACACGGTATTGGGGGTTCAGTATTGATGTGGATAGAGACCTGGCTGGCAGGAAGCAAAGAGTAGGAGTAAACGGGTCCTTTTCACAATGGCAGGTAGTGATTAGTGGGGTACTGCAAGGCTCAGTGCTGGGACCCCAGCTATTTACAATATATATTAATGATTTGGACGAGGGAATTGAATGCAACATCTCCAAGTTTGCGGATGACACGAAGCTGGGGGGCAGTGTTAGCTGTGAGGAGGATGCTAGGAGGCTGCAAGGTGACTTGGATAGGTTGGGTGAATGGGCAAATGCATGGCGGATGCAGTATAATGTGGATAAATGTGAGGTTATCCACTTTGGTGGCAAAAACAGGAAAGTAGACTTTAATCTGAATGGTGGCCGATTAGGAAAAGGGGAGATGCAACGAGACCAAGGTGTCATGGTACACCAGTCATTGAAAGTATCATGCAGGTGCAGCAGGCAGTGAAGAAAGCGAATGGTATGTTAGCATTCATAGCAAAAGGATTTGAGTATATGAGCGGGGACGTTCTACTGCAGTTGAACAGAGTCTTGGTGATACCACACCTGGAGTATTGCGAACAGTTTTGGTCTCCTAATCTGAGGAAAGACACTCTTGCCATAGAGGGAGTACAGAGAAGGTTCACCAGACTGATTACTGGGATGTCAGGACTTTCATATGAAGAAAGACTGGATAGACTCGGCTTGTCCTCGCTAGAATTTAGAAGATTGAGGGGGGGATCTTATAGAAACTAACAAAATTCTTAAGGGGTTGGACAGGCTAGATGCAGGAAGATTGTTCCCGATGTTGGGGAAGCCCAGAACAAGGGGTCACAGTTTCAGGATAAGGGGGAAGTCTTTTAGGACAGAGATGAGAAAAACATTTTTCACACAGAGAGTGGTGAATCTCTGGAATTCTCTGCCACAGAAGGTAGTTGAGGCCAGTTCATTGGCTATATTTAAGAGGGAGCTAGATGTGGCTAAGGGGATCAGTGGGTATGGAGAGAAGGCAGGTACAGGATACTGAGTTGGATGATCAGCCATGATCATATTGAATGGCGGTGCAGGCTCGAAGGGCCGAATGGCTTACTCCTGCACCTATTTACTATGTTTCTATCTTTCTATGGAGTAGATCCCTGCAGGAACATGGGGTGGATCTGTACTTGTAAAACAATAGTACATTGATTCTCGTTTAAATGAATTAAAACGCAACACAATCAAATTAAAAGCAAGTGATATTTTGAGATTTTCTGCTTTCATACTCTGGTATTTTTGCAACATAACTTAGTTAAAAGAATTTAAAGTATATTCAGTATTTTTAATTCATTTGAATGAAATGCAAAATGTGTGGCCATAAATTTATAGTACCTATTTTGATGAAAACTACATTTACTGCTGTGCAGCATATGTTAATGTGCTGGAAAGATTTTGTTATATTTTAAAGGCACCTTTTTTATATCCTAAACTATGATACCTCGATGAAGTAAATAACATATAGCTTTTACTCCACACAATTAGCTTTAAGCAGTATTATTGCAACAACATTAAATTCAGATGGAGCAGGAAGAACTGTAGTTTTTGTGTAGACCACTGAAAAGTACCACTTCAATTTAAACTTTGAATTATACACTGCATTTAGAATAAAAGTCCTCATTTCTTTAGTACATTATCCTGATTTTCTATACATTGGCCATAAAGGGGGGGGGGGGTGAAAATTCTAAGTACGGGAGTTATTCTGGAGGAATGATTAGAAAGTTGCATTGTTGCTGGTTTAAGTGCGTGCAATTAGCTTTGCGTGTTGCACGTTGAATAATTTTATTCATCCCACCTTTTCACAGCCTGCACCAGTTTGACTGAAGGGTTTTTCGTCATTGGCAAAGTTAAGCTTTTATTGGTTTTCTATTGCCGAGAGTCAATTTCCTTAATTTGCTTCAACTACTGAAGGAAGAGTTAGTTGTGATAAAATAAAACAAAATAGTGTCTTTGCAAAGTTTCTGTCTGCATTCCTAAATTAACTCTATTAGGGTTTTATTGCCTTTTCTGAATATGTTAAATCAGGCAACATCTGGAAAGTAGTGACAGCATTTTAAATTAATGCCACATTTGGAGGCATCATTTACTGCATTTTTTTAAATTGCAGCAAACATTAAAATGTAGCATTTTAAATATCAATGCAAGTTATACAAAGGGAAGTGAAGAATGGGTTCAAGACTGAACCCAGGGCAGCATGGTGGCGTAGCACTAGAGCTACTCTGCCTTACAGTGCCAAAGACCCGGGTTCAATCCTGACTACAGGTGCTTGTCTGTACGGAGTTTATATGTTCTCCCCGTGACCTGCATGGGTTTTCTCTGAGATCTTTAGTTTCCTCCCACACCCCAAAGACATACAGGTTTGTAGGTTAATTGACTTGGTATAAATGTAAAATTGTCCCTCGCGTGTAGGATACTGCTATTGTATGGAGATCGCTGGTCGGCGTCGGCGGGCCAAAGGGACTGTTTCCGTGCTGTATCTCTAAACTAAACTAAGACTGGTATTTTACATTTGAGTAAGAGCAATAATGAGGGCTTGTTTAAGCAAGTCTTGTGGACTGCATTTTAAAAAGTTTTTGCTAGGTAGTAAAAACGAGTATGCTTTTTGGCCCATCAAACTTGCTCTGCCATTGAGCAAGATAAGATTGATCATTTATTCTGTCACTACTTGTATGAATTCACATATCCTTTGATTTATTTGTCTAAAAATTGCTCTGTGATTGACTTTCCATAGCCATATTGGCCAAAGAATTCCAAAGCTTTACTACTTTCTTGGTGAAGATGTCCTCCGTGGTCTTAATTTCCAACTGACTCCGGCCAGCCTAGCCCTTCACTCTAATGGGAATACACTAGCCCTGAACTCTTGCTATCTCATTTTTAAAAGCCTCCCATTTGCCATCTGTCCCTCTACGTGCAAACAGCCTCCACCAATCAACGTAGAAAGTTCCTGCCTCATGCTAAAGAATGTCCCTGCCCCGGTTTAGGATTTTAACTTGGGCCTGTCCTGTCCTTTTCCATGGAGACGCACAAAACTGCTGATGCGGGGATCTTGAGCACAACACTGTGCCGGAGGAACTCAGCGGGCCAGGCAGCATCTGTGGAGGGAATGGACAGGTGATGTTTTGTTGCTTCAGACAGATGGGAGTAGTGATGAGCTGGAAAAATAAGGTAAGGGCAGGACAAAGTCCAGTGATAGGTGGGTACTGGTGAGAGAGAATGATTGGACGAATGGGTAGGTTCCAACCTATCCAAAATCTCGTCTACTGCATTCGGTGCTCCCGATGTAGCCCCCTCAGTTAGGATAAGGCTAAGCCTAGAACAGCTGACTGTTTCGCTGAACACTTGTCTGGCACCAAGTCTCTCGATTTGCCAGTTGTCAACTAGGTTAATGCCACTCCCTTCCAAGAACTTGAGTGTTGCCCCTCTAGGGACCCCTTTCCAATTGGACCATCTATACGGTGCCCTCCATAATGTTTGGAACAAAGACCCATCAATTATTTATTTGCCTCTGTACTCAAGTTGAGATTTGTAATAGAAAAAAATCACATGTGGTTAAAGTGCACATTGTGAGATTTTATTAAAGGGTATTTTTATATATTTTGGTTTCACCGTGTAGAAATTACAGCTGTGTTTATACATAGTCCCCCCCATGTTTGGGGCATTATGGTGTTAGTAATTGCTCGGGTGTGTTTAAATGCCTCCTTAATGCAGGTATAAGGGAGCTCTCAGCACCTAGTCTTTCTTCCAGTCTTTCCATCATTATTGGAAACATTTATTGCTGTTTATCAACATGAGGACCAAAGTTGTGCCAATGAAAGTCAAAGAAGCCATTATGAGACTGAGAAACAAGAATAAAACTGTTAGAGACATCAGCCAAACCTTAGGCTTACCAAAATGAACTGTTTGGAACATCATTAAGAAGAAAGAGAGCACCGGTGAGCTTATTAATCGCAAATAAACTGGCAGGCAAAGGAAGACCTCCACAGCTGATGACAGAAGAATTCTCCTGTACAATTAAAAAAATCCCCAAACACCTGTCCGACAGATCAGAAACATTCTTTGTGAGTCGGATGAGTCAATGACCACTGTCCGCAGAAGACTTGATGAACAGAAATACAGAGGCAACACTGCAAGATGCAAACCACTGGTTATCCGCAATAAAAGGATGGCCAGGTTAGTTTGCCAAGAAATACTGCAAAGAGCAACCACCGTTCTGGAAAAAGGTCTTGTGGATAGATGAGGAAGATTTACTTATGTCAGAGTGGTGCCAAGAACAAAGTATGGAGGAGAGAAGGAACTGCCCAAGATCCAAAGCATACCACCTCATCTGTGAAACACGGCGGTGGGGGTGTTATGGCCTGAGCATGTATGGCTGCAGAAGGTACTGGCTCCCTTATCTTCTTGATAATATAACTGCTGATGATAGTGGCATAATGAATTCTGAAGTATGGACACATCCTATCTGCTCAAGTGCAAACAAATGCCTCAAAAATCATTGGCTGGCGGTTCATACTGTAGCAAGACAACAATCCCAAACATACTGCTAAAGCAACAAAGGAGTTTTTCAAAGCTACGAAATGGTAAATTCTTACCATTCTGGGTACATTCTTACCATTTCCGCTCGCCGAGTTCGTCCGCCCTCTCTCTTACCCCCCCCCCCCCCCCTCTTCCCCCCCCCCCCCCCTCCTCTTCCCCCCCCCCCCCTCCTCTTCCCCCCCCCTCCTCTTCCCCCCCCCCCCCTCTTCCCCCCCCCCTCTTCCCCCCCCCTCCTCTTCCCCCCCCTCCTCTTCCCCCCCCTCCTCTTCCCCCCCTCCTCTCCCCCCCCCTCCTCTTCCCCCCCCATCTCTTCCCCCCCCCTCCTCTTCCCCCCCCTCCTCTCCACCCTCTCCCCCTCTCCTCTCCCCCCCCCTCCTCTTCCCCCCCCCCTCCTCTTCTCCCCCCCTCCTCTTCTCCCCCCCCCTCCTCTTCTCCCCCCCCCTCCTCTTCTCCCCCCCCTCCTCTCCCCCCCCCTCCTCTTCTCCCCCCCCCTCCTCTCCCCCCCCCCTCCTCTTCTCCCCCCTCCTCTCCTCCCCCCTCCTCTTCTCCCCCCCCTTCCTCTTCTCCCCCCCCCTTCCTCTTCTCCCCCCCCTCCTCTTCTCCCCCCCCCTCCTCTCCCCCCCCTCCTCTCCTCCCCCCTCCTCATCCTCCCCCCCCCTTCCTCTTCTCCCCCCCTTCCTCTTCTCCCCCCCCTCCTCTTCTCCCCCCCTCCTCTTCGTCCCCCCCCTCCTCTTCTCCCCCCCTCCTCTTCTCTCTCCCCCCTCCTCTTCTCCCGCCCCCTCCTCTTCTTCCCCCCCCGCTCCTCTTCTCCCCCCTCCTCTTCTCTCCCCCCCTCTTCTCCCCCCCTTCCTCTTCTCCCCCCCCTCCTCTTCTCCCCCCCCTCTTTCTCTCCCCCCCCCCTTCTCTCCCCCCCCCCTCCTCTCCCCCCCCCCTCCTCTTCTCCCCCCCTCCTCTTCTCCCCCCCTCTCTTCTCCCCCCCTCCTCTCTGCGCCCCCCCTCCTCTCTTTCCCCCTCCTCCTCTCTCCCAACCCCCTCCTCCTCTCCCTCCCCCCATCCTCTCCCCCTCCTCTTCTTCCCCCCTTCTCCTCCCTCTCCCACCCTCCTCCTCTCTCCCCCCCCTTCTCTTCTCTCCCCCCCCCCCTCTCTCTCCTCCCCCCTCCTCTTCTCCCCCCCTCCCTCTTCTCCCCCCCTCCTCTTCTCCTCCCCCTCCTCTCCTCTCCTCCCCCCCTCTCCCCCTCCTCTCCCCCCCTCCTCCTTCTCCCCCCCCCTCCTCTCCCCCCCTCCTCTCCCCCCCCCCTCCCTCTCCCCCCCCTCCTCCTCCCCCCCCCTCCCCTCCCCCCCCCCCCCTCCTCTCCCCCCCCCCTCCTCTCCCCCCCCCTCCTCTCCCCCCCCCTCCTCTTCCCCCCCCCCCCTCTTCCCCCCCCCTCCTCTTCCCCCCCCCTCCTCTTCCCCGCCCCCTCCTCTTTCCCCCCCTCCTCTTCCCCCCCCTCCTCTTTCCCCCCCCCCCTCCTCCTCTTTCCCCCCCCTCCTCTTTCCCGCCCCCCCTCCTCTTCCCCCCCCTCCTCTTCCCCTTCCCCGCCCTCCTCTTCCCCCCCCCCCTCCTCTTCTCCCCCCCCTCCTCTTTCCCCCCCCTCCTCTTCCCCCCCCCCTCCTCTTTCCGCCCCCCCTCCTCTTCTCCCCCCTCCTCCTCTTCTCCCCCCCCCCCGCTTCCTCCTCCCTCCTCCCCCCCCGCCCCCTCCTCCCCTCCTCTCCCCGCCCCCCCCTCCTCCCCCCCCCCCCCCCCCCTCTGTCCCCCCCCCCCCCTCCTCTCCCCCCCCCCCGCTCCTCCCCTCTCCCCCCCCCACCCCCTCCCCCCCCCCCCCCTCCCCCCCCCCCCCCCTCCCCCCCCCCCCCTTTCTCCTCTCTCCCCCCCCCCGCCCCCTCCTCTCCCCCCCCCCCTCCTCTTCCCCCCCCCTCCTCTCCCCCCCCCTCCTCTTTCCCCCCCCCCCTCCTCTTCCCCCCCTCCTCTTTCCCCCCCTCCTCTTCCTTCTTCTCCCCCCTCCTCTTTCCCCCCCTCCTCTTTCCCCCCCCTCCTCTTTCCCCCCCCCCCCTCCTCTCTTTCCCCCCCTCCTCTTCCCCCCCTCTCTCTTTCTTTCCCCCCCCCCTCCTTTCTCCCCCCTCCTCCTCTCTCCCCCCCTCCTCTTCCTCCCCCCCCTCCTCTTTCCCCCCCCTCCTCTTTTTTTCCCCTCCCCCCTCCTTCTCTTTCCCCCCCCTCTCTTCCCGCCCCCCTCCTCTTTCCCCCCCTCTTCTCCCCCCCCTCTCTTTCCCCCCCCCCCCGCCCTCTTCCCCCCCCTTCCTCTCCCCCCCCCCTCTCCTCTTCCCCCCCCTCTCTCTCTCCCCCCCCTCCTCTTCCCCCCCGCCTCCCTCTTCCCCCCCCCCCCTCCTCTTCCCCCCCCCTCTCTCTTCCCCCCCCTCCTCTTCCCCCCCTCCCTTCCCCCCCCCCCCTCCCCCCTCTCCTCCCCCCCCCTCCCTTTGTTCCCCCCCCCTCCTCTTATCCCCCCCCCCTCTTCCTCCCCCCCCCTTCCCCCCTCCTCTTCCCCCCCTCCTCTTCCCCCCCCCCTCTCCTCTTCCCCCCCCCTCCTTCCTCTCCCCCCCTCCTCTCCTCCCCCCCCTTCACCCTCCCCCCCCCCTTCACTCATCCCCCCCATCCTCTTCCCCCCCCCCTCCTCTTCCCCTTCTCCCCCCATTCCCTCTCTCCCCCCTCTCTCTCTTTTTCTGCCCCTCGAGATAGGGCGGGGATGGGGTAAAAGGAGCCAAAGAATAATATTAATATAATATCAAGGGGGGTGGTCGTTAGTGCGCGTGATGCCCCCCCCTCCCCTACCCAACTGCGCGTTGAGTGGACGGGACCCAACGGGTCTAGATGCTTGATAAATCTTGCCTGATTACAGGGATAACATGCTAGCTCCATACAGGCAACACTAGAGGTCAGTATTGAACTTGTGATTGTAAGAACTGTGGATGACTGCTTTACTAGATATCTCAAGTGGATTTTGTTAAGGCAATTAATTTTTTTAAACAAGTAATAGAAAAGGCGACAAGGTATTAAGATGTTTGTGGGTTTTCAGAGAATTTAAAGGAATTTTAAAAAGGAGTCGAAAATAAACCTCTTGGATTAAATGTTTTTTGGGCAGCATAAATAAAAGAATTGGCTTGAAATTTTGCTTTAATTTCTATTGTCATTGAGGAAAGTTGAAGGTAAGAAATAGAATGTGGCAACAGTGCAATGACAGTGCTGAGATGAGCATCGACTCTAATTTCAATAATTTTTGGAAGGGTTTCTGGAATTTGCTATAGAAATTGGTACAACGTTTTGTACTTTAGCTCCAGATTGAGACGGGCAGTTGTGTCACAAATTTACTAAAATGTTCAATGGCAGCATGTAACTCCCAGTATGCAATCGATGATTTTGCATGGGGGTTTTTGAATGTAGCTTATTAAATGTCAATAAATAATAAAATGGATCCAAACATAAACCAATCCCAGTAGTAATCATTTCTCTAACATATTTCCCTAAAATGCTGGAATATGCTTCTTGTGTGCATGCATACACATACTGCAGTTATAACGACAAATAGATACTGCGTGTATTCAATAGGTCAGCCGGGGTCAGTGGAGCAAACATTCATGTTTTGGATGTGGGCACTGGGTCAGAATTTTTTTTGCCTGTGCGACTATTGACGATGGTTTCACAGTAAAGGGAAATGTGTGTCTTCAGCTGATTGGAATTTGTCAAACTGTGGCTATCCAGTTATCTCATTTATTTGGTATTTATGTCAGTCAGACGGTGTGCATTTGCCAAACATCTTAAAGATCAAAGTTGATGCATTTCAAAAATCTAAGAGTTTGCAATCATACATAATTGAACAGCTAAATTGCAATTCATGCACCAAGTGAAGGAGCGCTACCTGGTGTTAACAATTATCTGGTGTTAAGTGGATCGCGTTCAGCATACTGACTCGCCTATAGATGTTTCTACATTAATATTGATAAGTTACTCGGGATGTTTAGAATCTATTTATTAATTAATAAAGTTCAATACCTAAAATTCTGTCATATGGATCAAAAATGTAAGCGCTTAAAAGTATTGTGATTTTTCTCTTCATGAAGTTAAAGGTGATTTTAGCAGGAATCACTCCTTTGCTCAAGATGTTCTTTCACCTTCAAAGAAAATTACTGCTTAGCGATAAGAATTTGAATTCAAAACTGAAGATTATATCAATGCATAGTTTGATTTTTTTCTGATTACATTGCAACATAGACATGAAATTATTCCTAATTTATTAATACATTCCTTGATTAAATATTCATCAGAGCTGTTGAGTTTTTCATCAGAGACAAGTATGAAAAGAAGAAATACATAGATAAAAATGTAAACAACGGAGTAACAGTAAGTATTGAGGCAGGATCTATGTTGGTGAACTTTTCTTATTATCTCAAACTCTTGTTGGATAAAGCTATTCTCCTCAACTCTCTCACAACCTGCAAATATTGCAATATAATTCATAATAATTCTGAGACATGCCAAGGAAACATGACATTGGCTCAATGCACATAATTTCACTGGTCCACTTGTGACAAAATATGTATATTGCTTTGGAACTATCTGCTTTCTGTCTTGTGCTCCTAAAATCTACTACAAATTGGGATAATTGTTAATTAATTGTATTGAGACATATTTAGTCTCCTCTACCACAATTGTTCTTAAGAGAAAACAATGCTCTGCCTCTAGGTGTGTTGTTTGCGAGTTAATGGTCCTTTTATTCAAGAGCCAATCTAAAATAAAAAGTGTTCATTATTTTTCCCTCTCCAGGAAATAAGCTTCAACTAGTGATTTTTTGGGGTTTTTTTTTTTTTGTATTATATTGCTTTCCATCCAAAAACGTAAAAATCTCGCATAACTGTTCTTACTTGGTTGCAATCTGTGGTAATCTGATTTGACTCCTTATTATCTTTCCCAAGTTAATTTTTCAAATAACCAAGCTTTTCTTTTGGTCAGTCTGAAGAAGCTTCTCGACCCGAAACGTCACCCATTCCTTCTGTCCAGAGATGCTGCCTGTCCCACTGAGTTTTAAACCAGCATTCAATTTTCGGTTTAAACCAGTATCTGCAGTTCCTTCCCATTTTCCAGTTAATTTTCATTTCAAATAGTGCATTTTAAAGAGTTTGGAACATAAAACATTTTTATATTAATGAAATATTTTCAAGTATTGTCATTCTTGTAATAAATTATCTTAGTGTTTTTGTTTGAGGCATATTGAATGGGGAAGATACTCGGTGAATCTTTTTATCTCTTCATCTTCACAATATTGCCACGAGATATTTTATAGTCTGAGAGCATTGCTAATATTTAATCTAGGAATCTGCACTTCTGACAGTCCAACACCCATAAGGCATTTTACCATGGGTGCAGTAAATAAATGTGTAATATGTTCAAAAACGTCAATCCTTGTTTCCCCAGTTATTATGAACATTAGTTGAGTGTCCAGAGTATGCAAAAAGATCACACAGTAAAAAGACAAACATCTGACTTAAAGCACTTGGTGATTCCCAAGCAAGAAAATCTGCAAGGCTCAAGCAAATAGCAGTGCTATTTGTTGATCGAAGCTCTGTGAAGAAATAATTATTGCAAATTATGGCAGGTATAGAAATGCCACATTAAGTGGCAGTATGTAACCCTAAACTGGCTTTGGCTAAACCTAATGCTTTTGCCAATTATCTATGCAGTTTCCTCCACCTCAAAAGAAGTGTAATCACAAGAAGGGCGAGAATGTTTGCAGTAAGTTGTTGCAAAGTTCTGAAATCCGTGAAGAGTTAACAATATTTCATGATCATCGGCAAGTGTTGACTAACATAATTGTTGCAAAAAAATGATCGCAAACTATTTTGATTTTGCTGTAATGTGTAATGATCTCAGATTTCTGGGAATGTTATAATGGCATGCTCATTTGTGGCCAGAATGCAACTGGTAGACTAAATACCCATAAATACTAATCACCCATTCATGCTTCTAAAGTCTCTGCTTTTTCCTCTATGCCCTACCACTATTTGATTTCCCAGAGTATGTTCTTTCTCTCTCTCTCGCTCTCTCTTTTTTTCTGGATTAAATTCTATCTGCTACTGCCATTGTTTAAATACCTTTCTTCAGTATCTATGACTTGAAAATGTAATAATCGGACCTCCTACATTCTCATCCAAGTCTTAATGTATACATATCTTGCAAAATCAATTAAATGTTTAAAATGTTAGTCCTTAAACCTAGCAACATTAGAACATAGAATTGTAGGGCACATGAACAGCCCTTCATGACATTCTGGTTTATAACAGGTTGTTATTGAATCGCTATTTTGATCCATAGCTAACTAGTTTCTGTCAATGCAAATAGCATAGGTACATTTTATTGTCTCTTGCCTCTATTCTCTTTTGCAATTCTGCATTTTGTACTCTAAATTTAAACCAAGTTTCTAAAATGACTTACTTCTCGGTAAATATTTCTTGTGAAAATACTGAATTCACAGTTATTTTTGAATTGATTGCAATTTTAACATTTTAGTAATTGTGAAGGGATTGGTATTACTACCAATCCGCTACATTTTATTAATAAGTTTTATTTTCTAAAATATGTCATTCAGTTTAATGTAAGCTGCGTTTGTCTTCAATATAAAATTAGGCTGGTGAAAATGTGCATTTGAAATATTTTCTTACAAGTTCCATGTTAATGCGAAACCCCTTAATAATGTAAAATCCCATAATTATGTAACGTATTTCATTTTCTTGTAAGTTTGATTTTTGTTAGCAAAAGCTATATCTCCTGCAGTTATTTAGTGAATTAACAAAACATACACATTTTTCTGCAATCATATGAAGTGCATTCAAATATCTGGATGTTTTTTTTTAGATGTGGACTTCATGGCCACTATTTCACCTTTCCCAAATTCCAGTTAAGAAAATTACCACCACATGAAATGCAGTCCTTCTGGTGGAACAATACATTTCCTTGTCAAGATTTTGTAAGACCTGGAGAGGAACATCCAGGTTGAGGTGCTTCCATGCACTACTGCTATGAGGTTGCAGGTTTTGGACTGATTATTGGTTTATCCTTGGTGCAATGTTTATTAATGATAGTATACCGTGTACAGTGCATTCTGAAAGTATTCAGACCCCGTCACCTTTCCATATTTTGTTACGTTACAGCCTTATTCTAAAATGGATTAAATCCTTTTTTTTTTTTATCATCATTCTACGCACAATACCCCATAATAAGAAGCGAGAACAGGTGTTTAGAAATGTTTGCAAAGTAATTAAAAACAAATCACTGTAATATCACATTTACATAAGTATTCAGACCCTTTATTCAGTACTTTGTTGAGGCACCTTTGGCAGCGATTACAGCATCAAATCTTCTTGGGTACGATGCTACAAGCTTGGCACACCTGTATTTGGGTAATTTCTCCCATTCTTCTCTGCAGATCCTCTCAAGTTGGATGGGGAGCGTCTATGCACAGCTATTTTTAGGTCCCTCCAGAGATGTTCGATCGGGTTCAAGTCCGGGCTCTGGCTGGGCCACTCAAGGACATTCACAGACTTGTCACGAAGCCACTCCTGCGTTGTCTTGGCTGTGTGCTTAGAGTAGTTGTCCTGTTGGAAGGTGAACCTCAACCCAGTCTGACGTCCAGAACGCTCTGGAGCAGGTTTTCATCAAAGATCTCTCTGTACTTTGCTCCGTTCATCTTTCCCTTGATCCTGACTAGTCTCCCAGTTCCTGCCGCTGATAAACATCCCCACAGCATGATGCTGCCACCACCATGCTTCACCGTAGGTATAGGTGATGAGCGGTGCCCGTTTTCCTCCAGACTTGACGCTTGGCATTCAGGCCAAAGCGTTCAATCTTGGTTTCATCAGACCAGAGAATCTTGTTTCTCATGGTCTGTCCTTTTGGTACCTTTTTGCAAACTCCAAGCAGGCTGTCATGTGCCTTTTACTGAGGAGTGCCTTATGTCTGGCTACTCTACCATAAAGGCCTGATTGGTGGAGTGCTGCAGATATAGTTGTCCTTCTGGACGACTGCCGCTACTAAGAAGAATAAAGACAAGATACGGATTTGTGTTAACCCCAAGGATTTAAATACAGCAATTAAGAGGCCACGTTATCCAATGCCTTCAGTGGACGAGATTGTGGCACAATAGCCGATGCAACTGTATTCACAGTGCTAGATGCCAAGAATTCATTCTGGCAGATTCCACTGGAACATAAATCCTCCAAGCTGACAACTTTCAGTACATTTGAGAATGCCATTTGGTATAAGTCCTGCCAGTGAAGTGTTTCAACAATCCATGGAGCAATTGTTTTCCGGATACCCTTGCTCCATCGTAGTGGACGATTTCCTTATTGCTGGGGAAACGATCGAGGAACACAACGTAAATCTGGCAAAGGTATTGAAGCATGCCGAGGCCATCCATCTCAAACTCAACCCCAAAAAATGCAGATTCAGAGGGAATGAGGTAAAATACCTAGGCCATATAATTACCAAGGACGGCCCGAAAACTGATCCAGCAAAAACCAATGAACTACCAGCACCGACTGACGTGCCCAGCTTGCAGAGGTTCCTTGGCATGGCGAACTATTTGAGCAAATGAATTCCTGATTTCAGTGAAACGTCAACCCCATTACGCCTTCTCACACACAAAGACACTGCTTGGTCCTGGCATGAACAACAACAGACAGCATTTGACACTCTTAAACGGCAGATGACGGCCACCCCTACTCTAGCATACTTTGATCATAGACTGCCAGTTACACTTACATGTGAAGCCTCACAACATGGCCTGGGCGCTGCATGCCTTCAGAATGATGGCCTTGGCAATAAGTCTGTCGCCTATGCCTCGCGCACCCTGTCTGACATAGAACAACGATACGCCCAATTTGAAAAGGAATTACTAGCAGTTGTTTTTGCCTGCAAAAAGTTCAACGATTTCATCTTTGGTCGCACAGTTACAGTTGAAACTGACCACCAACCTCTTATCAGCAAATTCACCTATTCATAACTCCAGCGCGCCTACAACGGATGTTACTATACCGTCAAAAATATGACATCGTCCTCACCTACAAACGTGGAAAGGATATGCACCTGGCAGACACTCTTTCACGTGCACCTCGGAAAACCTGAGAGGATCTGCCCTCGCAGGATGATGACTTTATCGTGATGTTGGTATCCTTCATTCCTTCATCATGGATGGAGGACTTAGTTGCCCACACTGCCACCGACAAGACCCTATGGTCCCTGACCTCTGTCATTAAGCGTGACTGGCCAGACAAGCACTACAACGTTCCTTTGCCAGTCCGATCTTTCTTCCCTGTTCGGGACGAATTAGTGTTACAAGACTGGATTGTTTTAAAAGGACACAAGGCCGTGGTTCCTGCTTCGCTGCATCACCGGTATTTTGACACTGTCCATGCAGGACACCAAGGTGCTGAAGCCACTGTTTCACGGGCGAAAAGCATGACTCATAACATGAGTCACTAATCTACACATCTCCACAGAGAAACTCTAGAGCTCTTGTGAGAGTGACCATCAGGTTCTTGGTCACCTCCCTGACAAAGACCCTTCTCCCCCGATTGCTCAGTTTGGTCGGGCGGCCAGCTCTATCAAGAGTCCTGGTGGTTCCAAAGTTCTTCAATTTAAGAATGACGGAAGCCACTGTCCTCTTCGGGACCTGCAATGCTGCAGAAATTGTTTTATACCCTTCCCCAAATCTGTGTCTCGACACAATCCTGTCTTGGAGGTCTGCGGACAATTCCTTCATCTTCATGGCTTGGTTTTTGCTCTGACCTGCAGTGTCACCGGTGGGACCTTATATAGACAGGTGTGTGCATACTTATGTAAATGTGATATTTCAGTTATTTATTTTTAATTACTTTGCAAAAATTTCTAGACGCCTGTTTTCGTTTCTTCATTCTGGGGTATTGTGTGTAGATTGATGATTAGAAAAATGAATTTAATCCATTTTAAAATAAGGCAGTAGCGTAACAATGTGGAAAAACTGAAGGTGTCTGAATACTTTCTGAATGCAATGTATGTAGTGGCCTCTGCCTTTATGCTAATCATCATGCCTATCTATACTAATCCCATTTGCCTACATTAACTCCTTGTTCCCCTGCTCATACCTATCAAGATGCCTCTTAAATGTTAATGGTTGTGAATCTGGAATCTTATACCAGATATTGATTTTATGCACTGAAGTGGCTTGGGCAACAATGATTTTGTTTTCCCTATAGGTTGGTGTTAGTTTGTGGCCCCAAGTTTCCCCTGCTGTGTTTCAGTTAGTAGTATCAGCTGCATATTCTCCTTGAATATGAAAAAAATGAATTGGTAATTAAAGTCAGTTATTCAAGGAAAATATCTCATTGATATATCGGTGTTTAATCATTGTTTAAATCTGAAATTCTACTACATTTTTTTTGTGATTTTGGCATTTTAAATTTCTAACTAGAGCCGTAGAGTGATACAGTGTAAAAACAGGCCCTTCGGCCTAACTTGCCCACACCGGCCAACAATGTCCCAGCTACATTAGTCCCGCTTGGTCCATATCCCTCCAAACGTATCCTATCCATTTACCTGTCTAACTGTTTCTTAAATGATGGGATAGTCCCAGCCTCATGGCAGCTTGTTCCATACACCCATCGCCCTTTGTGTGAAAAAGTTACCTCGGATTCTTACTAAATCTTTCCCTCCCCTCACCTTGAACCTATGTCCTCTGGTCCTCAATTCCTCGACTCTGGGCAAGAAACTGTGCATCTACCTGATCTATTCCTCTCATGATTTTGTACACCTCTATAAGACACCCCCCCTCCTGCGCGCCATGGAATAGACCTAGAGACCTAGCCTACTCAACGTCTACAGCTCACACCTCTAGTCCTGGCAACATCCTTGTAATTCTTTCTGAACCTTGACAATATCTTTCCTATAACATGGTGCCCAGAACTGAACGCAATATTCTAATTGTGGTCTCTCCAATGTCTTATACAACTGCAACATGACCTCCCAACTTCTTGGATGTTACAATATTTTTTTTCCCCTCAGATCATTTTATTTATGCAGTATGGTTGTAGCATGTATCTCAATTTATGCCAAACATTGGCCACTGCTATTGGTTTCTGCTTTTGTCTCTTTAACTGTATGCTAATAATGATACTTTGCTTTATTTCATTTGCTTCTGCTTGTCCTTTTATCTATTCTGTGCAGAATACCTCTGCTGTGCCCTTGCCATCATCTCCCTCTTTATCAAATGCTGCTGAGAAGAGCAAACTGGAGGTATTACCTTAGGACTTATAAAATAGCAATGAACATTGAATGAGACGCATTTTACTCTGCTCCGTTTAGTTATCCCTACATTTTTACAAGTGTTTCGTAGCAATGCAGGTCACAAAATAAATATGGTGCCAATGTTTCCAAGTACAGTAGTATGCTTGGTCTGTTTTATTGCATTGACTTCTTAACATTAGATTTGTGCATGTATATAGTGGTATTGATTTGCAAAATTGTTTATTAAAAAATAAGTCGGACCCTTTCCTTTATCTAATATTGGTAATGTGGAAAAAATGGTTTGCACAAAATACAAGTATTTAAAATGTGCACCACCAGTAAATATGACTTTTTGAGCAATTGAAATTGTACAATAAGTAGATCAGTACCTTCAACCTCTCAGCATTTATCTTCTCAATTCCTTCCAAAATCTTGTGCATTAATCTGTTCATTCTGATTAATGAATGAAGGCCAGTCTATCCTGCTGGTTTTCTTGCAGCAAATCCATCCTAGGAGTCTAAAGTTAATTCTAAGAGAACTGCACTGACTCCTAAGTAAATATTATCAGTCCTTTTAAATGTTTTGCATGGCTATTATAAATTTTACAGTGAACCTACTAGTTTCAAGGGAGTGCAGGAAACAGAACCAGGTGGGCTCAAGAGCAACGTGGGAACAAGGGCCCTGATGATTTGAAGGAGACTGCAGATTATCAGCTTTACTATATTCTCTTTCTGGTTTTTGTACCAAAGTGATTACATATAATTTTCCTGCATTAGATCTACCTTTCACTTATTGAACTTCTAGACTTTGTAGGGCCTGGTATAGTATTGCCAGTCACTTTCATCAGTTTGCCAAAGGTTACTAGGTTACTAATTGTCATATGGACTACTTTCACTCTTCATTAAAATAAATTGCAAATAGGAATTTGAAGTATTATCTAATCACAAATGGACAATGGGAACCCATTTTATACAATACTAGACTAAGTGGGACCCCCAGCATCACACGGAAGGGCTGGTCCCCCCCAACGCAATACTCCACCTCTCCAATTCCAATATTGGAGGCCAGTGAGGGGGGGCTTTCTGGAGCGCTAGTATGGGTGTTGTGGGCTGAAGGGACTGGTTTCCAGAGGGCTAGTATGGACATTGTGGGCCAAATAGATTCTTGGGCTGGCGGCTCAGTCACTCAAGCCTGTTGTGCTGGCAGCTCACTCACGGCTGGTGGGCTGGCAGTTGACTCACGGCTATTCCTTGAGATTCCATTTCAAGCAAGGTGCAAGGCCACCAAATTCAAGTGCAGTTTCATACCATTTCAAGCAGGGTGCAAGACCACTAAAGCGAGTCTTGACCTCTCCCTCCTCCATCTTGCAGAGACTGAGCCACGCCTACACTTCTGGGTTTTATAGTCCCTCTCCCCCTCCCACCAGAAGGGGCGTGGCCTTCATGGTGTGATTGACAGGAGAGACAATCTCAACATTTTTTAAACACTAATAACTCTTTTATTTGTCATCGATGGGAGAAATCCTCAGCACCTGATGAGCGGAGGGGGGCTTTGAGTAAGATGGCCAAAAATCACAGCCGTACGTGGTAGCGTTTTTTCTAAAATCAATATAAAGCACAAACAGGAAGTGGTCAAGATTACACTTTTAATTATATAGAAGGCAACTTTAATTAGGCATGGCAACTTTAATTAGGCAAGGCATTTTTAATTAGGCAAGGTAGCTTCAGCATTTCCAAACCAAATGCAACACAGCTTTAGCATTTCCAAACCAAAGGCAACACAGCTTTAGCATTTCCAAACCAAAGGTAACACAGCTTTAGCATTTCCAAACTATATTTTCAAACCACAATAAGGGCACTGACAGGTCAGTAAAAGCACTCACAGTTTAATAGATATGTGCTCAGTGTTATTCACAGCTCTGACTGAGAGACGTGACCCTCTCGCTCCCCCCCCATCTCGCAGAGACTGACTGAGGCACTCAACACTTCTGGGTTTTATAGTCCCTCCGGAAGGGGCGTGGCCTTCAGGAAAGAGAATCTCAACATTTTTTAAACACTAAACTCTTTTATTTTTAATCGATGGGAAAAATCCTCATGTCCTGCGCAGCGGAGGGGGACTGAGTAAGATGGCCAAAACTCACAGCCGTAAGTGGCAGCGTTTTTTCTAAAATCAATATACACAACAACAGGAAGTGGTCAAGATCAGACTTTTAGTAATATAGATTTTTGTGAAAGACTACTTTTTTAAACAAAAGGCAATAAGCATCTTGAACTTGAAGTGTTTTTTGCTGTAACTTATTTAATTTTATTTAGAGAGAAAAGTACAAAAGGAAAGATGAAAAGAGGGGAGGCAAAGATCAAGAGAAACCTGGTGCTTATGACAAAGTAAAAATGGTAAGTTCAATAATTTATCCGTTTTGTGTTCTTCAAAGGTATCAAAGGTATTTTATTGGTCACATTCACATACACCTAGGTGTAGTGAAGTGAAATGCTTCTTGCCATTTTGCAGCACATAAAGAAGGAATACAGACATAACATTAATAAGAGTTTTAAACATAAAGAACATCCCCCCACAATGGTTCCCATTATGAGGGAAGGCACAAAGTCCAGTCCCCAACCCCAGTTCACCCATAGTCGGACCTATTGAGGCCTCCACAGTTGCCTCTACGGAGGCCCGATGTTCCAGGCCGTTCTCGCCGGGTGATGTTGCTCCGGCGTCGGGAGAGTCCTCTCAGCGGCTTGGGAACCCTGGAACGGCCGTTTCCGTACTGGAGGCCGCGGCTTCCGAAGCCAACAAGGCCGCGCCGGTTGGAGCTCTACAACTGGCGATCTCATCTAGAGATCCCAGGCTCCCGGTGTAAAGTTCAGCGCCGCCGCCCGCAGCTGGTCGCTCCACAGTCCCGCAGCTCCGCGATGTTTCCCTCAGCGATCTTCAGCTCACCGGAGCTCCAGCGCGGCGACCCGGGCAAGGCATCGCCCGCTCCGCGATAGCGCTCCAGCGCTGTGCCGCCGCCGAAGCCGAGGTTCTGGGGGGTCCCCGACAGGAAACGCCGCTCCAGGCCCGCTGGTAGGCCGCGGGGACGGGTCGAAGCTGCAGCCCGGAGAAAAGCTGCCTCTCCGACCAGGTAGGGACCCTGAAAGGTAGTTTCCCCCTTCTCCCCCCACATAAAAAAGTCTAGACCTCCAAACAAAACACTTTAACTAACTTAAAATAAAAATAAAAAGATGAAAAGACAGACAGCTGCTGGCTGGGCAGCCATGCACAGGACAGCTCCCCATTTACACACTTAAAGTGCTGGTGTTGATATTAAGTAACAACTTAAAGGTGACAAAGATGTAGTTGAGTTGTTGAATGTCATGTCTATTATCCCGTAAGCATTTTTAGTTTCGAGAAGATTGGGTAGAAGCATAATGTTTGACTGCAAATTATGAAGAGTGGCAATAGTGGTTTTTACAATTGCTCATCCATGTATGAACAGGATTAGGAATTAAGTAATAAACAATACTAATTTTGATCTGAATAACTAAACAGTACCAAACAGGATAGGCCAAAGGACGACTTCACTCTGCTTAGTTGCTGCCCTAAGATAGGCTTTATGGGAATAACAGTTGGCTTTATGGAGCCAACTGACCTATTTATTTCAGAAACGCAAGGGGGAATACATTGTAGTCCTAGCATGCATGTGTAGCCAGTGGTTCAGATTTGTCTCTATAATGAATGGAAAAATCGAGGAAATGTGGCATCTCTCAAGTGTTTTTCTGTTTTAAGTTTACTATAACTAAAAAGGGATGCGCTGAGAAAAATAGAATCATTTATATCCTCCACATTTCATTTTGGGTCACCAGGTTATTATTGCTCACCGGTAGATACACTGCTTCAAGCTAGCAGGTTACCACATCCCTGGTTAGTTCCCACCACTGATCAACTATTTGATATATTGCCAAAGTACGCTTTTGGAGGAAAAGGGTAAATAAAAGTACATTGTGCAATTTGGCACATGGATTAGTCGAACCAATTGCAGATCAATAACTACTCAAGTAAAATGTGAAATACCCAGTGGATGACTTGAATCACTTTAGCAAAGTGGAAGCAAAAGCATGGTGGGTCGTATGGCTGCATTATTTATTCATTATCAAAGGGGCTTGGGTTATCAAGTCAAGTCAAGTCACATTTATTTATATAGCATATTAAAAAAAACAACTCTCGTTGGCCAAAGTGCTTTACATTTGTTATAAGAATAGTATAAACAAACAAACTACATACATACACACATATAACCCTCGCTCAGTGGACGTCAGGAAAGGCTTGGGAGTATAGATAAGATTTTAGTCTTGACTTAAAGGAGTCGATGGAGGGAGCAGTTCTGATGGGAAGGGGGATGCTGTTCCACAGTCTAGGAGCTGCAACCGCAAAGGCGCGGTCGCCCCTAAGCTTATGCCTAGACCGCGGGATATTCAGCAGCCCCAAGTCGGCCGATCTGAGGGACCTGGAGGTGGAGTGGTGGGTGAGAAGACTTTTAATGTAGGAGGGGGCAAGCCCATTGAGGGCTTTGTAGACATAGAGGAGGGTCTTGAAATGTATTCGGAACTGCACAGGGAGCCAGTGGAGGGAGGCCAGGATCGGGGTGATATGGTCCCTTTTTCGGGTGCCCGTCAGGAGTCTCGCTGCGGCGTTTTGGACCAGTTGCAGGCGGGACAGGGAAGATTGGCTGATGCCAGTGTAATGGCCAGTTCTCACGGTGCGACCTGAAGCAAGATGTCACCCGAGTGAAGTGGTCGTGGTCCAGCACGAGTTCCGCACGATATAACGGGGGGTAGATAAAGAGTTCCCACGGTACTCGGCATTTCTGTTATTTGTGCGAGTGACTTGTCCGTCTCCCGATCTTTCCCGTTAATCTTGAATGAACACCGTGGACTGTAGTGTTGTTAATCACGTGGTACAAATGATGTTACTTTTTTTCACACACTATATTGGTTTTTCTCACCCGAGCTCTTTAATGAGCTGAAGAATAATCTGTTTTTTTTTTAGACAAATGTTGTTTGGTGTGATGCACCTTCTCTCAATATGTGCAAGAAGTCGTCTTTTTATTTTGTCAAATAGGAATAAAGACTGTGTCTCACATTGACCGTGATGATTGTCTTATTTTATTATCTACTGAGAGGTGAAACTTTCAGTCTGAAGAAGGCTCTCGACCCGAAACGCCACCCGTTCCTTCTCTCCAGAGATGCTGCCTGTCCCGCTGAGTTGCTCCAAGCAACTGGTGTCTATCTTCAAAGGACTGACCACCGGGCTGGATGTCGGGGCTGGCGTGTTGCGTTTCACAGACCGAACTGTCCAATTAATAGTAACAGATGGGCACTCCCTCTCAACCACATTCTCTTGCCTTCTCCCCATAACCTCCTGACAGCCGCACTAATCAGGAATGTATCTATCTCTGCCCCTATTATTCACCCTTTTGACAGTAGTTTTGTTTTATTGGAGATGCGGGAGACACCGGATGCTGGAATACTGAGCAAAACACGAAGTGCTGGAGGAACTCGGTGCATTTGTGTTTAAGAAGGAACTGCAGATGCTGGAAAATCGAAGGTACACAATAATGCTGGAGAAACTCAGCGGGTGCAGCAGCATCTATGGAACGAAGGAAATAGGCAACGTTTCGGGCCGAAACGTTGCCTATTTCCTTCGTTCCATAGATGCTGCTGCACCCGCTGAGTTTCTCCAGCATTCGTGTGTGTGGGTGGGAGTTGGGGGGAGGGGGGGGGGGAGAGAGATAAGGCAGCCTAAAGAAAGGGTCGCCTGTCCATTTCCCTCCGTAGATGCTGCCTGGCCCGCGGAGTTCCTCCAGTCATGCCTGTGTGAGAGGGAGGGATGGAGAGAGAGAGAGAGAGAGAGGCACACACAAGGTGGATGTGAAATCTCACCTGCCTGTTTCAGTGACAGACACCCACCGCCAGTAAATGAAGACACGCCCATCTGTCTCTCCCTCGACTCCCCCACCTTTCCCTCCCAACTCCAGTCCCGTCCCGACCCCCTGGGAAACTGAAGGGAGTTGCCTGCCCGCTGTAATTAAAGAGTTCCCACGGTAGACTGTAAAACTGGGACCCTGGTTCTGGACTCCCCCAACATCGGGAACATTGTTCCTGCATCTAGCCTGTCCAATCCCGTAGATACGGATTAGACCGGTATCTAGTTATTTACTTTATTAATGATTTCAATTAAATATTGATAACATCAGACCGCAAACATTATTTCTTGAGTGTTAGTGCTGGACTTTGACTCGACCTTCCTAGTTAGCCGGCGCCTGAGACTGAGCCAAGCAATGTCCAGACCTGACTTCAACACAAAGTGATGGAGGAACTCAAAGGGTCAGGCTCGTCCAACGCTCTGTGTTTTACTCGTGATTCCTCCATCTGCATTTCCTCGTGTCTACAGACCAGAGTTGCCACTTGACTCCGAGATGACCATCACAGAGCATACGGAAGATAGACACGAAATGCTGGAGTAACACAGCGGGACGGGCATCATCTCTGGAGAGAAGGAATGTGTGACGTTTCGGTTAGAGACCCTTCTTCAGAGTCTCGTCCCGAAACGTCACCCATTCCTTTTATCCAGATGCTGCCCGTCCATGATGTTATGTCTGTCTCCAGTATTACTGTGTCTATCATCGGCGCAAACCAACATCCACAGTTCTTTACGACATATTATGATTAGAGGATACCGTCTTGCCATCACTCGGATTACCCGCTTCATTTCCAAAACGTTGCCACCTCTCTTTACTTTGCTTACTGAAGCCTGATCCTTGTCCGACCCAGTGCTCTATCGCCCAGCCTCTCATCTTTCAATCGGGTTCGGCCAGGAAGGAACTGCAGATGCTGGATTAAAACGAAGATAGACACAACATGTAGCTCAGCGGGACAAGCAGCATATCAGAAGGGTCTCGACCCGAAATGTCACCCATTCCTTCTCCCCAGAGATGCTGCCTGCCGTCGATTTACTCCAGCATTCTCTTTAAACCGGCATCTGCTGTTCCTTCCGACACGTGCACAAGAAATAGGCAACTTTTCGGGCCGAAACGTTGCCTATTTCCTTCGTTCCATAGATGCTGCTGCACCCGCTGAGTTTCTCCAGCATTTGTGTGTGGGGGTGGGAGTTGGGGGGGGGGGGGGGGGAGAGAGATAAGGCAGCCTGAAGAAAGGGTCGCATGTCCATTTCCCTCCGTAGATGCTGCCTGGCCCGCGAAGTTCCTCCAGTCTTAGAAACTGCTTTAGACAAAAAGAGACACAAACTGCTGGAGTAAAATAGCTCAGCAAGTGAGGTACCTGAACACTCAAAAATGAAAAAGAATGAAAATGTGATTATTTCACCTCCCTTCAACTATTTTGTGTTTCAGCATGAGAGGGATTATAACATTAGAGACATTCATCTTGTAGTGATGTGTTAATGAAGAATTGCAGACATCAATCTGATAGTAAAAAATATATTTATTTAACAATGAGGTAAAACAAGCACTGACAATCAAACTGCTCAGTTACTCACCGTTCGCAGGAGTTCCCACGGTACCCGCAAGAGTTATTACGGATATCGCACGGATATCGCACTGGCCACTATGTTCATACAATGTTGCAACGCTGCTCAAGTCACTCTTGGAGAAATTCAAAAATGTTTGAATTTTCTCCCGACCTTACCAAGTCACACGACTACCTGCCGTTAGCGCCACGGAGGTCCTCGGTGGTCCACGAATGCCGTACTGCTATCGCAGAAGGTTCCCACGATGTTAAATCTTGTTAAGTCTTGCTTCAGGTCGCACAGTGAGAAAGCCCTTTAAAGAGAGTTGCAGTAATCTAGGCGGGAGGAGATAAAATGACCAAGTGGGACCAAGTGGGGTTGTTTCTCACAATACAATTTCTCTCTCCCTCTCCCCCTCTCTCTCCCCCTCCCCCTCTCCCTCTCTCTCTCTCTCTCTCTCCCCCTCTCTCTCTCTCTCCCCACCCCCCCAGCATTCCCGGTATTAGTTGGCAGGTATGCTAGGGCCCTTTACAACTGCAGAAGGACCCCTTTGCCCCTATACTCAACTCCTCTTGTTATAAAGGCCAACATACCATTCGCTTTCTTCACTGCCTGCTGTATCTGCATGCTTACTTTTAGGGGGGTAGGGAAGGGAGAGGGGTTATGGAGGGTGGGAGGGGGTGACTGGGTAGGCAGTGACTGAGGGTAGGGGAAAGGAGAGGCAGTAAGAGGTAAAGGAGGGAGGGGAGATAAGAAGGACAGTGAAGAGGAGGGGGAGGGAGTGTTGGGGGATGAGGGGAAATGAACCGCGCCTGCGCAGTTGGAGGCTATGGGTGAGTGTTGGAATATTGCGTTGGGTGAACGGGTTACGTTGGGAGAACTGGTGATGGGGGTGATTGGCTCCGGGGGCGCCTGTCTCCGGTGTGAGCGCCGACGCCGAGTTCGGGGACCAGCCGTCCCGTGTGATGCTGCGCTCCCCTCCACGCTTTGGGGGACGGGGCCCAACAGGTCCCACTTGGTCTAGTAATTTCTAAAATTCTATGCTTAGTTATAAACCATCCTCTCAGACTACAGGTATGTAATGTTGCCGTTTTCATTGGAAGAAAGCCATCTCAATTGATGAAGCCAACTTGCGAATGGTTTTGTTTCCATTACTCATTCCAAATGCTGGTCTTTCATTTAAACATTTTATGTTGACCTTGTGCTTTTTTTTCTTTTTTTTCAGTCACCTCCCCATTCCATAGGGCTACCTCCAAGCATTCTTAGCCTAACTGGAGAAGAATTTCCTGCTGAGAAAGAAAGCATTGTTACTGCAACTTGTGTGAGTATATTTTTCTCGATGTGATGAGAATGGAAATTGTCCACCAAGGGCTAAAGTGTAGGAAATATTTGACATGCCTGAGGTAGGGCCTTGTCAAACATGGAGGGGATAGGAAGCCACATTAAAATTAGTGAAATGATGATTATAGCTAAGTAACTGGAAGAATGTAATAGATTCTTGTCGGACATGACATGCAAATGTAACTGATAGTTGTTGAAGTAATGTGCTGATAGTAATTGGCAGTCGAGTCTAGACTTGGAAACAGATTACAAAGAAGTGAACTGAGAACTAAAAAGAGAAGCAGCTGCATCAAGTGCAAGGGATGTTGATGGGAAATAAGTCATAAAATGCATTCACGGGTTTTCAGAAGCAGTGCGTAGATAGAATTTTACTAGGGAGGAGGTCGTACCTGACCTCGGAAAACAGTGATGGGCAGGTGATTAAAATTTCTGGTGGAACCCTTTGGGTCATAGTTCCGTAAACTTCAAGGTGGTCGTGAAAAGAAAAGTTGGTCTTTGAGTTAAAGCCCTAAATTGGGATAAGGCAGATTTTGATAGTGCAAGGGAGGACTTGAAAGCAGAGAGGTAAACATCATCTGATAAGTGAGTGGTATTTAAAAGTGAGATAGTAAGAGTTCGGTAGTAAACATATTCCCAAGATAGACAGAAAATGCTGGAGTAACTCAGCGGGTCAGGCAGCATCTCTTGAGGGAAACAAATAGATGATGCTTCAGGTTGAGATTCTTCTTCAGACTTCTGTCTTCGGTGTAAACTAGCATCTCCTGTTCCTTCCGCCACAGTAAGCATAATCCCGACAGGTTAAAAGGCAAAGATGGTAAATTTTAAAGAACCTCTGTAAACAAAGAATATTCAAGGATTGAGTGTGAACCCTTGAATGGATTATTAGCCTTAAATTCTGAAGAACCAGACTGAAGGGTTCCAACCCAAAACATCGACTATCCGTGTTCTCCAGAGGTACAGCCTGTCCGCTTAATTACTCCAGCACTTTGTGTCTTTTTTAAAAATCTAAAGTTATCTTGTGCAATTCTGAATCCTGGTAAATTTGCTCTATCACATGCAACATTTAAATGGATGTGCTCGAAGGGATGGAAAGGCTATTTCCATGACATTTTTGATTTGTGCTGAAAGCAAAAATAGGAATCATATTTTTCATTCTTTTCAAATCATTGCATTGATCTGCACTTTTGCTATTTGAATGAGCAGAAAAATACAATATGATTTAGATTATACCAGACAGTTGTACTTGAGTGTTAATGGTGTCGACCATACATGGTGGATGGCAAAATGTTGATCTTCTACGCTGAATTTTTCTTTTTCTGTGGCAAATCAGAGGTTTGATACAGCAGCTAAGTGTAGCAAGTTGATAATTTCACCCATAATCTCTGTACCCAAATTTTCTATTACGGATGGCACCCAGAACTCCAAAATTGTTGATAAAAAGCCAAAAATATAATAGTAACTGTCAAGGAAATAGATTCCCCCCCCCCCCCCCCCCCACTCCTCCCAATCAATTTACTGACTTTTCTTTGTATGCAAAAGCTAATAAATATAAGAGCCCTTCAGTGATATAAACTGTTTTTCTATTTAAATCGCCCTACTATCAATATTTTTTTTCATGAGTCACAAATGTAGTGTGGGACATCTGGCCTGATTTTAATTCATTATAAATTGTTGATTACATTGCTCCTCACAAAATAGCTCTACCTTTATGCGGAATAGGACGTGTATTTCAAGTGCATCATTGTTTTATTTCTGTTAAACCTGGCAAATGTCAGAGTTAATGTTCACAAAATATGGTATAGCCCAGCAGAAATACCTCAAACAAGTGATTGGACCGACTGCATTTGCTGTCTTTGGAGTGGAAAAGCATTATGGGGAAAGTATTCAAAATTATGTGGCGCATAGAAAACGACAATATTTGACCATAAATAACTTGGTTGCTAAAATACAGTGAGTTTGGAGGAATGGGGTGAGAGTTTGAGAGTATTTTACTAAGATCATTTTCAACCAGAGATTGCTTAGCGTCTGGAATGCTCTGCCTGAAAGCATAATCGAGGCTAGTACTTTACAATATTACGTTTTTAGATGAGCACTTGAAACACTTTAGCAAACGTCAAGCTGTGCACTAGAAAACAGAATAAATAAAATAGACAAAATAATAATAAATTAAAAAAAATAATAATACATTTTAAAAGCCTGCAGATACATTAAATCTAAAGCAAAAACCATGTTGGAAATACTCAGCAGGTAGATATTTCTGTGAAGGGATAGTCATTGTTTCATGACCTTCCATTCTGTAGTATGTTGATTCCAAAAGATTTGGATTAATGTGTGATTGAATTATTAGGATTATCTAAATATAAATCACAGCAAAATCTTATTAGTTAAGGAAAGATTTGACTATTAACTCTTTTGAAGTGTGACTATAAACTGAAAACTGACAGTTAAATTAGGATAAAGAACCATTTGAGATGGTCTATATACATGGAAATTGCATTTTATCTAAATTACTTTCTTGAGGCAAATCTGTATATTCTACTGATAAAATCTTTTTAATAAATTACGTGTGGCTTCATTTTATTCACTCACTGAAAGTGTATTGTCTCTACCTCATTAAAATCTCTCCTGATGTATAGAATTTGCATAATTGCAGGATATTAGTATTTACATTAATGGTTTGTGAAATGCAGGTTTATCAGAGGCACAGTAAAGCTATTAAAACATTTGAATTATTGCCTAAATATATTAGGAATATTAAATATTATAAGGAATAGCAGAGATCACATTGGTTAAGAGTCAGAATGAAATTTAATGGGGAAGCAGGGTCTGAAGAAGTGTCTCGACCCGAAACGTCACCCATTCCTTCGCTCCATAGATGCTGCCTCACCCGCTGAGTTTTTCCAGCATTTTTGTCTATCTTTGATTGCTCCAGCATCTGCAGTTCCTTCTTAAACAATGGGGAAGCAGTGATTCCTTTGCAACAGGTGAAGCATGATTCCTCCCCTCCTGTATGATTAATGTCATTGCTTTAGATGCAGGTTAACAATTTGACTTGGATGCTCAGAACATAAATTCAAGGTTTGGCTGCTGTCCACTGTAATTCCAATAGATACCAGGAGGAACATAGAAAATAGAACAGTAAGGTACAGAAACAGGCTCTTCGGCCACAGTGTCTGTGCTCACTGGTGCACATGACAAGTTTTCCAGGATTCTGCTTTTTAATCTCTTTTCAGGCTCGAGGATCTGGTTTATATTTTGATACTGAGGTAGATCATGACCCTTTAGTGTTCACCTGCCTCTACCAGAATGTTCTGCAGAGCTGCAGGGAAACAACAAAAATCCTGGAAATAAACTTGAGTGAATATCTTTGTTTTTGCTCCCCTTACTGTAGAATTCCTAATAATATCTTACAACCTGGTATAGTTGCGTAATCCCAGATGCATTTCTTTTTCTCCTCTGGCTGTACATTCCTCTTCCCTCGTCATTATCTTTGACTGAATAGTGGTTAGAACGCAAGATTGCCCGTGGAGAGAGGTGGAGGTGTTCTTCTGCGATACCTGCCTCTTCTTTGTCTTATCTAGCTGACATCCAGTTTCTACCGCATTCACTTTAGCTGTGGGATGACCAGATCCCAACATTCATGACACATGAATGACTCCCATTTATATAATGGAACAGTTTGCTGTTGCTCGTGCTCTGTCTTAGATGAAGCTCCAGATCGACAGCAATATGGATCAATCAACTTGTTGTACTAAAACTACTACATTAGAATACAAACAAGAAACATGATGGACCACCTAATGTTGGTACCAGATTTGGCAAAGTTAACTTTGCAAAATCTTTCTTGTCAACATTAAGAAATTACTGTCTCTAGTAATCTAGCGATTACTGGTGACTCGCCTCCTGCTTGTCCAGCAACAGCCCAGTCAATTTTATGGAATCGCATCTTACAGTTTATATCCCAGACTACATAAAGATGCCATGGTATGTTCTGTCCCAGCAACATGACAAACACAGGGGGGGGGGGGGGGGGGTGAGAAGCATACTGATACACAGGAGCGAGGGAATGGACCTGATAGTCCTCATTGTCTGGAAAAACAGCCGTCCAGTCCACACGTGGTTTGCTGATGTAAATTTTCAAAATCATGTTCATCGACAGACCTCTCCATAATCTAGCCCAAGCTCATCTCCACAATCTCTTCAACCATGAGACATTTCTTTATTATGTTTATTTGATCTGCAGTTGGTTGTATTATTATCGTCCATTGTAGTCTACAAGTTTGGAACTCCATCATTGGGCCTTTGTACCTTTACAAGCTCCTTGCAGAAGTAGTAGAAGAAATACTGTCGTGCTTCATTTCCCATTCTTTTATTCACCTCCCACGCTTTCCTTGGGTTGACACATATTGTTACCCTCTTATTGTTTTCTCCTACATTAAATATGCAGTGCAAATGCAAATTTACTTGGCCATTAAGGATGCATAATACATTGGCAAGTTGTGAATTCATTCCACTGAATGGTTATGAAAAAATGGGAACATGTACTCAGTAAGAAAAAATTGGGGATAAAAAAGGATAATATTACATGTAAAGTTCCAATGTGAGAATGAACATCCAGTGGTTTAAGATTAATTCAGTTTTGGGATTCAAATGACGTTAACAAGCTTTATTAATTATCATTTTATTTTTAACAATATAGAAGAAAGATCAATTCGACACCAGAGCAAGCCCTCAGAAGGTGACACAATCCACCGTTGATCTGTTAGGATTGGGTAAGTAAAGATTATTTAAGTGATTCTTGGTGTTAACTTATTCACTACAAATGATACTTGTTACTAGCGACAGTTGGAGGAACTCAGAAGGTCGACAGTGGAGGCAAGATACAGTTGACATTTCAGGTCGAGAACCTGCGTGTGGCAACATTTTGGCGAAGTTTTAATAGCAATGGTGCTTGTTTGTGTTGTCACTGTGGAATGATCTTGAAAGAGTAGAGAGCACCTGATGCAGCAGTTTATGCAGTAACCCATGCGGGTCTCACACTGAATGTCAAGAGTGTTTTATTGTCATGTGTCCCAGATATAGAACAATGACATTCTTACTTGCTGCAGCACAACAGAATATGTAAACATAGTACACTGTAAACAATATGATAAATGAGAGAGAGAGAGAGAGAGAGAGGAAAAAAAAACATTAAAAAAAGATGAGCACTGAAGGGAGAGACTTCTGAAGATAATTGTACATGACATTTTAACATTAATGAAACAATAGGCTATGAAGTGCACATTTGGGATCTCCATAGTGAGGAATTAGATTAGTTTGGAGATGCATCATAAAAATAGACTCTTTGGCCGAGCGAGTCCACCCCAGCCATCGATCACCCGTTCACACTAGTTCTGTTGCCCCACTTTCCTGACCACTCGCTACACATTCAGGACAGTTTTAGAGGCCGTTTAACTATAAACCAGCGTGTCTTTGGGATGTGGGAGAAAACGTGACCACCCCAAGAAAATCCACACATTTAAAGGGGGAACGTGCACACTCCACATAGACTCCACCCGAAGCCAGGATCGAACTTGACCAGGATCAAAGGGAATGCAAGGAAATGTATCACTTACAGGCTGATGAGATTAGTTCAGCTAGGCATCATGTTCGGTTCAAACTCTGGGTCGAAGGTCCAGTTCCTGTGCTGTACAGGTCTGTCCAGTGAGTGTGCAGTCTCGCTGCTGTTTTTAGGCCAGGTCATCATAATAAATATATATATATAGAGATGCATTGCAGACAAAGTTATTGTGTGGGGAGTCTTAACACAATCCTGTCTTTGGTGCTGTGGGAACTTCCCATGAATTCAGAATTGAATCATTCCAAGGTTCACTGCGGAGACATTTCCCTTGAGGCCTGCTGCTAGGCAGATCGTATGCGCTGCTGCATCATGCGTTGACAACAAGCCTGAATTCCATAATATCTCTCATCATCTGTCTCTTGTTTGGCCGCACAGTTCTTCCTAGCCGGCAGATTTCCTCATGGTAACACGAGCGCCAGTGACCACTGGAAGGGCAGGGTTTAGCATCAGATCCCTGTCACAGCAATGGCAGCTCAGATTGATGCTCATTTTAAAGAACAGGGGGTATATAGCCATGAGCATTTCTACTGGAGGAGCAAGAGCAGTATAATAAGTAATTGCTCTAAAGAATAAAGCTTAACACAGTGCCAGTGTCGGAATCAACCATGTTGCTGTCTGGAGTTATGTATGGATCTGAAGGAAATGGAACCAAATGGATATACTATTAGCTGTCGTGATGCAGTCCACTGCTTCCTGCTTCAAAAAAAACTTGCCTAAACTTCTACAATCTAATCACAAATATATTCTAATAACTGATATGGTTAGGGTGTCTTGAAAGTTACTCACTTCTGCAGGTGCAAGGATGCAAGATAAGACAGTGACCATGCTTTGAATGATAGGTAAATAATAGCATTGTATGTTATTTGGCAAATGGTGTGAATCTAACTTTATAAAGATTAAATCAGAAATTGTGAACAGGAAACTTCTAGATTGCTTTAAAAAAAAAAATCTGGCTCGAATCTTTTGAGCAAAATAGTAGAAATGGTTCTGCAGGCCCATTCATTTTCCCTACCCCAACCCCAAAGTTGACTGGAAAGATACCCTAGCTGGGATGACAGTGGAACAACAATGGCAGGTATTTCTGGGAATAATACAGAAGGTGCAAGATCAGTTCATTCCAAAGAGGAAGAAAGATTCTAAGGGGTGACCGTGGCTGACAAGGGAAGTCAGGTACAGTATAAAAATAAAAGAGAAGAAATACAACATAGGAAAGATGATCGGGAAGCAAGAGGATTGGGTAATGTTTAAAGAGCAACAGAAGATAACTAAAAAGGCAGTACGGGGAGAAAAGATGAGGCCTCCTCTGAGGCAGTAAGCTAGCCAAGAATATAAAGGAGGATAGTAAAAGCATCTTTAAGTATGTGAAGAGCAAAAAATTAGTAAAGAGCAAAGTTGGACCTTTGAAGACTCAAAAAAGGTGAATTTATTATGGGGAACAAGGAAATGGCAGATGAGTTGAAGTACTTTGGATCCGTCTTCACTAAGGAGGACACAAACAATCTTCCTGATGTACTAGTGGTCAGATGATTTGGGGTGACGGAGGAACTGAAGGAAATCCACATTAGGCAGGAATTGGTGTTGGGTAAACTGTTGGGACTGAAGGCTGATAATACCCCAGGGCCTGATGGTCTGCATCCCAGGGTACTTAAGGAAGTGGCTCTAGAAATCGTGGGCGCATTGGTGTTCATTTTACAATGTTCTATAGGTTCAGGATCAGTTCATGTGGATTGGAGGGTAGCTAATGTCATCCCACTTTTTAAGAAAGGCGGGAGAGAGAAAACAGGGAATTATAGACCAGTTAGCCTGACATCGGTGGTGGGGAAGATGCTGGAGTCAATCCTAAAAGATGAAATAGCAGCACATTTGGATAGCAGTAACTGGATCGGTCCGAGTCAGCATGGTTTACGAAGGGGAAATCATGCTTGACTAATCTTCTGGAATTTCTTGAGGATGTAACTAGGAAAATGGACAAGGGAGAGCCAGTGGATGTAGTGTACCTGGACTTTCAGAAAGCATTTGATCAGGTCCCACATAGGAGACTAGTTGGCAAGATTAGGGCACATGGTATTGGGGGTAGAGTGCTGACATGGATAGAAAATTGGTTGGCAGACAGGAAACAAAGAGTAAGCATTAACGGGTCCCTTTCAGAATGGCAGGCAGTGACTAGTGGGGTACCGCAAGGCTCGGTGCTGGAACCACAGCTATTTACAATATACATCAATGATTTAGATGAAGGGATTCAAAATGACATTAGCAAATTTGCAGATGACAAAAGGTGGGTGGCAATGTGAACTGTTAGGAGGATGCTATGAGACTGCAGGGTGACTTGGACAGGTTGGGTGAGTGGGCATATGCATGATAGATGCAGTTTAATGTGGATAAATGTGAGGTTATCCACTTTGGTAGCAAAACCAGGAAGGCAGATTATTATCTAAATGGTGTCAAGTTGGGAAAAGGGGAAGTACAACAGAATCTGGGGGGTCCTTGTTCATCAGTCAATGAAAGTAAGCATGCAGGTACAGCAGGCAGTGAAGAAAGCGAAAGACATGTTGGCCTTCATAACGAGAGGAGTTGAGTATAGGAGCAAAGAGGTCATGCAGTTGTACCTGGTGTATTGTGTGCAGTTGTGGTCCCCTAACTTGTGGAAGGACATTCTTGCTATTGAAGGAGTGCAGCTTAGGTTCACAAGGTTAATTCCTGAGATGGTGGGACTGTCATATGGTGGGAGAATGGAGCGGCTGGGCTTGTATACTCTGGAATTTAGAAGGATGAGAGGAGATCTTATTGAAACATATATGATTATTAAGGGTTTGGACACGCTAGAGGCAGGAAACATGTTCCTGCTGTTGGGGGAGTCCAGAACCAGGGGCCAACACTTTTTCACACAGAGAGTTGTGAGTCTGGAATTCTCTGCCTCAGAGGGTGGTGGAGGCCAGTTCTCTGGATACTTTCAAGAGAGAGCTTGATAGGGCTTTTCAAGATAGCAAAGTCAGGGGATATGGGGAGAAGGCAGGAACGGGGTACTGATTGTGGATGATTAGCCATGATCACATTGGATGGCGGTGCTGGTTCGAAGGGTCGAATGGCCTGCTCCTGCCCCTATTGTCTATTGTGCTCATTACTGTCAAGGCTACTACTTATGATTTTATTTTATTGATGCTTTTCCCCCCTCATATTTCCATGAAATCATCTGGTTCAGTTTGTGCAAAATGAAAACGGGTTTGTCCATCAGGTTTGTCATAATGCTGGAATATTTCCAATTCAATGTGACCTTGAATTGTGCATTTACATTTTTTTTTAAAGCTCAGTCATACAAGCTGCAGGCTGTGCATGAATTGCAGAAGTCTTTTCCAGACAATGAGTTTGCACTTTTTCAGGCATGTGAATTTTTCAAGATACCTGTTTTTCAAGAAGCAGGGCTGTTAACACACTCCGTACCATTTCCCCCATGACGTCTGTGGTTTTGCCGGTACATTTGGCTACGAGTCAAAGGTTGCTGCTTTGAGTCTTTAAGCTGGACTGCCTTCAGTATTGTGCCATCTTTTGGGTGCAAGATTAAATTGACACTTTTCTCAAGTTGGTATAGAATATTCCGTGCCTCTTTTCAAAATGACCAATACTTAACCATAAACCACAATAACAATGGACCATAAATCACCATCTCACTAGAGTTTTCAGTACCTGCTGTGTGGTTTCCTGCATTGCGTCAATGACAACACTTGCATTACTTCATTAGTTACAGCCTACTACCTGCCCCCTCAACATTGTCCCCTCTGCCCTTCTGAAGGATGTCATTACAATAGCCGGACCCTGCATTCTCGCCATCTTTAACAGTTCTCTGGCCACTGACACTGTTCCTACCTGCTTCAAGCATGCGGTGGTCCAGCCCCTCCTGAAAAAACCTAACCTCGACCCCACCTTGCCAAGCAACTACAGACCTATTTCAAAACTGCCTTTCCTTTCAAAAGCCCTTGAAAAGGTAATTTAAAGTCAACTTATGCCTTACCTTCACCAAAATACTATCTTGGAAACTTTCCAATCAGGTTTCAGGGCCCACCACAGCACAGAGTCTGCCTTGTTGAAGGTACATAATCACCTACTGCTCACCGTTGACTCCGGCGACTGTACAATCCTGCTCCTTCTCGATCTCAGCGCAGCATTTGATACTGTTGACCACACCATCCTAATTGACCGTCTCCGGTATGGGGTTGGTATTGATGGCACTGCCCTGAGCTGGTTCATCTCCTACCTCAAAGGTAGGAGTTTCTCTACTAACATAGGCAACTCTTTCTCCTCCCCAGCTAGCCTCTGCTGCGGGGTTCCACAAGGTTCCATCCTTGGCCCCATTCTCTTCTCCCTGTATATGCTCCCCTTAGGCCGTCATTCAAAGGCACGGCATTCCCTTCCATTGCTACACAGATGATACATAACTCTATCTCCCACTGAAGCCCAAAAACCGATCAATTCTACTTAACCTTATCCACTGCCTCAAGGATATAAAGTGTTGGATGGTCCAGAACTTCCTCCAACTAAACGAGAGTAAGTCTGAGGTCATTCTTCTCGGCCCCTCGGACTCAAACAAAATGATAGCAGGCAGCCTTAGAAGTCTTACCCCATTACTCAAACCTCACGTCAAAAACCTTGGCGTGATATTTGACCCAGCATTGAAATTTGACAAACAAGTCAATGCCGTGGTAAAAGCTAGCTTCTTCCAGCTTCGGACGATAGCTAAAATAAAACATTTCCTCCAGTTTGATGACCTCGAAAACATCATCCACACATTTATCTCCTCCCGCCTCGATTACTGCAACTCCCTTTACACGGGCCTCAGCCAATCTTCCCTGTCCCACCTGCAACTGGTCCAAAACGCCGCAGCGAGACTCCTGACGGGCACCCGAAAAAGGGACCACATCACCCCGATTCTGGCCTCTCTCCACTGTGCGGTTCCGAATAAATTTCAAGATCCTTCTTTATGTCTACAAAGCCCTTAACGGGCTTGCCCCCACCTACATCTAAAGTCTGCTTACCCACCACACCACCTCCAGGTCCCTCAGATTGGCCGACTTGGGGTTACTGAACAGTCAAGACTTAAAACTCATCTTTACTCTCAAGCCTTTCTTGACGTCCTCTGAGGGAGGGCTATATGTATGTATTTATGTATGTACTTAATCTATGAACCAATGTTGTATAACGTTAGTACCTCCACCAATGTAAAGTACTTTAGCCAACAAGAGTTGTTTTTTAACTGTGCTATAGAAATAAAAGTGACGACTTGACAAAGCAATTCAGATCAAACTGAGGTCCGGATGAGCAAATTCTTTAGAATTTGGTTTAGAATAAGTTCCATTCTCCTCTACTGCTGAGTATCTGAATCATCTGTGTGGAAAGCAAAATTGGATAGAGGATTATCAATTGCAATGCTTCAGATTTGCAATAGTGAAGTATTTTATCATTTTAGTTGTCTCGCCTCATCATATATTTATGTAACAAAAACAGATTTCTGGAAGAAGTCAGCTAGTGAAGCATCGTGTGTGAAAAGAGAAATATTTAACACTTCAGTCAGAGAATTTTCCTCAGAACTGGGTGAAGAGTGAAAGGATTGTTTTTTTTACTATGCTTGTGATTCAGGTCCATGAAAAGAGACACTTGTGTAGTATGGATTTGCTTAGCCTTTCCAGCAGTAATATTTATCTGGTAAGTTTGCCAAGTGCAGCCTATGGTCATGATGACAAAAATACTTTGTATATTTTGAATATATAAAGAAATGAGAAGCTTGGGAAAGAAAGACAAATGGAAAATGCTGAAGCATTCAGCAGGCCAAGCAGCATCTGTGGAATGAAAGAAATAACATCTTCAGGTCCATGACCTGTCTTGGGAAAGAAATTCTGTTCGAACTGATCCGAGTGTTGTAGATGATGACTAGAGTAGAAAAACAACCTACTGTTGGTTTTGGGTTATGAGCTATGGTTTAGACATGTTTTAGGTGGTATATCATTACCTTGTTTTGGAAAGTTGGCATGTTTTGAGTTACTTTGTTCTTGAGAAAGCCTTGTCATACATTTTATTGGGTAAGATAATAGTGTACCACTGACTTACTAAGATTCTGCTACTAAGGGATTGCTGACAGTTTAATTTAGGAATTGCAAGTTTAAAACTGAGGCTATTAGGGAGAAGGAGGCAGAGTTGAATCAAGGTGAGGGATGGGTAGGAGGATAAAGTTTCCGAGAGAGTAAGTAAAGGTTTGTACAACACGTTTTTTTTCATTTTTATGCTTTCGTTTTTGTTGAGAATTTCTTGTATCTAATTCTCACCACCTCATCTAATGCTGCCTTGAAGTTTGTGTGTCAACAGCTAGAGGGCACCAGGGCAGTGACTTGCTCCAAATTATTAACCATTCTGTTCTTGCAATTAGGAACAATATTGAAGTCCTATCTAAAAACAGAGCATGAAACTGCAAGTTGCATCCTGTTAAACATACTTCATGTTAGATATGAATTAAAAAGCTTCTGTCGAATGTGATTTTATGCCACTTATTGTGGAATGTAATAAAATGCAAGTGACAACAGTGAGAGTTTGTAAAATTGTCACTGCATTTGAAAGGCTAGGTTACTATTGAGGCCCATTTCTTCCTTCTCGGTATCTTTCCCCTTGCATCCATTGTAAAAAATTTCAGCTTGAATTGTCTTCTAATTCTTCCTACCAAATTAATATACAATTAAGGACACTAAGTGCTGGAGTAAACCAGCAGGTCATGCAGCAGAACGTGGATAGGTGACATTTTGGGTTGGGACTCTTCTCCAGACTGATCAGACTGCTATCCATGTACTCCAGAAATGCTCCCTGACCCTCTGAGTTACTCCAGTACTTTGTATCCTTTTTTGTAAACCAGCAGTTCTTTGTTTCTACAAATATACATATTACCCTCGGTGCCAAAATATGTTAACATAATTTATTTTTATTCTTTATGCGTATGTCTGTGTCCTGTAGATATCCATAGTTTTCCACCACGTTTTGTGGACTTTGGAAAGAATTACAGAGAAAATCACTGTAGGAGGTCATTTGGTTCAGCTGATGTTTGGTGTTTGTTCCCACAGGCCTCTTCACATCTTTCCCCATCCGCCCAAGCCCCCCCCCCCCCCCCCCAAGCAGGCGCACGCATACACACACAGCACATGCGCACACACTCATTTTCTAGGACCCTGGCATTGCTATAGAAATCTGTTTATAACTGCACATTGAATCATGAGCTCTCGCCTCCAAATATCATTCGATGAATCATAAGATGTGGGAAAAAAACTTCCTGATGTCCCAAAGAAAGAGAAATTCAAGATGTATGAAAGAGTGTGACGAAATTGTCATCAGCCTATCATAGCAACAAAGCTGCGAACCCACACATTAGAACATAGAACAGTATAGTACAGGAGAAGGCCCTTCAGCTCATGTTGTTGCTCAATATCTAATCATAAATCCTCAATCCTGATGTTTAAATAACATTGCACAAGATTTGATGGCGATTTTTAAAGGGAACGGTGAAAACTGAACTATCTAAAGAAACATGACAATATGCCAGAGGAGGAGAAATACATCATTTAAATAGTACATTTAGATAGTGGTATATGATATTTCATTATAATCAACAACTTGCCCCGTATCCAATATACTTTTTTACTTTTGCATTTGGCGTCAATAGACAAAAATATTGATATTGGTAATCAGTATACAGTTTGATGACCAAAATATTTTAAATTAATTTAGAGTTGACACCCATCACAAAGAATAAAATATAAATATTATTAGTACACCTTCGCTCTCATCCATCCAGGGACCATAGCAGCCCTTCCAGGTCCTCATCACAAGATTTTAAGTAATACCCACCTTCTCTCGTTTCTCCCACCGCCCCAGACACCTTGCTCCTTTAAGGATCTAAAAAAATAATAGAAATTCAAGAAGTTATTAAATCCCTGGGTTACAAATATTTCTGACTGTTTTGATTCAAATCTTTTGCTGAATCACATACTCTCATGGCATTTATAGTCTTGTTCTAGCATAAGAGTGGTTCATGATTGAGAAGTCTGGCAACTAAATGCTCTTGTGTCCAAGTGATGATTGCTGTTATAATAATAATAATAATAATAATAATAATAATAATAATAATAATAATAATAATAATAATAATAATAATAATGCATTTATGCATCCAAACATTTGTATTCATATTTTTAGATATTTTATATTCATATTCTTTGGTACCCAAAAAAATCAGATAATGATGCATCTTTTGATACGATGTTAACTTCATCTGAAAATAGTGTAATTTGAGGTAACCTCCTACAGGTGTATTGGTGGGATATTATTTGCTAGCAAATGTTCTTGTTCACTTGTGATGAACATTTGAGGGCTGCACAGTGCATAGCAGTAGCGTTGCTGCCTTACCTCGCCAGAGACCCAGGTTCAATCCTGACTACAGGTGCTGTCTGTACAGAGTTTGTACGTTCTTTGACCGACCAGGTGGGTTTTCTCTGGATGCTCTGGTTTCCTCCAACATTCCAAAGATGTGCAGGTTTAAAAGTTAATTGGCTTCTATAAATTGTCCCTGGTGTGTAGGATAGAACTAGAGTACAAGTGATTGCTGGTCGGCACAGACTTGGTGGGCCAACGGGCCTGTTTCCATGCTGTATCCCAAAACTAAACTAAAACAAACTTGTAGTATTTTGGGTCCAGTTAGCTGGTTGTAATGGGGTTGGATTTTCCACAATTAATTCACTTTTTATAATTTGACTACTGATAAATTGATAGTTTATAGTTTGTTATGTAACAGCCATTATTAAGAATATACCTCCTGGGCAAGCTATGTTTATATTCATATGATAAATACTAATAGAAAGATTAGCACAACCAATTATTAAAGTATTCTTCAATTTGCTTTCTAAAATGTAATTTGCACAGTCTATCTTTGTGAACATAAACTTTCTGCATTTCTCCAATCAAGATACACCCATAGAAGCTCCTATTTCTAATGGCAGTACCACTTCAAATATAACCTTGAATGATGACCTTGATATTTTTGGCCCTATGGTTTCTAATCCTCTTCCAACGTCGGATGCACAGTTGCATCAGGTAAGTAACCTTTGAGTGTTATTTGTTTCCCTGGCTTATGTGTGATGTTTTTGTATTGTTCTGTTAGTGTAATTTTAATTTGGAAAAAGAGTGCTGGTGTAACTCGTCTCTGGGGAACATGGATAGGTGATGATTTGGGTTGGGCCCTTCTTCAGGCTGATTGTCTGGGGTGGGAGGGGGGAGGGAGAGAGAAGAAAAGATAGCCAGAAGAAAGAAGGTGGCAGGACAAAGTCTGCCAGGTAGTAGGTTGATACAGGTAAGAGGGCTTTTGAAAGGCAGATGGGTGAATAAAGGCCAAAGATTAAAAAACAGAAGGTATGAGACAAAAGGAATGTAGAGCTGCTAATTGTGAAATTAGAGAAAGGAATGTGGGTGGGAAGGTAAACATAAGTGGGAGTCCAGGTGGGACAGAGAGAATGGGGGGAGGGGGGGGGAGAGAAGGGAGAGGGGGCTGGTTGTAGTTATCTAAATTAGAGAATTCAGTGTTCATAGCATAGGATTGTGAGCTACCTAAGTGGAATACGAGCAGCTGTTCCTCCAGTTTCATGTTTGGCCTCTCACTGGCATGTAAATTGTCCCTAGTGTGTGTAGGATTGTGTTAATGTGCGAGGATCACTGGTCGGCATGGACTCGGAGGGCTGACATCCGCACTGTATCTCTAAGCTAAACAAAGGGCAGATACTTGCATGGACAGCAGGTTGGCTAGAAGGCAAAGAGTGGCAATAAAAGGGGCTTTTTCAGGTTGGTTCCCAGTGACTAGCGGAGTTCTGCAGGGGTTGGTGCTTGGATAGCGTGGAAGTTGTTTCCACCAGTGGGAGAGTCGAAGACTAGTGGTTATAATTTCAGAATTAAAGGACGTTCCTTTAGGAAGGAGATGATGAGGAATTTCTTTAGTCAGAGGGTGGTGAATCTGGAATTCTTTGCCACAGAAGGCCAAGTCAATGGATATTTTTAAGGGAGAGATAGATAGATTCTTGATTAGTACGGGTGGCAGGGGTTATCGGGAGAAGGCAGGAGAATGGGGTTAGGAGGGAGAGATATATCAGCCATGAATGAATGGCGGAGTAGACTTGATGGGACGAATGGCCTAATTCTGCTCCACAAAAAATGAGTTGTTGCCAAAGTTGACTGGAAAGATACCCTAGCAGGTATGACAGTGGAACAACAATGGCAGGTATTTCTGGGAATAATACAGAAGGTGCAGGATCAGTTCATTCCAAAGAGGAAGGTTCCCAGGGGAGTAAGGGGTGACCGTGGCTGACAAGGGAAGTCAGGGAGAGTATAAAAATAACAAAGAAAAGGTATAACATAGCAAAGATGATTGGGGAAACTTTTAAAGAGCAACAGAAGATAATTAAAAAGGCAATACAGGGAGAAAAGATGAGGTACGAAGGTAAGCTAGTCTAGAATATAAAGGAGGATAGTAAAATTTTCTTTAGGTATTTGAAGAGAAAAAAAATAGTTAAGACCAAAGTTGGACCCTTGAAGACTGAAACAGGTGAATTTATTATGGGGACAAGGAAATGGCAGACTAGTTGAACAGGTACTTTGGATCCGTCTTCACTACGGAAGACACAAACAATCTCGCTGATGTACTAGTGGCCAGAGGATCTAGGGTGATGGAGGAACTGAAGGAAATCCACATTAGGCAGGAAATGGTGTTGGGTAGACTGAAGGCTGATAAATCCCCAGGGCCTGATGGTCTGCATCCCAGGGTACTTAAGGAAGTGGCTCTGAAATCGTGGACGCATTGGTGACCATTTTCCACTGCTCTATAGATTCAGGATCAATTCCTGTGGATTGGAGGGTAGCTAATGTTATCCCACTTTTTAAGAAAGGCGGGAGAGAGAAAACAGCAATTATAGACCAGTTAGCCTGACATTGGTGGTGGGGAAGATGTTGGTCCATTATAAAAGATGAAATAGTAGCATATTTGGATAGCAGTAACAGGATTGGTCCGAGTCAGCATGCAATTACGAAGGGGAAATCATACTTGATTAATCTTCTAGAATTTTTTGAGGATGTAACTAGGAAAATGGACAAGGGAGAGCCGGTGAATGTTAGGTGCCTGGACTTTCAGAAAGCATTTGATAGGGTCCCACATAAGAGATTAATGGGCAAAATTAGAATGGGGGTAGGGTACTGACATAGATAGAAATTTGGTTGGCAGACAGGAAACAAAGAGTAGGGATTAACGGGTCCCTTTCAGAATGGCAGGCAGTGACTGGTGGGGTACCGCAAGGCTCGGTGCTGGGACCACAGCTACTTACAATATACATTAATGATTTAGATGAAGAGATTAAAAATAACATTAGCAAATTTGCAGATGACACAAAGCTGGGTGGCAGTGTGAGAAGGATGCTATGAGGATGCAGGGTGACTTGGACAGGTTGGGTGAGTGGGCAAATGCATGGCACATGCAGTTTAATGTGGATAAATGTGAGGCTATCCACTTTGGTGGCAAAAACAGGAAGGCAGATTATCTGAATGGTGTTTAAGTCAAGAGAGTTTATTGTCATGTGTCCCAGGGGAAGAAGCTATTATTGAACCTGAATTTACCAGAATTCAGGCTACTGTACCTTCTACCTGATGGCAATGGAGAGATGAGTGTGTGGCCAGGATGGTGTGAGTCCTTGATGATGCTGGCAGCGTTTTTGAGGCAGCGACTGATAAATCCTTTCGATGGTGGGGAGGTCAGAGCCGATGATGGACTGGGCAGTGGTCACAAATTTCTGCATTCTTTTCCGATCCTGGACGTTCAAGTTGCCGAACCAAGCCACGATGCAACCAGTCAGTATGCTCTCTACGGTGCACCTGTAGAGGTTCGAGAGAGTCCTCCTTGACATACCGACTCTTCGTAATCGTTTCAGGAAGTAGAGACGCTGATGTACTTTCTTTATGATTGCATCAGTGTGCTGGGACCAGGAAAGATCTTTGGAAATATGCACGGCCAGGAATTTGAAGTTCTTGATCCTTTCCACCATCGTCCCGTTGATATAAACGGGATTGTGGGGTCCCTATCCTACCCCTTCCAAAGTCCACAATCAGTTCCTTGTTTTTGCTGATGTTGAGAGCCAGGTTGTTGTGCTGGCACCATTTCGTCAATCGGTCGATCTCACTTCTATACTCTGACTCGTCCGGCTACGCAGTCATGAGTATAGAGTGAGTACAGCAGGGGGCTGAGCACACAGCCTTGAGGTGCTCCCCTGCTGATTGTTATCGAGGAGGACACATTTTCACCAATATGGACAGACTGGTCTGTGGATTAGGAAGTCAAGGATCCAATTGCAGTGGGATGCGCAGAGACCCAGATCTGAGAGCTTGGTAACCAGCTTGGAGGGGATGATGGTATTAAACGCCGAGCTGTAGTCAATGAATAACAGCCTGAAATATGAGTTTTTGTTGTCCAAATGGTCCAGAGCGGAGTGGAGAGCCAGTCAGATCGCTTCCACCGTTGATCTATTATGGTGGTAAGCGAACTGCAGTGGGTCAAGGTTCTTGTCGAGGTTGGAATTGATATGCGCCATAATCAATCTCTCAAAGCACTTAATCACCACAGACATTAGTGCCCCTGGTCGATAGTCATTGAGGCAGGTCACCTTGCTCTTCTTGGGCACCTGTATTATTGATGCCCTTTTAAAACAGGTGGGAACCTCAGACCTCAGCAGTGAGAGATTGAAAATGTCTGTAAAAACTCCAGCCAGTTGGTCCGCACAGGTTTTTAGAACACGACGACGAGATCAGGGGGTCCTTGTTCATCAGTCACTGAAAGCAAGCATGCAGGTACAGCAGGCAGTGAAGAAAGCGAATGGCATGTTGGCCTTCAAAACAAGAGGAGTTGAGTATGGGAGCAAAGAGGTCCTTCTGCAGTTGTACAGGGTCTGAGTGAGATCACACATGGAGTATTATGTGCAGTTTTGATCTCCAAATTTAAGGAAGGACATACTTGCTATTGAGGGAGTGCAGCGTAGGTTTACCAGGTTAATTCCTGGGATGGCGGGTCTGTCATACGTCGATAGAATGGAGCGGCTGGGCTTGTATACTCTGGAATTTAGAAGGATGAGGGGGAATATTGGAACATATAAGATTATTAAGGGTTTGGACACGCTAGAGGCAGGAAACATGTTCCCGATGTCGGGGAAGTCCAGAACCAGGGGCCATAGTTTAAGAATAAGGGGTAAGCCATTTAGAACGCAGATGAGGAAAAACTTTTTCACACTGATGGGGTTGTGAACCTGTGGCATTCTCTGCCTCAGAAGGCAGTGGAGACCTTCTCTGGATGCTTTCAAGAGAGAGCTAGATAGAGCTCTTAAAGCTAGGGGATATAGGGAGAAGGCAGGAACTGGTTGAGGATGATCAACCGTGATCACAGTGAATGGTGGTGCTGGTTCGAAGGGCCAAATGGCCTACTCCTGCACCTATTGTCTATTGCTGCTTTTGCTCATCAGATAATAGCAACAATATGTTGATGGAAAATTCTGATCCCTAAATAGAACCGAATATCTGTGTGCATTGTAAAGAATAATGCCAGTCAAGCTGAAACTTGGAAGCCATTTTAATGAGCAGCTGCACACAGCAGGATCAGCTTTCATTTCTGAAAGTAATTACTCTGAATCCATTGAAGAGTATCCTTTTTTTTCTATAGGAGTTGTTACAGTGGCTTTATATAAAACATTATGCCTCCAAAAGTACAAAATGTTTTGCTTCTGCACTTGCGATTAAGTCATTTCTAACATCTGCTTACCAATGAGAAACCGTTGCCATTATTTTATTATCGTGTTTCAGTATGTTTTTGTGAATTTGATTGCTTTCATGCTGTCAACTGCAAATCCCTTTAAACTGTTCCTTGTAACTCCTTGTCTCCCCTGCCATACCTAAATCGGCAGCTGATCATCAGTGGCCTCAGGAGAATAAATGCATCAAAAATGATCAGAAATCTGTCAAAAATTATCATATTAATTTGTAGCTGAAGAAATAAGATTATCTTGCATCATTGTGGTTGCACTTAAATTTCAAGTCCATTTCAGAAATTGAACTGCAAATGTTTTTAATTTATTTGACCATTGGATGAGAATAATATTAGCTACATCAGATTTTATTGGCTATTCATAATTGCACCTGAACTTATGAGTGAGTTCAGGATCAGCCACATTTGTAGGTCTGCAGTTGCACGCACAGCACACAATTTTGATAGCAGATTTCCTTCCCTGAGGGATATCAGTTACTAGCAAATTACTAGTTTGATTTTTATGACAGTCCAATATTATTGTTAGTGAGACCATTTTTTTAAAAAATCTCCAGATTTACTTTATTACTTGAATTTAAATTCCCCAGCTGCCATGGTTGGATTTGAACTTGTCTCTGAATCAATAATCCAGAGTTTTGACTGCCATTACGTTACTGTTTTCTTACATGAGAATTTTTTCTTAGTTTTCTTAGATGAGGTTGGAGGAGGTGCAGGTGAACCTCTGCCGCACCTGGAAAGACTGCTTAGGTCCTTGGATGGAGTCAAGGGGGGAGGTAAAGAGACAAGTGTAGCATTTCCTGCAGTTGCAAGGGAAAGTACCAGGGGATGGGGTGGTTTGGGTGGGAAGGGATGAATTGACGAAGGGCTTACGGAGGGAGCGGTGCGGCAGAGGTTCACCTGCACCTCCTCCAACCTCATCTATTGCATCCGCTACTCTAGGTGTCAGCTGCTCTACATCGGTGAGACCAAGCATAGGCTTGCCGATCGCATCGCCCAACACCTCCTCTCAGTTCGCAATAACCAACCTGATCTCCCGGTGGCTCAGCAATTTAACTCCCCCTCCCATTCCGAATCTGACCTTTCTGTCCTGGGCCTCCATGGCCAGAGTGAGTCCCACCGCAAATTGGAGGACCAGCACCTCATATTTTGCTCGGGTAGTTTACACCCCAGCGGTATGAAAATTGACGTCTCCAATTTCAGGTAGTCCTTGCTTTCTCCCTCTTTCCCCTCCCCTTCCCAGCTCTCCCACAGCCCACTGTCTCCGCCTCTTCCTTTCCTCTTCCCGCCCCCATATCAGTCTGAAGAAGGGTCTCGACCAGAAACGTCACCTATTCCTTCGCTCCATAGATGCTACCTCACCCGCTGAGTTTCTCCAGTATTTTGTCTACCTTCAATTTTTCCAACATGTGCAGTTCTTTCTTAAACGACAGCCAATCTGAGGTGTTTTGTTATGGAAACAATATTACAGGAAGAAATTGTTTTCAAGTTTATTTCTGATAGATATGTTCTACATTACACATGCAATAACTATGCTAATGGGAAAAGTCTCTCATTGTTTTACTATCCATGACCCTCATAATTCTGTACTTCTTAATCCACACCAAGGAAAACAAATCCAGCCTATTAGCTGATGCCCCCATCTCAGGCAATATCCTGTTTAATCTTCTCTGCACGTTCTCCAATGCAGTCACGTCCCCAGTCATATATGGTGACAAAAATCTGCATACATGTTATGAATTGTTTGTATTTCTAGAAAACTCTTTGTTTTACAAATTCCTGTAATTCCTGTACACAACCCCATTTTCCCTTTATCCTGCCATCTAAGCGGAGATGCGTTCCTATGGCATGGCACACATTATTGAATTTGTATCTCCTCTCCAGGTGGAAGTTTTATTTTTTTTTACAATGGCCTTATTTACACAGTTTGGAATGTTCTTCAAAATCCTGAGTTGAATCCTGGAAAACTTGTGCTAATTGAGAGCATTACGATAAGCTTAAGGGAGAATACGCCCCAATCTCCATCTACGGGGTCAGTGTGGAGAGAGTGTCCAGCTTTAAGTTTCTGGGCACTCACATTTCAGAGGACCTCACATGGTCCACCAACACCGCTGCACTGGTCAAGAAGGCACAGCAACGACTGTTCTTCCTGAGGACATTAAAAAAGACTGGTCTGCCCCAACAGCTGCTGACAACCTTCTACCGCTGCACCACAGAGAGCATATTAACGTATGGCATCTCTGTGTGGTATCTCAGCTGCACGGAGGCGGAGAGGAGAGCTCTTCAGCGCGTCGTCCACAGAGCGCAGAAGATTATTGGGACACAGCTACCAGCCTTGGAGGGCATCTACCACACACAGCGCCTCAGGAAGGCCGTCAGCATCCATAAAGACTCCTCACACCCTGGTTCGAAGTACTTCCCTCCGGCAGATGTTACAAGGCCTTCTACGCCCGAACCTCCAGACTCAGGAACAGCTTCATTCCCAGAGCTATAGCGGCTCTGAACCGGCCCTGCTGAGTGCCCCCCACCCCCACTGGACTGTCTCCCTCGGATGGTCACGTCGCACAGACACATCTGCACTTTAGTCTGTTTGAACTGTTTTGACTATTTCACTGTTCTTTTTACAATCCATGTTCTTGGGGTATCTAAATGTTATTAGTTATTTATGTTATGACATCGGATGGAAGCTGCATACCAAATCTCGTTGCGCTTATGTGCAATGACAATAAAATATATTATTATTATTATTATTATTATTATTATCTACAGATGTTTGCATTCACTATTTTTGACCTTTTCTTCACAGCCTACTTCCACGAAACCAACAGGATCAACCTTATCTGTAGCAGCAGGAGATCTTGATCTGTTCATTGAACCAACCACAAAATCAGAAGACTCAAAGAAACCACTGTCCAAGGATTCAATTTTATCATTATATGGTACAGGAACAATGCTGCAGCAGCAACAACAAGGCACTCCAGGTAAAGGACTAGAGATTTAGAGTACAAAGTATTGGCAGATGAATACCTTGGCGTCTTTTACTTTTTAGACGCACTGGCTCTGACTGTATTTTTATTGGTTACATCAAACAGTCCTTGTTCCAAACCATCCCCCAACTCTTTCTCTACTACACCAGACTATAACTGCATCTGAGCTGCCTCCTGCACGTGTACAAAATTCATTGATTTAATTAACTTCACCAGTAACTTCCACCCTGCCCACAAATTCACTTGGACTGTCTATGACGCCCCTCTCTTTCTTGATCTATCTCCATTGCAGGGGACAGACCTGCCGACTACTACAAACCCACTGACTGCCACAGTTTTCTGAACTACACCTCCTCCCACCCCAGCCATTTTTAAAGATACCATCCCCTCTCAATTTGTCCATCTCTGCCACATCTGCTCCAAAGAGGAGACTTTCCACTCGGATGTCGCAGATGTCATATTTCTTTAGTAAACATGCTTCCCCCCCCCCCCCCCCGTGCTGTCGTAGATGGATCCTTCACCTCTGCTGCCTCTGTGTCCTGCAGTCTGCTTAATCCTTTCCACCATACACGAGTAGCTTGCCTCTGGTAAGAAAATTACTCTCTGGTATAAGAGTTCCCAGTGAAAACTTAATTATAGTTGTAGCGGCAGATTTTTCAAATCTTTCAGGAAATTAACTCCCTAGCCACTAATTGGGTGAGACTGGATAAGGGGAATATCTTCGGTAAGCATGCAAGCTGCCTCAGAGACCTTCAGAGCTTCTCCTTTCATAAAGCTTCAGCACACAGTCTTTTAATGAATATTTTCTTTATTGTAGATATAAAACAGTAAGATACATCCAAGGTTTTTCCGACTTGTTCCGGCAATCTTCTTCGAACTCCAGCTCATTACTTCAGATACTAGAAAACTCCTCGTGTCTCCATGCTTCACATGAACTTGACATGTGGCTTGACATGGTCGAAGGATTAACCTTCTCCCTCTTCACTCCAAAACGAATCTAACCAACTAAACTACCACGCAAGCAGTTAAGCTGCATAAACACGCCCAAAGACACGTCATAAATCCCACCCACATTATAACGGGCAGTCTAAAATTTAAAGGAACATGCCATCCACAATGACATGCAAAACAGGCCAAATGGCCACTACAATAATTACAAATCTCTGCCTCCACCAATCCTGTAATATAATGGTGCTGATTACTAGTTGGTTTTGTCTGAGTTGTTTAGCAAGCTTCCCTTCTGTGGAGACTGGAAATTAGGATCCAGATTGGCAAAAATGCCATTCTTAACGCCCAAAATTCTAGAATACTGCTAATTAAACGTTTATTTGATATTTCCCAGCACCGATTCATTATTGGGATTTTTTTTGTGTAGGAAATAATTGCCCAGAAATCCACAGAAAAGTGCAGTGGAAGCAGCAATTGCCTTTAAAAATGAATTTCATAATCTAAAGTCAAGGAATTTGAACAGTAATCTTCATTTTGGGTCAGACAATAGACAATAGGTGCAGGAGTAGGCCATTTGGTCCTTCAAGCCAGCACTGCCATTCAATGTGATCATGGCTGATCATCCACAATCAGTACCCCGTTCCTGCCTTCTCACCATATCCCCTGACTCCGCTATCTTCAAGCGCCCTATCTAGCTCTCTCTTGAAAGTCTCCAGAGAACCGGCCTCCACCGCCCTCTGAGGCAGAGAATTCCACAGACTCACAACTCTCTGTGCGAAAAAGTGTTTCCTCATCTTCGTTCTAAATTGCTCTTATTCTTAAACTGTGGCCCCTGGTTCTGGACTCCCCCAACATCGGGAACATGTTTCCTGCCTCTAGAGTGTCCAAACCCTTAATAACCTTATGTTTCAATAATATTCCCTCTCATCCTTCTAAATTCCAGAGTATGCAAGCCCTGCCGCTCCATTCTCTCAGCATATGACAGTCTCGCCATCCCGGGAATTAACCTTGTGAACCTATGCTGCACTCCCTCAATAGCAAGAATGTCCTTCCTCAAATTTGGATACCAAAACTGCACATAATATTCCAGGTGTGGTCTCACTAGGGCCCTGTACAACTGCAGAAGGACCTTTTTGCTCCTATACTCAACTCCTCTTGTTATGAAGGCCAACATGCCATTCGCTTTCTTCACTGCCTGCTGTACCTGCATGCTTACTTTCATTGATTGCTGAACAAGGACCCCCTGATCCCGTTGTACTTCCCCTTTTCCCAACTTGACTATTCAGATAATCTTCTTCCTGTTTTTGCTACCAAAGTGGGTAACCTCACATTTATTCATATTAAACTGCATTTGCCCACTAACCCAGCCTGTCCAAGTCACCCTGGATACTCATAGCATCCTCCTCACAGTTCACACTGCCACCCAGCTTTGTGTCATCTGCAAATTTGCTAATGTTACTTGTAATTCCTTCATCTAAATCTAAAGCATTTGAAAGTGGGCCTGCTTATCGTTCAGTATGTTGTTGGATATTTTGTTTTTACATAGTAATAGATTTAGCAGCTTGATAATTTCAAAGATACATACTGTATTATCTTTGCACTTTCTACTGAATGACTGGTTCTTTATGACTGTAGGTTTGCAAAGCAGTTGTGAAATATAACTGTATTGCTTCTGAGTATCAACTGAATTGTCAACCACTTCCACTACCCCCACCCCCTCACCTTACCAAGTACCGATTTGTATTTAATGTCATAATTGGATAATAGGTCAAACATCTTGTTTACTATTAAGATATACTCCCAAGTTCTGTGCTTCTCCATGTGATAGTCCTTCTGCCCGTTTCATCTTGAAACTACCTTTTTCCAGTAGAAAATGAGCACTCATCTTTGTCTGCAGCCAATATGAAGGAAACAAAAGTTGAGCATTTTGTATTTCTGTCCTGGGTATGCGATGATGAACTAGTCTTACACTCGAAGTATGGATGGTACTGGCCATTCAATGAGAGGCTGACTGTCCGTTTTAGATTCATTTTAATAATAATTACCTCAACTAGGACATAATCAGTTGAAATGTTTCGTAAGGAAGTCAAGCTCAGGAATTTTCAGTTCAGAGTAATGTTTTTTAAATCGGCAAGAATGTGTATCTGATATTCTTATATCTCAGAGTTGGATCTCTACATTGAATATATGTCAGATCCATGTACTTTGTTTCCAGATATTTGCTATCTGCAAGATCTTTGAATCTGGTGCAAATTTTACCTCTCTGGCAGTGATCTTGTGTGGATCCAATAGTATTTGTCGTGCATATTGAAATGTGTGGCTTCTCCTGAAGTATGATCTCAGCACACCATAATGATCAGGCAACCAGTCCTTAAGAGGACCTGTGCATAAGTTCATTGGTATTGGTAAGAAAAAACACTGGATAAGTCATGCCGTTAGTATGGTGATGATGTCTTAAGTTCAGTCATTTCATTGACTGTTCCAAGTTTAGCTTCAAAGCTACCTTTTGCAGTCAGAAAGGTAACATAATTTTACCATCATTAATTATAGTAATTAAGTTTGTTCCAGATATTTGGAAGTGGCAGGAAATTAATCTTGAGTACAAGAGAAAAGGACACTTTGTTCTGGAATTGAAGTGTTTCTCATGTGGAGCATAAAAATTGATACCCTGTCTACATGGTGATGTCAAATTGCAGTTTTAGATTAATGAAATAATCCGCAGTGTTGCAGCTATATATTTTTGTACTTAAGCGATTGCATGTGTGAGGGTAAACATCAAAAGTAAATGGAAACTCTGAGACCAATACATCTGTCAAGCATAATTATTGCAAGATAAACACTAAATTACAAATTGATAGTTTGCATGTTTTTTGGAGGGTGGAGGGAGAAGAATATTTGCATGATGGAAAGGAGTTTGATTGGTGATGCAGATATAAATGATGCATAAACCAGAGCCAGCAAGTTTCCCTATCAGGAAAGAGCTTATCAGGCATGAATACATGTTCAGAGTGCCATCCAGATATTTCTGCAATTTATTTTAGTATCCTATCTCTGGTGCATAGTGGATTAGTGGATTTGGGTGCTTGAGCAAACTTGAGCTGAAGGACCTGTTTATTATTTGTTTCTATCTATGAATCCCTCTACCGTGTTGGCCTGTGCATTCCACACATAAACCATTCTGCTTTTGCCAATTGCCTTTGGTTGATAATCTCTGTTTGTTGGGTGCAGATCTAAGGAAACATTTACTTCATAAGCAAACACATTGCCAAACGACATCCTGTGCTGAAATATTTGTCTTTGATTCCATCAAAGCCATGCTTTTCTCAGCGCTTGTTATAACTTGAACCCCTCACTCTGTAATCATTCATATTGTTTAATGTAATATTTCCAAACATACAATATTTGTGATATTTTCAAGCTTTTTATTGTTTATATTAACCGAATGATCACTGACGAAGGATGCTTAAAATGGACCACAACAGACCCAGTTTTTTTTTTTTTACATTTTAGCGAGGACTCAATTAGATCATTCAATTTTCCCATGCTATGAGAGAGCAATCCATTACTGGAACTTTCATTTAGTTCACATGTTTTTGGTTTGTGCACAATTCTGATGGCCACATTTTTTGTCATGTCCAAAGATGAATGGGCAGTTGATATCCAAGTCACTTTGTATGACCAGCAGGGGAAATTCAAGCTTATGACATTGACATCATATTGCTGTTTGTCTGCCTTTGTGATAGAGAGAAATGATAGCAAAATAATCAAAGATGAAGTGTATCCTGTAGAATTTATATCCTGTGTCAGTGTTGAATGGCACATAAATCAATCCTGACCAGTCTAAAATATCTTGCTATTTAATTACAAAGCCTTTACTTCTGCAGTTTGTTGTGTAACCAGGCTTTCAAGGCATTATTTTGTTCTTTACAGCTACGGTGTTCATGGCACCTTCTCCCATGCCCTTTGTCTCGCACTCTACTGCCAGCTATCCTAATTTCCCAACTCTGCCAGCTGCCACTGGCATGATGGGCAATATGATGGGACATTCGGTTGGAATGATGGGGCAGCCAGCAGGAATGGTGGTTGGCATTGGAATGCCAAATGGATTCATGGGCAATGCACAATCCGGTGTCATCAGAGTGCCGGAGAACATGGTGGGTCCCCAAGGAGGTGTGGTAGGAAATTCGTACGGTGTCCAACCAAGCCAGCAACCACAGTGGAACCTTGGTCAGGTCAGTGAAGTCCAGTTTTTATTTAATCTAAGAATAAAGTGAGCAACACTTCACATAGAAACATAGAAAATAGGTGCAGGAGTAGGCCATTCGGCCCTTCGAGCCTGCACCGCCATTCAATATGATCATGGCTGATCAATATGATCACAGAAGTATTATGAATAATATATATCTGAATTGCAACATTACCTTTTGGACTTGAATGTGGAAGTCTACGGTGTTTCTTCACCGATAAACCTTGTGGATTTCCCTAAACCTTGTAAACTTCCCTACCATTCCTTGACCTCACCATCTCCATCACAGGGGACAGACTTCTGACCGACATACACTACAAACCAACTGACTCACATGGCTATCTGGACTACACGTCTTCCCACCCTGCCCCCTGTAAAGACTCCATCCCCTACTCCCAATTCCTCCGCCTACGCCGCATCTGCTCCCAGGATGAGACGTTCCACACCAGGGCATCGGAAATGTCCTCATTCTTCAGGGAACGGGGATTCCCCTCCGCCACCATAGATGAGGCTCGCACCAGGGTCTCATCCATACACCGCAACACTGCTCTCTCTCCCCATCCCCGCACTCGCAACAAGGGCAGAGTCCCCCTAGTCCTCACCTTTCACCCCACCAGCCGGCAAATACAACAAATAATCCTCCGCCATTTTCGCCACCTCCAACGTGACCCCACCACTCGCCACATCTTCCCATCTCCCCCTATGTCTGCCTTCCGCAAAGACCGCTCCCTCCGCAACTCCCTTGTCAATTCTTCCCTTCCCTCCCGTACCACCCCCTCCCCGGGCACTTTCCGTTGCAACCGCAAGAAATGCAACACCTGTCCCTTCACCTCCCCCCTCGACTCCATTCAAGGACCCAAGCAGTCGTTCCAGGTGCGACAAAGGTTCACCTGTATCTCCTCCAACCTCATCTACTGCATCCGCTGCTCTAGATGTCAGCTGATTTACATCGGGGAGACTAAGCGGAGGTTGGGCGATCGTTTCGCCGAACACCTCCGCTCAGTCCGCAATAACCTACCTGAACTCCCGGTGGCTCAGCACTTCAACTCCCCATTCCCAATCCGACCTCTCTGTCCTGGGTCTCCTCCATTGCCAGAGTGAGCAACACCGGAAATTGGAGGAACAGCACCTCATATTCCGCCTGGGTTGCTTGCGTCCGGATGGCATGAAAGTTGAATTCTCCCAGTTTTGCTAGCCCTTGCAGTCTCCTCCCCTTCCTTAACCCTCGAGCTGTCTCTTCCCATCCCCCCCGCCCTCGGGCTCCTCCTCCTCCCGCCCATCAGTCTGAAGAAGGGTTTCGGCCCGAAACGTCGCCTATTTCCTTCGCTCCATAGATGCTGCTGCACCCGCTGAGTTTCTCCAGCATTTTTGTGTACCTTCGATCTTCCAGCATCTGCAGTTCCTTCTTGAAAACCTTGTGGATTATGTGTTTTTACACTTTTAATTAAAATGCACTGTTACTCCAGTAGGTATCACGAAGCTGCCTGCCTGAGGAGTGACATTAATCATAGTGGCAAAGAGTAACCAGAAGTGTTTCCTCTCCATGTTAGTAATCCATTCATGCTGCAGAATTTTCATTGTCGTAGACTAGCTTTTTATGTGACACCAATGGGAATTTTAAAAAAAAACATTGCAAAGAGCTGCAGCACAGTACAATGGAGAACAAAAAAAACTGATTTTGAGAATTAGGATTTCAATTTTTGACTCTCATTGGAACTGGCCTCCCTAGCTCGTATTTTTATTCATGGATTTGGGATCGGCTGGATACACTTTGAAAATAGATCAATATACTGTGAACATAGAATGCTCAATCTCAACGAGATAAAAGTGATTTGAGAGGACAATGCAACGATAGTGTACATGTTAACATTTTAAATATTCTTTTTACTTGGAGTATATCTTATCTGTTATTGGGCAAAGAACAGATTCTCATTTGACACATTATTATGTGAACATATGCCATCAATTTGTAGATCTAATCTATGTAATGTTAATCTGTACAAACCTAATGGCATAGATATTGTCTCAAGTGCCTGGAAGAAATCAGGGATTACTGGAGCTGCAGACCTGAAAGAAAAGTTTTTTTTTTCCTTCCATTTTAAGAATCCCATTTTACTTGTTCTACCTAAAACAGGGCACGTAATTATTAACAAATCCAGCCTGCTGCCGTCATGGACCATTGAGTACTGCACACTCAACGATACGCCAACATTGATTCTTGAGTGTACATAATTTGTAATGAAACTTTAGACTCATTCATTAAATTTAGCAGTTCATGTATTTTCAAATACCTTTATATCAATGTCCTTCAAATTGCTTATTGCTGTGTTTTACAACAACTCAACTTATATTATCACCTATCCCACAGCCAACAATAAACCATTGTGGTTTGTTGATTAGCATTGCTTTCTGCATTTCTTCCAGTCATTTGTCCTAAGTACTGTCTATATCTCTCGTTCCCCTTGTCCCTAACTCTCAGTTTGTAGTAGGGTCTCGACCCAAAACATCACCTTTTCCTTTATTCCAGAGATGCTGCTGACCCGTTGAGTTACTCCAGCTTTTTGTGTCTTGTCTTTTTTTTTTGAACTCAACATTTATTGACATAACAAAATACACATACAGACCAAACAAAGAGACACACAAAGGACAATCGCAAAATGACAAAATACAAATCACCTAACCTCTATTAGCATCGCATCAGATCCTCTTAACATTCTATCATAGAAGCATCTTATTCACAGGCACCAGAGCAAGCTCATCAATTCATATCTTTAATCATTCTTGGCATTTGTAATAATACCGGTTTCAATATAATATTAAAGGCATCAGTCCTCAACTGGAGTTTAGCAATTATACTTTCCATCAAGTTTACACGTTTTAATCTTTCCCTCCACTGTTGGACATTTGGTGGCATTTCCTTTCTCCATAGCACTGTTATCATCTTTTTAGCAATCAACAGCATCACCCCAAGCAGATATTTCTGATTTTGAATATCTGTCGCTGCTGGAGTATCTCCTAATATGAAACAAGCCGGTTCCAAAGATAGATCCACTCCCAGAGTTAATTTAATCTTTTGTGTCTGTCTTATATTGCATGGCATCCTTCCCACTTCTGTCATGAGGCAACGGCTTAAGTTTGAAAACACTTTCAGCCTAGTTTTATCACAAGGGACACCGTAGAGCAAATTTTAAGCGATGTCCAAATTTTGTTAATTGTCATTTCATTCTGAAAATAGCCTGGTTTTCTTTTCCATTGAGCTACTTTAAAACAAAATCAGATGATGGACAGTTGATCTACACACCTTCAGAGGGAAGTAGAAAATCTTCAGGCCGGGTATTTTGTTTAAATAGTGCAACATCAGGCCACTTGACGCCAATCCTGATCGCATGTACATTATGCTTGGGAGTCTTTAGAAGACAACTTTAATTTTTATATCGTCTAAATCCTGAAGTCTCAAGATTAATTTTAGTCCACCAGCTAAATTCAGGGAGAGCTGACCAAGTCAAGAATCAAATCATCTTTGTTACTCAAATGAGGCCAGAACAAAAAAGATACGTTTTAATTGGAATAATTTAAATTGTTTTTCTTTCAGTGTTTGGTACTAAATGCATTTCATGTTTCTAGTACCAAACACAGGCCAAAATTGTTTGAATTACTTGGGTTGAAAATCATTGTAACCGATTCTTGTGTGCGATTCACTCTGCTATCTCAACAGAGAGGTCAGTATTAGGTCCTTATAAATTGAGGTGCAATGCTTTTGGGGGAAAAAATAGTTGAACTCTTTAGTCATACTGTCTTAGAAACTTGATCGAGTTTATTGAAGAGGTGACAAAGATGATTGAGGGTAAAACATGGACTTTAGTAAAGCATTTGACAGGGTCCCTTGTGCTGGGATGATCCAAAAGATTAAGGTGCATCAGAGGTGTGGAAACCTGGTAGATTTAACCAAAATGATCTTGGCTTTAGGTATGGTAGTGGTATAGCAGTGTTATTCACAATAGAGGTCTGTGACCAGTAGTGTTCCACAGGGATCAGTGCTTGGACCCCTGTATTATGATTTGGGTGAAGATGTAGCTGGGCTGAGTAAGTTTGCAGATAACATGAAAATTGGCAGATTGTGAATAGTGAAAAGGGCTGTTAAAAGCTGCAGCAGTTGGAAATATGGGCACAGATGGCCGATAGATTTTAGTCTGGATGTGTGATGTGTTACACATTGGGGTGGTCAAGTGTAAGAGGATAATATACAGTAAATAGAGGGAACTTTCAGAGCATTGATGTACAGAGAGATCTTGGGGTGCATGCCCATAGCTCACTGAAAGATGCAACACAACAAGATGTAAAGATGCATGGCATGTTTGCCTTTATCATATAAAGTATTAAAGTTAGCAAGTCGTGTTACAACTACAAAATCATGGCTATGCCAGGTGAGATAGAAGCAATTCCAACAGCAATGTTTAAGTGGTATTTAGACAGGCACATGAATAGCAGAGGATGGAGGAATACAAAATGTTCAGACAGATGTGATTAGTTTAAATTAGTGTCTTGGTGTGAACAGACATCACAGGATGAGGCCTGTTTCCGTGCTGCATCGTTTTAAATTCAGTGATAAATCTGATATGTGGGATTATGAGCATTTAGCATTTAATTTAGAAGCAATCTCTCTCCACACAAGCTTGTGATCCAAGTACTTTCAGCATTTGCAATATTTTGATTTGCCTTTTTTTATGCTTTCAGTACAAATTGTGATCCCTTGCATTTAACTTTCCTAAAGGTTCTATGGGAATCAGTGATTCAAAGCACTGTTCTTCAAGTGGGATTTGAAACACTTGCCCAATCATTCAATGCATGGTTTAGAGTGGGGCTGAGATAAAAGATAAATCTGGGTGGCTGACCCATTTATTGTAGTCCCAGTAGTCAAAGTATTAACAACAATTGTTAGTTGAGGCTACATTTAGTTTAGTGAAATATTTGGGGCAATTTTACTAGTTATGTGTTGGCATAAATCTGTGGTGCCATAGATTGTGTAATAAATGGATATATAGCATTGGTTATGTTACTCCTGTGGCTTAGTTAGGAAAGAAGTTGAGAAGATTAGCATCATTTTACAGATAGTGTGGGCCAATGGGCCTGTTCCTGTGCTGTACAGTTCCTATCTTCTATTCTGAGATCCGATGGTACGTTTCACCAAGCAACAAGCATCACAAATTAAATAAACCCTTGTGTGTTCCGCACCTGAAAATTAGTTTGCATCTTCTGCAAACCAACCTTTGCTTCTTAATTTAAATTTTATTTTCTGCGAGTTGATTTTTATTTCTGTCTCTCTCCTTTCCTTAGTTGTGAGCATCTTTTTAATCTTGGAAGGTGCTCCTGTTATCTCAGTCCTAGTTAGCATTGCATCCTTTCTGTCGTGTTCTGTTTCCTCCTCCCTTGTATTTTATAGGGTGGCTAAAAACGCAAGCAGGGGTAAGGCAGAAGTGTTTAGGGACAAATCTTCAATTATCATAGCTTTAATTTCTAGGGCATCAGTTTTGTACATATGCATCAATTTATTTATTTTTGCTCTTTGAGCATTCATTCTCTGTTAAAAGCTTTACTTCTCTTCAGTGTGTACCTAATTTTGTTTTCTCTCCCTCATGCACACCATTACCAGCACTTCAGTTTAATAAATGGGGTTGTTGATGAGCATGTGAACAGATGGAATCTTTTCTCTTTGGAAAGCTAAGTGAGACCTAATTTTGTTAATGTTATGAAAGTCTAGATAAAGTGGATACGGAGTGTTTCTGCTGGCAGGGAAGGACAAAACCATGACCCTGAATATAAAATAGTCACTGAGAAATCCAATAGGAAATTCCAGAAAAACTTGTTTATATAAAGGGCCTGTCCCACTTTCACGACCTCTGCCGCGTTTGCCCTGACTCATACTCGCAGCATGGTCGTCACGAGGTCGTAGGTAGGTCGTGATGCTAGTCGTTGGTACTCGTGGCATCAAGTAGGTCGAGGAGTTTTTCTAGCCTGATGAAAAATGTCCACGAGTAAAAAAGGTGGTGAATTAGGTCGTAAAAGTGGGACAGGCCCTTTAGGAGTCATGAGGATGTAGAATTTGCTATTTATGTGGATAGTGTAGATTCATTGAATGAAAGGCTGGACGAGGACACGGGGGAGGGAATGGAGGCAGAATGTGAAAGATTCAGCTGAGAAAATTCAGGAGGCAGCACTGGTAGAGTATGAATAATAGAGTGGAGTGGTTAGTCTGAATAGTTTGTTTCCATGTCATGTTTCCTGTACAGGTTGATTATTAATAGTTTAGTATATGATGATGATGTTGTCTCATTGCATTCACAGATGAATCAGCAAATGGCGGGAATGAATATAAGTTGCCCGAGTGGTATGATGGGCTTCAGCCAGCCTGCGAGCACAATGGGTGGATGGACAGGCAGTCCTGCAGGCCAGACTCTCAGCACTCAGCTGTGGAAATGAAGGGAGATGAGAGCTGATGTGCCCCACCTGATATGATAAAACATTTCTGAATTGCATAACAGACTTATTATTTGATCTATGTGAAAGAAAGCTCTGGTTTGACTAGTTGACCTAGTTGATCTAGATCATTCCTGGCAGTCTTGTCTATTCAGTCTAATGACGTGATTCCCTGGTTAAGCTGTGGAAGAGCAGTTTCAGAACTACTTCCCCCATGCATCTTTTCTGAATTCTGTCCACTGCAGGCTGTCTGAGCGGTTTATAATAACTTGTGATGATGTTGTTGCGTGACTTGTAGCTAGTACTATTACAGCTAGGCAAGGGGGGAAGCGAACTGTCATTTTACCAACCACCCTGCAAGAGTCCAGTGCCCTCCGGATAATCGTCGAAAGTCCCTGTAGATGAAGTTGTATGAGCCAATGTATGTTCAATAACAAAGCGTCTGTGTTACAAAGCTGTTCCAGGAGTACCATCCACATTCTGTCTTTGTCCCAACCATTGATTTTTTTTGATATTTTAAAGTGGAGCAAATAAAAGAAAGCAAAGTTATCGAACAATAAATCTGGATGGTAGAGGCAATGATTGGGTTTAGATCCTAGGGTGGTTTTAGATCCCAATGGTTGGGTTTAGATCCTAGGGATTGGAAACAACTCGGGTTTGAATATTTTTACTCCTTGCTATTCCAGAGATCACTAAACCATGTGGATTGATTTGTGTGCAAATGTTATTTCTGTACAGAAAACTCCTCACCCCTACAACTGAGTTATATGTATCTCCTTTTTAAAAAGGTTATCATTAGATTGCCTTAAATGCTAACAGTCAAAGCAGTGCTAGTATTAAAGCACAAAATTACCCTTCAAACCTGATTTGTTATTTTAACTACTTGCATGATACAGACAAATAGGTAACGGATAACCTAAAGTATCCGTTACAAATCAATTTTAACATAGCTGAAATTCTCACCTGTTTCAAAGAAAGGTTCAATGTTATTACTAGGAGGTTGCAATACTATGATAAATTTCCAACTGTTGGCTCTTTCAAAAACTGAGCAGCCTATACAGGTTTAGCGATGTGATTAACAGTAATTTAATTTAGACTGTTGTCATGAACTATTCACCACATACAATGCAAATATATATTATATCGCGCTTGCTCAAATGATATTGAGAATCTAACATTCTAAATTTTAAACTATTTGACCCAATTGTGACAATGTCTATCGATGTTTTAAATGGCTGATGAAAGGAATATGTTTACAGTATTTTATTCCTGTTTTATGATGCCCTTTTTCACCACAGTAACGTAAATGAGGAACTTCTCAAAGAGGTGACCCTAACTTAGTAGATAATGATACAGCAACAAACACTTGGGAGCAGAATTGTATTTCTGAGCTCACCAACCTGTGGTGTGATGTTCATCTTCCTTGAAAGACAGAAGATACCAACCAAGCTGATGGACACAGATTTCAAATGGTGGACTTTTTATTTTTAAACGGTCCCAATTCACAAATTATCAATGTATGTAACAGTTATTTATAGTTTTTAAAACTATTGTGGTATATAATGTTTAAACATCTATTGTAATAGGACTGATTTCTTTTGAAGCTGAGTATTATAGCTTTGTTAAATAATAACTGTTGTATTGTAACAGATACTTAAAGTGAAAAGTTACAAGTTTAATGCACCAGATGTGAGTGATAACTAACTGTGTAGCACTTCTCAAGACATTTAATTTCTCTAGAGCTACTTCCAGGTTTATTGCTGCAGCGGTGTTTACATTTTATGGTGCCTAGTATAACAAATATGTTATTTACATGTATCAAATCAATTAAACCACTATCTATTGTGCACATTTGTCTGGTGGAATAATTTAATTTAATCCTGACATGAGAGCACTGGCCCCATTTACTTCTGAACGATATGAACAGTTAACCGTGTGTGAGAATGCCTGAAGATGATCCACAGAGTTCAGAATGTTGCTCGAGTTGATGAGACTTTGTTTTGATTGAAGAGAAGCGATGCATATTTCTTTACGATATTGAAAGTGATCAATGTCTCAAGGCACAAACCGCATCAACCCTATTCTCCTAATTTTTCCTGCAACATGTTCTCCCCATATTCCTGTCAACCAGAGTAATTGGGCACAAAGAGAATGTGCAAACTTCACACAGACGGCACGAGAGATCTGAATTAAACTGCTTGATGGAGCAATGAGACAGCAGTTCTGCTAGCGGTGCCACTATCATTTGTATAAATTGAACATACAGGTAAGTGAGTCAACTACATACGTAGAAGGAGGAAGATGTTTTATTTGTATGTGACATACTGTTATTGAAATGACCAAATGTGCTACAAAACATGCAGATGACGACAACCTTTTAAAAATTTGATGTTTAACTCTTGCTTGGAAAAGTGTCCCAAGTGGTTCTACTGCAGTTGTACAGGGTCTTGGTGAAACCACACCTGGAGTATTGCGTACAGTTTTGGTCTCCTAAACTGAGGAAAGACATTCTTGCCATAGAGGGAGTACAGAGAAGATTCACCAGACTGATTCCTGGGATGGCAGGACTTTCATATGAAGAAAGACTGGATAGACTCGGCTTGTACTCGCTAGAATTTAGAAGATTGAGGGGGGATCTTATAGAAACTTACAAAATTCTTAAGGGGTTGGACAGGATAGATGCAGGAAGATTATTCCCGATGTTGGGGAAGTCCAGAACAAGGGGTCACAGTTTAAGGATAAGGAAGAAGTCTTTTAGGACTGAGATGAGAAAAACATTTTTCACACAGAGAGTGGTGAATCTGTGGATTTCTCTGCCATAGAAGGTAGTTGAGGCCAGTTCATTGGCTATATTTAAAAGGGAGTTAGATGTGGCCCTTGTGGCTAAAGGGATCAGGGGGTATGGAGCGAAGGCAGGTACAGGATACTGAGTTGGATGATCAGCCATGATCATATTGAATGGCGGTGCAGGCTCGAAGAGCCGAATGGCCTACTCCTGCACCTATTTTCTATGTTTCTAAGTGAATAATTTATCTTACTTGCTGCTGCCACAGATTGCTTATGTAAACTGTTTCATTGAAGGTTCTCCAGTATGCGTGCAGAGCTCCCTGCACGTTCTATTCTGAGAATAGTGGTTCTATACTTCGATGTGAATTACATCCTGGTTCTGTTTAGGTTCAAAAACGAGGTTTGTCTTTTCGGTCCGTATGTGCCAAACAAGGACCTAAAATATAGAAAGAATAATCATCTGATGCCGTTTCTCTGGAAAAAGCTGCCAAATTAACTTTTTCCCATAGCTCTGAAAATGTCTTCAGCTGAATTGATTATCCAATGCCTGTTTGAAAATTGCTATTGAATCTGCCCCCCCCCCCCTACCAGTTCAGGCAGTGATACTTCAATTTAAAAATTCTAATTGTCCCTCTTTTTTCCAGTGAATATAACAATCAAAACCTCTCCTCATTTTTAACACCAATTAAATTTTAATATTCTCCAATTGAAAAATAATTGCAATTATTCCAAATCCAAATGAGTGTAACAATCAGTTTTTCTCAGTGTGCTGGTTGGTTCATTTCTCTAACTAGGTCTGATTAAGTTCCTGTAGTGAAGAGTTGTACAGCACAGAAGTAGGCCCTTTTAACACAGAACATGCTGTCTGGGTGAAACTCTTTTTCTCAGATCCCTTCTAACTTTTTTACTCCTCACCTCAAAGCAAATCTTAAGGGATAGTAGAATTAGGTCATTCAACCCATCAAGTCTACTTCGCCAATCAATCATAGAAAATAGGTGCAGGAGTAGGCCATTCGGCCCTTCGAGCCTGCACCGCCATTTAATATGATCATGGCTGATCATCCAACTCAGTATCCTGTACCTGCCTTCTCTCCATACCCCCTGATCCCTTTAGCCACAAGGGCCACATCTAACTCCCTCTTAAATATATCCAATGAACTGGCCTCAACTACCTTCTGTGGCAGAGAATTCCACAGATTCACCACTCTGTGTAAAAAATGATTTTCTCATCTCGGTCCTAAAAGACTTCCCCCTTATCCTTAAACTGTGACCCCTTGTTCTGGACTTCCCCAACATCGGGAATAATCTTCCTGCATTTAGCCTGTCCAACCCCTTAAGAATTTTGTAAGTCTCTATAAGATCCCCCCTCAATCTTCTAAATTCTAGCGAGTACAAGCAGAGTCTAACCAGTCTTTCTTCATATGCAAGTCCTGCAATCCCAGGAATCAGTCTGGTGATCCTTCTCTGTACTCCCTCTATGGCAAGATGTATCTCTCTCCTAACCCCATTCTCCTGCCTTCTTTCCGTAACTTCTGACACCAGTAGTAATCAAGAATCTATCCATGTCTGCCTTAAAATTATCCACTGATGGCCTCTACAGCCCTTCTGTGGCAAAGCATTACACAGATTCACCACCCTCTGACTGAAGAAATTTCAACTCATCTCCTTCCTAAAAGAACATCCTTTAATTCTGAGGCTATGACCTCTAGTTCTTGACTCTCCCACTAATGGAAACCCTCTCCACATCTACTCTATCCAAGCCTTTCACTAGTCTGTATGTTTCAATGAGGTCCCCCCTCATTCTTCTAAACTCCAGCGAGTAATGGCCCAGTGCTGACAAACGCTCAACATAGGTCAACCTACTCATTCCTGGGACCCTCCAGAGCCAGCACATCTTACAGCACAAATTGTGCACAATATTCGAAATGCAACCTTACCGGCACCTTATAGAGCCTCAGCATCACATTTCTGTTTTTGTATACAAGCCCTCTTGAAATAAATGCTAGCATTGAGTCTTCTTTCTTTACTCTCAATTCGACTTGCAGATTAACTTTTCAGGAATCCTGCACCAGCACTCCCATGTCACTTTGCACATCCAATTTCTGGATTTTCACCCCATTTAGAAAATAATCTACACCCTCGAATTTTAGATATTTGTATTAGACAGGCTGGGACTTTTTCCTTTATAAAGTGCCTGAGGCTGAGGGGTGACATTGAGGCATATAAGATCATGAGGGGCATGGGTAAGGTGAATGTTCAGTCTTTTTCCCAGGTGGAGGATTCTAAAACTAGAGGCGTGGCCTCAAGATGAGAGGGGAGAGATTAAAGAGGGATCACAGGAGTAGATACATGACTGGAATATCTTTATGGGACAAATCTAAAAAAAATTGACACACTTGTATGGCTAATATTTATCTTCCCGTCTCAATGAAGATATTGTAAATAAACATGATAAATACATTGCTAAATTCTTAAACTTCACTGATGAGGCCAGATTTTATTTTGACCACCTTCAATGACAACAAAACTAGATAATTAAAGATGAGGAAGGGGTGGGGATCGAGAACATACATATTGATGTGGGTGGTGTATTTGATGTAGTCTACGCAGACTTCTGCAAGGCCTTTGACAAGTTTTGACATGGCAGATTGGTCCAAAAAGTTAAAGCCAAAGAATCTTAACTTGAGTAGAAGGATGGTGGAGGAAGGTTGTGTTTGTGATTAGACACCAGTAACTAGTGGTGTATCACAGGGATCTATGCCGGGACATTTGCGTGTCATGTGATGGTGTTGATAGTGAGGTGGATAGTTTTAAGTTATTGATCAGTTGTTAAATTGGGTTCAGCAAAGGCTGGTCATATGCCATGAATGGAACTGGACATTGTTGTCCATTCCCAAAGCTCTCCCCCAAGATAGAATTGGAGGTAATAGACAATAGGTGCAGGAGTAGGCCATTTGACCCTTTGAGCCAGCACCGCCATTCAATGTGATCATCCCCAATCAGTACCCCGTTCCTGCCTTCTCCCCATATCCCCTGACTCCGCTATTTTTAAGAGCCCTATCCAACTCTCTGTTGAAAGCATCCAGAGAATCTACCTCCACCGCCCTCCGAGGCAGAGAATTCCACAGACTCACCACTCTCTGTTAGGTAGATTAGGTAAACAGGAGGAGAAGGTAACAGGCATACAGATGTTGCCTTCATGTTGTCAGGGCATAGATTACAAGAGCAAGGTACTTTATAAAACCTTGGTTAAATCGCAACTTGAGTTTATCATGGTAACGATGGGGCATAATTGCATAGGAGAGGGGACAGATTTGGCAGATGATGAATAGGGTGAAATGTTTCAGATAGGAGAGATTTGCTTTCTTTGAAGCAGAGGAAACTTATTAGAGAAAATATGACAGGTGTACAAAAAACTGTGGGGCACTGAAGGTGAATAGAGAGAATCCTTTTCCCATCATGGTCACAGAGCTATACAGCATGGAACAGGCCCTTGTCCCACCTCGTCCATGCCAGCCAAGTTGGCATACTGGGCTAGTCCCATTTGCCTGCATTTGGCCAATAACCCTCTAAACACTTCGTACCCATATCTATCCAAATCTAATGTCTTTTAAAGTCGTAATTTTGTAACGGTGCCCACTTTGATAGCTTCCTCTGGTAGCTTATTCCAGATATGGATTATCTACTGAATGGCAAATATTAGCTAAAAATGTGTGGCAAATGTCTTTGGAATTGGCTCAGAAAGATCCTCCATTAGGTATCTATAAATTTGATGCTTAACAAATTAACAATGGGGTGGTTTAATTTATACTGGATGGTGTAATTCTTTCCAAATCACACTGGCATTTGATTTCATAGAAACATAGAAAATAGGTGCAGGAGTAGGCCATTCGGCCCTTCGAGCCTGCACCGCCATTCAATATGATCATGGCTGATCATCCAACTCAGTATCCTGTACCTGCCTTCTCTCCATACCCCCTGATCCCTTATGCCACAAGGGCCACATCTAACTCCCTCTTAAATATAGCCAATGAACTGGCCTCAACTACCTTCTGTGGCAGAGAATTCCACACTCTATGTGAAAAATGTTTTCCTCATCTCGGTCCTAAAAGATTTCCCCCTTATCCTTATTTCGATTTTGTTTCGATTTTTAACATGTTGTGTTGCCCCTCTTTTTAAAAAAAACAGACAAGTAGTCATTACCTTGGTGCAGTTAGCAGCTTTTGGCTCAAGTTCTTGGACGGTTGTAATTTGTTTCAGAAAGTCTGATTCTTGCAGGCCAGGTTGTGATCCACCCCGCTGAAGACTGCTTTTGGGTTTGATAGAATAACTTTCAGACTCACAGCAAATCCTATTTAAAAACAAAATGAGTTACTTTTGCTTTTGAAAACAAAGTAGGTTGCTTGGATGTAATCACATTGTCCAGAAATCATTTCCCCTTGAAGAGTTTCTGCAATAGCATTGTTTTTTATGCTTACAGTACTCTGCCATTTGCCCTACTGACCAGCAGCCAAAATGGTTTTGAGTAACCTTTTGCATGTGTAATGGAAAAGACAAAGTAACCCTGTAATGTGTCATTTCTTAAAATTGGGAAATATTAGCATAAGTTAGGCCCTTAATTTATCTCCGATTGTTTCTGAGATCAGTAGCAGAACATGATCCAATCTATCTGCACCCCAGAAACTTTCTGCTACCTGCAATGGATTGAGAGGATTCTTCAAATTATGCCCACTTTATTAAGCGTACAATTACTAATAGACTGCAGGTTTTAAATGTCTAATCCTGTGACAATTATGTGTGCACTATTCTGAACCATGTAATGGTTCCATTAGTTTTTGACCCTTGTTTTCTAAGTTTATTTTTCAGTTTAGTTTTATCACGTGTACCAAGGTACAATAGCCTAATTCCATGCTGCTGTTGGCTTTGGAGCTTCATGTAAAGCCTGGATACTTGTATTAAAAAATGTTTATTTGTGGTGATAAATCCAATCTTAACTCTCAAAATAAAACGGTTCTTTGTTACCCACTCTTAAATATTTCATGACATGATATTGCAAATTTAACCAAAAAAAAAAAACAGGTTGCAATGGTTCAAAGATTTTGTTTGATTATATAAACAAATTTTAGAGGAAACTTATTTGAACATGGCAGGTGTAATTTCACACACATTTAACATTCTGTGCTCGTGGATGCTTTACCACTGTATTTTGCAATTGTATCAGTCTGATCTTAACCAATCATTGGCTCGAGAACAATTGTATTTGGCTGGGAAATTGAGCCCAGCGCCACTGCTGATGTATCTGATGCAGCCCTAAAGTCATGCAGAGATGCCACTGTAAATCATCCCAATGAATAGGCTATGGGCCGAGCATCGAAAATGTGTCTCAAATTTAACTTTTGTGACACATGTCTGAACTACTTGAAATTTGGCACTGATTTAGATAAAATATAATATAATTGAGAAGGAAGTCATAACTCGTCAGTGCCAAAAGTTGCACATTAATTAATTAAGCTAATTAGAAAATGAGATCGAAAAAGGAAGAGCCATCTAGTGCTCAATGCTCATATTACTCCACGGGGAACTTAAATCCATGCTGCTGTCTACAATACAATACCGTTTATTTGTCATTTGAACCTCACATGAAGTTCAAACAAAATTTGGTTTCTGCAGTCATACAAGAAAAGAACCAAGACACACACCAACACAATTTACACAAACATCCATCACAGTGAATCTCCTCACTGTGATGGAAGGCAAAGTCTTGTCTCTCCCCTGCTCTCCATTCCTCTCCCAAAGTCAAAGCCCCCGGCGGGCGCTAGCAAGTCCCATGGCCACTTAAAGCCGCGCCGGGCGATGTAAGGCCCTGCTCCGGGTCTTGATGTTGGAGCCCCCGACGGGCGCAAGCAAGTCCGTGGCCATTTAAAGCCACGCCGGGCGATGTAAGGCCCCACTCCAGGTCACTCTCAACCACGCAATTCGAGCGGGAGAAGTCACCATTGCCGGTGCCCCGCAAAGCAGTCTCCCACCGGGGACCTGTGAGCTCCCGGTGTCACCATCCACCGGAGTCGGGTCGCAGCAGCGCGCCACCGAAGCTCTCCACGCTCCGAAGCCGGCCAGCTCCACGATGTTAGGTCCACAGCTCCGTGACTTGAGCCCCCAGGTCGTTCCGGTTGGAGGCCGCTCCACGGTGCTAGGCCCCAACGGCAACGGAGACCCGACAGGAAAGAGATCTAAAAGTTTCCCCCGCCCCCCACACATACACAGTCAAAAACCCACCACAAACTATACACTCAACAGGACAATAAAATTAAAAGAAAAGACAGACAGACTGCAGAGGCCGCTGCGACGTCGGTCGCTCCGCCAACCCCACAGCAAAAAGTGGTCTATTTAAACCATATATTATTATGCTAGTGAATATGACTGGAATTATATACATATATAAGTAATATAATGACTATAATTGTGAGTCCGTATTTTGAACGAGACTGCCGCAGAGGTCTGGCTCCTGAACCCGCCTAATTAATGGGTGAGGGCAGTTCCTGTGGGTTCCCCAGTTTACTGAACCCCACTTACTGCCATTGGGCAGAGTGGGACTGGGGCAGTGCCAGGCTGGGGGAAGGCTAAAGGGCCTGTCCCACTTTCCCGAGTTATTCACAAATTCTCCTGAGTTATTCACAAATTCTCCCGAGTTTTCAAACTCGCAGAATATTCGTAACGTGTCCGTAGGAGGCTGTAGGAGCCCGTGGATATATTGTAGCGGCTCGTTATGCCAGCCGAAGGTACTTGGGGCTATTTTTTTACTCGTGGACATTTTTCATCATGCTGAAAAAACGTCCCGACTTACCTGATGCCCCGAGTACCTACGGCTGGCAAAGCGAGCCGCTACGATATATCCACGGACTCCTACGGACTCGTTACGCACATTCTGCAAGTTTGAAAACTCGGGAGAATTTGTGAATAACTCAGGAGAATTCGTGAATAACCCAGGAAAGTGGGACATGCCCTTTAGGCATCTTCCACTGAGAGGAAAATGCCTAACCCTAACTCACTACCCTTCCAGAGCTGCCCATGGCTGGAGCTGGAGCCGCTTTGGGACCGCAAGTGCGGCAGCTCAGCGCGTCCACCTCGGCCAGCATGCCCTTCTGGGTCATTATGGTGATGATGGTGGGGAGCAGCACTGCCCTGCACGCCGCCCGGGCCGCCTTCAGCGCCCCCATAGTGCCAGCTCCGTCAGTCAGCCCGCTCGCTCGCTCGCTGCAACACTGGCCTACCGACAGCCCGACCGACCCCTCGCATCACTCACCAGCCTACCGACAGCTTGATCAATCCTTCACAGTATCCACCGGAGCCCAACCGATCCTTCACAACATCCACCGGCCTACCGACAGCCCGACCGACCGACCCTAATCCTAATCCTAACAAAAGCTTCTACATTTTAATTTCATTTTTATTTAACAGTTCACATCATAACTTTACAAAGATAAATCAATTGTAAAACAAAATTATCAGCAAGGCTAGCATTACCTTTATTCGTTCTAAATTATCTAAATGGTGGCCGATTAGGAAAAGGGGATATGCAACGAGACCTGGGTGTCATGGTACACCAGTCATTGAAAGTAGGCATGCAGGTGCAGCAGGCAGTGAAGAAAGCGAATGGTATGTTGGCATTCATAGCAAGAGGATTGGAGTATAGGAGCAGGGAGGTTCTACTGCAGTTGTACAGGGTCTTGGTGAGACCACACCAGGAATATTGCGTGCCGTTTTGGTCTCCAAATCTGCGGAAAGACATTCTTGCCATAGAGTGAGTACAGAGAAGGTTCACCAGACTGATTCCTGGGATGTCAGGACTTTCATATGAAGAAAGACTGGATAGACTCGGCTTGTACTCGCTAGAATTTAGAAGATTGAGGGGGGATCTTATAGAAACGTACAAAATTCTTAAGGGGTTGGACAGGTTAGATGCAGGAAGATTGTTCCCGATGTTGGGGAAGTCCAGGACAAGGGGTCACAGTTTAAGGATAAAGGGGAAATCCTTTAGGACCGAGATGAGAAAAAGTTTTTCACACAGAGAGTGGTGAATCTCTGGAACTCACTGCCACAAGAAGGTAGCTGAGGCCAGTTCATTGGCTATATTTAAGAGGGAGTTAGATGTGGTCCTTGTGGCTAAAGGGATCAGGGGGTATGGAGAGAAGGCAGGTACAGGATACTGAGTTGGATGATCAGCCATGATCATATTGAATGGCGGTGTAGGCTCGAAGGGCCGAATGGCCTACTCCTGCACCTATTTTCTATTGTCTATGTTCGAAACCTTGCTATTGTTTTGATGTAATTAGTAGGCAGCCATGATCCCAGAGTGCTCACTGCCTAGCTACCATGAAACAAAGCCCGTGATTGGTCAATTGGCGTCCAACGCAATGTCAAATGTGTATTGATTGGACAATTACCACTTGGAAAATTTGAGGTTTTTCTCATATTTTAAAAATATGTGCAGGTTTTGATCTTGACGAGTTTCAGGTATGATTTCTATACTATTTTTGCACAATATGTTCAAAATTCAGGTAGTTACGTGATTTGGGTCACGAACTTAAACGAAAAAGCACCTCGGCCCACAGCCTAGAAGAGGTTTCGGTGCTTACAAAAGGCACTGATGTGTCAACTACTGCATACTGCATTGGGAGTGATTTGAGGGTCTGCCACATTGTGTAAGGAGGCTAATAGATTGCCATTGATAAGTGAGGATTTTATTGTAATTTGTCCCAAAGCAGAACAATTAAATTCTTACATTAGGTTTCAAGTATTGAAAATAAATGGCACCCTTCTGTAGTTATCTGGAATTTACACCTTTGTCTCATTTGTCTAATCTGACTTCAAGTGAGGGACCAAAATCATGTTTTATTTACGGGGCATTAGAATAGTTATTACTAGACTAAGTGGGACCCGTTGGGTCCCATATTCGCATGGGAGGGATGGTCCCCCGACGCAATATTCCACCTCTCCACCAATTCCAATATTGGTGGCCAATGGGGGGGGGGCTTTCTAGAGCGCTGGTATGGGTTCTTGGGGTGGCAGCTCAGTCCCTCAAGCCTGATGTGCTGGCAGCTCACTCACGGCTGGTGGGCTGGCAGTTGACTCATGGCTATTCCTTGAAATTCCATTTCAAGCAGGGTGCAAGGCCACCAAATTCAAGTGCAGTTTCTTACCACTTTCAGCAGGGTGCAAGGCCACCAAATTCAAGTGCAGTTTCATACCATTTCAAGCAGGGTGCAAGGCCACCAAATTCAAATGCAGCTTCATACCATTTCATGCATGGTGCAAGGCCACCACATTCGAATGCAGTTTCATACCATTTCAAGCAGGGCGAAACCACCATACAACCACACAAAACACCAAACTCACAGTTCAGTAGACATTCAGTGTGTTCAGTTGATTCACGGCTCAGACAGAGTCGTGACCTCTCCCTCCCCCATCATGCAGAGACTGAGCCACACCCACACTTCCGGGTTTTATAACCCCTCCCCCTCCCACCGGAAAAGATGTGGCCTTCATGGCGTGATTGACAGGAGAGAGATTCTCAACATTTTTTCAACACTAATAATACTTTTATTTTTCATTGATGGGAAGAATCCTCTGCACCTGCTGAGCGGAGGGGGACTGAGTAAGATGGCCAAAAATCACAGCCATAAGTGGTAGCGTTTTAACTAAAATCAATATACAGTGCAAACAGGAAGTTACCCAAAGCACCCAAACACCATTTGCAGTAATGCCTTTTAACTTCAAGCCAAAGCACCCAAACCACCATTTGCAGGAGTGCCTTTTAACTTCAAGCCAAAGCACCCAAACCACCATTTGCAGGAGTACCTTTTAACTACAAGCCAAAGCACCCAAACCACCATTTGCAGGAGTGCCTTTTAACTTCAAGCCAAAGCACCCAAACCACCATTTGCAGGAGTGCCTTTTAACTAAAAGCCAAAGTACCCAAACAACCATTTGCAGGCAGTGCCTTTTTACTTCACACCAACCATATTTTCATTTTCAAACCACATTAAGGGGACTCGCAGTTGAGTAGACATGTTTTCAGTGTTATTCAGAGCTCAGAGAGACATGATCCTCTGGCTTCCTCCATCTTGCAGAGACTGAGTGAGGCACACCACTTCCTGGTTTTATGGTCCCTCCCCCTCCCTCCAGCAGGGGCAGCAGAGAGAATGGTGAATTTTTAAAAAACATTAATATCTCTCTGATTTTTCATTGATGGGAAAAAAACTCTGGTCCAGGAAGGCGGACGTGGGCTCTGAGTGAGGTGGCCAAAAATGACGGCCGTAGGTGGCGGCGTTCTCTCGGAAATCGCACCACAGTGGGCCAAAAGCGGTCAAGATCAGACTTTTAGTCAAATAGATGGCTTGAACAATGGGTTATTGGCTATTGGTGAAAGAAGAGAAACATTTCAGTTTAAAAGTTGATTTCACTTGTCTCCAGATTCGTAGAGTGCTGTGAATAATCGGATTTTTATCAAATAGTGTGTTCTTTATTGGAAAGAGAAGAATCGCGCCTATATTAAAAGGCGAACAATCCTCTCTCTCCATTTTTAACCAATCTACCTGTTGGCCTGAATTGTCCAGCCAGTAGATTACATTTTTAATATCCGTTGCCCAGTAATAGTATAAGAAGTTGGGGAGAGCCAATCCACCAGTTTCTTTGGGTTTACATAGATGCCGTTTATGAATTCTATGTGTTTTATAATCCCAAATAAAGCTTGTAATCAGAGAATCAAGTTTTTTGAAAACATTTTAGGAAGATATATCAGTATTGATTGGAATAAAGACGGGATTTGTGGGAGGAAGATCATCTTTATAGCATTTATTCTGCCTATTAGAGACATCGGGAGTGTTTTCCAGAATTGAATAAGAGCGTTTAATCTAGTAACTAAAGGAGGGAAGTTTGCGTTGAATAGAGAGGTATATTTTCTGGTTACCTAAACACCCAGATATTTGAATTTTTCAGTAGTAATTCTGAAAGGGAATTTTAGAAGGTGTGTCGGCTCTTCAGGTTTTATTGACATAATTTCACTTTTGTTCCAGTTTATTCTATATCCTGAAAAGGAGCCGAATTCCTCTATAAGATTTAATATATTTGGAATACTAACTTGGCAATTGGTGATATATAATAATACATCATTGGCATATAATGATATTTTACCGTTGGAGTATTTAGAATTATAGCCGTGAATGTTCGGATGTACTTATACTTTCCGCTAGAGGTTGAATCGCAAGGGCAAATAACAGGGGTGATAATGCACATCCCTGTCTATTGCCCCTAGATAACTGGAATTTAGGAGAGAGTATATGGTTAGTCAGTATTCTGGCAGTCGGCTTATCATATAACAGTTTTATCCATCAGATAAAATGTTCTCCCAACTAAAATTTTTGTAATACTGTAAAAAGATATTTCCATTCTACTTGGTCAAATGCTTTTTCTGCATCTAATGAAATAATGGATGTATTTTTTAGTTCTGTGTGAGTACATTATGTTAAAAAGGCGTCTTAAATTATTAAACAAATGTCTCTTGGGTATAAATCCCGTTTGATCCGAGTGTATTAATTTATTAACGTATTTACTTAATCTTCTTGCCAAAGTTTTCGCTAATATTTTCTGATCTGTATTTAACAGGGCGATTGCTCTGTATGATCCCGGGTCTTCTAGATCTTTATCCTTTTTGAGTATAAGTGTGATAGTTGATTCAGCTAGTGTTTGTGGTAATGTCTGTTCTTTAAATGCGTATGTAGAGGTTGTATAAATGTGGAGAAATTACCTCATAAAATCTTTTATAACATTCGTTACTAAACCCGTCTGGTCCTGGTGTTTTGCCGTTCTTCAATGAATTGATTGTCTCTTCTATTTCTTTAATTGAAATCTGTGCTCGTAATTCCTCTTGTTCCAGCGGATTAAGTGTTGGAAGTTTACAGTTATCAAGAAAGTTTGTAATTTTTCTCCTTTCTGTTGATGTTTAGGATGTATATAAATCTTTCATTAATGTCTTTTGGAAGCGTTAACAATTCACCTTTATCTGATTAGATTTTTTGGGTAATATGGTCCTTTTCAACTTTTCTCAACTGGCGTGTTAAAAGTTTGTGTGGTTTGTCGCCAAATTCGAAATTTTCCTGTTTAGTAATTTGAAATAATCTGATAACTCTTGCAGATAGAATTTGATTTAGCTTAAATGTTAATACTGCTATCTTGTTATGTTTATCTATAGTCAGATCTATCGCGTTTTCTAAGTCAAGTCTGATCTGTTCTTCTAATTGCAATTGTTCCATCCTATTCTTTTTATTTTGATATGCTTGATATGAAATGATAGAACCTCTAATAAAAGCCCTAAAAGATTCCCATAATAATGAGGGCGAAATACCTGGGGGTATCATTGGTCTCAAAAAAGAGTTTGATCTGTTGTTTTAAATATTTACAACAATCTGGATTATTTAGTATTTGAGGGTTAAACCTCCAAAACAATTTTTTATTAAACATTCCTTCTAGTTTTAAGGAGAAGGTTAGCAGGGAATGGTCGGAAATAGTACTATTATGGTATTTGGGATCAATTGTGAAAGGTATTAATTTAGTGTCCACAAGAAAATAGTCAATACGTGTATAGGTTTTATGTACTGATGAGTAGAAGGAGTATTCTCTTCCAGATGGGTTTGCAATCCTCCATACGTCTGTTATATTTGTATTTCTTATATACGTATTTAAGAGTTCGCTGGATTTTGATTTTGTTTTATATCTCTTTTGTTGTGAAGATTTATCCAAGTATTGATCCAGAACACAATTGAAATCTCCCCAATTATCAGGTTTTGTTGGGTGGAGTCTGAAATTATATTCAAGATTTTATTAAAAAATTGTGGGTTGTCAAAGTTAAGAGAATAGATATTTACCATAGTGAATGGGGTAGAGTATATCTCCCCAGAAACTATGACGTACCTACCATCTTTGTCTGCTATGGTATTTTTATGTTTAAATGGTATGCCCTTACAGATTATAATGCAGTGCCTCTGGATTTGGAGAGATAGGAGGTGTGATATATTTGACCGATCCAATTAGCCTTTAGCCTGGTCTGAGCTTGAACTTTAAGGTGTTTCCTGTAAAAATATTATATCAGCATTAATTGATTTTAATTGGGCAAGAACCTTACCCCTTTTAATTGGCTCATTAGCGCCCCTAATATTTCAGCTACGAAAAGTAATTCCTCCAGTTTTCTACAGAGGGTCGTGTTGCATTATAGCTTACATGGATTCCTTTGTTTCAGATGGTGCAACACACTAACTCAACCTTCTGGGTGTTGGGTGGGTGATCCCAATTTCAGAACTCTGATGGTATATCCCAAAGAAAAGTGCCCTATGAAGAAAACGCGAAAAAGGTGCTAAATGACATAAACATAGAAACATAGAAAATAGGTGCAGGAGTAGGCCATTCGGCCCTTCAATATGATCATGGCTGATCATCCAAATAAATTTAACTTAACGTCGATCATAAAATGTTGTTATTAAAAGCAAATAGTGGTGCAAGAACAATAAATGAAGGTAATTAGATAAAATCAATGAGTTTGAATAAGGGTCTCGACCGGAAACGTCGCCTGTCTATTCCCTCCACAGATGATGCCTGACCCGTTGAGTTCCTCCAGCACTTTGTGTTTTACTCACGATTCCAGCCTCTGCAGTTATTTGCGTGTCCAAACGAAATCAACTTGTCTGGGGATTTCTTTCACAAATAACAAGTGGCAAAGGGGATACCTTCATGTACCATAATTGGATTTCCAGGGGTTAATAGATAAGGTGCCACATAACGGTTCTTGTAGAACAGTTTGAGAGGTGCCATACTGGCGAGGAGAGAAGACTGGTCACAGAAAATAGGTGCAGGAGTAGGCCATTCGGCCCTTCGAGCCTGCACCACCATTCAATATGATCATGGCTGATCATCCAACTCAGTATCCTGAACCTGCTTTCTCTCCATACCCCCTGATCCCTTTAGCCACAAGGGCCACATCTAACTCCCTCTTAAATATAGCCAATGAACTGGCCTCAACTACCTTCTGTGGCAGAGAATTCCAGAGATTCACCACTCTCTGTGTAAAAAATGTTTTTCTCATCTCGGTCCTAAAAGATTTCCCCCTTATCCTTAAACTGTGACCCCTTGTTCTGGACTTCCCCAACATCGGGAACAATCTTCCTGCATCTAGCCTGTCCAACCCCTTAAGAATTTTGTACGTTTCTATAAGATCCCCCCTCAATCTTCTAAATTCTAGCGAGTACAAGCCGAGTCTTTCCAGTCTTTCTTCATATGAAAGTCCTGACATCCCAGGAATCAGTCTGGTCAGTTTGGTTTATTTTCGTTTAGAGATACAGCACGGAAACAGGTTCTTCGTGACTATGACTGCATGGCTACCTTGACCAGTGGAGACTGGAATCAACGAACGATTCAACTGTTCAATCATCTGGTCCCAGAGGGGATTTATTGATAGATCCTTTGAAGTCTCATCCTCAAAATAATGTTTTGACGAATGTTCCATTAGAAGTTGGAACATTATTATTGATTTGAGCTTGTGGCTGAGGATTGTGTGCAGTTAGGCATCGAAGGTTACAGAACAATTGCTAATAATGACATTAGTATGGATTGGTATTTAAAGCTCGGCATGGGTAGCCCAAGAGACCTGTTTCTGCATACATTGATTCTATAAACTAGGAATGTTACAACATTTTGAGATTTTAACAATCAAGCCTGTAATTTATCCTATCAGATAAAGCATGAACAGAATTTTAATTTGATATCTAATTCACTTTCATATTTTCAGTATTAAAAAAAGTTATGGACATTTTCATACTCAGAAATTAGCATCTTGTTCCCTATTGCTTTTCCATTGACTTAACACAAAAGCTGTGATTGAGGACAGTCAATTGACATAAAAGCCCATAACTTTCTTAAGAAATAAGAGAACTGAATGAAATTTTCAGTTATTATAGATTGAAGCATTCTGAAACAAATGTGATACATTGTAGAGGCACAAATGTGGTGAATAAATGGATTCTTTATTCAGGCATTGTAGGTTAGATATACATGCATGTTTAGCACTCTAACATAATAGTCATTGTTGTTGCTGAGAGGCTGTTGCCTCGTGGGTTCGGTTGAGCTCCTGCTGAGGTGGCAGGACACTCTCATGAAGAGAGAGGAAGCGGAAGAGGGCGAGAGCAAAGATCCTATAGCAAGATAGACCACTCCTGCTAAATGTAATGGGCGGACATGTAGTACGCAATGGAACGGAACGTGGGCCTTTTTTTCATCCATTTCCGTAACCCAACCCGACCCGACTTGCAGTGTAATCAACGTTGCGGGGGAACAGTTTGTGTTAATAAATTAAAATCCTGAAAATGAGGAGAAGATTTTTACCAAATAACTTTTATTTTTACGAGGATGTTTCCGTAACCGGCTTCCGTCTCCGCACTAGTTATCTTTGCTCCGCTATGGGATCTTTGGTGCAGAGACGGAAGCCGGTTACGGAAATGGGGCCTAAAATTACCCATGAATCTGCCCATGACCGTACTACGTCTTTTTCGTCCAGTAGACTATCTTGCTCGCTATAGGATCTTTGGGCGAGAGAGGGAAGGTCAGTTCTTATATACTAGGGCTAAATCCCGTGACTCCCGTGACTCCTTCCCGTGACTGCCGAGGATCGCATAGCAAGAATGACCTAACCACTAGGTGCCGCTACAACATCTTACTTGGATGACCTGAAATTAAAGCATATAATTAGTTACCTAATTGCAGATATTTACAAAATTGACCGTTGTGACAGAAAGAGTAATAAACAACCAGACTGCCTAGAACATTCAAAAATGTGATATTCTCAAGATCAGAACTTTAATATTATTGTAACACTAAAACAAATAGTAAATACCCAACAAAAAAAGTAATATTCATCAGTATCATCAAATCAATTAAATTCATCTAAATTCAATTACTAGATCTAAACATCTATCCCATTCTTAAGAAAAGGCTAAAAATATTTTTTTAAATAGCCGAAGTATCCAAATAACTGATTCCATTTCACACAAGAATTCACAATATAACATGAATTTTAAATCTCACTTTGTCATGAATTTATATGCCAAATGGAAGGAATTTAATGTTTAATTCCCATAAATTTATCCAGAAACATCCACTCTCAAGATAATCAAAATCATTATTTTTTGCACCACACATCTGACTAAAACTGTTCAGTGGATATTTAGTATGAAAATATGGATAGACAATAATACAAAATATAGATGATTTAGATGTTCTTATGACATGATTGTGCAAAAAAAAATAATGAATTTGATTATCTTGAGAGTGGATGTTTCTGGAATGTGATTGATTGGAATGTTGCCGCTGCCATGATTTCAGCCCCATCGGCAGGCAAGACACGGCCGATTTGTAGCGGGGCCTAAATAACATTTTTCGCATCAGCCGATTAAAATGAAGCCACGCCAAAAAGCCAAGATAATATGTTAAATAAACGACATACCTTTTGTTTTGTCCTGCACTTGCGATCCGTGATGTTGAAGGCATTGAAGGCGTTTTTAGTCACGTTTAAGTTCAATCCAGTGACGCAATCGACCAGCAACTTAAAAAAAAAAAATACGGGGCGGGATCACAGAACAGATTTTTTTCATCAGCTAGCAGTCCGTGCAAATTCCTCTCCAACAACCAATACAAACCTGTATTTTAAGTCCCCCCCCCCAAAGCCACCGGAATCGTGCACAAAGGCAGCACACAGACCTGCAGCGCCACTGATGGCAGGTTTTGTAACAACGCTACTATAACTGTAATAAGAAGCATCTTTGCCATGATGGAAACCTCACCTAGTCTAAAGTAGGGTCACCTAGTACTAGTCTGAAGAAGGGTCGCGACCAGAAATGTCACCTATCCATGTTATGCAGAGAATTCTGCCTGAGCTGCTGAGTTACTCCAGCACTGGTCATAGAAACATAGAAAATAGGTGCAGGAGTAGGCCGTTCGGCCCTTCGAGCCTGCACCGCCATTCAATATGATCATGGCTGATCATCCAACTCAGTATCCTGTACCTGCCTTCTCTCCATACCCCCTGATCCCTTTAGCCACAAGGGCCACATCTAACTCCCTCTTAAATATAGCAAGAGACAATATAAATGATATAAAAAAGCAGTATTTGAGTATAGTGTGTGACCATCCACTGGTGGGAAATTTCGTGTGAGCTTCCGTAGGTGTAAATCTCATTTTGCTCCGCCCCTTACAAACTAATATTATAGAAAGGAAAAAACAGGCCAGAACAGAATATAATAGAAGGGTCAAGATGGCCTGTTTCCGTGCTGTAATTGTTATATGGTTATATGGTTATATGCACAGAAAAAAAAAATAGAACATGTACTGTAGGTATTTTATCTTATAGCTTGGTCTAAGTCGGTATTTCCTAGTTAAATACCGTATGTAAATTAAAAAAAAAAGTGTTTTGCTTATTAATAATCCAGTATTAAACAGTGTCGAAGACTGAGTAATTTCCTCTAAATGGATTAGATTAGATTAGATAGAATTTATTTGCCACACAACCAGGGTCGGTGGTATTTGGGTTGTCAGCAGCGGTACAATAATAAAGAACACACAACCACAATAAAAATGTAACACAAACATCCACCACAGCATTCATCACTGTGGTGGAAGGCACAGAACTTGGCCAGACCTCCTCCATTTTCCCCCGTGGTCGGGACCTCCACCCTCCGCAGCCGTTGCTGCGGGCGTCCAGATGGTAAGGGACAAAGTCAAAGTCAAGGTAAGTCCAGGATCGGCTCTTCCCCACCAGAGACCGCGGCTTCAGGTTGGTGTAGGCCGCAGGCCGGCGGTCGAAGATTTAAGGTTCCCGCCGCGCCGCAGCCAGAAGCACCGCAGACCGCAGATCTTAACTAGGTCTAAGTGGGTATTTACTATTAAAATACCTAATTTTAATTAACAAAATGTCATAATTATTGGTATTCGTTTATTAAACACATACTCGGTTGAAAATCATCTGGCTTGAAGGGGTTAATTGAAATCTCCGGCCTGCCTGCCAAGCGAGTCTCTCTCTCTCTCTCTCTCTCTCGCTCACTCCTCCCATCTCCAAGCACCGTCGCCTCTCTCTCTCGCTTTAGCCTGGCAGTTTCTGGGAGCTCCAAACCCCCCCCCCCCTCGGATAGATATTTTAGATATAAACCAATACAATGACCATTGGCTAGAGGTCGTAAATCTAGTAACTATTAAGTATTAGCTTTGTAGAGGAACGGGTTGGTATTAGGTGTTAACATTAGGTTTAGGTTTAGTACGATTGTTAGTTTTTTATGTGTTAATGATAGAATTATTTATATTATTTGATAATAGATTATTACGCTACCATCGATTTAAATTGTTTTCTATGCTGCGTAAATCAAAAGTCTTGAACCTGCTAATCAAACAGAGCCGTGGCATTCTACTTATCCTTTACGGTCTTTTTTTAAGTCCAGCGCATATTTAAATGCGGCTTCTGGGTCAATAAAGAAACGTTCCGAGCCTTCGTATGTGACACTTAGTTTGGCGGGATACATTATTCCATATCTCAGGTCTGGAATGTCTCTAAGAATCAGACAAGTCTTCGTGAAAAGGTCTCGTTTCTTGACCACCTCTGCTGGATAATCTCTGAAGAATCTTATGTTTTTCCTTCAAACAATAGGTTTTTTTCGATTGTCACTTTCTTCATGATGTCTTCAAGAACTGCTATGTTGTTTAATTTCAGGATAATCTGTCTTGGTGGAGCTCCAATCCCTGATTGGGCTCTCTGGACTCTATGTGCTACATCAACTTTAGGTCTCTCAGGCAGATTAAATACCTGTTGAAGTAAGTTGGCAGTGAAAACCCGAGGGTCTTTTCCAGTTTCCTTCCCTTCTTTCACTATAACAATTCATAAATTTTGGCGTTCGGACCGGGCTTCAAGATCTAGGCATTTGTCGGTCATTCTGGCCAGTTGCCCAGAAACACGGTCTAGGTCTTCCTTCATTCTTTGCATTGTGTCAGACATGTCCGTAGCAGTAACTTCCAGATCTTTAATAGCTTTGTTTTGGTTTTTTTGAAGTGAGGAGGACGGGCTCCAACATTTTGCTGAGAACTTCTTCAACCCGTTTGATTTCTTCTTGCAAAAGGGTATTTACCTCTTCAATGCGATCATGTAGAATATCAATTTTTCCACAAATTTCCTTATTCCCGACATCCATTCTTGTTTCTAACTTTCCCAGCTGAGTAGTCAACTGATTAGTCAGAATATCACCAAAGTCCTTTGCCATAGCTTGTCTTAAAGATTGTTCTTGTTCTTTTATATTTTCTTCCATAGTAGCAAGAAGTCCTTCTCCTTCAGATTCCTCCTCAGATTCTTCAGGGGTTGTTTTCTCTGACTCTTGAAAGACCAGCAGATTGGTTCTTAGTCTTGTCTGAGGTGGAGTCGGTAAAGTCCGTTTTTTCATTTAAAAATACCCGCCGGTGTGCGGCGATTTCTGATGACGTCACTTACGCAAAGTCGGGTATCTGCGGGTAGGTATTTTTAAATCGGTCCCATTTTTTCCCCCAGGTGTTTTAGTGCGTATTAGTGCATTTCAGGAGTGGAGCTAAAATGGGCGCCTGCTTCCTACTCCATGGCGCCACGGAAATCTCAATAAATACAGATCTGCCATTGAACAAATCTTGGCCATTTAACAGGAACAATGAAATTATTATTTTGAATAGCTGCTACCCCCTAGGCCTACTCCTGCGCCTATTTTCTGTTTCTATATTTCAATATTATTACTTCTATTATAATATACAGCAAAATACTTAAAGAATCCAAAGTACTTTGATTTGGAATTTCAAAAAGGAAGTACAATTAATTGACAACCTGTATGAAACAAAAATTAAAACCTAATACAATGTAATAAAAATATTTATTAAATATTACATTAAACAATTTAAAAACACATGAAACTGTTAAACAACCAAACTAACTAACCTTAAATGATCAGAAATAGCACGTGGGCAGAGCTGAAAGTGCACAGTTCATACTGAAGATGTCCAGATCAATGGGGCATAACATGATGGAGGGGCAGAGCATGTTGTGTGAAAGGACTTATTAAAATATACAAGAGAACAATGATTGAAAGGTAATTCATATTAGTTGAAGTGTTTAGTTTAGAGATACAGCGTGGAAACAGGACCTTCTGCCGGCCGAGTCCTCGCCGACCAGCGTTCCCCGTGTACTAACACTATCCGACACACGTTAGGGACAATTTACGATCTTTACCGAAGCCGATCAAACTACAACCCTGTACGTCTTTGGAGTGTGGGAGGAAATCGGAGCAGCAGGAGAAAGCCCATGTGGTCAAGGGGAGATCGCACAAACTCCGTACAGACAGCACCCATAAGTCAGGATCAAACCCGGGTCTCCGCCGCTGTAAGTCAGCCACTACGCCACTGTGCCGCCCAAATGTGTTGAGAGAGACCGGGAGAGTCTTGAGTAATTAAAAAATAAATCAATGACTAATGACGGCTAGCCTGTTAGAACAGCTGGTGTGACATACACAGTGAAAGAGAGTAACAAAATAGTACTGGCCTACACACAAACATTATTTTTCCAACATTTTGCACAATTCACAATTTTTAAACAACTATATTTCTGTAGTTTAGCAGTTCCTTTGTTATTTTACGAACTAGTCAGATATTTGATGTAGAACCTGGCTTGTTTTCAAGAATAATTGGCTGCTCATCTTCAGTCAGCGAGGAGCTTTGATCTAAGCTGACGCAGTTTGGAATGTCAAATTGGCTCAGGTAGTCCACAGCATCATCTACCCCATCACTGCTTCCACCTCGTTCTTGAGCAGGAAGGTCAGTATTTCCTGGATCAGATGCTTTGACCATCAAGTGTCTTTCCAAATGTCCAACTTCGTTTCCGTAGAAATGGGCGGGAGAGCGGTTCTCTTCAGCAGCCGGGTGGCAAAAGGCCTTATCCGTTCTGCACGTGAGATAGTTTGCTCTTTGTTGCTTTGCAGTCAGGTCCAGGTTTCTGCTAAAAGACCAAGTTTTAGAAAACATTTCTCAGAAAAACTGTACACAATCGAGAAAAATTATAGATTCATCGAGCAATATTGGAAGGAAACAGGCCGAACGGCCCAACCTTGTCCATGACAACCATTATGCCTATCTACGCCAGCCCTGTTTGCCTGCGTTTGGCCCATATCCTTTACAGTTCAGAGACACATCGTGGAAACAGGCCCTCTGCCCACAGAGTCCAAGCTGACCAGCGATCACCCTGTATACTAGCACTAATCTACACACAAGGGACAATTTACAATTTACAGAAGCCAATTAACCCACAAACCTGCAGGTCTTTGGAGTATGGGAGGAAATCGGAGGACCTGGAGAAAACCCATGCGGTCAGAACAAACTCCATACAAATAGCACCCGTAGTCAGGATTGAACCTGGGTCTCTGGCGCAGCAAGGCATCAGCACCACCGCTGCGCCTCTGTGCAGTCCTAATCCTTCTAAACTTTTCCTATCCATGTGCTTTTTAGTTTAGTTTAGTTTAGAGATACAGCACGGAAACATGCCCTTCGGTCCACCGGGTCTGCGCCGGCCAGCGATCCCCTCACATTAACACTATCCTACACCCACTAGGAACAATTTTTTTTTTACAATTACAAAGCCAATTAACCTACTAACCGGTACATCTTTGGAATGTGGGAGGAAATCGAAGATTTCGGATAAAACCCACGCAGATCACGGGGAGAACGTACAAACTCAGTACAGACAGCGGCCGTAATCAGGATCGAACCCGAACCTGGCGCTGCATTCGCTATAAGGCAGCAACTCTACTGCTGCACCACCGTGACTACCCTTTTCCAATTGTCTTTTACATCTTGTTATTGTACCTGCATCTGCTGCCACCTCTTACACCATCCTCTCTAAGAGAAACTTGACACAGCTTTCCTTTAAATCTATCCCTTTCTCACCCTAAACCAGTGCTTTTAGGCTTTAGAATAATCTCAGCCTATGATACAAACCCTCCAAAGTTCCTATTAATCTTTTCTGCTCTTTCTCTAACGCAATCTCGTTGCTCCTAAGGTGTGGCGATAAAAAAACCACACAACTGTATACACACCAAAGACGTACAGGTTTGTAGGTTAATTGGATTGGTATAATTGTAAATTGTCCCCAGTGTGTGTAGGATAGTGTTAATGTGCGGAGATCGCTGGTCAGCACAGATTCAATGGGCCGAAGGTCCTGTTTCCACGCTGTATCTCTAAACTAAACTAAACAAAAACTGCAGGGGTGGTCCAACCAATGCTTTTTACAACTGTAATATGACATCCCAACTCCTTTTCTCAATTCTCAACACCAGAGCCCCGGGTTCAATCTTGACCTCAGATGCTGTCTGTGTGGAGTTTTCATGTTCTCTCTGTAACCACATCAACCACCGGGTGGCGCCAGCAATGGCTGTCTCGCCAACAGTCTGTCTGTCCTTTCCTTCTTTGTGTTTTAACAATTTTATGGAGGGCCAACTAACCTGCAAACCAGAGCATCCAGAGGAAACCCGCGCGGTCACAGGGAGAACATGGAAACTCCACACAGACATCCCCTGCAGTCGAGAATAAAGCCAGGTCTCCGGCGCAGTGATGCATCTGCGAGGATTGCAACTGGAGATTTACATGTAATTGACCACCAGGTGGCGCCAGCAATGGCTGCCTCGCCAACAGTCTGTTTGTCCTTTCCTTCTTTGTGTTTTAACGGTATGTGTTAAATGTATGTTTTTAGTGTTCTTTAGCTTGTTTTATGTGAGGGGTGGAGGCTTGGGGGAAACGTTTTCTAATCTCTTACCTCGACAGATGCGATTTTTTTCCATATCATATCTCCGTCCTCCCTGCGGCCTAACATCGAGAAGTTGGCGGCCTTTGTTGGAGACTGATTTCGAGAAGCTCCACCACGGGAGCCTACGGGACTTTAACATCACGGAGCCCTTTGTCAGGGATCGACCTCGGAGCTCTAACCGTGGGAGCTTGTGGACTTTAACATCACGGAACCTGCAGTCTATGATCAGAGACCGACTTCGGGAACTCCAAGCCGTGGGAGTTTCGACCTTCCTGACGCAGGAATTTCGACCGCCCCGACGCAGGAGTTTCGACCGCCCCGACCGCGGGAGAATAAAGAGGAAGTAGATTGGACTTTATTGCCTTCCATCACAGTGAAGAATGTGGGTAATCCACCGTGGTGGATGTTTTTGTTAACTTTTATGTAGTTGTGTGTCTTGTGTGGGTGTGTCAGATAATTGGCCTCTGTAAATTACCCCTAATGTGCAAGGAGTGGATGAGAAAGTGGGATAGAGTCATAGAGTGATACAGTGTGGAAACAGGCTCTTCGGCCCAACTCGCCCACACCGGCCAACAATGTCCCAGCTACACTAGTCTCACTTCCCTGCGCTTGGTCCATATCCCTCCAAACCTGTCCTATCCATGTACCTGTCAAACTGTTTCTTAAACGATGGGATAGTCCCAGCCTCAACTTCCTCCTCTGGCAGCTTGCTCCATACACCCACCACCCTTTGTGTGAAAAAGTTACCCCTCGGATTGTTATTAAATCTTTTCCCCTTCACCTTGAACCTATGTCCTCTGCTCCTCAATTCCCCTAATCTGGGCAAAAGACTGTGCCTCTACCCGATCTATTCCTCTTATAATTTTGTATACCTCTATAAGATCTCCCCTTATCCTCCTGCACTCCATGGAATGGAGATAACATAGAACATAGAAACATAGAAAATAGGTGCAGGAGTAGGCCATTCACCCCTTCGAGCCTGCACCGCCATTCAATATGATCATGGCTGATCATCCAACTCAGTATCCTGTACCTGCCTTCTCTCCATACCCCCTGATCCCTTTAGCCACAAGGGCCACATCTAACTCCCTCTTAAATATAGTTAATGAACTGGCCTCAACTACCTTCTGTGGCAGAGAGTTCCAGAGATTCACCACTCTCTGTGTGAAAAATGTTTTTCTCATCTCGGTCCTAAAGGATTTCCCCTTTATCCTTAAACTGTGACCCCTTGTCCTGGACTTCCCCAACATCGGGAACAATCTTCCTGCATCTAGCCTGTCCAACCCCTTAAGAATTTTGTAAGTTTCTATAAGATCCCCCCTCAATCTTCTAAATTCTAGCGAGTACAAGCCGAGTCTATCCAGTCTTTCTTCATATGAAAGTTCTGACATCCCAGGAATCAGTCTGGTGAACTTTCTGCAACTGCAGTAGAACCTCCCTGCTCCTATACTCAAATCATTTTGCTATGAATGCTAACATACCATTCGCTTTATTCACTGCCTGCTGCACCTGCATGCCTACTTTCATTGACTGATGTACCATGACACCCAGGTCTCGTTGCATCTCCTTTTCCTAATCGGCCACCATTTAGATAATAGTCTACTTTCCTGTTTTTGCCACCAAAGTGGATAACCTCACATTTATCCACATTATACTGCATCTGCCATGCATTTGCCCACTCACCCAGCCTATCCCTAGTGTGAACAAGTGATCAATGATCGGCATGGGCTTGGGTGGGCCGAAGGGCCTATTTTCATGCTGTATCTGGAGGCACAAGAAACTGCAGATGCATCCCTTTGCTAATCTTGTACATTTTGTTCTGTTTATTGTGGTGTTCACCATTACTGTGTATATATATACATAATGTTCACTGTGAGATCCATATGAATAATGGACTTAATTGCACTCTGATGTGCATGACAACAAACTAATCTGATCAACCCACTGTTTTGTCCAGAGCCGACAATTATAGTTGAAAGCAAAATAATTGCATCTATTTTCCTGCATTGTCAATATTGTCAGAAGAAACAAGAACAAATGATGTGGCAATTATTTATTTTCCTCAACATCAATAGCTCAACCGCACAGCACAGTCAGGTGCCCTTTCAGATAATATAAGATTGTTAGAGGTGAAGCAAAATAAGGCAGGATTTTTATTATTCAACCACCCTTAAATAAAACCTAACATTTCCAGTTTATTGTGCTTTATGTTGAAATTATTTGCCTGGAGTAATGGTGTGGTACAATCAGAGATTTGAGAGAACTTCCTGTGGTTCTATCATACAATAAGATCATTAGTTATAGGAGAGGAATTAGGCCATTCGGCCCATCAAGTCTACTCCACCATTCATTCATGGCTGATCTATCTTTCAATTATCTTATCACAGTTTATCTTTCTAAGTAGGAAGGAACTGCAGGTTCTGGTTTAAATCGAAGATAGACTTGAATAGCTGGAGTAACGTTTGGTCTTGCTGATACTTCCCCTGCGACCGCAGTAGATGCAACACCTGTCACTATACCTCCTCCCTTTACTCTGTCCAGGGACCCCGACAGTCCTTTCAGGTTACGCAGAGGTTCACTTGCACCTCCTCCAACCTCTTCAACTGTATCCGTTGTTCAAGATCAAAATGTGGGCTCTTGTACATCGGCGAGACCAAACGCAGACAGGGCGTTCATTTCACTGAACACCTTTGCTCTGCCCGCCTGGACCTACCTGATCTCCCGATTGCTAAACACTTTCATTCTCCTTCCCATTCCCACACTGATATTTCTGTCAAAGGACAAAGGACATTTATTGTCACGTACACCAATTGGTGTAGTGAAATTTGAGTTGCCATTTGCAGCACACCAATAAGTCCTAGGTCTCCTCCATTGTCAGAGTGAGGCTAAACGCAATTAGAGGAACAGCATCTCATATTTTGCTTGGGCGGCTTGTAGCCCAGTGGTATGAATATTGATTTCTCCAACTTCAAGTAATCCCGGCATTCCCTCTCTCTCTCTCTATCCCTCCCCACACCCAAGACGCACCAGCTCTTCATTTTCACCCAACAAACAGCAAACAATGACCTGTTTCCTTTATCATGGTAACTTTTTTTCATATCTTTCATTCTTTGTTCTTTGTCTCACTACATCATCGTCTATATATCTCCTTTCCCTTTCCCGTGACTTTCAGTCTGAAGAAGGGTCTCGACCCGAGACGTTACCCGTTCCTTCTCTCCAGAGATGCTGCCTGTCCCGCTGAGTTACTCCATCTTTTTGTATCTATCTATCTATCTATCCATCTATCCATCTATCCGAGTTTGAAGAAGAGCAATGTCTCTACTCACTCTTGGTGTGGTGCTCCCGTCTTGGTCAACAAGGTCAACACGAAAAACATGAAGAGTACGAACACCGCCAGGCCAACCCAAAAGCCAATCACGATGGAGTCTGCAAAAGAGCATTTTGTTTTTCATTCCTGGAGCTTAAATATTAGCACAGTTGCAATGTCTCCCATGAAATAGGAGACATTGTCGAAAGCCAGAGAATAAAAATGAGTTTTTAGGGAGGATTTGAAGATGGACAGTGAGGGGACCTGTCTGATGTGCAACGGCAAGGTGTTCCAAAGTGCCGGAGCAGCAACAGAAAAGGCTCTATAGAAGAAGAACTACCTTAAATTTAGTTGCGTCTGGTTGAGTAACTATGGTAGGGTGAAGACTATTCCATGCTTTAATCGTGCGGGGAAAGAATGAATTGCTGTATGGCCAGTAAACTTATAAACCTGCATGATTTTAGGATGTGGGAGGAAACCGGAGCACCTGGAGGAAACCCACGCAGTCACAGGGAGAACCTGCAAACTACACACAAACAGCACCCGAGGTCAGGATCGAACCCGGGTCTCTGGCGTTGTGAGGCAGCAGATCTACCAGTTGGGCCACACTGTAGTATATAGAGATGTTGTGCACTTATACCTGGGTCCAACATTTAGGGATGTGCAGATATGGGTTAAATGCGGGCAAGAGGGACTAGTGTAGATGGACAGCATGGATGAGTTGTGCTGAATGGACCCAAGCATAATTCCATAGCCAGGTCAGTAATGCTAAGCCTGAAGGGCCAATGTTAGCTTTAGAGTCCAGGAGCTTGAAGTGCATCTTACAAGGAGTCAGTGTTTGGAGTCTATCCCAGGACCACATAGAGGCAATTACTTTGTCTGGCAATGATATTAATGGCAGAAGCCAAATGTTGTATGTTAATAAAATCAAAATCCAGGCAAGATGGCGCCCGAGCCAGGTGACTTACTGCGTGCTGGTCCCTGAAGCAGATTTGTAATCATTCATTACAATCGCTCCACTCTTTAAGCCTCTACTTCAACGACAGCGTTTCTTACTTTATGCTCTTGCACTAAACATTATTCTCTTTAACCTATATCCGTACACTGTGGACGGCTTGACTGTTAAGGGCCGGTCCCACCAGCATGCGACTGCATGCGGCAAGCGCGACCAAACCGGAAACGGGGGCCGCGCGGAGGTCGAGTGAGTGACGTGAAATTCGAGCGAAGTCCGCGGGAAGTTCGCGCGTGACATACGGCGTCAAGACGTTGTGTCCGGCATCAAGATGCTGCGTATGCGCGTCGAGGCGGTGCGTACGGCGTCGAGGCGGCTGCGGGCCGGCAGGCCGTTGCCGTGCGGAATTTTTGAACACTGTCAGTTTTTTGGAGCCCCGCGTGATGTCGGGACCAGCTCCGCACAACTCCATACAGCTCCGGCGATCGAAGTGGGACCAGCCCCGCGAGGCCGTACGGCTCAAACGACCACGTTAGGTCGCGCTTGCCGTATGCAGTCGCATGCTCGTGGGACAGGCCCTTAATGAGGTATTGCCTTTCTGCTGACTGGTTAGCACGTAACAAAAGCTTTTCACTGTACCTCGGTACACGTGACAATAAACTAAACTGAACTAAAAATTGGGGCAACACGGCGGTGAGGACTCAGTGGGCAGAAGGGCCTGTTTCCTTGCTGTATCTCTAAATTAAACTAAAAGGGATTGTGAGAGTTAAAGAAGATTTATAAAGAAGATTTACCCGAATGATGACTGGATTAGCAGGTATTAGTTACAGAGAGAGGTTGCACTGACTTGGATTGTTTTCTCTGGAACGCTGGAGGTTGCACGGAGACCTGATAGAAGATCTGGAGGACATGGCTTTAAGGTGAGCAGAGCACAGTTTTAAAGGAGATGTGCAGGGCTAGTTATATTTTTACACAGAAGATGGTGATTGATTAGTAAGAGAGTCAGGGGTTATGGGGAGAAGGCAGGAGAATGAGGTTGAGGGGGAAAGATAGATCAGCCAGTGATTGAATGGTGGAGTGAACCTAATGGATCAAATGGCCTAATTCTGCTCCTCGAACGTATGAGTGCCTGGAACATGCTGCCGGAGGTGGTGGTTGAGGCAGATACGATAGTGGCATTTAACCTCCTCCTCTGGCAGATGTTTCCATGTATCTACCACCCTACCCAGTACCAATCAATGAAATCTCTTCTTGAATGAATGAATGAATGAATGAATACGTTTATTGACCAAGTATTCACATACAGGGAATTTGCCTTGGTGCTCCGCCCGCAAGTGACAACATGACATACAGTGACAATTAAGAACGACACATAAAACATAAAACATTAATAACAAAACATTATCGATTAAACATGTGAACTAAATAAAATACCAGAGCAAATGGAGGCTACAGATTTTTGGTTATTGAGTAGAGCTACAACACGTGGAAAAAAAGCTGTTTTTATGTCTGGCTGTGGCAGCTTTGACTTCAAAGGAAGTGATTCAAAGAGTTTGTGGCCAGGGTGCGAGGGGTCAGAGATGATCTTGCCCGCTCGCTTCTTGGCCCTTGCAGTCTACAGTTCATCAATGGAGGGAAGGTTGCAGGTATATCTCTTACAGGTATATCCCGTCTTAGGGCAGCATGGTGGCACAACAGTAGAGTTGCTGCCTCACAGTGCCAGAGATCCGGGTTCGATCCAGACCACGGGTGCAGTCTGTGGGGAGTTTGTACGTTCTCCCCGTGACCTCCGTGGGTTTTCCCCAGGTGCTCCAGTTTCCTCCCACACTCCAAAGAAGTACAGATTTGTAGGTTAATTGGCTTAGGTAAAATTGTACAAATTTTAAATTGTCCCTAGTGTGTAGGATAGTGTTAGTGTGCTGGGATCGCTGGTCGGCGTGGACTCGGTGGGTCGAAGAGCCTGTTTCTGCACTGTATCTCTAAATTACATTTTTTTTAAAGTATAATAACTCAAGCTCCCCCTCCAGACCCAACTGCTTCCTTGTAAATCTTTTCTGCCCTCTCTCTAGTTTACCCATCCTATCACACTGCAACCAGAACTGCATACAATACTCCAAGTGCAGTCTCACCAACGTCTTGAACAGCTGGAACATGAAATCCCACCTCATGTATTAAATTGCACAAGGTTTAATTTATAATTTGCCCAGATGATGCTGTTTCATGAAGCTGTGTCTAATGAAACTGCTGAAGTAGATAGCATATTCTTCTCCACATCCTGTTCACTGGAGCTGGCTTGATCACCCTGCCTGGAATCTCATGTTCATAAGTGATAGGAGCAGAATTAGGCCATTCGGCCCATCAAGTCTACTCCGCCATTCAATCATGGCATGCCCATCGAACATAGAACTGTATACAGCACAGTAACAGGCCCTTCTGCCCACAATGTCTGTGCTGAACATTATGCCAAGCCCATCACTTATCTACCTGCACACAACCCATATCCCTCCATTCCCATCATATCCAAATGCCTATAAATAATAGACAATAGACAATAGGTGCAGGAGTAGGCCATTAGGCCCTTCGAGCCAGCACCGCCATTCAATGTGATCATGGCTGATCATCTCCAATCAGTACCCCCGTTCCTGCCTTCTCCCCATATCCCCTATTTTTAAGAGCCCTATCTAGCTCTCTCTTGAAAGTATCCAGAGTACCGGCCTCCACCACCCTCTGAGGCAGAGAATTCCACAGACTCACCACTCTCTGTGAGAAAAAATGTTTCCTCGTCTCCGTTCTAAATGGCTTACCCCTTATTCTTAAATTGTGGCCCCTGGTTCTGGACTTCCCCCAACATCGGGAACATGTTTCCTGCCTCTAGCGTGTCCAAACCCTTAATAATCTTATATGTTTCAATAAGATGCCCTCTCATCCTTCTAAACTCCAGAATATACGAGCCCAGCCGCTCCACTAACATACTTTCCTCCACCACCCTCAGCAGCACCTTTCAGACACACATCTGTGTGAAAAAACTTGCCCACGCATCTCCTTTATACGTTGCCCCTCGCACCTTAAGCTGATGCCCTCTGGTATTTGATTTTTCTATTTTGGGAAAAAGATTTCTGACGGTCTACCGCTCATAATTTAAACACTTCTCTCAGGTCTCCCCACAATCTCTGGCGTTCCAAAGAAAACAATCCAAGTCTGCCCAACCTCTCCCAGTAGCTAATGCCCGCCAATCCAAGCAACATCCTGGTAAACCATCTCTGCCCCTTTTTCCAAAGCCTCTACATCCTCCTTGTAATGGGGTGGCCAGAACTCCACACAATACTCTGAATGCGGCCAAACCCAAGCCTTATAAAGCTGAATCATGTCTTCCAGCCTCTAAGAGTGCACTGACGCATGGATGCATACCGTATGCCTTCTTTACTACTCTAACTACTTGTTTTGCCATTTCTATGGAGTTATGGGCATCAGATCAGGAGGAATTTCTTTAGTCAGAGGGCGGTGAGTGTGGAATTATTTGCCACTGAAGGCTGTGGAGGTCTAGTTAGTGGATATTTATAAGGCAGTGGTAGATAGATTCTTGATTAGTGCGGTGTCAGAAGTTACGGGGAGAAGGCAGGAGAATGGGGTTAGGAGGGAGAGGTAGATCCGCCATGATTGAATGGCGGAGTAGACGATGGGCCGAGTGGCCTAATTCTACTCCTATTCCTTTTGACCTTATGACATAGCCCCTTCGGCCCACACTGACCATCAAACACCCATTCACACTAGTTCGATGTTATCCCACTTTCTCATCCACTCCTTACACACTTGGAGCAATTTATGGAGGGCCAATTAACCTGCAAACCCGCAAGTCTCTGGGATGTGGGAGGAAACCAGAGCATCGGGAGGAAACCCACGCGGACAGCGCCTGTAGTCGGGAATAAAGCTGGATCTCCAGCTGCCTTTCTGCGAGGATTGCAACTGGAGATTTATATGAAATTGACCACCAGGTGGCGCCAGTAATAGCTACCTCGCCAACAGTCTGTCAGTCCTATCCTTCTTTGTGTTTTAACAGTATGTGTTAAATGTATGTTTTTAGTGTTCTTTAGCTTGTTCTATGTGGGGGGTGGGGGTTGGGGGATACTTTTTCCAATTTCTAACCTCGACAGAGATGCGATTTTTTTCTGTATCGTATCTCCGTCCGCACTGCGGCCTATCGTCGAGGAGTTGGCGGCCTTTGCTGGAAACTGACTTTTGAGAGCTCCACCGCGGGAGCCTACGGGACTTTAACATCACGGAGCCCGCGATCCCTTTGCCAGGGATCGACCTCGGAGCTCCAACCGTGGGAGCTTGCGGATTTAACAGCACGGAGCCCACGGTCTCTGGTCAGAGACTGACTTCGGGAACTCCAGGCCGCAGGAGCTTCGACCGCCGGCTGCGGGAGCTTTGATCGCCCCAACGGATGGTTCGACTGCCCCAACCGCGGGAGAATAAAGAGGAAGAAGATTGATCTTTATTGCATTCCATCACAGTGAGGAATGTGGGGAATTCGCTGTGGTGGATGTTTATGTCAATTTCTATGTAGTTGTGTGTCTTGGTGCTTTGTTTTTTGTATGACTGTATGGTAATTTGCATATCACTGTACCTTAATTGGTACACATGACAATAAAAGACCTTTGAAACCTTTGAAATTATGTATCCATGTTTACGGAAGAAAGAAAATCAAACATAACCTGAGCTTTGATTACAGCGGGGAAGTGAGACTTCTGCTCTGAAAGGTTAATTTTAGCAGGTTGTGTCTGTAAAGATTGTCAGCAAACACTGTGAAAGGTATGAACCAGACAAACAAACGCTGCAGGCTAATTCTGGCACATTTCCTTGATAGATATGCTGCATCGTAACATGAATGGCAACAAATCATTTCTCTAAATTCTGATTTATGATTGCAAACTCGGTAAACATTTTCACAATAAACCTAGTTAGTAACATGGAGATTGATTGAGGAAAGCAAATAAATCTTTGAATAGAAAACCAGAGAGAAAGAATATGAAAGGAGGATACCAGAGTCAACAATATTTGATAGAAGTCTCAAAGCTTTATAATCTGGTTAACTAATTCTCTCGGGAAGAGTGTCATTTATTTTCTCATATTTTATTATGACCTGAAGAATGATTAGATCAAATTTATCAAATACTATTTTAATAAAAGATTAGACTTTCTCTCATATGTGTCAAACTCCCTGGAGATTTAGTTTTAGTTTTGAGATACAACGTGGAAACAGGCCCTTCGGCCCACCGAGTCTACGTTGACCAGCGATCCTCGCACACTAACATTATTCTACACACACTACGGACAATTTTTACAATTTTACCAAGCCAATTAACCTACAAAGCTGCAGGTTTTTGTAGTGTGGGAGGAAACCAGTGCTCCTGGAGAAAACCCTCACAGGTCATGGGGAGAACGTAGAGATAACACCTATAGTCAGGATCGAACACAGGTCCCTGGTGCTGTAAGGTAGTAACTCTACCGCTGCACCACCGTGCCATCCTAGATAGTCACTGGTGTGGTTTCTGTAAAGCTCTAAAGATTCAGCATTAAAGTATTTCATGTCCTCTTTTACCAAAGTACCTTGAGTTATGCCTGCACCAAATTCCAAAAGTGTGAAAGCGCACACCTCCAGATTCAGGGCCATTTTCTTCCCAGCTGTTATCATGCAACTGAACCATCCTACCACAAATAAACTCATTGGAGAACCTTGGACTATCCTTGATCGGACTTTACTGGACTTTATCTTGAACTAAATATTATTCATGTTATTCCCTCTGACACCCGTGCTAATCAAGAATCTATCTATCTCTGCCTTAAATATATCAACTGACTGCCTCCACAGCCTTCTGTGGCAAATAATTCCACAGATTCACCACCCTCTGAGTAAAGAAATTCCTCCTCATCTCCTTCCTAAAAGAACATCCTTTAATTCTGAGGCTACATCCTCTAGTCCTCGACTCTCCCACTAGTGGAAACATCCTCTCCACTTGCACTCTACCCAAGCCTTTTGTAATATCTTTATTGTTGTTGCTTCTCTCTCCTATTTCCTACCCCATGCCTACATTTTTTTAATCCACTTAAAGCTGAACAGAGGTTTTAGAGTTTCATGCACCCAGTTAGTTTTTATGATTTCTTTGTACACCCTCCAATTTTGTGAAATTCTGCAACATATGCATTAAATCAAGCCTGCTGTGGGCTACATTAGGATGACAGGTCTTTAAAATGGTGAGGTATTCTGATATGAAGAGATGGATTCTAATGTGTAAGAAAGAACTGCAGGTGGGGTTTCAAATCAGTCTGAGGAAGTGTCTCGACATGAAACGTCACCCCTTCCTTCTCTCCAAATATGCCGCCTGTCCCGCTGAGTTACTCCAGATGGATTCTAATGTAGGAAACATTACTACTTAGACCACAGTTCAATAAGCTCGACATATTGTTGGCCTGATAAAAAAAATATTAGTTTGCCACTTGTAACCTTTGATTCATATTGGGAGATCATTACTGTTCACTTACATCTGTGTGCCTTCAATCCTTCAAAGGAAACTGGTTCGTAGTCATAATACTCATAGCCCCAGATATAATCACTGTTAGAGATGGTAGTCTTGTTGGTAGTGGGATTATCCGTAGACATTTCACACCTGTAACAAACCATAACAGTCTGAATTTGAGTTTAGTTCATTCAGTTTTGTTTATTGTCACACGTACCGAGGTACAGTGAAAGGCTTTTGGTGCGAGCTAACCAGAAAGGCAATACATCATTACAATCGAGCCTCCCACAGTGGACAGATACAAGATGGTGGCCGATTAGGAAGGACATTCTTGCCATAGAGGGAGTACAGAGAAGGTTCACCAGACTGATTCCTGGGATGTCAGGACTTTTAAATGAAGAAAGACTGGATAGACTCGGCTTGTACTCGCTAGAATTTAGAAGATTGAGGGGGGATCTTATAGAAACTTACAAAATTCTTAAGGGGTTGGACAGGCTAGATGCAGGAAGATTGTTCCCGATGTTGGGGAGGTCCAGAACAAGGGGTCACAGTTTAAGGATAAGGGGGAAATCTTTTAGGACCGAGGTGAGAAAAACATTTTTCACACAGAGAGTGATGAATCTGTGGAATTCTCTACCACGGAAGGTAGTTGAGGCCAGTTCATTGGCTATATTTAAGAGGGAGTTAGATGTGGCCCTTGTGGCTAAAGGTATCAGGGGGAATGGAGAGAAGGCAGGTACAGGATACTGAGTTGGATGATCAGCTATGATCATATTGAATGGCAGTGCAGGCTCGAAGGGCCGAATGGCCTACTCCTGCACCTATTTTCTATGTTTCTATGACGTGAATAATGTTTGGTGCAAGATAAAGTCCAGTAAAGTCTGATCAAAGATCGGCTGAGGTTTCCCAATGATAGCTCAGGACTGCTCTCTGGTTGTGATTGGATGATTCAGTTGCCTGACAACAGCTGGGAAGACACTATCCCTGAATCTGGTGGTGTGCGTTTTCACACTTCTATATCTTTTGCCCGATGGGAGAGGGGGGGGAAGAGGGAGTGGCCAGGGTGCGACCCATCCTTTATTATGCTGCTGGCCTTGCCGAGGCAGCATGAGGTATAAATGGAGTAAATGGAAGGGAGGTTGGTTTGTGTGATGGTCTGGGCTGCGTCCGCAATTCTCTGATATTTCTTGCGGTCTTGGATGGAGCTGTTCCCAAACCCTCCTGCAATCAAAGCAGAAGTGTATTCCAAATAAAATTGCAATGTACATTCATTGACTTATTGGACTTTAATATAGAAATCCATTAATATCTGCAAATCCATTCAAAGTGCAGGAGGAATCAATTTAGTCATTTAGTGACCCACCGGGCCATATCAAACAAGAACACTTGGACAGTTTCCAATATCAAGGTTGATGGGTTCCTTTCCAACTGGCTTCGTAACAAAAGAAACTGTTGCAAAAATTAATTCTCCACAGTTGAACTCAAAAATCACAAGTGTTACATTGCATCTCAACTAATGAAATGCCGAGCTGATGATATGGTGAGGATCTCCCGATGGCTCAGCACTTCAACTCCCCCTCCCATTCCGAATCCGACCTTTCTGGCCTGGGCCTCCTCCATGGCCAGAGTGAGGACCACTGTAAATTGGAGGAGCAGCACCTCATATTTCGCTTCGGCAGTTTGCACCCCAGCGGTATGAACATTGACCTCTAATTTCAGCCAGTCCCTACTTTCTCCTCCCCTTCTCAGCTCTCCCTCAGCCCACTGTCTCCACCTCTTCCTTTCTTCTTCCCCCCCCCCCACACACTCACATCAGTCTGAAGAAGGATCTCGACCCAAAACGTTGCCCATTTCCTTCGCTCCATAGATGCTGCCTCACCCGCTGAGTTTCTCCAGCATTTTTGTCTACCTTGTGACTATGGGCGATACAGGTCCACCACTGATTTTCGGGTAGCCTTGGTTCCATAGCCTTGCAGTATTATCCGTTTTTGCCGGACCAACAGAGTTCACATAATAATAAAACAATACACATCTGACCCACTAATTATACCCCTCCTATGTCTCTAAAGCCCCATGGACTGTAGAAGCTTAAATAAAATAAATAATAAACTTAAATTAAATGTGCTTATGCTTACTACCACTACTGTCACTTGGACCTTGTGTAGGAGCTATTTAGCCAAGGCTAGCTACTGTTGGTATATATTATTATTTTGTCCAGATATTTCCAGCTGGATTATTTTGAATGCTTGGGGGTAGGCTTTTGATAAGAAGTTGAGCATTACATATATCATACCAGGTGCGGGAGTGGCCAGACCAGACGAGCAGGCAAGGGAAAGAGAATACAGTTCTACCTGATGAGAGGGAGAGAATGGAAAGTTACAGCTTGTATGAGAATAAGGAATACCTGGTATGTATCATCTCTTTGTTTGTACAACTACTTAATTATTGTCTGCGTAAGTTCACTCCTACCTGCCTGTGTAGTAATGGCAACGGAAAGTTGGACATTGGACATTGGAAAAGTTTGAAATTGCCATTATACCTTGCTTAGAAGCCATAATAGGGTTAAATATATGCAAAGTAAGCACAAAATTGAAGGGTCGCCATTTTTCTATAAAAACAACTGTTTACGGATCAGGCAGCACCTCTGAAGAACATGGAAAGGTGATGGTTCGGGTCGGGACCCTTCCTTGCAATGGCACTTGAGACCCAACCCAAAATGTCATCTATCCATGTGGTCTCGAGATGCTGCCTGACCCAGTGAGTTACTCCATCACTTTGTGTCTAGTTTGGTTTAGTTTATTGTCACGTACACCGAGGTACAGTGAAAAGCTTTTGTTGTGTGCGAACCAGCCAGAGGAAAGACAACACATGATTACAATTGATCCATTTACACTGTATAAATACATGATAAGGGAATAACGTTTAGTGCAAGGTAAAGCCCCATGTACAAAACAGCAAAAGGCACAAAGTGCTAGAGTATCTCAGCGAATCAGGCAATCTAGGCCTGACCTGTTGAGTTTCTCCAGTCGTTTTGTGTATTAACCAGCATCTGCAGTTCCTCGTTTCTACAATACATCATGTCAAAGGATCAATTTATTAAGATTTTATTATTTAAAGTACTTCAATTTATTAACATTTACAAGAATAATTTCTTGGGCTCATTGAGGAAGGAGCTACAATTGGAAGCATTTTCCACAATTTTTTTCATCATAGTAGGCATAGTAAATTAATAAATTAGTAATAATTAATTATAACACACCAAGAAAAGACACAGAGTACTGGAGTAACTCAGCAGGTCAGGCAGCATTTCTGAAGAACATGGCCAGAAGGGTATAAGCAGTGACTGCAGATACTGGTTTACGCCGAATGTAGATGCAGTCTATGATCTGAAGAAGGGTCTCGACCCGAAATGTCACCTATTCCTTTTCTCCAGCGATGCTGCCCGATCCGCTGAGTTACTCCAGCTTATTGTGTCTAACTAAGCAGGATCATTGGTGCCCCACTCCCTTTCCTGTTGGAGATCTATCAGAAGCGGAGCATCAGCAGAGCCATCTCCATTATTAAGGACCCCTATCATCCATCACACCACATCTTCTCCATTCTGTCAGCTGCAAAACCAGCAGCATGCTACACAGCTTCTTCCCACAGGCAATAAGACTGGTTAACGGACTGTGTCCCCTCCCCATATATCACAAACCAACACATCTAACCTCGCTCACACTTTGACAGCTAGGCACCTGTCAAAGCAAAGCCACTGTTCGGTCTGAATGTCTGTTTTTATTTCAATTTTTAGGCCTATTTTAGATATGGTAATTTTAATTTTTAATTTTTAAAGCTATATGTATTTATTCTGTTTTTATGAACTGCACTGATGGGAACTGATTGAGAAACATTTTTTTCGTTTCATCTGTGTATGTAAGTACTCAGTTAAAATGACATTAAAGAAAATACTGAATACTGAATACTGAACTATGGACAGAAGGGTCCTGCCCCGAAAACTCATTTATCCATGTTCTCAAGGGATGCTGCCTGACCCACTCAGTTACTCCAGTACTTTTGTGTATTTTTTTGTAAGCAGCATCTGCAGTTCCTCGCGTCCCCATTACAACAAACCAAGTGCCCTCTGTTCCTCTACACACATCTCCCCTGTGATTCAACCCACTCCTTGCACGGCAGCGCTTTTATTTTTGCTGAGAAGATAACTCAGGCACTCGACAATTACCCAGTAACTCGAGGAGATTACCAATCATGCTCTCTTTCAAATGGATGTCACTTTAGTAATCATAGGTCTGACAATTTCACAAGGAATGCCTTATTAAGGGATCACATCTCAGGGCACCTTCAGGGTTAGATGCTCCGAGTTGGAGATACATAGTGTGATGTCTTGCAATTGTTCAGTGCAACTAAACTCATATTGAACGAGATCCCAACCAAACCTCCAATGTTTTACATTCACATAAAATGGTTATATTTTGGAAAAAAATATATAGGTATGTTTCCAAACATCTGGTTACACTTTGCCACCATCTCCTCTCAAGGCACACAGTGCTGGAGTAACTCAGCAGCTCAGGCAGAATTCTCTGCATAACATGGATAGGTGACATTTCTGGTCGCGACCCTTCTTCAGACTAGTACTAGGTGACCCTACTTCAGACTAGGTGAGGTTTCCATCATGGCAAAGATGCTTCTTATTACAGTTATAGTAGCGTTGTTCCAAAACCTACCATCAGTGGCGCTGCAGATCTGTGTGCTGCCTTTGTGCACGATTCCGGGGGCTTTGGGGGGGGGGGGGACTTAAAATACAGGTTTGTATTGGTTGTTGGAGAGGAATTTGCACGGACTGCTAGCTGATGAAAAAAATCTGTTCTGTGATCCCGCCCCGTATTTATTTTTTTTAAGTTGCTGGTCGATTGCGTCACTGGATTGAAGTTAAATGTGACTAAAAACGCCTTCAATGCCTTCAACATCACGGATCGCAAGTGCAGGACAAAACAAAAGGTATGTTGTTTATTTAACATATTATCTTGGCTTTTTGGCGTGGCTTCATTTTAATCGGCTGATGTGAAAAATGTTATTTAGGCCCCGCTACAAATCGGCCGTGTCTTGCCTGCCGATGGGGCTTAAATCATGGCAGCGGCAACATTCCAATCAATCACATTCCAGAAACATCCACTCTCAAGATAATCAAATTCATTTATTTTTTTTTGCACAATCATGTCATAAGAACATCTAAATCATCTATATTTTGTATTATTGTCTATCCATATTTTCATACTAAATATCCACTGAACAGTTTTAGTCAGATGTGTGGTGCAAAAAATAATGATTTTGATTATCTTGAGAGTGGATGTTTCTGGATAAATTTATGGGAATTAAACATTAAATTCCTTCCATTTGGCATATAAATTCATGACAAAGTGAGATTTAAAATTCATGTTATATTGTGAATTCTTGTGTGAAATGGAATCAGTTATTTGGATACTTCGGCTATTTAAAAAAATATTTTTAGCCTTTTCTTAAGAATGGGATAGATGTTTAGATCTAGTAATTGAATTTAGATGAATTTAATTGATTTGATGATACTGATGAATATTACTTTTTTTGTTGGTATTTACTATTTGTTTTAGTGTTACAATAATATTAAAGTTCTGATCTTGAGAATATCACATTTTTGAATGTTCTAGGCAGTCTGGGTGTTTATTACTCTTTCTGTCACAACGGTCAATTTTGTAAATATCTGCAATTAGGTAACTAACTAATTATATGCTTTAATTTCAGGTCATCCAAGCAAGATGTTGTAGCGGCACCTAGTGGTTAGGTCATTCTTGCTATGCGATCCTCGGCAGTCACGGGAACGAGTCACGGGATTTAGGGGGATGCCCTAGTATATAAGAACTGACCTTCCCTCTCTCGCCCAAAGATCCTATAGCGAGCAAGATAGTCCACTGGACGAAAAAGACGTAGTACGGTCATGGGCAGATTCATGGGTAATTTTAGGCCCCATTTCCGTAACCGGCTTCCGTCTCTGCACCAAAGATCCCATAGCGGAGCAAAGATAACTAGTGCGGAGACGGAAGCCGGTTACGGAAACATCCTCGTAAAAATAAAAGTTATTTGGTACAAATCTTCTCCTCATTTTCAGGATTTAAATTTATTAACACAAACTGTTCCCCCGCAACGTTGATTACACTGCAAGTCGGGTCGGGTTGGGTTACGGAAATGGATGAAAAAAAGGCCCACGTTCCGTTCCATTGCGTACTACATGTCCGCCCATTACATTTAGCAGGAGTGGTCTATCTTGCTATAGGATCTTTGCTCTCGCCCTCTTCCGCTTCCTCTCTCTTCATGAGAGTGTCCTGCCACCTCAGCAGGAGCTCAACCGAACCCACGAGGCAACAGCCTCTCAGCAACAACAATGACTATTATGTTAGAGTGCTAACCATGCATGTATATCAGTTCATCACCGGAGGTGGCGGCGCCGGGAACGGCTGCGGCTCGCCTGCAGTCCGTCTGTCTTTTACTTTTTGAGTTGTATTTTTTTCGTCTTGTCTAGTTACGTTTGTTTTTTAGGTTGTGTTTATGTGGGGTGGGGGGTGAAACGGGGCTTGCTGTCTCTCCCTTCGGGGGAATACGACCTTTTTGTCGTATCCCCCTTCTCTGCCTCCGTCTACACTGAGGCCTAATGGCGGAGCTGGCGACCTCGGGACTTTGGAGGCAGCTGACAGGACTCGCCCTGGGCTCCCTTGAGGGTGGTCCAGCCCGGGGCTGGAACTGCGCTCTCGTGAGAGCGGCCTGGCGAGGGGCTGAGAGACTTTCCCGTGAGGGGCTGTGGCCCGTCGGAGTGGCCCAGCCCGAGGGCGCAACGGCACTCCCGTCGGAGTGGCCCAGCCCGAGGGTGGAACGGCACTCCCGTCGGAGTGGCCCAGCCCGAGGGTGCAACGGCACTCCTGTCGGAGTGGCCCAGCCCGAGGGAGAACGGCACTCCCGTCGGAGTGGCCCAGCCCAAGGGAGAACGGCACTCACGTGAGGGCGATCCGGCTCGGGGCTGGAACGGTGCTCGGGTGGCTGGGACGGCGTTCTGAGGCGGTGACCAGAGTCCGGGGTTCAGCCGCGGGCCAGCGGCTGCGTGTGCTGGACTGGAGGGCGGCAGCTTCGACCACCCCGGGCCGCGGTGTTTGAACCGGCCCGTTTGCGGGGTTCGGTGAGCCGCGGGACTGTTGTGCCATCGCCCGGTGGGGAATCGCCTCAGCGCAGAGGGAGAAGAGGAGGGAAGAGACAGTAACCCTACGATGTTTGCCTCCACCACAGTGAGGAGGTGCTTGGAGGATACACTGTGGTGGATGTTAATTTGTGTTTATTGTTGTTTATTATTGTATGATTGTATGTATGACTGCAGGCACGAAATTTCGTTCAGACCGTAAGGTCTGAATGACAATAAAGGTATTCAATTCAATTCAATCAATATCTAACCTACAATGCCTGAATAAAGAATCCATTTATTCACCACATTTGTGCCTCTACAATGTATCACATTTGTTTCAGAATGCTTCAATCTATAATAACTGAAAATTTCATTCAGTTCTCTTATTTCTTAAGAAAGTTATGGGCTTTTATGTCAATTGACTGTCCTCAATCACAGCTTTTGTGTTAAGTCAATGGAAAAGCAATAGGGAACAAGATGCTAATTTCCGAGTATGAAAATGTCCATAACTTTTTTTAATACTGAAAATATGAAAGTGAATTAGATATCAAATTAAAATTCTGTTCATGCTTTATCTGATGGGATAAATTACAGGCTTGATTGTTAAAATCTCAAAATGTTGTAACATTCCTAGTTTATAGAATCAATGTATGCAGAAACAGGTCTCTTGGGCTACCCATGCCGAGCTTTAAATACCAATCCATACTAATGTCATTATTAGCAATTGTTCTGTAACCTTCGATGCCTAACTGCACACAATCCTCAGCCACAAGCTCAAATCAATAATAATGTTCCAACTTCTGTTGGAACATTCGTCAAAACATTATTTTGAGGATGAGACTTCAAAGGATCTATCAATAAATCCCCTCTGGGACCAGATGATTGAACAGTTGAATCGTTCGTTGATTCCAGTCTCCACTGGTCAATGTAGCCATGCAGTCATAGTCACGAAGAACCTGTTTCCGTGCTGTATCTCTAAACGAAAATAAACCAAACTGACCAGACTGATCCTGGGATGGCAGGACTTTCATATGAAGAAAGACTGGATAGACTCGGCTTGTACTCGCTAGAATTTAGAAGATTGAGGGGGGATCTTATAGAACGTACAAAATTCTTAAGGGGTTGGACAGGCTAGATGCAGGAAGATTGTTCCCGATGTTGGGGAAGTCCAGAACAAGGGGTCACAGTTTAAGGATAAGGGGGAAATCTTTTAGGATCGAGATGAGAAAAACATTTTTTACACAGAGAGTGGTGAATCTCTGGAATTCTCTGCCACAGACGGTAGTTGAGGCCAGTTCATTGGCTATATTTAAGAGGGAGTTAGATGTGGCCCTTGTGGCTAAAGGGATCAGGGGGTATGGAGAGAAAGCAGGTTCAGGATACTGAGTTGGATGATCAGCCATGATCACATTGAATGGCGGTGCAGGCTCGAAGGGCCGAATGGCCTACTCCTGCACCTATTTTCTATGACCAGTCTTCTCTCCTCGCCAGTGTGGCACCTCTCAAACTGTTCTACAAGAACCGTAATGTGGCACCTTATCTATTAACCCCTGGAAATCCAATTATGGTACATGAAGGTATCCCCTTTGCCACTTGTTATTTGTCAAAGAAATCCCCAGACAAGTTGATTTCGTTTGGACACGCAAATAACTGCAGAGGCTGGAATCGTGAGTAAAACACAAAGTGCTGGAGGAACTCAACGGGTCAGGCATCATCTGTGGAGGGAATAGACAGGCGACGTTTCCGGTCGAGACCCTTATTCAAACTCATTGATTTTATCTAATTACCTTCATTTATTATTCTTGCACCACTATTTGCTTTTAATAACAACATTTTATGATCGACCTTAAGTTAAATTTATTTTCTTCCACTTTTAACTTCCCTCTCCTGATATCAGATCAAATCCGATTCTCAATTCGTCTTGTGTAGGAAGGAACTGCAGATGTTGGTTTAAACCGAAGATAGACACAAAATGCTGGAGTAACTCAGTGGGACAGGCAGCATCTCTGGAGAGAAGGAATGGGTGACGCTTACAAAATAGGTGACAACTGAATGAAAGATATGCAAAAAAGGTAACAATGGCCTGTTTCCTTTATCAGTTACTTTTGTGCATATCTTTCATCCCTTTGTCCTTTATCTATCTACATCACCGTCTATATCTCCATCTCCCTTTCCCCTGACCCTCAGTTTAAAGAAGGGTCTCGACCCGAATCGTCACCCACTCCTTCTCTCCAGAGATGCCGCCTGTCCCGCTGAGTTACTCCAGCTTTTTGTGTCTATCTTCATTCTGCATTTCTAGCCGCTATTCTCAATTCTACTTCCCATTTTAAAAGAGGTAGGTTAGGTTAGACTCCCGATTTCGGATGGGAGGGGGAAAGGGTTACCGACCTGAAACGTTTCAACAATTCAACGTTAACCCGTGTCTCACCCCGCTACTGAGGAACATTTGCAGCGTTCACCTTATTTCGGAATCACAGTATCCACCCGCAGCGATGACCTTCTGTGGACCGCCAGTCAGTTTGCTCAGTTGCCGACCGTGCCCGCCGCCAGATAGCAACCCGTGTTTCCAGCAACCCGGCTTGTGCAACCGTTCATTCAGTTACAATGATACAAAGTGGGGCGGGATGCCACAGAGCGGCGCTCCTGCAAACCCTGGACTGCTCACTCTTGAAATATCCAACTGCACCTTCAACAGCCAAAACACGGTGGCGCAGCGGTAGAGTTGCTGCCTAATTACAGTTTACAGAGACCCGGGTTCAATCCCGACTCCGGGTGCTGTCTGTACGGAGTTTGTATGTGGGTGCGTGAGTTTTCTCCCACACTCCAAAGACGTACAGGTTTGTTGGTTACTTGACTTGGTATAAATGTCAATTATCCCTACTGTGTGTAGTTTTCTCCAGAGATGCTGCCTGTCCCGTTCCAGCATTTTGTGTCCAAACCAACGTCTGCATTTGCATCCGCAGTTCGGTGCGAGCTCGCTGTATCTCTAAACTAAACTAAACAAAACATCCTCTCCCAGACTGACCCGAAATAAGACCGCGGCTGTAGTAGACATGCTATCGGTAAATGGTGCTGAGAAACGAATTCACCTTGCGGACGTTTGCAGCGTTCACATATGCATTTGCAGGACACTGGGCATTGATCAGAGGCACCGTGTTCCACTGTTGGATGTGTATCTAGGGGTTCTGTCCTGCTACAGAGTTACGGTTCAAGGGCGGCGGAGATACACATACACACACACAAACTCAGCTCTCCTTTGAAGCGAGCGTCAGCACAAATGCAGTGTCGGAGAGTTAGAGTGATACAGTGTGGACACTTGCCCACACCGACCAACATGCCCCACCTGCCTGCACTTGGTCCATATCCCTCTAAACCTGTCCTATCCATGTACCCGTTTAATTTTAAGCCCCTGTCCCACTTAGGAAACCTGAACGGGAACCTCTGGAGACTTTGCGCCCCACCCAAGGTTTCCGTGCGGTTCCCGGAGGTTGCAGGTAGGGAGAATGACAAAAACCTCCGGGAACCGCACGGAAACCTTGGGTGGGGCGCAAAGTCTCCAGAGGTTCCCGTTCAGGTTTCCTAAGTGGGACAGGGGCATTACTCTCCCCCTCCCCCCCATCATCCCTCTCACCCCCCTCTCTCCTCCCCCTTCCCTCCTCACCCCCTCTCACTCCCCCCCCCCCCCCCCCCCTCTCTCTCTCTCTCTCCCCCCCTCCTCTCTCTCTCCCTCTCTTTCCATCCATCTCCCCCTCCTCTCCAACCCCGGTTATTCACCTCCCACAGCGGGACCGGTCCGCTCACTGCGCCGCCGGCTGGTTCTCGGACGGTCCGGAGATCTCTAATGTCACATCACAGCCGGGACTGAGCGAAGTTTTCCCGGTGACTGGGCGGGTCTGAGCAAAGATCCTCTATGATCTTTGGGTCTGAGTGTAAGCGACCATCCCCATCCCGCCCCCTTTCAGGCGCGTTAAGATGCAGACCCGTGTGTCAAGGTTGCATTATCTGTGGTGAGCAAGTGGGGGTTGTCCAGCGTTGCTTTCAGATATACAGACACCTAATCTGCTTACACTGGAGAGGCAAAGAAGCTTGCTTGCTTATTTTCTCTTTTTTTTCCTTTTCCTTTTTTCACTTTTTCTTTTTCTTAATGGTTCCTTTCTTGCTTCGTTTGTTGGTGGGTATCTGAACCGCCGCCTCGCACTGGGAGAGAGGAGGCAACACACAGCCACATTGCATGACCCCGATAGTGTATTGTGTTCAGCTCTGGGCATCATGTTATGGGAAAGATGTTGTCAAACAGGAAAGGGTGCAGAAAAGATTTACAAGGATGTTGGCAGGACTTGAGGGTCATAGAAACATAGAAAATTGGTGCAGGAGGAGGCCATTCGGCCCTTCGAGCCAGCATCACCATTCATTGTGATCATGGCTGACCGTCCCCTATCAATAACCCGTGCCTGCCTCCTCCCCATATTCCTTGACTCCACTAGCCCCTCGAGCTCTATCTAACTCTCTCTTAAATCCATCCAGTGATTTGGCCTCCACTGCCCTCTGTGGCAGGGAATTCCATAAATTCACAACTCTCTGGGTCTGAGCTATAGGGAAAGGTTGATTAAGCTGGGACTCTATTCCTTGGAGCACATGTGGATGAAGGGGTGATCGTACAGAGGTGTACAAAATCATGAGATGAATAGATCGGGTAAATCCACAGAGTTTCTTGCCCACAGAAGGTGAATCGAGATCCAGAAGACATAGGTCTAAGGTGAGGGGCTGAGGTGGGGAGGATGGAGATTTAAAAGGAATCTGAGGGGTAACTTAAAGGGTGGTTGGTGTTCGGAACGAGCTGCCAGTGGAGATAGTTGTGGCAGGGATTATCGCAATGGTTTAAGATACACTTAGACAGGTACATGGATAGGACAGGTTTAGGCGCATATGGGCAAAGGGTGGGTCTAGTGTAGATGGGACATATTGGCCGAAGGGCTGGTTTCCACACTGTATCACTCCATGACTCTATTCTAGACAACCAGGATTACATTAACTTGTTTTGAGGATATTTATGAAATAAATATGAATATATATGGCATCATCCTTTTCACTTCTCAGCAAAACATAAAATGCTGGAATAACTCAGCAGGTCAGGCAGCATCTCTGGGGGACAAGGACAGGTGATGTTATGGGTCAGGATCCTTTTTCAGACTTATTGTAATAGGTGGGGAAGGAGAAAGCTGGAAAAGAGGTGGGGGTGGGATAGACATTGCCTGTCCATTCCCTCCACAGATGCTGCCTGACCCGTTGAGTTCCTCCGGCACATTGTGTTTTACTCAAGATTCCAGCATCTGCAGTTCCTGGTGCCCACTATTCACTCCTCCTATATCCATAAACGTTCACCATTGGTATGTTGCCCAGGTCACAAAGTGGTCTACAGAGCAGAGAGAGCAGATTAAGTGTAGGAAGGAACTGCAGAAGCTGGTGTAAATCAAAAATAGACACAAAATGCTGGAGTAACTCAGCGAGGCAGGCAGCATCTCTGGAGAGAAGGAATGGGTGATGTTTCGGGTCGAGACCCTTCTTCAGACTGATGTCAGGGGAGAGGGAGGTACATAGGTAAGTAAGTGTATAGATAAGGAAGTGTAAGGTGTGAAAACAAGTAACAAGTACTTCAAGTAACCCTTCTGTGGAATTCTCTGCCTCAGAGGGCGGTGGAGGCGGGTTTTCTGGATACTTTCAAGACAGAGCTAGATAGGGCTCTTAAAGATAGCGGAGTCAGGGGATATGGGGAGAAGGCAGGAACGGGGTACTGATTGGGGATGATCAGCCATGATCACATTGAATGGCGGTGCTGGCTCGAAGGGCCGAATGGCCTACTTCTGCACCTATTGTCCATTGTCTATTGTCTATTCTTTCCTTCTCTCTCCATCCCTCCCCCTTCCCAGTTCTCCGACCAGTATTACTGTCTCCGACTACATTACATTTTTGCTTTATTGTTACCTTCCCCCAACTAACAATGATCTATTCTACATTTTCCTTGATCTCTATTCCCTTTGTCCCATTTTCACACCTTACACTTCATTATCTATACACTTCCTTAACTATGTACTGCCCACTCCCCTGACATCAGTCTGAAGAAGGGTCTCGACCACAAGACGTCTCTCCAGAGATGCTGCCTGTTACTCCAGCATTTTGTGTCTATATTCGAGAGCTGAATAATGTCAGAGGAGAAGCCATAAGAGGCAGGTAAATTGTAAGTTATAAGTGTAGTAATAGTGCTAGTGTATGCGGTGATAGAAACATAGAAACATAGAAAATAGGTGCAGGAGTAGTCCATTCGGCCCTTCGAGCCAGCACCGCCATTCAATATGATCATGGCTGATCATCCAACTTAGTATCCTGCACCTGCCTTCTCTCCATACGTTTTTCTCATCTCGGTCCTAAAAGATTTCCCCCTTATCCTTAAACTGTGACCCCTTGTCCTGGACTTCCCCAACATCGGGAACAATCTTCCTGCATCTAGACTGTCCAACCACTTAAGAATTTTGTAAGTTTCTATAAGATCCCCCCTCAATCATCTAAATTCTAGCGTGTAAAAGCCGAGTCTATCCAGTCTTTCTTCATATGAAAGTCCTGACATCCCAGGAATCAGTCTGGTGAACCTTCTCTGTACTCCCTCTATGGCAAGAATGTCTTTCCTCAGATTTGGAGACTAAAACTGCACGCAATACTCCAGGTGTGGTCTCACCCAGACCCTGTACAATTGCAGTAGAACCTCCCTGCTCCTATACTCAAATCCTCTTGCTATGAATGCCAACATACCATTCGCTTTCTTCACTGCCTGCTGCACCTGCATGCTTACTTTCAATGACTGGTGTACCATGACACCCAGGTCTCGCTGCATCTCCCCTTTTCCTAATCGGCCACCATGTAGTTAATAGTCTACTTTCCTGTTTTTGCCACCAAAGTGGATAACCTCACATTTATCCACATTATACTGCATCTGCCATGCATTTGCCCACTCACCCAGCCCATCCAAGTCACCTTGCAGCCTCCTAGCATCCTCCTCACAGCTAACACTGCCGAGAACACTGAACACGTGTTCTCGGTGGTTCAAAGGGCCTCTTTCCACACTGTAACTTTCAAGTCTAAAATCTAAAGTAAAACCTTGCCAACTGCAATCATAAATGTTTGAGGCACCTCCTTGTCAATCGTTCAATAAAGCACTGCTCTTCGATAGTGAACGCAAAGGAAAAAATGTGTAAGGTGATATTAGGAGACCTTTAAGTTGTAGTTAAGACCACTCTGAAGTAATTTGGACAGTTGGCTAAGTTACAGGTGCAATGTAAAGGTCTGGGTTGGGCAGGGAATCATCAAGAAGATGAATTGAAATCACCAGATTGCAATTATTTTGAAGAGGAGACAGTTGTGCCGTCTGACTGCCGACCAAAGATCCTATAGCGGAGGATCTTTGCTGCCGACCTCTCTGGCCCCCCCGGGTTTTTCGCCCCTGCCGAGAACAAAGAGGGAAGTGGTGGGGGAGAGGGAGGAGAAATGTGTGGGGAGAGGGGGGGGGGGGGGGGGGGGGAGAGAAGGGGGGCAAAGGGGGGGGTAGTTGGGGCGAAGGAGGTGGAAAGTGGGGGAAGGGAAACCTCACATTTATCCACATTATACTGCATCAGCCAAACATTTGCCCACTCACCCAGCCTATCCAAGTCACCTTGCAGTCTCCTAGCATCCACCTCACAGCTAACCCTGCCCCCTAGCTTAGTGTCATCCGCAAACTTGGAGATATTGCCTTCAATTCCCTCATCCAGATCATTAATATATATTGTAAATAGCTGGGGTCCCAGCACTGAGCCTTGCGGTACCCCACTAGTCACTGCCTGCCATTGTGAAAAGGACCCGTTTACTCCTACTCTTTGCTTCCTGTTTGCCAGCCAGTTCTCTATCCACATCAATACTGAACCCCCAATGCCGTGTGCTTTAAGTTTGTATACTAATCTCTTATGTGGGACCTTGTCGAAAGCCTTCTGGAAGTCCAGATACACCACATCCACTGGTTCTCCCCTATCCACGCTACTAGTTACATCCTCGAAGAATTCTATAAGATTCGTCAGACATGATTTACCTTTTGTAAATCCATGCTGACTTTGTCCAATGATTTCACCACTTTCCAAATGTGCTGCTATCCCATCTTTAATAACTGACTCTAGCAGTTTCCCCACTACCGATGTTAGACTAACTGGTCTGTAATTCCCCGTTTTCTCTCTCCCTCCCTTCTTATAAAGTGGGGTTACGTTTGCTACCCGCCAATCCTCAGGAACTACTCCAGAATCTAAAGAGTTTTGAAAGATTATTACTAATGCATCCACAATTTCTGGAGCTACTTCCTTAAGTACTCTGGGATGCAGCCTATCTGGCCCTGGGGATTTATCGGCCTTTAATCCATTCAATTTACCCAACACCACTTCCCGGCTAACCTGGATTTCACTCAATTCCTCCAACTCCTTTGACCCACGGTTCCCTGCTATTTCCGGCAGATTATTTATGTCTTCCTTAGTGAAGATGGAACCAAAGTAGTTATTCAATTGGTCCGCAATATCCTTGTTCCCCATGATCAACTCACCTGTTTCTGACTGCAAGGGACCTACATTTGTTTTAACTAATCTCTTTCTTTTCACATATCTATAAAAACTTTTGCAGTCAGTTTTTATGTTCCCTGCCAGTTTTCTTTCATAATCTATTTTTCCTTTCCTAATTAAGCCCTTTGTCCTCCTCTGCTGGTCTCTGAATTTCTCCCAGTCCTCCGGTATGCTGCTTTTTCTGGCTAATTTGTACGCATCATCCTTCGCTTTGATACTATCCCTGATTTCCCTTGTTATCCACGGATGCACTACCTTCCCTGATTTATTCTTTTGCCAAACTGGGATGAACAATTTTTGTAGTTCATCCATGCAGTCTTTAAATGTCTTCCATTGCATATCCACCGTCAACCCTTTTAGAATTAATTGCCAGTCAATCTTGGCCAATTCACGTCTCATACCCTCAAAGTTACCTTTCTTTAAGTTCAGAACCATTGTTTCTGAATTAACAATGTCACTCTCCATCCTAATGAAGAACTCAACCATATTATGGTCACTCTTGCCCAAGGGGGCACGTACAACAAGACTGCTAACTAACCCTTCCTCATTACTCAATACCCAGTCTAAAATAGCCTGCTCTCTCGTTGGTTCCTCTACATGTCGATTTAGATAACTATCCCGCATACATTCCAATAAATCCTCTTCCTCAGCACCCCTGCCAATTTGATTCACCCAATCTATATGTAGATTGAAGTCACCCATTATACCTGTTTTGCCTTTGTCGCACGCATTTCTAATTTCCTGTTTGATACCATCTCCAACTTCACTACTACTGTTAGGTGGCCTGTACACAACACCCACCAGCGTTTTCTGCCCCTTAGTGTTTCGCAGCTCTACCCATACCGATTCCACATGACATCCTCCAAACTAATGTCCTTCCTTTTCATTGCGTTATTCTCCTCTCTAATCAGCAACGCTACCCCACCTCCTTTTCCTTTCTCTCTATCCTTCCTGAATATTGAATATCCCTGGATGTTCAGCTCCCAGCCTTGGTCACCCTGGAGCCATGTCTCCGTGATCCCAACTATATCATAGTCATTAATAGCTATCTGCACATTCAACTCATCCACCTTATTACGAATGCTCCTTGCATTGAGACACAAAGCCTTCAGGCTTGTTTTTACTACACTCTTACCCCTTATACAATTGTTGAAAAGTGGCCCTTTCTGATTTTTGCCCTGGTTTTGTCTGCCTGCCACTTTTACTTTTCACCTTGCTACCTATTGCTTCTACCCTCATTTTACACCCCTCTGTCTCTACGCTCACACATTTAAGAAACCCTTTCCCTTTAACTCCATCCTCCACTATCCCATTCGACACCCCACCCCCCTTATTCAGTTTAAAACCACCCGTGTAGCAGTGGCAAACCTGCCTGCCAGAATGCTGGTCCCCCACCTGTTAAGATGCAATCCGTCCCTTTTGTACAGGGAAAGGGGGAGGCGGTGGGTAAGAACAAGGAGGGACCATTGGGGGCTATAATCAACGCTTTGTAACTTTGTCGGCACCGTATACGTGGCGACTCTTTGCGTACCTTGTGCATGGTGTGCAAAACAAAGAATTTCACTGACAGGATGCATGTTGTAGGGAAGTATTAATTAATCAATCAAGAGGAGTGAAGGGGGGAATTAAATGAGTTTTAGATTGTTATCAAAGATTTAGTGGACTGAAAGGACTGGTTTTGGGGTGGTATGATGATATGACTGATTGCTTTGACCTGAGGAAGTATTTGGGGCAACCACATTAGTGGATCTGAACTAATACAGGCCAGGCAGGGTCTAGATAGAATATTTGCTTTTCTTTGCGAACCAGCTTTTTCAAATGACAATATGAAAGTTTTATTGCTGCCATTATTCAGACAAACATATTTTATTTAAGATGTATTTTTAATAAGTTGAATGTACATTCCCTAGTATCCATGGTGAGTCGGCATCATGGATAGTTGTCCAGTGACTTGCAAATGTGGAGTTTTTGTTACTCATAAAAAAATGACATTAATGGTGCAATTGTAGCGTCAGGCCAATCTTAAAATATCAGTCTGATTTTTATTTTGAAGGTACTTAAATTCATGCTGTTGTGAATTGATTACTGAATTAAAAAAAATCTTAGTAGGATAAGATGATTGATCAATTCTTGTTTGATGTAATTGGAGTTTATAATCTATGACTATAATTAGTCCTGATAAAACAGGACGAGTGCAAGAAAAATAATTTTAGTTGAAGTTTGAGTTGGGATTGAGAATCACTTTGGTGCTGAGAGAGATGGGGGTGGAGAAAATGACTGGGTTATATTATCATGGAAGAGGTATACATTAGCTGCTGTCTTAAGACACAAAGTTAGAGCAGAATTAGGCCATTCAGCCCATCGAGTCTGAGCTGCATGGTGGTGTAATGGTAGAGCTGCTTCCTTACAGCGCCAGAGACCTGGGTTCGATCCTGACTACAGGCGCTTGTCTGTACGGAGTTTGTACGTTCTCCCCTTCACCTGAGTGGGTTTTCTCCGATATCTGCGGTCTCCTCCCACACACCAAAGACGTACAGGTTTGCAGGTCAGTTGGCTTGGTATAAATGAAAATAGTCCTGAGTGGGTGTAGAATAGTGTTATTGTGCAGGGGTCGGTGAATACTCGGCGGGCCGAAGGGCCTGTTTCCTTGCAGTATCTCTAAACTAAACAAAATCTGTTGATAGCTGTGCAGTAGGAGTAAAGTATAAAATGTAATGCATTTGAATGAGAATACATATTTGAAAGGCTTGCTTAAAACTGAATTAAAAATTCAGAATGCAGTTGCTTGATTGTTTCTGCTTATAATCAATCACACGTAGTAAATATCCAATACAAACTAAATGGTTGACTTAAATATTTTGTCAACCTTCCTGATCCTGGGTAGAACATAAATGGTTCACCTAATAGATGGCACTGCTGTGGGCTGGCATTTGAAATAGAATTCACAGCAAGGATCCAACTGCTTGAGTTTGGTAAATGAATCTGCTTAAATGGGAAGAAAGGGACTCCACTATGTAAACTGTGTACAGTTTATGTTCTGTTGAAGAAGGAACTGCAGATGCTGGAAAATCGAAGGTAGACAAAAGTGCTGGAGAAACTCAGCGGGTGAGGCAGCATCTATGGAGCGAAGGAAATAGGCGACGTTTCGGGCCGAAACCCTTCTTCAGACTGATGTGAGGGTGGGAGGGCGGGAAGAAGAAAGGAAGAGGAGGAGCCAGAAGGTTAGAGGGAGAGCTGAGAAGGGGAGGAGACAGTAAGGACTACCTGAAATTAGAGAAGTCAATGTTCATACTGCTGGGGTACAAACTGCCCAAGCGAAATATGAGGTGCTGCTCCTCCAATTTCTGGTGGTCCTCACTCTGACCATGGAGGAGGCACAGGACAGAAAGGTCGGATTTGCAATGACCAAGCGTAGGCTTGGCGATCGCTTCGCCGAACACCTCCGCTCAGTTCGCAATAACCAACCTGATCCCCCGGTGGCTCAGCACTTCAATTCCCCCTCACATTTCGAATCCGACCTTTCTGTCCTGGGCCTCCTCCAAGGTTAAATTTAATTCACATCATCAAACATGTGAATTAAATATAATACCAGAGCAAAAGGAGGCTACAGATTTTTGGTTATTGAGTAGAGCTACTACTCGTGGAAAAAAGCTGTTTTTATGTCTGGCTGTGGCGGCTTTGACAGTCCGGAGTCGCCTTCCAGAGGGAAGTGATTCAAAGAGTTTGTGGCCAGTGTGAGAGGGGTCAGAGATGATCTTACCCGCTCGCTTCCTGGCCCTTGCAGTGTACAGTTCGTCAATGGAGGGAAGGTTGCAGCCAATAATCTTCTCAGCTGATCGGACGATTCGCTGCAGCCTCCGGATATCGTGCTTGGTGGCTGAGCCAAACCGGACCATGATGGAGCTTTGACAAAGATCCATTTTCAATTACTGCACATGTACATATCCACTAGTGAATCATCAAACTGTAACATAAATGACACAAAGTGCTGGTGTAACTCAGCGGCTCAGGTTCGATCAGGTTATTGAAAGACACCTGCACAGGTACGTGGATGGGAAACATTTGGGGCCAGGTGCAGGCAAGAGGGACCAACTTGGTTAGGCAACTTTGTCGGCATGGATAAGTTATGCCGAAGGCCTGTTTCCGTGCTTGATACCTCTATGATCCCAAGTTCATTCATGCTTAAGAAGTTTCAGAATACTGTGATTAATTTATAAATAAATGTATGTTAGTAATATGTGTAATTATTAAGAGTGATCCTCACATTCCATAACAATTGCCTGATTATAAATGGCCATTAATTGCTCCCTTGGTTACAAATGAACGTCAGATAGGCAAGTGCTCAGGGCTCAGTGATGCTTTCTCATCCACTCTGTCTTTGGAAATTCCAAACCATCCAGAAAGAACCAGGGCTGGTGAGGGCAGAATGAATAAGAGTGCTTGACTCTTTTTGAGCTAAGGGCACAGATCGGCATGGTGGTGCAGCAATAGAGTTACTGCCTGCCAGCGTCGGAGACCCGGGTTCGATCCTGACTGCGGGTTCTTGTCTGTACGGAGGTTGTACGTTCTCCCTGTGAGCACGTGGGTTTTCTCCGGGTGCACCGGTTCCCTCCCACGCTCCAAAAGAAGTACAAGTTTGTCGGCTAATTGTATTGGTACAATTGTAAATTGCCCCTTGTGCGTGTAGGATAGTGTTAATATGTGGGGGTCGCTAGTCAGCAAGGACTCAGTGGGTAGAAGGGCCTGTTTGCGTGCTGTATCTCTAAACTAAACTAAACCCTGTTTGAGAGCAAGGTCCAGGAGGTGGAGAACATTGGGTGAATGTATAGGAAGGCCGAGCGTGTGTTCTGTTGAGGGATGTCCTGGGGTCTCTCGGGCAATGCTATGATTGGCAACGTTTGAGAGCAAGAGACCCTCAGTCAAAGGCTGAAACCGTGTGCATTTCATCCTCAGGATGAGTATTTCAGACCATGTGCTACTCTATCCTGGATACAAGAAACCTTCTGAAGAGACACACTAGGGATTCACAGAGTAGATATTGAGGGTATGTTCCTGATGGAGAGGCTAGAAATGCAGGGCATAAGGAATGAAATCATTCTTTTGAATGAAGATAGACACAAAAAGCTGGAGTAACTCAGCGGGACAGTCTGAAGAAGGGCCTCGATCCAAAACGTCACCCATTCCTTCTCTCCAGAGATGTTGCCTGTCCTGCTGAGTTACTCCAGCATTTTGTGTCTATCTTCAGTTTAAACCAGCATTTCCATCCTACACATTCATTTGATTAATATTTTTACACAAAGGGTGGTGTATGTATGGATCGCGCTGCCAGATGAGGTAGTTGAGGCAGGGACATTCCCAATGTTTAAGAAACATTTAGACAGGTACATGGATAGGACGGGTTTGGAGGGATAGACAATAAGTGCAGGAGGAGGCCATTCGGCCCTTTGAGCCAGCACCGCCATTCATTGTGATCATGGCTGATCATCCACAATCAGTACCCTGTTCCTGCCTTCTCCCCATATCCCCTGACCCGCTATCTTTAAGAACTCTATCCATCTCTATGGGCTAAATACAGGCAGGTGCTAAATATGGGCTAAATGCAGGCAGGTGGGACTAGTGTAGATGGGGCATGTTGGTCAGGGTGGGCAATGATGGTGCGGATCCCCCCAAGGTCTCGGCAGGTGCTCGCTGCAGCCCTCCTCACATCACAGAAGCATTTGCTTTTATTGTTCTCTAAGATAGAAAGAGAGATTTTGCTTCTAATTACTGTTGGTGGCTTCCGTGGGCATTAAGCAAGAAATAAATCAGGTTAGAATGGTTATGTGGGGCAAGTGTAGCAGGGACATGTTGGCCGGTGTGGGCAAGCTGGGCCTTTTTCCATGCTGTATCATTCTATCACTCTAATTCCAAGTGCCATACAGATCTTTGAATGAACCTGGTCCCTGAAGGGCCTGTCCCACTTACACGACCTTTACAGGCGACTGCCGGCACCCTTCATAGGTCGGCGAAATTTTCAACATGTTGAAAATTCAGCAGCGACCAGAAAGACGCTACGACTCTTTGGGGACCTCTCACGACCATACAGGCTGTGTGTTCATGAGAGGTCTTCTATGGTCATGAAAGGTCACCCGTGACATGTCGCCAGGGGTCGCCTGTATGGTCGTGAGAGGTCTCCTATGGTCGTGAGAGGTCTCCAACGAGTCGTAGCGTCTTTCTGGGCGCAGCTGAATTTTCAACATGTTGAAATTTTTGGCGACCTGTGACGGGTGCCGGCAGTCGCCTGTAAAGGGGACAGGTCCTTAAGTGGGACAGGCCGTTAACCAAGGAGAGGATGTGTCATTTATCTGACCTTTTTTGAGGGTCATAGACATGTACAGTACAGAAACGGGCAGCGTTAGTGTTGCTGCCTTACAATGCCAGAGACCCAGGTTCGATCCTGACTATGGGTGCAGTCTGTACGGGGTACGTTCGTTCTCCCCGTGACCTGCATGGGTATTCTATGGATGCTCCGGTTTCCTTCCACAATCCAAAGACGTACAGATTTGTTAGTCAATTGGCTTGGTATAACTGTGAATTATCTCCAGTGCGTGTAGGATCGCGCTAGTGTGCGGGATCGCTGGTCAGCGCGAACTCGGTGGGCTGAACGGCCCGTTTCCGCGGTGTATCTCTAAACTAAACTAAAATCCCTCAATCCAGGCAATATCCTGATGAACCTCCTTTGCAGTCCCCCCAGCCTTGTTGTATTCCAGCCACTCTTGCTTATGGTTGGCTGCTTAAACATTGTTTTCTATTCTCTGTGGCACGATCAATAGTTGAAACTTTTGTAACTACAGGCATAGACAACGTAATATTTTTATTTTCTGAGTAGTTAGCACAATATGGAGTTCTGGTATGCAGTGGAGGAAAAATCAATTTATTCATATTCATTTGCTTTCATTATAATGTCCCTTCAGACTTTGTATCAAGTAAAATGCGAAAGGTAATTTAACACCAATTGGTGGGATGATTTTCCTGGATTTGATCAGAAATCCAGTTTTGTACCATATCCGTAATGGTTCTTATTCTACTGCTTAGCGACCATATTTGTTTCCTGAGTTATATTGATGTATTATCACAGCTGAAAATTGAAACAGCAATTTCACTGGAAATGTGGGTATATTTTTGCAACATTATTAAGCCTCTGACAGCTACAACGAGATAGCTGCAAGTTTAATATAGAAGCCATTTAGCACAATCACAATTGAAAACTGTAGTTAGACTCAGAATGCCGGAGTAACTCAGTGGGACAGGCAGCATCTCTGGAGAAGTGGAATAAGGGTCAAGAATAACTTTAGGGTTTATTGAGGAAAATTAGCACCAGGCGTCAGGTGTCAGAAGAAATATTTGTATGTAGGAACTGCCATTGCTGATCATGTCTTAATATTGATGACAGTATTTCTGCAGTCGATGAACATTCTTTTTTGTTTCCCCAGGAGAACTTTGTAAACAAGAATAATGTTTGTATAATGTCTGTAAATGGCAATGAGGTGGAAGCTAAGACAATTTAGTTGAGTTTACTGATTGAGCCCACCGAGTTCGTGCCGACCAGCGATCGCCACACATTAACACTATCCTACACACACACAGTAGGGACAATTTACACATACACCAAGCCAATTAACCTAGAAATCTGTACGTCTTTGTAGTGTGGGGTGACACCGGAGATCCCGAAGAAAACCCACTAGGTCACGGAGAGAACATACAAACTCCATACAGACAACACCCGTGGTCAGGATTGAACCCGGGTCTCTGGTGCTGTGAGGCAGCAACTCTACCGCTAAACCACCGTGCCACCCTTTATTTCACCATTATAAGTAAAATTGCTAAACTGACCAAATTTATGTTTAAACCTGAAGGAGCCATTAAGCTTAAGTTAGTATTATTATTATTATTATTATTATTATTATTATTATTATTATTATTATTATTATTATTATTATTATTATTATTATTATTATTATTATTATTATTATGTTCAGCTTTCAATGCCTTCTTCTGGTTGGACGTCACACATTGCTCACACATGATCGTCCCGGTCTTTCCTTGTCTCCAGCGACAGGTAAAATCAGTTTTACATTGCGAACAGGCATACGGTTCCTGGGCCAACGCCTGCGCGGAGGTTTTGCCTTGAGTTTCTAGCAGGTTATGCACCACTTCTTCAAGTCCGACTAGGTAGATGAACTCATTATTAGCAGCACTTGGTAGGAAGTTCAGCTCGGGGGCTGGAGGTTTGGGCGGTGGAATTTCCAGCAACGTTTTCTCCAGCTGCTTACGGAGCGCAAGCTTGGCTGCTGCCTGGCGACTGGCCGGCGAGTCATTGGAGTTCACAGCAGATGTCACTGTATTGCCGACATTCGACTGACCCGAGTTCAACGTTGAGGCTTTCATTGCACTTGAAGCCTGTGGAATGTTGACGAGCAGGCTGGTGTTGGGGACATTGGCCACACGGATCAGTCCCTGTTGTAGAACCCTCTGGCCCTGGATTTGTACCACACTGGGCACTGATGCGCGGGGAGCCAGCAGCAGAGGAGGTGGGGCAGTGCTGGCATGTGGTCTGATGGCGTGAATTTGTGGGTTTCCTCTCACTAATGGTGGCATCACAATCTGTGGGTTCTGTTGCGATCCAACCTTTGAGGTCCCTTGTTGAACACCGCGAACCAATGGTGGTGGGATTACTGTTCCCACTGCACGGACGGTGTTTACCTTTGGAATAGTGGCCTCCTTCTGGATCTGACTCTGGCGGAGCTTCTTGAGCAGGACAAGTTTGGCCTCCTCCAACCGCAGCTCTTCCTTTAATTGCTTGATCATTCTTTCTCGCTCCTCTGGGGTGCTCTTCATAATATCATCCGTGTTTGCACTTCTTAGTTCCTTCGAGAGCCCGTTCAGCCTGGGACTTGAGGGTTCGTTGTCGGAGAGGACAATGATGTCCGGAGATAGGGGCCGCTTTACCTTCTTCATTTCAATCTTTGACGTACTCATGTCAACAGGTTCATCTCCAGTTGGTACTTCTACTTTGATAGTTGCTTTTACTTCGCCTGGCCCCTTTAGTAACCCTGCAGTCCTTCCACCACCCCGGTCAACAGGCTCTGTTTTAATTCTTATCTCTTCTTTCAATTCTTCCAGTTCACTGTCCATATCAGTTCCCTGAGAACATTCCATCTTTGGTTTCTTCATGTCAACATCATTAGGTAGACCATCTCGTTCCATTGCTCTCTTCTGGCTTCGTGTCCTGTACACCTCGTCAGTCATGGCAGAAATATCTGTTAAGTCTTGAAGAGCCATCTCTTCCATGAAAGGGCCTTGACTTTCAAAGTGTCTCCTGGAACTTGGCAGATTCCTCCCTCCGGGGATTATTTGCTTTGTGGGGGTGGTGGAGGAAACTCCGGGCCGTGTTCATGTCTGATATATTTAGTTTTAGCTATATCTGCCTGTACGTTCGTAGGTGGGATTTGATACGTACTAGGGGTGTGTTCTTTTGTCTGGCGCAGGCTCGCAGATTAGAAGTTTCAGTTTCGTATCGGAATATGAGGGGAAATAGTTTTCTACATGATCACGACACACACATGTTACGAGACGACAAACCTTCATAAGAAGCTTTTATGTGATATATATGACTTGAATGGAACAGCGATTAAGAACGGAAAGTTATGAGTTCTTTGTTTTGTATTATATTTGCTGTCTTTTGTGTGTCGTGAGTGCGTTTGGCTCTAGCTTCAAATCATCTCTGATAATCTGTCAATCAAATATCTACTGGTAGATTAGAAGAGCTATTGATCAAGCAATACAATCGTGACTTCAATGAAAGTACCAGTAAAGAATCAGAGGAAATGTCCAGAGAAGAGTTAAAGTTCTTGAATATTATGAATCACTCAGTAAAGATGATAGACAGACACTATTGTCTAGACTTACCTTTCAAACAAGAAAGTGTTATGCTGCAAAATCTGCCTACCTCTCCTCCATATTCACCGATCCCTGCCTAAACCACAGAACCCTCTTCTCCACAGTGGGCAACCTCCTCAAGCCTCGAGCCAACACTCTCCCTACCTCTACTCCGGATCTCTGCAACTCATTCCTCCACTTTTTCGCTGATAAAATCAGCACCATCTATCAATCTTTATCCCCTGTACCCGACTCCCCAGCATCTACTCCACCACCTACCAAGGCCCCTCCTTTCAACATCTCCACTGACCTCCTTACCCCTCCTCCACACTGCTTCCTCTCCCAGTTTGACCTGGTCACCCCTATTGAAATCTCCAAACTCATCAGCTCTTCCAAACCCACTACCTGCTCCCTCGACCCTCTCCCCACTCCCCTGTTGAAGTCCTGCCTCCCCGTTCTCTGCCCCTACCTCACTAATCTCTTCAACTCCTCACTGTCCCAAGGAATTGTCCCCTCCGCTTTCAAAACTGCTGCCGTTACACCAATCTTAAAGAAACCTGGTCTTGATCCCTCCTCTCTCATTAACTACCGCCCAATCTCAAACCTCCCCTTTCTTTCAAAAACCCTGGAGCGTATCGTTGCGTCGCAACTTCATTCCCACCTCCTTGCCTACTTGAACCCCTCCAATCTGGCTTTCGCCCCCTCCATAGCACAGAAACTGCTCTCCTCCAAGTCCTCAACGACCTCCTCACCTCTGCTGACACTGGTTCCCTCAACATCCTCATCCTCCTCGACCTGAGTGCAGCCTTCGATACAGTGAACCATAACATCCTGCTCACCAGACTCAAAGACCTCGGCATTGAAGGCTCTGCACTCAGCTGGCTCCGTTCCTACCTTTCCAACAGATCCCACTTCATCTCTCTCCACAACCACACCTCTGCTACAGCCGCAGTCACTCAAGGCATTCCCCAAGGCTCCGTACTCGGCCCCCTCCTCTTCATCATCTACATCCTCCCCCTTGGTCAGATACTCCGCCACTTCAATCTGGACTTCCACTGTTATGCTGATGACACCCAGATTTACCTTGGCACCAAATCCCCCCACAAACCCCCCCTCTCCCATATCAACTCCTGTTTGTCAGCTATAAAAACCTGGATGCAACATAATTTCCTCAAACTCAACAGTGATAAGACAGAATTCCTCCTCATAGGCTCCAAAGCCACACTCAGCAAAATCAATAACCCCACTCTCACCATCGACGGCACCACTGTCTCCCCATCTCCCCAGGCCCGCAACCTTGGCGTGATCTTTGATTCCACCCTCTCCCTTGAGCCTCACATCCGCCATGTCATTAAAACCTCCTTCTTTCATCTCCGCAACATCGCCAAACTCAGACCCTCTCTCACACCGCCTGCTGCTGAAAGACTCATCCATGCCTTCATCTCCTCCCGACTGGACTATTGCAACTCACTTCTCCTTGGTATCAGCTCCATCTCCAACCGACTCCAACTGGTCCAGAACGCAGCCGCCCGACTCATCACCCACACCAAATCCTGGCATCACATCACTCCAGTCCTCAAAAAACTTCACTGGCTTCCCATCTCCCACCGGATCACCCACAAAATCCTGGTCCTCACCTACAAAGCCCTCCACCATCTGGCCCCCCCCATATCTCACTGGTCTCCTCTCCCCCTACCAACCCTCACGGTCCCTCAGATCCACATCAGCCGGTCTCCTCTCCATCCACAAGTACAACCGCCGCAGTTTTGGGGACAGAGCCTTCTCCAGGGCAGCTCCCAGGCTCTGGAACTCCCTCCCCCAACTGATCCGCAATTCCGTGTCCCTCACCATCTTCCAGTCCCGCCTCAAGACCCATCTCTTCACCTCTGCCTATCCTTAGCCCCACGTCCCCGTCCCTTTTCATCTATGCATTAATTGCCTCATACTGTGTTTTGTATTGAATTCTGTCTTTACTTTGTGTACTAATCATGTCTCTACTATTTATTTCATTCCCCTTACATGTTTTTCCTCTACATGCTCAATTTTTGTAAGGTGTCCTTGAGACTCTTGAAAGGCGCCCATAAATAAAATTTATTATTATTATTATTATGCTGAATAATCGTCGCATTGCAGACCAGCGCACCCAGAATCTGAAAAGCAAATTTGGCAAGAATACAAATTTTGATGAAGAATCTAAATCTTTCCTAAAGGGCATGATTGACAATTATTATGCTGAAATGGTACCAACAGACCAGCTGAATCGAAGGACATTCTTGGTATTGAGGGAGTGCAGCGTAGGTTTACAAGGTTAATTCCCGGAATGGCGGGACTGTCATATGCTGAGAGAATGGAGCGGCTGGGCTTGTACACTCTGGAGATTAGAAGGATGAGAGGATATCTCATTGAAACATATAAGATTGTTAAGGGTTTCGACATGCTAGAGGCACGAAACATGTTGCCGATGTTGGGGGAGTACAGAACCAGGGGCCACAGTTTCAGAATAAGGAGTAAGCCATTTAGATGAGGAAACACTTTTTCTCACAGAGAGTTGTGAGTGTAGAATTCTCTGCCTCAGAGGGCGGTGGAGGCAGGTTCTCTGGATGCTTTCAAGAGAGAGCTAGATAGGGCTCTTAAAAATAGCGGAGTCAGGGGATATGGGGAGGAGGCAGGAACGGGGTACAGATTGGGGATGATCAGCCATGATCACATTGAATGGCGGTGCTGGCTCGAAGGACCGAATGGCCTACTCCTGCACCTATTGTCTATTGTCTATTGAAGTGGCGGAGAGCTTTGGTATATTCCGCACCACGGGGTGTATCACTCGAAGAAAGGGGCCTTGAGGGTGGTCTTTGACTGTGCTGCAGTCTTCAAAGGAACATCACTTAACTGTCAACTACTACAGGGTCCGGTCCTTACTAACTCATGCATTGTAGTTCTTATTAAGTTCAGGCAAGAACCGATTGCTTTGATGGTTGATATTATAGCAATGTGTCATCAAGTCAAAGTATCAGAATGGCATATTGACTATTTGCGATTCCTACGGTGGCTTGATGGTGATGTACAACAAGATCTCGTTGAATATCGGATGAAGGTACATCTCTTTGGAGCGGCGTCATCACCAGGTTGTGCAAACTTTGCATTAAGGAAGACTGCCGAGGACAATAAAGCTCACTTCCCAGAAGAAGTGACAAACGCAGGAGAGAATAATTTCTACGTGGATGATTGTTTAAAGTCCATGTCTGCGGAAGAGGAAGCAATTCAAATGGTAAAACACCTGACTTCCCTTTGCAATAAGGGAGGATTTATGTTATCCAAGTAGATCAGCAACAGTCATGCTGTATTGGAAACCATTCCACCAGATGACAGAGCTAAGGAGACAAGGGAGTTGGATTTGGACAAAGACAATCTGCCAATGGAAAGGGCACTGGGATTGCACTGGTGTGTTGAAACAGATGTGTTCAAGTTCAGAATCTCGATTCAAGAGTGACCATGTGCAAGACGGGGCATCCTATCCACGGTTGGCTCTGTTTACGACCCTTTGGGAATTCTTGCACCATTGACACTGCCAGCCAAGTTGATTTTGCAGGATCTTTGCAAGGAAAAATGTGGATGGGATGAGAGTATAACACAAACTTCCTCTCACCGATGGACAGAATGGTGTGCAGATCTCAAAAAGATCTCAGAATTCAAAGTGGACCGGTGCATGAAGCCTACAAACTTTGGTCGAATCAGATATGCACGGCTGCATCACTTTTCAGACGCAAGTGAAAGTGGTTACGGTACTGTTTCATATGTAAGACTGGAAAATGATATAAATGAAGTACATGTTGCATTCTTAATGGGAAAGGCCAGAGTGGCACCACTGAAGCAAATGCCGATTCCCAGAATGGAACACTGCTGCAGTCTTAGCTGTGAAAGTTGACATAATGCTGCAAAAGGAACTGCAGCTTCATCTGGAGAAATCTATCTTCTGGATTGATAGCACTACAGTGCTTAAGTACTTCAACAATGAAAGTTTCGGGTCTAGACCCTGCTTTAAGAAATAATCCAATATTTCTAATGAAGTTGCTTCATTATATACATAGAACAATTAGGGGCCGATATGTAGGAGCCATTAAGCTTAAGTCAGTATTATTATCATGTCTGATATTTTTAGTTTTAGCTATATCTGCCTGTACTTTAGTAGGTGGGATTTGATATATAGTAGGGGTGTGTTCTTTTGTTAGAGGTGTCTGGCGCAGGCTCGTATATTAGAAGTTTCAGTTTGTATTAAAGTATGAAGGGAAATAGTTTTCTACATGATCACGACACACACATGTTACGAGACGACAAACCTTCATAAGAAGAAGCTTTTATGTGATTTATATGACGTGAATGGAACAGCGATTAAGAACGGAAAGTTATGAGTTATTTCTTTGTTTTGTATTACTTCAATAAAAAAACAATTAATCAAGAAACAACGCCTGGAGGATTCATCTTTGCTGTCTTTTGTGTGTCGTAAGTGCGTTAGGCTATACCTTCAAATCATCTCCGATAATTAATGGCTATCAAGTTGGACTTTGAGAATGTTGTAAAAACTGCAATTATAAAACCATTTATCAAAAATGTGACTGATGACAATATTATTTAAAGACTTAAAAAGATAAGAAGTCCTGAAATATTCATTTTAAGACTTAGGCAATTTGAGAGATGTGTTTGAAGCTGATTTTGCTTTCCATTATGTTCCATTGTTTAAATGGTTGTAGTAAGTGGTTGATATCTTAATGTTTTTTTATTGTTAAGAGACGAGTTCTGCTACTCTGTGGCAGTGATTATCATGGAGATATGGATCGCTTGGTGAAAATAAGATAACTTGCATTTATATTATGTCTTATTGTGTTAAAGAATCAAAAGGCTCATTGGGGAGTCCAGATACTCAAACGTATCTGGCAGGCTGGCTTGTCAAAAGATAATTATGCCTATCCATTTTCTCCAGAGATGCTACCTGATCTGCTGAGATACTCCAGCACTTTGTGTTCTATGCAAGATTCCATCATCTTTCTCTATAATTATACTCAGTCTTTTTTCGATACATATCTTTAAAACCAGAAGCATGAGAATATTCCCAGGTTCCCTTTTTTATTTTTTGTCATGTGGTGCAGCGGTAGAGTTGCTGCCTTTGTTACGGCTGCTTGTCTGTAGGGAGTTTGTACCTTCTACCCGAGAACCTCGGGTTCTTCCCACACTCCAAATACATCCAGGTTAATTGGCTTGGTATAAATTTAAAAAATGTCCCTAGTGTGTTTAGCATAGTGTTAATAGAGTCATAGAGTGATACAGTGTGGAAATAGGCCCTTCGGCCCAACTTGCCCACACTGGCCAACATGTCCCAGCTACACCAGCCCCACCTGCCTGCGCTTGGTCCATATCCCTCCAAACGCGTCCTATCCATATACCTGTCTAACTGTTTCTTAAATGATGGGATAGTCCAAGCCTCAACTACCTCCATACACCCACCACCCTATGTGTGAAAAGGTTACCCCTCAGATTCCTATTCAATCTTTTCCCCTTCACCTTAAACCTCTGCCCTCTGGCCCTCGATTCTCCCACTCTGGGCAAGTGATTCTGTGCCACAACCAGGTCTATTCCTCTCATTATCTTATACACCTCTATAAGGTCGCCCCTCATCCTCCCGCTCCCCAAGAAATAGAGACCAAGCCTAATCAACCTCTCCCTATAGCTCAGACCCTCTGGTCCTGGCAACATCTTCGTAAATCATCTCTGAACCCTTTCATGCCTGACAATATCTTTCCTATAACATGCATAGAGTGTGTGGGATCGATGGTCGGTGCGGACTCGATGGGCCGAAGGGCCTGTTTCCTCGCTGTATCTCTAAACTAACTATTTTCTTCCGGAATAGTATTCTCAGGAGTTTTGAAGAGTGAGAGAAGATTTATTTAAAGTCTTAAATTGAATGGCGGTGCAGGCTCGAAGGGCCGAATGGCCTATTCCTGCACCTATTTTCAATGTTTCTATGTCTATGTTTATATGTCTCCAAAATTCTAAGAGGGCCACACGGGCCAAATGAAGAGACAACGTTTGCCCTGCCTGGGAAGTCTAGGGCATGGTTTGAGAATAGCGGCTAGGCCATTAGGACTGAGATGTCTGACCTCTTTCCTGCCCTCCACTCAGAGACCCAAGCAGTATTTCAAGGTGAAACAGCCAGTCGCTTGCACATCTTCCAGTCTAGTGAACTTTATTCGATGTTCATCATAGAGTCCTACAGAACAAAAACAGCCCCCTTGTCCCAACTCGACCATGCCCACCAAGATGCCCGATCTAAGTTTGTCTCATGTTTGGCCATTACCCTCCAAACCTTTCCTATTTATTTACCTGCCCAAGTGTCCTTTAAATGCTCCTATAGAACAGTGCAGCTGAGGAACAGGCCCTTTGGCCCACAATGTCCTTGCCAAGCCCATAATCCACGTCCCTCCAGTCCTGATCCATATCCATATCAAAAAGCATCATAAATCCCATTGTGGTGTCAGCCCCCTCCATCACACCTGGCAGGTTGTTCCAGTCACTCACTACTACCCTCAGTAAAAAGAAAAGTGCCCAGCACATTGGGGTGGCACAGTGTCACGGTGGTGCAGTGGTAGAGTTGCTTCCTTACAATGCCAGAGACCCAGGTTTGATCCTGACTACGGATGCTGTCTGTACAGAATTTGCAGGTTCTCCCTGTGACCAAGTGGGTTTTCTCCGGGTGCTCTGGTTTCCTCCCACACTCCAAAGACGTGCAGGTTTGTAGATGAATTGGCTTGTGTGTGTAGGATAGAATTAGTGTATGGGTGATCGCTGGTCGGCATGGAGTCGGTGGGCCAAAGGGCCTGTTTCAACGGTGTATCTCCAAACTAAACTATACTAAACATCGACGTTAGACACTAAATGCTGGAGTAACTCAGCGGGACAGACAGCATCTCCGGAGAGACGGAATAGGTGATGTTTCAGGTCGAGACTCTTCTTCAGTCTCGACCAGAAAGGTTACCCATTCCTTCTCTCCAGAGATGCTGCCTGTCCCGCTGAGTTACTCTAGCATTTTGTGTCTGTCTTTGGTGTAAACCAGCAACCGCAGCTCCTTCCTAAACGAAACATCTTGTTTTAAACTTCTCACATTAAAGCTATAGCCTCCAGTCATACCCTCAATATTGGAGAAACCAAACACAGATTCGCGGAGCTCTGTCATTCAATCCACTGCAACGCAAAGTGCTTCCCATTCCTTTCAATTTAATTTTTCATCCCATTCCCACTCCAAGCTGCCTGCCTGCATCCTCCTGCCTGACTCAAGCTTGAGAACCATATAACCATATAACAATGATAGCACAGAAACAGGCCATCTCGGCCTTTCATGTCCATGCCGAACACTTATTTTCCCCTAGTCCCATCTACCTGCACGCAGACCATAACCCTCCATTCCTTTCCCATCCATATACCTATCCAATTTATTTTTAAATGATAAATTCGAACCTGCCTCCACCACCTCCACTGCAAGCTCATTCCACACAGCTACCACTCTCTGAGTAAAGAAGTTCCCCCTCATGTTACCCCTAAGCTTCTGCCCCTTAATTCTCAAGTCATGTCCTCTTGTTTGAATCTTCCCTACTCTCAGTGAGAAAAGCTTATCCATGTCAACTCTGTCTATCCCTCTCATCATTTTAAAGACCTCTATCAAGTCCCCCCTTAACCTTCTGCGCTCCAAAGAATAAAGACCTAACTTGTTCAACCTTTCTCTGTAACTTAGTTGCTGAAACCCAGGCAACATTCTAGTAAATCTCCTCTGTACTCTCTCGGCAGGGCATGTTTTTTGGCCATTAGGCCATAAGTGATAGGAGCAGAATTAGGCCATTCAGCTCATCACGTCTACTCTGCCTTTCAATCACGGCTGATCTATCTCTCCCTCCTAACCCCATTCTCCTGCCTTTCCCCCATAACCTCTGACACCCGCACCTGTACGGTCTTTACTTTCTGGACTCGATTACGAATTCACCATTTAATTCAAATTTCCGGCATCTGCAATTTATTTTATTTTCTTTGAAAATAAATTTATGCCTTCAGAATGTAGAGAAACTTTTGAATTCTATATCCCAGAGGGTTGCGGAGGCTGAATCACTGCGTTGGAGCTGTGGCGTTCCGGCAGCAGCGGCGACACGGCAGCGGTGCTGTGGCGTTCCGGCGGCGGCGGGGACCCGGCAGCGGCGCTGTGGCGTTCCGGCAGCAACATCGGAGCTGTGGCGTTCCAGCGGCAGCGGCAGCGGCGACCCGGCAGCGGATCTGTGGCATTCCGGCGGCAGCGGCAGCGGCGACCCGGCAGCGGAGCTATGGCGTTCCGACAGCAACAGCGGAGCTGTGGCATTCCAGCGGCAGCGGCAGCAGCGACCCGGCAGCGGAGCTGTGGCAATCCGGCGGCAGCGGCAGCGGCGACCCGGCAGCGGAGCTGTGGCGTTCCGGCAGCAACATCGGAGCTGTGGCGTTCCAGCGGCAGCGGCAGCAGCGACCCGGCAGCGGAGCTGTGGCATTCCGGCGGCAGCGGCGACCTGACCTCCGAGGACGACAACATCGGGAGCTCACAGGTCGGAGCAGAGGGAGAACAAGGAGGGAAGAGACGAGTACTTTAAGATTTTTGCCTTCCATCACAGTGAGGAGGTGTTTGGTGTACTCACTGTGGTGGATGTTAAATTTGTGTTTATTGGGTGTTTTTGTCATTTTTATTATATGTATGACTGCAGGCAACGAAATTTCATTCAGACCGAAAGGTCTGAATGACAATAAAGGCTACTTTACTTACTTTACTTTACTTTGATTCAAAACAACAGATCAATGCTTTTCTGGGCATTCAGGATTTATTAACACAAAACTCAAAGCTCTGGAGTAACTCAGCAGGTCAGGTAGCATCTCTGGAGAAAAACAATGGGTGATGTTTTGGGTAGGGATCCTTTTTTACAACTATTTATGAATAGAATGTGTTGGAAGGAACTGATATCAGATCAAATCCGATTCTCAATTCGTCTTGTGTAGGAAGGAACTGCAGATGCTGGTTTACACTGAAGATAGACACAAAATGTGTTTCACTGTTTGTACCAACTCTTTATCACTATTTTCCACAGCCATCAATGGATCATTGTGGGCTCCACCTTACCATGATCCTCCTTGCTGGTCTTGTTTTGTTCTTTTTAGCAATGTTACAAAATTTTGAGATTTTAAAAATCAAGTCTGCAATTTATCCCGTCAGATAAAGCATAAAAATAAGTTTAATTTGACACCTAATTCACTTTCATATCTCAAGTATTTAAAATGTTATGGCCATTTTCATACTCGGAAATTAGCCCTATTGATTTTCTATGGACATAACAAAAAAGCTGTGATCGTGGACAGTCAAAAGCCCATAACTTTCTTAAAAATTAAGAGAACTGAATGAAATTTGCAGTTATCATAGATTGAAGCATTCTGAAACAAATATAAAATAATCTTACTTGGATGACCTGAAATTAAAGCATATAATTAGTTAGTTACCCAATTGTAGCTAATTCCAAACTTCAATTACTAGATCTAAACATCTATCCATTTCTTAATAAATGATTAACATTTTTAAATAGCCTAAGTGTCCAAATAATATTCACATATAATTCACAATAAAACATGATTTTTAAATCTCATTTACATTAATTTATAGGCCAAATGGAAGGAATTTAGTGTTCAATTGCTGTAAATTAATGTCCATTTAAATCAGCTTTCCAGTGGGATCCTGTGAACGCGCTGGTTTAGAACGTTCACATTGCGGTAGATTTGTGCCCTCAAATGCCCAGAAAAATACTGCGGGATTTAATGGGCCCCAAATTAGCTACTCGCAACATTAAACTTTGTATAAAGGGATCTTAAGAAGCCCTTTTTAACGTAAAAATAAACAGCCTACCTTCCGTTTTCCCCTGTATGAGATCTGGCCCGTTGTCGGCGGTCGCGGGTTTAGAGGTTAATTTTTAACCTACTATAACAATTAAATAAAGCCCTTAAAACTAATAATAGCTCAAGCGAGGGAATCTTCCAGCGATTTTTCGTTAATAATTAACTAGGCTGAAAAACCTCGATTTGAACAGCCTAGGGAAAATCGCGTTTTAAACCCGCCCCCCTCTAAACGGCGCCAAAATCGCGCACACGGGCTGGGACAGATTTTCAGCGACCTTCAGGTACGTTTTGCAACATACCTATTCTTTTCATTACTTTCATTCTGTTGTTCTTTGTACCTTTTCACACCCCTGGATTCCCTCTCCCCTGACGCTCAGTCCGAATAAGGGTCTCGACCCGAAACATTGCCTATTCCTTTTCTCCAGAGATGCTGCCTGACCCACTGAGTTACTCCAGCATTTTTTGTCTATCTTTAATTTATTAATCCTGGTGGACAACAGCACAAAGTTGGAAGATGAGCCACAATCTTAATGAATGTCAAGATTTCTTGATTCAACTTTATCAGACTGATCAGGCCACATTTGGACTAATGTGTGCAGTTCTGGTTGCCCCATTACAGGAAACATGTATAGACTTTGGAGAAGGTGCAGAAGAGGCTTACCAGAATGTTGCCTGGATTAGCTATAAGGAGACGTTGGACAGACTTGGATTGTTTTCCCTGGGAATGTTGGAGGGTGAAGAGAGACATGATACTAGTATGAGAGGCATAGCTAGGTCAGAACCTATATCCCAGGGTAGAAACATAAAAGGCACTTTGGCATTCATCAGGCAGAGTATTGAGTATAGAAGTTGGGAGGTCATCTTGCGGTTACATAAGACATTGGTGAGACCGCATTTAGAATATTGTGTTCGGTTCTGGGTACCATTTTATAGGAATGATGTTATCATGCTGGAAAAGGTGCAGAGAAGATTTGCAAGGATGTTGGCACGATCCGAGGGTCTGAGCTATAGGGAGAGGTTGAGCAGGCTGGGATTTTATTATTTGGAGGAGAATGAGGGGTGACCTTATAGAGGAGTACAAAATCATGGGAGGAACAGAGTCTCTTGTCCAGAGTAGGCGAATCGAGAACCAGATTTAATAGGAACATGAGGGGTAACTTTTTCACATAATGGGTGGTGGGTGTATAATAATAATAATAATAATAATGGATGGGATTTATATAGCGCCTTTCTAATACTCAAGGCGCTTTACATCGCATTATTCATTCACTCCTCAGTCACACTCGGTGGTGGTAAGCTACTTCTGTAGCCACAGCTGCCCTGGGGCAGACTGACGGAAGCGTGGCTGCCATTCTGCGCCTACGGCCCCTCCGACCACCACCAATCACTCACACACATTCACTCACATTCACACACAGGCAAAGGTGGGTGAAGTGTCTTGCCCAAGGATGTATGGAATGAGCTGCTGGAGGAGGTAGTTGTAGTGTTTAAGAAACATTCGGATAGGCACATGGATAGGGCAGGTTTAGAGGGATGGGCAAGTTGTGCCGAAGGGACTGTTTCCATGCTGTATGACTATAACTCTATGACTATGACTGTATGACTCTTTAACTCTTTGACTAGAGGGCATAGCTTTAAGGTGAGAGGGGCAACATTTGAATGAGCTGTTTTGAGTGGATTGCTGGGGGTGGAGGTGGAGGTGGAGTCAGATGTACAGTGACATTTAAGAGGCTTTTAGATTGGCACATGGATATGCAAGGATATGAATCATCGGCAGGTAGACATTAGTTTATCTCAACATCATGTTCAGCACAAACATTGTGGTCTGAAGGGCCTGTTGCTGTGCTCCACTGTTCGATGAGAGGCACAGGAGATTCAATGTGCTCGATGACCATCTTTAGCTCTTATTAGTTATGTTACTATGTCCTTTCTTTTACGCTTCAACTCAATCTATGACTTTTATTTGGTTTATGTTTATTATTGTCATATGTACCGATGTACAGTGCAAAGCATTGTTTTGCATGCTATCCAAACAGGTCCGATGTACTATAGATAAATACCTTCATGTCAAACTCAGTTATATCATGTCTTATTGTGTTAAAGAATCAAAAGGCTCATTGGGGAGACCAGATAACATACAATCGCTCAAATGCATCTGGCAGGCTGGCTTGTCAAAAGATAATTATGCCTATCCATTTCCTCCAGAGATGCTACCTGATCTGCTGAGATACTCCAGCACTTTGTATTCTACATAAGATTCCTGCATCTGTTGTCCCATCTTTCTCTACAATTATACTCAGGCTTTTTTCGATACCTATCTTTAAAACCCGAAGCATGTGAATATTCCCATATTCCCTTTTTTATTTTTGCCATTTAATTTTATCAATTGGCGGCTCGGTGGTGCAGCGGTAGAGTTGCCTTTGTTACGGCTGCTTGTCTGTAGAGAGTTTGTACGCTCTCCCCATGACGTGCGTGGGTTTTTATTCCGAGAACCTCGGTTTCTTCCCATACTCCAAAGGCGTCCAGGTTTGTAGGTTAATTGGCTTGGTATAAATGTAAAAATTGTCCCTAGTGCGCGTAGGATAGTGTTAATGTGCGGGATCGCTGGTCGGCGCGGACTCGGTGGGCCGGGGGGCCTGTTTCCTCGCTGTATCTTGCAACTAAATTAAATTTCTTCTGGAATAGTATCCTCTGGAATTTCGAAGAGTGAGAGAAGATTTAATTGAAGTGTCCAAGAGGGCATCACGGGCCTATGGCTGGATGACTCTTTGACTAGAGGGTATAGAGCCTGTCCCACTTGGCTGTCATTTGCACGTCACGCAGATGGCGAGCGAAGATTTAGTACATCACAAAATCCTCCGACGCCGCGCGTCACTGCCTATGTCATCGCGCTCCATGCGGTCGTAATGCGCACCATGCGTGCATCGTGCATCGTGACGCTAAATGATTCAGATTCAGATTCAGATTCAATTTTAATTGTCATTGTCAGTGTACAGTACAGAGACAACGAAATGCATTTAGCATCTCCCTGGAAGAGCGACATAGCAAATGATTTAAATAAATAATAATAAGTGATAATAAGTGTCAATAAGTGTCCGGGGGGTGGGGGGGTGATTGGCAGTCACCGAGGTACGTTGTTGAGTAGAGTGACAGCCGCCGGGAAGAAGCTGTTCCTGGACCTGCTGGTTCGGCAACGGAGAGACCTGTAGCGCCTCCCGGATGGTAGGAGGGTAAACAGTCCATGGTTGGGGTGAGAGCAGTCCTTGGCGATGCTGAGCGCCCTCCGCAGATAACGCTTGCTTTGGACAGACTCAATGGAGGGGAGCGAGGAACCGGTGATGCGTTGGGCAATTTTCACCACCCTCTGCAATGCCTTCCGGTCGGAGACAGAGCAGTTGCCATACCATACTGTGATGCAGTTGGTAAGGATGCTCTCGATGGTGCAGCGGTAGAAGTTCACCAGGATCTGAGGAGACAGATGGACCTTCTTCAGTCTCCTCAGGAAGAAGAGACGCTGGTGAGCCTTCTTGATCAGAGTTGAGGTATTGTGGGTCCAAGAGAGGTCATCGGAGATGTTGACTCCCAGGAACCTGAAGCTAGAAACACGTTCCACCTCCGTCCCGTTAATGTGGATGGGGGTGTGCGTGCCGCCCCTGGACTTCCTGAAGTCTACAATGAGCTCCTTGGTCTTCTTGGAGTTAAGGGCCAGGTTGTTGTCAGCGCACCATGCTGCTAAGTGCTGGACCTCCTCCCTGTAGGCCGACTCATCGTTGTTGCTGATGAGGCCAATCACCGTTGTATCATCTGCATACTTGATGATGGTGTTAGTACCATGTACAGGTGTGCAGTCATAGGTGAAGAGGGAGTAGAGGAGGGGGCTCAGCACACAGCCCTGTGGAACGCCGGTGTTCAGGGTGAGGGTTGAAGAGGTGTGCTTGTCTAACCTAACAGACTGGGGTCTGTTGGTTAGAAAGTCCAGTATCCAGTTGCAGAGGGAGGGGTCGATGCCCAGGTTACCGAGTTTGGTGATCAGTTTTGATGGTATAATGGTGTTGAATGCTGAGCTGTAATCGATGAACAGCATTCTTACGTAAGTGTCTCTGTTGTCGAGGTGGGAGAGGGCGGAGTGAAGTGCCGTTGAGATGGCATCCTCCGTACTCCTGTTCTTGCGGTAGGCAAACTGATAGGGATCCAGTGTGGGGGGTAGGCAGCTTTTGAGGTGTGCCAGGACCAGCCTCTCGAAGCACTTGGTGATGATGGGGGTAAGTGCAACTGGGCGGAAGTCGTTGAGGCTTGCCGCAGTGGAGTGTTTTGGCACTGGCACGATGGAGGTGGATTTAAGGCACGTGGGGACAACTGCTTGGGCAAGTGACAGGTTGAAGATGTCAGTCCAGACGTCTGTCAGCTGCGCAGCACAGGCCCTGAGCACGCGCCCGGGGATGCCGTCAGGGCCAGCAGCTTTACGTGCATTAGTCCTACTCAGTGCCACGAATACGTCGTAGGGGGTGAGTGTGAGGGGTTGGTGATCGGCAGGTAGCACAGTCTTGATGGCTGTCTCTAGATTGTCCCTGTCGAAGCGGCCATAGAAGTGGAGCGCAAATGACGACCAAGTGGGACAGGCCCTTTAAGCTTTAAGGTTAGGGGCAAAGAATGGATTGCCGGTGGTGGTGGTGGAGTCAGGTACAATAGTGACACATAAGAAGCTTTTAGATAGGCACATGGATATGCAAGGATATGGATCATGTGCAGGCAGATGAGATTAGTTTATCTCAACATCATGATCAGCACAAACATTGTGGTCCAAAGGCCTGTTCATGGGCTCCACTGTTCTATGAGAGGCAAAGCAGATTCAACGGGCTCGATGACCGGCTCTTGCTCCTATTAGTTATGTTACTATGTTCTTTCTTTTACGCTTCAACTCCATCTATGACTTTTACTAGGTTTAAGTTTATTATTGTCACATGTACCGATGTACAGTGCAAAGCATTGTTTTGCATGCTATCCAAACAGAATCCAATGTACTATACATAAATACCTTCATGTCAAACTCAAATACAATAGATAGAGCAATGGGGAAGATGCAGAGAGCAGAATATAGTTCTCAGCGTTGTAGCACATTAGTTCTAATGTCCTCAATGGGGCAGAGGTGAATCGGACAGTACTCTAGATTAGGGAAGGACCATTCAGAAGCCTGACAAGCTTAGAGATACAGCGCCGGAACGATTCCCTTAGTCCACGGATTCGATGCCGACCAGCGATCCCCGCACGCTAACACTATCCTACACACACTAGAGACAATTTATAATTGTTACTGAAGCCAATTAACCAACAAACCTGGACGTCTTTGTAGTGTGGGACTTCACAGTGGCGCAGCGGTAGAACCGCTGCCTCAATCGCCAGAGACCCTGGATACTGACCTTGGGTGCTGTGTGTACGGAGTTGGTACATTCCCCCTACGACGTGTGGGTTTTCGCCGGGTACTCTGGTTTCCTCCCACACTCCAAAGACTTACAAGTTTGTAGGTTAATTGGCTTCGGTGAAGATTATAAAATAATTATCTCTAGTGTGTAGGATAGTGCTAGCGTATGGGGATCGATGGTTGACGTGGACCGATGGGCATGTCTCTGTGCTGTGTCTCTATCCTAAACTAAACTAAACACTGATCTCGATGGCACATCGCTTATTTCATCTTAGAGTCATACAACATGGAAGTTGGTTCATCGGCCCAATTTGCCCATGCCGACTAAGATGCCCCATCTAAGCTAGTCCCATTTACTTGCATTTAACCCATTATTCCTCTAAACCTTTCCTATCGATGTATCTGTCCAAGTGCCTTTAAAATGCTGTTATATTATCTGCCTCAACTACCTCCTCTGGCAGCTTGTTCCATATGCCCACCACCCTTTGAGTGAAAAGATTACCCCTCAGGTTCGTAGTAAATCTTGCCCCTCTCACCTTAAACCTATGTCCTTGAGTTCTTAATTCCCCATCTCTGGCAATGACAAACAGGACTCAGTCATGCCCACAGCTCCCTGTTCACTGTGCAATCTTTCATCCATGCCAAAGTGTGACCTCTTCGATAATGAGGTGTTATCGATACACTATGAGGTGTCAGGTTTTTAAACCCATTGCATCTTACAGGCACCACTTCTCCTTTATCCACCACGTTGGGGAATAGCAAGCCAGAGTTATGGAATATATCAGGCAGCAGCCTTGCTTCACTAATATAAGCAAGACTTGGGAATTTAGCTATAGAGGTTAGTTTGTTCACACAGCAATTTTTCCATCTAATATCAAAGGATGGAAAATATCCTGAGGCATTAGGACCTTAGATCTTTAATGCACAAATAAAAATTTGGAGGTTGCATCAGTGACCCAGAGAGCATGAGATCAAATCCAGTTCAACCATTGCTGTTGTGGACATTATTAAATCAAGGCAAATCAGTCCCTACAAGTGTGAAGTGCATAGGTGAGACCACATCTTAGTAATGCACATTGTTTTAGGTCTCCTTTTTAGTTTAGTTTAGTTTAGTTTAGAGATACAGCATGGAAACAGACCCCTCGGCCCACTGAGTTCACGTTGACCAACGATTCCCGCACACTAACTCTATTCTACACGCACTGGGGAAAATGTACAATATTACTGAAGCCAATTAGCCTACAAACTTGTACATCTCTGGAGCGTGGGAGGAAACCGGAGCTCCCGGAGAATACCCACGCAGGTCACGGGGAAAATGTACAAACTCCCTACAGACAGCACCCGTAGTCAGGACCCGGGTCTCTGGACCGTAGTCAGGACCCGGCAGCAACTCTACCGCTGCTCTTGGCTTCCTTGTTATTTCAATAGTTATTCTCACAAACGCTGATGGGTCTTTTTGATTAAAGATTTTTAAATAATTAAATTCAACTGATTTTGCTGATCCCTGACGAATTTTTTATTGAAGCACCTCAAGCTGAACAAAAGCAAAAACTAGAAAAAAGATCAATCCTTGTTTAAGGTGAGCGGCTTAAACTTCATGTGAGTGGCCTGCAGTAGTGATTTGAATGATCTCTCCAGCTAATTACCAGTTACAGGGTGAATGTGTGTTTCACAAGAAGGTCAAATTTCCTTTAAAAAGTTGCTATTTATTGTTAATGTGGAGCTTTAAATTTTTTGTCAACAATTAAAATTTTTATCAACCAAGGAATCTGGCTCTCTAGTTGACTCGGCCCTCAAGACAGCCACCATCATACCAGTTCCCAAAAAGTCTACAATAACCTGCCTGAATGATTACCGCCCCGTAGCACTCACACCAATAATAATGAAGTGCTTTGAGAGGCTTATTAAGCAGCACATGGTCTCTAAACTCCCCTCCAGTTTTGACCCGTTCCAGTTTGCTTATCGCCCGAACCGCTCCACAGAGGATGCTATTTCCTCTGTAGGCCACCTGAGCCTACAACACCTGGAGGAGAGGAACACCCACGTGCGGATGCTGTTTGTTGATTTCAGCTCAGCATTTAACACGATAATCCCCCAGCATCTGGTGAGCAAACTGGCACCCCTAGGTTTCAATACCATACTATGCAACTGGATCCTGGATTTCCTTTCTGAAAGACCCCAGTCTGTGCGGGTGGGGAAGAACACCTCCTCGGTCATCACACTGAGCACCGGATCCCCTCAGGGCTGTGTCCTGAGTCCGCTGCTCTTCACATTGATGACACATGACTGTGTCGCCAGGTCCACTACTAACCATATCATCAAATACGCGGATGACACAACAGTAGTGGGCCTCATCCGCAATAACGACGACCAGGCATATAGAGAGGAGGTGGAACAGCTCGTGAGCTGGTGCAGCAGGAACAACCTTCTCCTAAATGTGAACAAAACCAAGGAGGTTGTCGTCGATTTCAGAAGGAAAATTCAGCCCAGTCACACTCCACTTTGCATCAACAACTCAGCAGTGGAGCAGGTGAAAAAGATCAAGTTCCTGGGGGTGCATATAACGGACACCTTAAACTGGTCCACAAACATTACATCTCTGGCAAAACGGGCACAGCAGCGGTTGTACTTCCTCCGCAGGTTGAGAAGTTTACACCTCCACCCTCCCATCCTCGCCACCTTCTACAGAAGCACAATTGAGTCGGTCATGACCAGCTGCATCTCTACGTGGTGCGGCAGCTGTACAGCTGCGGACTGGAAGTGCCTTCAGAGAGTGGTGAGGACAGCGGAAAAAATCATTGGGACTTCTCTTCCTTCAATCATGGACATGGGGTACAAGCGCTGTCTGATTAGAGCTAAGGGCATTACCAGAGCCCCCACACACCCACAATTCGGACTGTTTATACTGCTTAACTCTGGGAGGAGGTACCGCAGCATGAAGAGCGGGACAACCAGGTTCTGCAACAGCTTCATCCCCCAGGCCATAAGATTACTGAACAATCAACAAAACCGAGGCTAGAACTTTTTAAATATCGACACTTTAAAAAAAAAAAACTTTTTATATATATTTATTTTACAGAACCATGCACATGAGGCATTTTTATGGACGCACCTAGCACTTTTACTTTTACTATTTACCTGATTGGAGAGTCAAATGCAACGAAATTTCGTTCAAGGTGCACTGTGTCTAGGTGTATATCTGAATGACAATAAAGTTTTCATTCATTCATTCATTCATTCATTCATTCATTCATTCATTCATTCATAACTGGGTCATATGTTCTACATTGAGCTGGAAACTAAATTAAGACCGTCATGTGCACTTCATGTAACTGGAATTGTTAGAGTTGAGTTTGAGTTTAGAGTTTAGTTTAGTTTATTGTCACGTGTACCGAGGTACAGTGAAAATATGTTGCAGCAAGCTAACCAGTCAGCGGAAGGCAATACCTGCTTACAAACAAGCCGTCCACAGTGTATAAATATATGATAAAGGGAATAACGTGAATAATGTTTAGTGCAAGATAAAGTCCAGTAAAGTCTGATTAAAGATAGTGTGAGGATCTCCAGTGAGGTTTATAGTAGTTTCGGACTCTCTCTGGTTGCAGCAGGATGGTTCAGTTGCCTGATATCAGCTGGGAAGAAACTGTCCCTGAATCTGGAGGTGTGCGCTTTCACACTTCTATAATCTTGAGATGAGCTGATTGGTCCTCTCGCCTGTCAATCACCACGATGCCCCTTCCGGAGGGGGGGGGGGGGGGGGGGGGGAGGGGGGCAGGACTATAAAACCCCGGATGCCTGGACGCGAGTCAGTTACTCTGGAAGATTGCTAGGGAGAGTCCACAACTGTGATTCTAATCTGTGAATCAACTAAACTGTGAATCTGCAATATACTTGCAATAAATGATTTGTTAGCCCTTAATGACAATGCAATGAGTTGTTTGGCAATTTGGTGGCCTGCACTCTGCCTGAAATGCTATGAAACTGAATTTGGTGGCCTGCACTCTGCTTGAAATGCTGTGAAACTGAATTTGGTGGCCTGCACTCTGCTTGAAATGCTGTGAAACTGAATTTGGTGGCCTGCACTCTGCTTGCAATGCTGTGAAACTGAATTTGGTGGCCTGCACTCTGCTTGCAATGCTGTGAAACTGAATTTGGTGGGCTGCACTATGCTTGAAATGCCGCAAAACTACTGGTGCTGTCTGTACGGAGATTGCGCCTTCTCCCTGTGACCGCATGGGAGTTCTTTGAGATCTTCAGTTTCCTCCCACATTCCACATACGCACAGGTTTTTAGGTTAATTGGCTTGGTATAAATGTAAAATTGTCCCTAGTGTGTGTAGGATAGTGTTAATGTGCGGGGATTGCTGGTTGGTGCGGACTCAGTGAGGAGATTGGACTGTTTCCATGCTGTATCTCTAAACTAAACGTGCAGGCATATGAGATCAATCTATGTTGACATCATGTTCGGCACAGACATTGAGGGCTGAAGGGCCTGTTCCTGTGCTGTGCTGTTCTATGAAACATTGAACATCCTTTTTTGCTTCTACAGAAGATGCTCAACCCACTGAGTTCTTCCAACAGTTTATTTTGTACACTCCAGTCAGGTGAGTTTCTAATTTGTTTATGGCTTATTTATTTCTAATTATTTAAGGGATAAGTGTTTAGTTTTAAATTTTAGGATTTAAAAAATGCAATATTATTTATTTATTTTTAAAATAATGCCTGAACATGCTTCCTTATCAACTGGTAAAGCTGAAGACAGACCTCAATCAGCTGTCGAAGTCCTCAGGAGTGTTTCATGGGCTGGGACGGTCCCGGCAAGCAGGGTCGACTTGCCCGCTGCAGATCGACCTCGGAACGCCCGATAGGCACGGTTCAGATAGGCCTCCGGTGGGACTGGGACCTCGTCCGAAGGCTCGGCAGACAGCGTAACTGGGAGGGGGCCGCTGGGGAAGTCGGACGCGAGGAGCAAGGGCCGGTAGGAGGGTGAACCAGGGTAATGCCGCCATCGACTTCACGTTCGGCTGCAGGAGGCGACCCCAGGACACAAAGATGGCTGGGTGAGGAGAGAGAGACGTCGATTAGCTGGATCTGCTCCAGTACAATCGAGCATGTGGGCCGACCGGACTTTGAATAATGGTGCCAAAAATGGCGGCACCCTTGTTGGTAATACATGCAAAAATAATTCACTTTACAGTTCCATATGTGACAAAGAAAGCACCATTGAACTATTGGGCAGATTGCTTCATCATGTATAGACACAAAATGCTGGAGTAACTCAGGCAGCATCTCCGGAGAGAAGGAATGGGTGACGTTTCGGGTCGAGATCCTTCTTCAAATGACATTCTAAATGTCGGCACGGCAACATTCTAGGGCGGCACGGTGGTGCAGCTGTAAAGTTGATGCCTTCACGCGCCAGAGACCCGGGTTTGATCCTGGCTACTGGTGCAATTTGTATGGAGTTTGTACGGTTTCCCTGTGACCTCGTGGGTGTTATCTGGGCGCTCTGGTTTCTTCCCACACACCAACGATGTACAGGTTTGTAGGTTAATTGGCTTCAGTAAAATTGTAAGTTGACCCTAGTGAGTAGGATAGTGCTAGTGTACAGAGTGATCACTGGTCGGTGTGGACTCGGTGGGTTAAAGGGTCCATTTCCGCGCTGTATCTCTAAACTAAACCTCTCTAAACCTTTCCTATCCATGCACCTGTCCAAGTGTCTTTCAAATTCTATTATAGTACCTGCCTCAACTACCTCCTCTGTCACCCCATTCCATACAGCTCATGTGTGTAGGAAAGAACTGCAGATGCTGGTTTAAATCGAAGGTAGACACAAAATGCTGGAATAACTCAGCGGGACAGGCAGCATCTCTGGAGAGAAGGAATGGATAACTTTTCGGGTCGAGACCCTTTTTCAGTCTGAATTCAGCCCGAAACATCACCCATTCCTTCTCTCCAGAGATGCTGCCTGTCCCGCTGAGTTACTCCAGCATTTTGTGTCTACCATATACCCACTACCCATTGATGGTATAATTATATCAGAAGGTGGGCACATTTCCACTGTTAAAAAAAAAAACATTGGACACAACAGATCATGCTATTCAGTGTTGCAAAAGTATTTTTTAATAACTTGAACTTTTCTATATAAAAAAGTATAAATTTTCCAGCAATAATATATCTGAATAGATCATTTGAGTCACTCCCTGTACATCTGACCACAGATGACATCAGTGCAGAATCCAGCCTGGCTTGACAAAGAATGCTTGTTATAAGCCACTCGCAAAAGGAAACCTTCATCAGGCTACATCTTTACGTTCTTCAAGTTTAGCAGAAAGATACGAGGCCGAAAGTACTGCCTCAGCATATTACATCTCAGTTCTCTTTTTATATATTACCATTCTAGTATAAAAACAAATCAACACAGTCACAACAGTCTTTCCACAACTTCTGAACTTTGTACAATCAGATCACCCCCCTACCACCCCCCCCCCCCCCACCCCCACCAGAGCATAAATTATATGTGCAAATTAATTTAAAAATTGAATGCATTTGGAATATATGTATAAATCCATCAAACAAATTAAAAGTCAGGAGTTATGCATTGCAGAGTTTAAAATATTTTGTAAACCATCTTAAATAGAATCCGGTTGGCAGGGTCTTTTGCTAACAGTGAAATGGCTTTCCAGTGGCTGACTTTTATTTTTGAACTGTTATACACTAAAAGTACAAATCTCTTCATCGCTAACTCCTAATTCTTTGTAGAATCTGTAGAAGAGATAGAAGATAATTAATAAGGCAAAGTTTTGATGTTTACAATAACCAAAACATCACAGGATTTTGTGCGATTAAAATTGTCCGCCAGCTTTGTCCCAGAGAGTCAGGGGCCGACATTAGTTTGTACGCTTTTCACGTGAAAGGTATGATGTGCCAACAATGGCAACAACTAGGGCGGCACGGTGGCGCAGTGGTAGTGTTGCTGACTTACAGCGCCAGAGACCCGGGTTAGATCCTGACTACGGGTGCTGTCTGTACGGAGTTTGAACATTCTCCCTGTGACCTCGTAGGTTTTCGCCAGGTGCTCCGGTTTCCTACCACACTCCAAAGACATATAGGTTTGTAGGCTTTGGTAAAAATTGTAAATTATCCCCAGTGTATAGCATAGTGCTAGTGTACGGGGGACCGCTGATTGGCGCGGACTCCTTGGGCTGATGAGCCTGTTTCCACGCAGTATCTTTAAACATTTTCAAAGTTATATTGCAAGCTAGCTTTTCAAACTTAGATTTAACAAATCTCATGAAGGGATCAAAAAGATATGACTTTAAAAGGTATCCAAAGAAACTCAAGATGGTAGTGTAAAGAGGTTTCCAATTCCCCAGAAACATGGAAATTGAATTCATAAGATGGTTTTAACAGTCTGGCTGCACAGGGCTGCCTGTTTATCCTCGTAAGCGAATGGCTCTGTCCTCGGCTGCTGTCTGTACAGAGTTTGCACGTACTCCCCGTCACCCCGTGGGTTTACTCTGGTGCTCCGGTTTCCTACTACATCCCAAGGGCGTGCAGGTTTGGAGGTTAATTGTTTTCTGTAAATTATCCCTTGTGTGGAGAATAGAACGGGTGATCGCTGGCCAGTGCAGACTTGGTGGGCCGAAGGGCCTGTTTCTATATTGTCTCTCTAAACTAAACTTAATAGGCTGAGGGCCTCCTTTTACATTGCAAATAATTATTAAATGACGATTTATCATCAGAAAAGATAAAATCACTGAATCACATGTCACACAAAGTACATCAGCAAGTCACACAAAATGCTCATTGTAGGTTCTAATAGATTATTCAGCATTTATTAGCCAGAGATTAGAATTCAGCTATAAATAGGTCTATGTGCAAATCAGGCAAATATGGTTTTCCTCGTGCTTTGAAGTCCTGTGCATCAAGAAATTGGAACACGCTTCCATTTACAATTCAGCCTGATGGAGCATTGTTTCTTCCTTGTATTTTGTGTACACAACAACATCGATTAGGAAAGGGGGAGATGCAACGAGACCTGGGTGTCATGGTACACCAGTCATTAAAAGTAGGCATGCAGTTGCAGCAGGCAGTGAAGAAGGCGAATGGTATGTTAGCATTCATAGCAAAAGGTTTGAGTATAGGAGCAGGGAGGTTCTACTGCAGTTGTACAGAGTCTTGGTGAGACCACACCTGGAATATTGCGTACAGTTTTGGTCTCCTAATCTGAGGAAAGACATTCTTGCCATAGAGGGAGTACAGAGAAGGTTCACCAGACTGATTCCTGGGATGTCAGGACTTTCATATGAAGAAAGACTGAATAGACTCGGTTTGTACTCGCTAGAATTTAGGAGATTGAGGGGGGATCTTATAGAAACTTACAAAATTCTTAAGGGGTTGGACAGGCTAGATGCAGGAAGATTGTTCCCGATGTTGGGGAAGTCCAGAACAAGGGGTCACAGTTTAAGGATAAGGGGGAAATCTTTTAGGACCGAGATGAGGAAAACATTTTTCACACAGAGAGTGGTGAATCTCTGGAATTCTCTGCCACAGAAGGTAGTTGAGGCCAGTTCATTGGCTATATTTAAGAGGGAGTTAGATGTGGCCCTTGTGGCTAAAGCGATCAGGGGGTATGGAGAGAAGGCAGGTACAGGATACTGAGTTGGATGATCAGCCATGATCATATTGAATGGCGGTGCAGGCTCGAAGGGCCGAATGGCCTACTCCTGCACCTATTTTCTATGTTTCTATGTTTACCGTAAGTACAAGTATTAATTATTAACCAATAGATATCGGTGTTATCATACAGTGTGGACACAGGCCCAACTTGCCCACACCGGCCAACATATCCCATCTACACTAGTCCGACCTGCCTGCATTTTGACCATATCCTTCTAAACCTGTCCTAATCCATGCACTGTCTAATTGCTTCTTAAACCTTGCAATGGTCTCTGGCCCAATGACCTCATCCGGCAGCTTGTTCCATACACCCACCATCCTTTGTGTGAAAATGTTATCTCTCGGATTCCTATAAAATCTTTCACCCTTCACATTAAACCTATGCCCTCTGGTTCTCACTTCCCCATCTCTGCAAAGGAGACTCTGTGCATCTACCTGATCTATTTTTCTCATGATTTTATGCACCTCTATAAGATCACCCCTCATCCTCCTGGGCGCCAGGGAAAAGAATCCCAACCTGCCTGTAGCTCAGACCCTCTAGTCCTGACAACATCCTCGTAAATCGTCTCTGTACCTTTTCCAGCTTGACAACATCTTTCCTGTAACATGGTGCCCAGAACTGAACAAAATACTCAAAATGCAGCCTCACGAATGTCTTGCATAACTGCAACATGACCTCCCAGTTGAGGTCACACAGCACAGAAACACACCATTTAGTTCACCAGGTAGACACAAAATGCTGGAGTAACTCAACGGGACAGGCAGCATCTCTGGAGAGAATGGGTGACGTTTCAGGTCGCGACCCTTCTTCAAACTCTACCCGAAAAGTCACCCACCCATTCCTTCTCTCCAGAGATGCTGCCTGTCCCGCTGAGTTACTCCAGCATTTTGTGTCTACCTTTGATTTAAACCAACATCTGCAGTTCTTTCCTGCACCTTTAGTTCACCATGTCCACACTGACCACAAGCATCCATCCATACTAATTTACCAGCATGTGATCCATTACCTTTGATACCATAGTGATTCAAAAGCTCAGCTAGATACTGCTTGAATGGTGTGAGCCTCCGCCTCCGTCAATGATTGAGGGAATTTGGATCAAAATGTCATGATTCACCATCTTCACTTTTAGAGTTGCTGCTTTACATCGCAAGAGACCCGGGTTCGATCCTGACCACGGGAGCTGCCTGTACAGAGTTCATATGTCTTCCCCTGGGTTTTCTCCGGTTGCTCTGCTTTCCACCCATACTTCATCCACACCTCCCCCTACAGGTTTGTATGGCATTAACATTGAATTCTATTGCGTCCGTATGGCATTAACATTGAATTCTATTGCGTCCGTATGGCATTAACATTGAACTCTAGAACAGCACCTCATATTCCGTCTGGGGACCTTGCGTCCGTATGGCATTAACATTGAATTCTCCCAATTTTGCTAGCCCTTGCTGTCTCCTCCCCTTCCTTAACCCTCTAGCTGTCTCCTCCCACCCTCCCATCCGCCCGCCCTCGGGCTTCTCCTCCTCCTCCCCTTTTCCTTCTTTCTCCCCCCCCCCCACCCCCCATCAGTCTGAAGAAGGGTTTCGGCCCGAAATGTCGCCTATTTCCTTCGCTCCATAGATGCTGCTGCACCCGCTGAGTTTCCCCAGCAATTTTGTGTAGGTTTGTAAGTTAATTGGCTCTAGTGTGTGCAGGATAGTGTTAATGCGCAGGGATCATGGTCGTTGCAGACTTGGATGGGCAGAGTGCCTGTTTCCGCACAGTATCTCTAAACTAAACTGCCCTTAAAGTAAGGGGTGTATCATGCACAAAATCTTCTGCAATTTAAAGGATTTCTTATGATATCGTTTGCATATTTTATAAATCTCTCACTCATTTTAATTATGAGCAACAGTAAATACAGATCAAAGCAGGTGAAAACCAGCATCTTCAACCCACACAGAGTTGTCAAATAATAAAACGTCTTGATATGGAGAGGGGCTGTTTCAATTTTCAAAATAAAAAGGACGTTCCTTTAGGAAGGAAGATGAAGAGGAATTTCTTTAGTCAGAGGGTGGTGAATCTGTGGAATTCATTGCCACAGAAGGCTGTAGAGGTCAAGTCAATGGATATTTCTTAGACAGAGATAGATGGATTCTTAATTAGCACAGGTGTCAGAGGTTATGGGGAGAAGGCAGGAGAATGGGGTTAAGGGGCAGTGTTAGCTCAGCCATGATTGAATGGCAGAGTAGACGTGATGGGACAAATGGCCTAATTCTGCTATTACATATGTGTTATCATGCCCTGATCTGTGGTCTCAGTGCTGCTTCAGCCCACAAGGGTTTGGGAGGGGGGTGCCTCATGAATGGATGGGACACCATTTCATTTGCCTGTCTTTCCTCATTGCCACAGCAACCATGAGTGCTCCAGCAGCATTGACTTCTTTCCCATCATTCAGCATTCAAGCGAGGCACCAGCTACCTGCTCAATGACACAGGTCAGCTTTTGATGCTTCTTTAAAGGGAGGAAACGTCTTAAAAGCACAACTCTCTAAATTTCACGGTTCTCTCCGCGTCCTCTGAGGATCTGATCAGAGGATTTAGCAGTGGATCAAAACAAAGCACTCATTTAATGTAGTGAATGACAATTTTTAGTTTAGTTTAGAGATGTAGCACAGAAACAGGCCCTTCGGACCACCGAGTCCGCACTGACCAGCGATCCACGCACACTCACCACGTATCTATCTGCATTTCATCCCTTTTCAAATTTAGAAATGATTAAGAGGCAGAATTCAGGAGAGGCAGAGAGTGAAAGATTAAATACTAGAATACATACCCAACAACTATCTCAGCGAAGGACGCTGGACCACAAACGCACACCAGACTTTTCACCCCTTCAGTGCGCTGAGATAAAAGTTCTGCACAGAGAGACATCTCAATCCTTCCCAGTCTTCCTGCCCATTCTGCGTGAGGCTGTGACAGAATATAGTCAACCTCAAACCTAAACAGACAAAAGATTAACATTTTTGTATGTAGTGCAGAATCTGCATTGACTTTTCACTTTGAAATCGCAGAGTGGTTTTAGCATTTTATTTGTACTATAACCAGTGCCTGAGGGCGGCACGGTGGCGCAGCGGTAGAGTTGCTGCCTTATAACGCCACAGACCCGGGTTCAATCCTAACTACGGGCGCTGTCTGTACGGGGTTTGAACGTTCTCCCCGTGACCTTCGTGGGTTTTCTCTGGGAGCTCCGGTTCCCTCCCTCACTCTAAAGACGTACAGGCTTCCGTAAACTGTAAATTGCCTCTAATGTGAAGGATGGGGTTAGTGATTGTTGGCCGGTGTGGACTAGGTGGGCTGAAGGACCTGATTCCGCGCTGGACCTCTAAAGTCTAACAAAAATGACTACATATCTTTGGTGCAAATTGCATTACTTGCAGGATCTTAATGCACGTCATGCTTCCCTAATAGAAGCACGCAGATGGGAATAGTCACTGCATTCATCATCTTAAAACGGTGATGTGCTCAACATTCCAGTTTTTTGTTCATAAAGGGCCTGTCCCACCAGCATGCGATTGCATGCGTCTAGCGCGACCAAACGGAAGTGGAGTTCGCGCTAAGTTTGCGGTAAGTACGCACGAAGTACGCGCAAAGTTCGCGCATGACTCCGGGTGGTGACGTAATCGCGCAATGCCACGCACTAGGCGTACGCCGTCAAGATGCTGCGTACGACGTCGAATGCTGCGTACACCCTCAATGTGCCTGTGGGCCGACAGGCCGCTGGTGCGCAGAATTTCCAAACAGTGCAAGATTTTTGGAGCCCCGCGCGATGTAGAGACCACCCCGCACAACTCCACACGCCTCCGCCGATCGAAGTGGGACTGGCCCCGCGAGGCCTTCCCCCCCATCGACCACGTTTGGTCGCCCTAGACGCATGCTGTCGCATGCTGGTGGGACAGGACCTTAAGTTCTAGGAGCAGAATAAGGCAATTCGGCCCAGCAAGTCTACTCCGCCATTCAATCATGGCTGATCTATCTTTCCCTCTCAACCCCATTCTCCTGCCTTCGCCCCATATTCCATAACACCTGTACTGATCAAGAAGTTATCTACATTTACAATCAAACTTGCTTTCAATGGTGTGCAGGACTATTGTCCACAAGTGGTCATATTTAAAAGAATCACCAACTACTTGCAGGTTGACTATTTACTTTAGTTGAGAGATGAGGGGGATCTCATTGAAACTACCAAATAATGAAAAACCCAGATAGAGTGAATGTGGAGAGGATGATTCCAGTACTCAGAGAATATAGGATCAGAGGGCATAGCCTCAGAATAAATGAAGATGAGGAGGAATTTCTTGAGCCAGGAAAATGGGATTGAGAGGAAAAAATACATCTGTCATGATTGAATTTGAATTGATTTTATTAGGGACAGTGCATATTAATAAACATTTGCATGTAATATGCAAGATTGTAGCCAGTAGCTAATTTCCATCTTTAGTCCCAACACAAGGTAAACACATCCCAAACAAGGTAAAAACAAAAGACAAAAACAAAAACAAAACAAACAATAAAGTAAAAAAGTAGCAATAAAAGAGTACCATAGGATAATTTTAAGGTAGATTATGATTGCAGTTTTGATTTTGCAGTAACCATGTTTTTAGATGTTTGGTAAATGAGGTAAGGGTTGGCAGATCCCGTATGACGCATGGTATCGCGTTCCAGGTCTGCGACGCTCGATATGAAAATACTGACTGCCCAAAGACATTTTTCCTAAACGGGACTATACAATCACCCCTGGAGGCTGCTCTTGTCGACCTATTTGTGTTTTTCTTTATGAAGTCCTTTAACGGAGGTGGGGCTAGTCCACGGAAGATTTTGTAAACCAAAATCGAGTCCGAATATTTTATTACGTTTTCCCAGCTCAGCAGATCAAATTTCTTCAGGATGCTACAGTGATGGTACATTCTGGGCTTTTTGAAAAGAGTTTTTAGGGCTTGTTTATAAGCAATTTCAACAGGCTTTAGTGTGGACTTACATGCCAGTGACCAAGTTGTTATACAGTAGGTCATGTGTGGCACAATCATTGCATTAAAGTATAGTTTGGCTGAATCAATAGTTAAATTATTTCTAATATATCTAAAGTTGGACAAATTAAATTTTATTAAATGTACTGTTCTTTTCACCTGTTGTTTGAAACAGAGCTGTGAATCGATCACGATTCCTAAATATTTAAACTCATGTACAATTTTAAGTTTTGTTCCATGTACAAACACATCAGAATCTCCATCAGTACTTGCCTTTTTGGAGAAAAACATACAGACAGTCTTTGACACATTAAGATGTAGATCAGAAAACTGCAACCAGTTTGACACATTAATCATAGCAGCTGATAGGTCTTGTGCAGCTTGATGTTTGTTTATGGCATGTACATACACAACTGCATCGTCAGCATACATCTGGCAAGTTACATTTGATGTACAGCTACTTGGTAGATCATTAATGTACAGACTGAATAATAGCGGTCCCAAGATTGAACCTTGAGGTACACCAAGAGGGTTTTTAGAAGTTGCAGATTTACTGTTGTGCACTCTAACACATTGTTTTCTCTGTACCATATATGACTCAATCCATTTCATCGTGCTCAAAGAGAGGTTAAAATAGGACAGGTACACAAAATTGCTGGGGAAACTCAGCGGGTGCAGCAGCATCTATGGAGCGAAGGAAATAGGCGACGTTTCGGGCCGAAACCCTTCTTCAGACTGATGGGGGGTGGGGGGGGAAAGAAAGAAGGAAAAGGGGAGGAGGAGGAGGAGCCCGAGGGCGGGCGGATGGGAGGGTGGGAGGAGACAGCTAGAGGGTTAAGGACGGGGAGGAGACAGCAAGGGCTAGCCAAATTGGGAGAATTCAATGTTAATGCCATAAGGACGCAAGGTCCCCAGACGGAATATGAGGTGCTGTTCCTCCAATTTCCGCTGTTGCTCACTCTGGCAATGGAGGAGACCCAGGACAGAGAGGTCGGATTGGGAATGGGAGGGGGAGTTGAAGTGCTGAGCCACCGGGAGGTCAGGTAGGTTATTGCGGACTGAGCGGAGGTGTTCGGCGAAACGATCGCCCAACCTACGCTTGGTCTCACCGATGTAAATCAGCTGACATCTAGAGCAGCGGATGCAGTAGATGAGGTTGGAGGAGATACAGGTGAACCTTTGTCGCACCTGGAACGACTGCTTGGGACCTTGAATGGAGTCGAGGGGGGAGGTGAAGGGACAGGTGTTGCATTTCTTGCGGTTGCAACGGAAAGTGCCCGGGGAGGGGGTGGTGCGGGAGGGAAGGGAAGAATTGACGAGGGAGTTGCGGAGGGAGCGGTCTTTGCGGAAGGCAGACATGGGGGGAGATGGGAAGATGTGGCGAGTGGTGGGGTCACGTTGGAGGTGGCGGAAATGGCGGAGGATTATGTGTTGTATTTGCCGGCTGGTGGGGTGAAAGGTGAGGACCAGAGGGACTCTGCCCTTGTTGCGTGTGCGGGGATGGGGAGAGAGAGCAGTGTTACGGGGTATGGATGAGACCCTGGTGTGAGCCTCATCTATGGTGGCGGAGGGGAATCCCCGTTCCCTGAAGAACGAGGACATTTCCGATGCCCTGGTATGAAATGTCTCATCCTGGGAACAGATGCGGCGTAGGCGGAGGAATTGGGAGTAGGGGATGGAGTCTTTACAGGGGGCAGGGTGGGAAGACGTGTAGTCCAGATAGCCATGTGAGTCAGTGGGTTTGTAATGTATGTCGGTCAGGAGTCTGTCCCCTGCGATGGAGATGGTGAGGTCAAGGAATGGTAGGGAAGTGTCGGAAATCGTCCAGGTGTATTGGAGTGCCGGATGGAAGTTGGTGGTGAAGTGGATGAAGTCAGTCAGTTGTGTGTGGGTGCAGGAGGTGGCACCAAAGCAGTCGTCAATGTAACGGAGGTAGAGGTCGGGGATGGGGCCCTGGTACGTCTCGAACAAGGATTGTTCAACGTACCCAACAAAGAGGCAGGCGTAGCTGGGGCCCATGCGTGTGCCCATAGCTACGCCTTGTGTTTGGACACAATAGGACAATTTGGTCATCAAGATCTGGTGGTTCACAGTATCAAAGGCTTTTCGTAAATCAAGAAAAACAGCTCCTATAACACCACCTGCATCAATTTTGGACTTCATATTTTCCAAAAGGAAGCAAAGTGCCGTCTCAGTAGAGTGATATTTTCTGAAGCCAAACTGCATTGGGTTTAGGGTATATGGACTATTGTTTAAATGTTTAATTATCTGTCCTGCAACCCATTTTTCAGCTATCTTGGAAATTGCCGGAAGAATGCTTATTGGTCTATAATTACTTATTATAGTGGGGTCTCCTGATTTTAAAATTGGAGTTATTACTGCAGATTTCCAAGAATTTGGGAATACACATTCGTTTATGGACTTGTTGATGATGCTGGTAATTGGAGCGATCAGTGACTGCTTATGAGCTTTAAGAAACATTATATCCATACCAAAAGCATCTTTGGCTTTTGAATTTTTAAGACCACAAATAATCCTGTTAACCCATGGCTGAGACACTTCATTCAAAATAAGAACCGGAGAAGCAGTGTTCAGCGGCATAGCATATCGGACTGTGGAACAGGAACTATGAGTCAAGTTCTTGATTGAATGCTGGAACAGACCCAATGGGCTGAATGGCCTATTTCTGCTCCTATATCCTATGGGATAGCATGGAAACAAGTCATTCGGCCAAGTCCACACCGACTAGTTCTATGTTATCTCACTTTCCCATCCATTTCCTATACATTAGGAGCAATTTACAGAAGCCAATTACGATACGATACGATACAATTTATTTGTCATTTGGACCCCTTGAGGTCCAAACGAAATGTCGTTTCTGCAGCCATACATTACAAACAAATAGACCCAAGACACAACATAATTTACATAAACATCCATCACATTGCTGTGATGGAAGGCCAAAAAAACTTATCTCTCCACTGCACTCTCCCCCCCATGTCAGAGTCAAAGTCAAAGTCAAAGCCCCCGGCTGGCGATGGCGATTGTCCCGCGGCCATTAAAGCCACGCCGGGTGATGCAAGGTCGCACACCGGGTTCTTGGTGTTAGAGCCCCCGGCGTGCGCTCGCAGAGTCCCGCAGCCATTCCAAGCCGCGCGAGGCGATGATGTAAGGCCCCGCTCCAGGAGCTCTTCAACCCCGCAACTCGGGCGGGAGAAGTCGCCGTTGCGGGAGCCCTGAAAAGCGGTCTCCCTCCAGGGACCCGCGGGCTCCCGGTGCCGCCGTCCGCCAGACCCGCAGTTGCAGCCTCCGAATATCCGGGGGTCGGGCCGCAGCAGCGCTCCACCACCGCTCCACCCGCTCTGGACTCGGCCAGCTCCGCGACGGTGAGTAGTCGGCACCAGAGCCCCCGGTCTTCCTGTTGGAGGCCGCTCCTCGTTGCAGCCCCAACGACAACGGAGACCCGACAAAGAAAAGGTCGGGTCTCCCGTGCAGGGAGAGATTTAAAAGTTACCCCCTCCCTCCCACCCCCACCCCCACCCCCCACACACATACCCCAACAAAAAATAACAAAAACTACATAAAAACATAGACATAAAATAATAAAAACGCAGACGGACTGCAGAGGCCGCTGCTGACGAGAGTCGCGCCGCCCACCGGAGTGAAGAACTGTGAAGAATTAACGTACAAACCCGCACATCTTTGGCATGTGAGAAGAAACCAGAGTACCCGGAGGAAACCCATATAGTCACAGGGAGAACGTGCAAACTCTGCATTGCCAAACACCAAGCTAAGGATCAAACCTGGGTCTCTGGCAGCAGCTCTACCAGCTGTGCTACTGTGCTGCTCTGCACAGCAATTTGCTGCTTTCTTTTATGATAGACACAAAATTCTGGAGTAACTCAGCGTCTTTGGAGAAGTTGGTAGGTGACGTTTTGTCGGGACCCTTCTTCAGACTGGAATCTTGAGCAAAAGACAAAGTGCTGGAGTAACTCAGCAGGTCAGGTTACATCTGCAGACCGAATGGATGGGCGATGTTTTGGGTGTGAAGATGGGTCCTGACTTGAAAATCCGCCCTCTCCATAGATGCTGTCTCACCCGCTGAGTAACTCCAGTGCTTTAATGTTTGGCTTCCGGTTGCTCCCAGAAATGGGTGATTTAGTCAACTTGGAACGCAGCAGAGCTGGCAGAATGAAAAGAGTAGTTGCAGAACCGAATCAATTTATAGACGAGAGAGGAGGCAAATATAGTAATTAATAATAATAATGGATGGGATTTATATAGCGCCTTTCTAATACTCAAGGTGCTTTACATCGCATTATTCATTCACTCCTCAGTCACACTCGGTGGTGGTAAGCTACTTCTGTAGCCACAGCTGCCCTGGGGCAGACTGACGGAAGCGTGGCTGCCAATCTGCGCCTACAGCCCCTCCGACCACCACCAGTCACTCACACACATTCACACACATTCACACACAGGCAAAGGTGGGTGAAGTGTCTTGCCCAAGGACACAACGACAGTATGCACTCCAAGCGGGATTCGAACCGGCTACCTTCCGGTTGCCAGCCGAACACTTAGCCCATTGTGCCATCTGTCGTCCCTCGTAATTGACCTCTAAACCTTTGCAAATATCAACGTGAGAGATGTGTGCGCTCCATATGAACACAGCCACTGCAATGAGTCATGAGAAGGGGATTAGTCTTATGGCAGCCTCTCAAAGACAGCCACAGACCAGCGGTTGGAATGACTGCTATGGAGATGATGAATGTTGTGGGAGGAGGGCAAAAGGTTTAGTTAAGTTTAGTTTATTGTTACGAGTACCGAGGTACAGCGAAAAGCTTTGGTTGCATGCTAACCAGTCAGCGGATAGACTATATTAGTTTAGATATAGCATGGAAACAGGCCCTTCGGCCCACTGAGTCTGCACCGACCAATGATCCCTGCATACTATCCTGCGCACACTAGGGACAATTTACAATTTTACCAAGCAGTTAGCCTACAAACCTGTACGTCTTTGGAGTGTGGGAGGAACCTGGAACCTCCAGGGAAAACCCACGTGGATCATGAGAACAATGTACAAACTCCATACAGACACGCACCCATGGTCAGGATGAACCTGGGTCTCAGGAGCTGTAAGGCAGCAACTCTACCACTTTGCCACCCAATTACATGATTACAATCAAGCCACCCACAGTGTGCAGATACAAAATAAAGAGAATAACGTTTAGTGCTAGATTAAGTCCAGTAAAATTCGATTAAAGATAGTCCGAAGATCTCCAATGAGGTAAATAGTAGCTTATGCCCCTGTCCCACTTAGGAAACCTGAACGGAAACCTCTGGAGACTTTGCGCCCCACCCAAGGTTTCCGTGCGGTTCCCGGAGGTTTTTGTCAGTCTCCCTACCTGCTTCCACTACCTGCAACCTCCGGGAACTGCACGGAAACCTTGGATGGGGCGCAAAGTCTCCAGAGGTTTCCGTTCAGGTTTCCTAAGTGGGACAGGGGCATTAGGACAACTCTCTAGTTATTGATTGGATGGTTCAGTTGCCCGATAACAGCTGGGAGGAAACTGTCCCTGAATCTGGAGGCGTGCGTTCTTTACACTTCTGTACCTCTTGCCTGATGGGAGTGGGGGGGGAAGGAGGAGTGACTCTCCTTGGTGTCTCTGGTCACAAGCCCACACCCTTGTTCCAATTATCAGTGTCCCTTGTCAAATAACTGTGCAAGTCACGAGCAGAGATACTGAGGCAGAGATCGTAGTACGTGTCAATGCTACGCATTGTGGAATAAAGACTGCAATAGGTAATTGGTCACCTGCTGCGGTTATTTGAAATATGCTGTACAATAAAAACCATGGCTGGCTGGCTGACACAAAGGACCTTATATTGATGATACAATTCACACCATTTAACTTGCACGTCTCTTGCTCATTAGCTACGAGGTTCTCTCCTTTAAAAAAATAATGCAAAGTTAAAGGTCGCACAAAATCCTACTTTGTTTAGAGATACTGTGTGGAAGCAGGCCCATCGGCCCACCGAGTCTGCACCAACCAGCGATCCCAGCACATTAACACTATCCTACACACAGTGGGGACAATGTACAATTTTACCAAGTCAATTAGCTTAGAAACCTGTATGTCTTTGAAGTGTGGGAGGAAACCATAGCACCCGGAGAAAACCCATGCAGGTCATGTGGCGAACGTACAAACTCCGTTTAGACAGCACCCATAGTCAGGTTTGAATCCAGGTCTCAGGCGCTGTAAGGCAGCAACTCTACCGCTGCGCACCGTGCCGCCCAGATTACATGCTTGCAATCAAGCTATCTGATTGATCAAGATTATTAGCAAGTAACTGGCTCAATAATGAGGCATAGATCATAGTATGTTTCAATGCTATACATTGTGGAAAAAAGACTGCAATAAGGTTACTTGAAATATGCTGAACAATAACAACTAGGACTGGCTGACAATATCATTAATGAGTAGGAAAGAACTGCAGATGCTGGTTTATGCCAAAGAGGTCTGAAGAAGGGTCCCGACCCGAAACCTCACCCATCATTTTTCTCCAGAGATGCTGCCTGAGTTAATCCAGCACTTTGTGTCTATTTTACCATTCTAATGAACGTGACTGTTTTCTTTGAGATCTTTCCTTAGTGGATGCTGGAGAGATATTTTCAGTGGAAATAATGATTTCAGTTTTTAAAATTCCATGAATTTGAACACTTCTCCATTATAATACATCCCTCGTCCCAATCTTGCTTCTTTACAATGCAGCTTTAGTTATGATTTTAATGGTTATGCTACACCTAAACATAGTATTTTTTGAGTGGACAGACCTGTAAAATTCCAGTGTTTAGTTTAGCTTTGGAGAAACAGCGCGGAAACAGGCCCTTCTGCCCACCGAATCCACACCGACCAGTGATCCTCACACACTAACACTATCCTACACACATACACACACTAGGGACAATTTACAATGATACCAAGCCAATTAGCCTACAAACCCGTACGTGTTTGGAGTGAGGGAGGAAACTGTAGCACCCAGGGAAAACCCCCGCAGATCACTGGGAGAACGTTCAAACTCCGTACAGACAGCACCCATAGTCAGGATCGAACCCGAGTCACTGGCGCTGTAAGGCAGCAACTCAACCGCTGCGCCACTGTGCTGTCCCAGTGCTGGGGAGATTGTTAAATCTATGGTCTATGTAACTATCATATCAATCTCAGGATATGTATGTCCCTGTTAAGAGTGAAGGGCAAGGCAGGCAAACATAAGGAAGCTTGGCTGACGAGGAAAATTGAGGCATTGGTCAAGAATAAGAAGGGCGCATGGGACAGGTATAGGCAGCTGGGATCAAGTGCATCCCTGGAGGAGTTTGGGGAACTAAGGAGTAAACTAAAAAAGTAAATCAGAAAGGTAAAAAGGCCAGGAGAGATCTCTGGCAGACAGCGTTAAGGACAATACCAAGAGATTTTATTAATACATAAGGGGGAAATGGGTAACTTCGAGAGAGAGTGGGACCTCTCAGGATTTAAAGCGGTCACCTCTGTGTGGAGCCACAGGAGATGGGCAAGGTCCTCAATGAGTATTTCTCCACCGTATTTACCGAGGAGAGAGACAGGAGGACGGAGGAACTTGGGGCAGTCAATAGAAAATATGTGCAGGAGTAGGCCATTCGGCCCATCGAGCCAGCACCGCCATTCAATGTGATCATGGCTGATCATCCCCAATCAGTACCCCGTTCCTGCCTTCTCACCATATCCCCTGATTCCGCTATCTTTAAGAGCCCTATCTTGCTCTCTCTTGAAAGTATCCAGAGAACCGGCCTCCACCGCCTTCTGAGGCAGAGAATTTCACAGACTCACCACTCTCTGTGTGAAAAAGTGTTTCCTCATCTCCGTTCTAAATGGCTTACTCCTTATTTTTAAACTGTGGCCCCGGGTTCTGGACTCCCCCAACATCGGGAACATGTTTCCCGCCTCTAGTGTGTCCAAACCCTTAATAATCTTATATGTTTCAATAATATGCCCTCTCATCCTTCTAAATTCCAGAGTATACAAGCCCAGCCGCTCCATTCTCTCAGCATATGACAGTCCCGCCATCCCAGGAATTAACCTTGTAAACCTACGCTGTACTCCCTGAATAGCAAGAATGTTCTTCCTCAAATTAGGGGACCAAAACTGCACACAATACTCCAGGTGTGGTCTCACTAGGGCCCTGTACAACTGCAGAAGAACCTCTTTGCTCCTATACTCAACTTCTCTGGTTATGAAGGCCAACATGCCATTCGCTTTCTTCACTGTCTGCTGTACCTGCATGCTTACTTTCATTGACTGATGAACGAGGACACCCAGATTCCGTTGTACTTCCCTTTTTCCCAACTTGACACCATTTAGATAATAATCTGCCTTCCTGTTTTTGCTACCAAAGTGGATAACCTCACATTTATCCACATTAAACTGCATCTGCCATTACTGTAATTACCGTTCCGGAAGTGGCGGCGCTGCCTTGCAGTTGTGGCTCGCCTGTAGTCCGTTTGTCTTTGCTTTTTTTGTTTTCTTTTGTCCTGTTTTTACAGTTTATATCGGTTTATTTAGTTGTGTATGTGTGGGGGGGGTGGGTGTAACATGTTTTTTGACTCTTCCTTCGGGGGGAATGCGACCTTTCTTGTCGTATCCCCCGTCTCCGTGTCCGTCTGCGCTGAGGCCTATCGCGGAGCTGGCGGCCTCGAACTGCGACCGACCTCGAGGCTCCGGAGGCAGAGCCAGGACTTACCAACGCGAGGCTGGCCGACTTCGGGGCTGTGGTTGCAGGGCGACCCAACTTCCGACCCGATTTTGGAGCCTCGGCCGCGGGCCAGTGAACGACATCGTCGGGAGCTCACAGGTTGGTGACCTGTTTTTCCGGAGCTCCCGCAACCACAGCTGCGTCCGCTGGACTGGAGGGCGGCAGCTTGAACCGCCCCGGGCCGCAGAGTTTGAACCGGCCCGTTTGCGGAGCTCGGATTCAGCCGCAGTACTTGCACACCATCACCCGGCGGGGTCACAACATCGGAGGCTTGGATTGCCTCGGCGCAGAGGGAGAGCAAGGAGGGAAGAGACAATGACTTTGGGACTTTAAAATGTGTTGAGAGTTTGTTTTGTTATTATTCTATGTTATGACTGCAGGCTAAACCATTTTGTTGCACTGAAAAGTGCAATGACAATAAAACTGAATCCAATCCAATCTGCCCGCTCTGTAAATAGCTGCAGTCCCAGCACCGAGCCTTGTGGTACCCCACTAGTATGGAAATTATAGAAGACTTAATTAAGACATTTATCATAGACAGCGATGTCAGCTATTTTACGTAATCAGCTTATTGTACTCAGACTCACGTGATTGTTAGTTTTGCAGCACTTAACATTTATCTAGTAATCAAGGCGCTAAACAAGTTACTTATGTTTACTTTTGTGTAGTGTATCTGTATTCTTAATAAATACATTTGTATCTTTGTGTGTACCAATATGTAACAATGTAATATGGTGTGGGTAGCCTTGGCTTGTGTAGACTTGGCTTTAACTGAAACATAATGGTGGCAGGACAAGCTGGGACATTAGAAGTTAATTTAAGGGTGGCGAGTGAGGGACGAGATATGGACTTGCACAGATATGGACGGGAAATGTAAAGTTTAATAAGACTGAACCAAGGTCGGACGTAATAGTGGCGAGACAGTGAATACTAGAATCAAAGACAGATTGATGCAAAGGAGTACAGCATGAAAGATAGTGTAGCAGAGATAAGGCTGAAAGAGTGAAATAAAAGCTGCTTGGTTCTGTGAATCGGAGAGCAATTAGAGAACAGACAGGTGATTTGTCATCTCTGAATGTTCCAGCTGGTGTTTGCAAATAAAGGCTTTCGTCTTCTTGAAGAATTCTCCGTGTCTGTGTCATCTTATCCAACTTTAAGTCTCTAAACCACGACACTAGTCACTGCCAGCCATTCTGAAAGGGAATCTCTACACTTTGTTTCCTGTCTGCCAACCAATTTTCTATCCATGTCAGCACTCTACCCCCAGTCAGTGTTATGGTTGAAGAGGTGCTGAAGGTATTATAGTTTATGTAGGTAGATAAATTTCCATGTCCTGATCAGATATATCTGAGGACATTGGGCAGAACTCAGTGCGTCCACACCTCAAGATAATGTCCTTAAATAGAATCCCATATTTCCTGGAATTTGATGGTATTTCCCGAAATTTTCAAAAATGCTTCCTGCGTGCTATTTGTTGTTTTTTTCTCGGGCACACGTTAACAACAAAAAGAAGAACAAGGCAAAACAGATCTATGTACCTACACCGTATCTGCCTGCTTCTATTACTCACTTGTACAGTGTTATGCAAGGCAGCTTTCGTTGCCTCCAACAGCTTGCATTGTCTTCGTTTTTACAACCTGCTCTCATGTGTCTCAGTCTCTGCTCTCTCTCCCTCCCTCCCATTCTTCGTCCCTCCCTCCCTCTCCCTCCCTCTTTCTTCCCCCCTCCCTCTCTTCCTCCCCCTCCCTCCTTCACTCTCTTCTTCCCTCCTTTCCTCTCTTCTTCCCTCCTTCTCCCCCTCTCTCTCTCTCCACCCCTCCCTCTCTGCCCCTTGAGCCCACCCACCATTCTGTAAAATCAAGGTCAATCCCAATTTAACTGCAATCCCACCGGCCATTGGTAATCTTTCACCAATAGGCTTATCCAGAATTCTACCACTGCCTGAAAAATAATCAAAGACTCAACTTCCACTGAGAAAGAGAATTCCATAGACTCATTGTTATACAAGAATTTTCCCGAACAGTCTGTGACCTATAGCACTGTGGCTATAGCGCTATGTATAAAGCTCACAGCACTGCAGCCGGTAGCGCTATATTTAGAACCCAGTAGACCAAGTGCAGACCCATTGGGTCTGCTCCCCCAATGCAGCCGTTCCCTACCCGTAGCCCCCACGGGAGGCGTGGTCCTCCAACTCAAGGCGTTCAGGACTCAGCAGTGCGGCTGTTTTTAAATGGCGTCTTTGAGGTGAGATGTGGGCGCCAGCAGCCGTTATGGTCGCTGGCCAGCAGGAGGCGACAAAATGAGTGAGTGGGGGGGGGGGGGGGGGGGAAGAGAGAAGGATTTTATTAAAAATATGTACATAAACACGACGAAATTTAATCAGGAGTGGATACTTGGAATGAAAAGTGAAATCTCTACCGAAATGGAAACATTCTGGGCGTTTGTGGGTCTGGTGTTGGCGTAGCAACGAATCAAAGGCTGGCACCCACAGGTTGGCAACAATAAGTCAGGCAGAAATACAGCCAGCCAGCAGCCAGCAGCCACAGAGTTTTAATATTATATACTAGACCAAGTGCAGACCCGTTGGGTCTGCTCCCCCAACGCAGCCATTCCCTACCCGTAGCCCCCACGGGAGACGTGGTCCTCCAACTCAAGCGGCTCAGGAATCAGCAGTGCGGCTGTTTTTAAATGGCGTCTTTGAGGCGAGATGCGGGCGCCAGCAGCCGTTATGGTCGCTGGCCAGCAGGAGGCGACAAAATGAGTGAGTGGGCACATAAAGACGACGAAATTTAAAGAGGAGTGGATACTTGGAATGAAAAGTGAAATCTCTACCGAAATGGAAAAACACTCGGCGTTTCTGGGTCTCACGTTGGCGTAGCAACGAATCAAAGGCTGGCAGCCACAAGTCAGGCAGAAACACACACACACACACAGCCAGCCGGCAGCCAGCCAGCAGCCACAGAGTTTTAATATTACATAGATAGATAGCGCTGCAGCCGACAGCTCTTTGTTTAAATTCACACGCGTTTAACTGACAGTGCTCTGTTTAAACATTTGAGCGCCAAACCGACAGTGCTGTATGTATTACCTTTACACCCCTGTGCGGGCCAGATGCGGAAATTTCCCGAAATTCCCTAAAATTACCCGAAGACAACCAGAATCTCCCGAATTTCGGGTAATTTCCTTCAAAGTGGAAAAGCTGGTGGAACTAGAAAGGAAATTGCGAGAGACCTGGTTGAAATTTACGAGTCGTCTTTAAAATACTTATAGTATTTAGATTAAATACAGGAGAGGTGCCGAAAGACTGGAGAGTGGAAAATGTTGAGTCTCTATTCAAGAAGGGGTGCAGAGAAAATGCCAGTGAGCTTAGCATCTGTAGTCGGAATGTTACTGGAGCGTATTTCTGAGGGATAGGATATAGAGGCATTTAGACGAACAAGGGCTGATTAGGGATAGTCAGCATGGTTTTGTTCGTGGAAGGTCGTGTCTCACAAATCCGATTTAGTTTTTTGAAAACGTGACCAAAAAGGTCGATAAGGGCAGAGCAGTAGATGTTGTATTTCAGTAAGACATTCGACAAGGTTCCGCATGGTAGGCTGCTCTGGGAGGTTAGATCGCATGGGATCCAATGAGAGATAGCTGAATGGGTAGAAAATTGGTTAAATGGAAGGAAGCAGAGGTTGATGGTGGAAGGTTGCTTCTCGGACTGGAGGTTTGACCCATTATTTTCTAAATGGGGAGAGAATCCAGAAATCGGAGGTGCAAATGGACTTGGGAGTGCTGGTGCAGGATTCAGAAGGTGGGCTGAGGAATGGTTGATGGAATTTAATACAGAGAAATATGAAGTGTTGCATTTTGGGAAGTCTAACATGGGCAGGGCCAACGCAGTGAATGGTAGGCTTCTGGGTAATGTTATAGAGCAGAGGGATCTAGGAGTGCAGGTGCATGATTCCTTGAAGGTGGAGTTGCAGGTAGATAAGGTAGTCATAAATAATTTTGGCACATTGGCCTTCATCAGTCAGAGTATTGAGTATAGCGGGTAGACACAAAATACTGGAGTAACTCAGCGGGACAGGCAGCATCTCTGGAGAAAAGGAATGGCTGACATTTCGAGTCGAGACCCTTCTTCAGACTCGACCCAAAGCATCACTCATTCCTTCTCTCCAGAGATGCTGCCTGTCCCGTTGAGTTACTCCAGCATTTTGTGTCTACCTTTGATTTAAACCAGCATCTGCAGTTCTTTCCTACACACATTGAGTATAGACATTGTGAGGGTATGCTGCAGTTATATAAGATGTTGGTGAGACCGCATTTAGAGTATTGTGTTCAACTCTGGGCACCATGTTATAAGAAAGATGTTGTCAAGCTGGAAAGGGTACAGAGAATATTTACGAGGTTATTGCCAGGACTAGAGGGTCTGAGCTATAGGGAGAGGTTGAGTAGGTTGGGACTCTATTCCTTGGAGCGCAGGAGGATGAGGGGTGATCTTATAGAAGTGTATAAAATCATGAGGAATAGATCGGGTACATGCAGATCTCTTGCCCATGGTAGGGGAATCAAGGACCAGAGGACACAGGTTCAAGGTGAAGGGGAAAAGATTTAATAAGAATCTGAGGGGTAAATATTTTACACAAAGGGTGGTGGGTGTATGGAACAAGCTGCCAGAGGAGGTAGTTGAGGCTGTGACTATCTCAACGATTAAGAAACAGTTAGACAGGTACATGGATAGGACAGGTTTGGAGGGATATGGACCAAACGCAGGCAGGTGGCACTAGCATAGCTGGGACATGTTGGTCAGTGTGGGCAAGTTGGGCCGAAGGGCCTGTTTCCACACTGTATCACTCTATGACTCATCTTGTGGCTGTTAATATGTGCAATATTTTCCTACGTAGTGAATCTGTGGATATCTATCATTGCATATGTGGTGCAGCCAAATCCATCGACAAATATTTGCTATTAATTAAAGTAACTCAGCGGGTCAGGCAGTAACTCTGGAGGACATGGATAGGTAACGTTTCAGGGTCGGGACCCTTTGCTATCAATTCCCATTTTGACCATTTAAACACTTTATTCTTAATTATAACATTTAATTCCGTTTACAGAAGTGCGTATTCAACTCCCATGTGCTCTTTCCATAATCAGTTAATGGAAATATAATTGCTGAGGGGGTTTTAATGGTAGAGAGTGAAAGCTGGATTTACCTTGATAAATTGAATGTCACAAATGTTCTCAGATACTGATGGACAAATTAATTTCAAGCAATGTCATTAATTCGCAGGATACTTAAAATTCACTGTAAGATCAGGGCCCGTTTCCATACTGTATCTCTAACCTAATCCTCTGGGCCCTTGCCCATTAGAGACCGCTTCACTGCAGTCCAGTTATATCCTATCATCACCACCAAGCCCAAACACAGATAAGAAGAAGCTTTCACCTCCAGAACGTGATGAATCACCAGCACTACAGCACTTACTCAGCACCTTGGAGCGAATGTTAACTACATCTTCTCTCATGGAAACCTCTGGTGATTGGGACTAGAAATCGTGGTAGAAAATGATACGATTAAAAATCCAAAGAGCTCGGCAGTTAGTGACGGACAGTTTGAGGTCAACCATGAGGTCCTGTTTAAACAATCTTGCTGCTGCACTGCACACTATTCCCAGAGGGTAAAAGAAAATCTAATTTTGTTTAACCTGTTCTTCCTTTTGCCAAAGCATTAGCAGCTCCGACAACATAACATTTATAGCTGCTTTCCTCTTGTTAATCTCTGTGATATATTTAGCCTATCATTGACAGTATCAGGAGATAGACATGAAGGTGATTTTATTTAATCAGGTGTCTTAAAATCTGGGCTGGATGTGTTGAATAGAGGCAGAGGCTGAAGATGAAATAGCAAGCCAGCATGCATCTATCATTTTTTTCAGAACTAAACAGTGGCAAAAGTTAATAACCCTGTTTAGAGTCATACAGTGTGGAAACAAGCCCTTCAGCCCAACTTGCCCACAACGAACACCATGTCCCAGTTACACGTCCCACTTGCCTGCATTTGGCCCATATCCTTCTAAACCTTCCTATCCATGTACCTGATTGCTTCTTAAACATTGCGATATACACTGCCTCAACTACCTCCTCCGGCAGCTCATTCCATACACCCAAAATCCTTTGCATGAAAAAAGTCACCCCTCAGATTCCTATATTCACCTTAAACCTATGCCCTCCTATGGAGTTCTTCAACAAAGAAAAAGTCATATGTTTATTAATTATAGGACAGTTGTAAGGACATTGCTCAGGGTCAATAATAAAATCTCAATGCTGATCCTTTTGAAAGCATTTAATTATTTGGAGTATCAAATGTTCTGAAACCAGCCTAGCGACCCAGTTTTGTGTCATCTGCAAATTTGCTAATGTTACTTTGAATCACTTCATCCAAATCATTGATGTATATTGTAAATAGCTGCAGTCCCAGCACCGAGCCTTGCGGTACCCCACTAGTCACTGCCTGCCATTCTGAAAGGGACCTGTTAATCCCTACTCTTTGTGTTTCGGAGACCAAAACTGCACACAATCCAGGTGCAGTCTCACTGCAGTAGGACCTCCTTGGTCTCCTATATTCAAATCCTCTCGCTATGAAGGCCAACATGCCTTTAGCTTTCTTCACCTACCTGCTGTACCTGCATGCCAACTTTCAGTGACTGGTGTACAAGGACAACCAGGTCTAGTTGCACCTTCCCTTTTCCTCATCTGACACCATTCAGATAACAATCTGCCTTCTTGTTCTTGCCATCAAAGTGGATAACCTCACATTTATCCACATTATACTGCATCTGCCCCTTCATCCAACCTATGCAAATCACCCTGCAGCCTCATAGCATCCTTCTCGCAGCTCACATTGCCATCCAGCTTTGTGCCATCCGCAAACTTGGAGATGTTACATTTAATTCCTTCATTAAAACCGTAAATATATATTGTAAATAACTGGGGTCCTAGCACTGAGCCTTGCGGCACCCCACTTGTCATTAGGAATAAGCATCCAGAGGAAGTGGTTGAGGCAGATAAGTAACAACTTTTAAAATGTATATTTAAACTGGATCAGGGATAGGAAAGTTTGAGGCGGGTAGAGCCACAAGCTTAGATGGAGCATCTTGATCAGCATAGACGAGTAGGGCTGAGCTGTGTGTCCATGACTCTTATTCTACTGCAGTTGTACAGGGTCTTGGTGAGACCACACCTGGAGTATTGCGTACAGTTTTGGTCTCCAAATCTGAGGAAGGACATTATTGCCATAGAGGGAGTGCAGAGAAGGTTCACCAGACTGATTCCTGGGATGTCAGGACTGTCTTATGAAGAAAGACTGGATAGACTTGGTTTATACTCTCTAGAATTTAGGAGATTGAGAGGGGATCTTATAGAAACTTACAAAATTCTTAAGGGGTTGGACAGGCTAGATGCAGGAAGATTGCTCCCGATGTTGGGGAAGTCCAGGACAAGGGGTCACAGCTTAAGGATAAGGGGGAAATCCTTTAAAACCGGGATGAGAACTTTTTTCACACAGAGAGTGGTGAATCTCTGGAACTCCCTGCCACAGAGGGTAGTCGAGGCCAGTTCATTGGCTATATTTAAGAGGGAGTTAGATGTGGCCCTTGTGGCTAAGGGGATCAGAGGGTATGGAGAGAAGGCAGGTACGGGATACTGAGTTGGATGATCAGCCATGATCATATTGAATGGCGGTGCAGGCTCGAAGGGCCGAATGGCCTACTCCTGCACCTAATTTCTATGTTTCTATGTTTCTATGCTCAGTCTAACACTGACTCTCCTATTTCCATGCATCTAACTTTAATTAACCAGCAATTTTAATAGAGTGGATGTCACCTGCAGCACGGCAACTGACTTTTACCTCTTTGCAGTCATTATTATTTCTACAAAAATAAAATGGAAAAAATAAAAGGACACAAGGTGGTAAGTCTGAAGAAGGGACTCGACCCCAAATGTCACCCATTCCTTCTCTCCAGAGGTGCTGCTTGTCCCACTGAGTTACTCCAGCTTTGTTTCCACCTTCGGTTTAAACCAGCATCTGCAGTTCCTTCTTACACAAGGTGGTAAGGTATTGTTTATCCAATATTATTAAACTCTTTGGGGCAAATAACAAGCACACAAATATCAAAACTTCACTACAAGCATGGGTTTGCTAAAATGAAAAGCCCTCTAATTAAGTAACACGGAACAGACTCACTCCAAATCAATTTATTATGCTTCTAAATGGAAAGTGGTGCCGTAGAATGAGGCATGACTGTCGGACAAGAAGGAGTACGTTAAAGGCCTCCATTGGTTCCTCCATTGTCGGAGTGAGGCTAAACGCAAATTGGAGGACTCATCGCATATTTCGCTTGGGCTGCTTGTAGCCCAGAAGTATGAATATTGATTTCTCTCACTTCAGGTAGCCCTGGCATTCCCTCTCTCTCTATCCCTCCCCCACCCAAGTCACACTCGCTTCTCATTTTCACCCTACAAACAGCTTACAATGTTTCCTTTATCAGCATTACTTTTTTTGCATATCTTTCATTCATTGTTCTTTATCTCTCCACATCACGTCTATATCTCTTTGGTTTCCCTTATGACCCAAAACGTCACCCATTCCTTCTCTCCAGAGATGCTGCCTGTCCTGCTGAGTTATTCCAGCTTTTTTGTGTCTATCTTAGGTTAAAACCAAGATTTACTTGAGTGTTATGCTGCAGGCACCAATGCTGAAACAATTCTCTTTATTAATTTAATGCTCTCACTGAAAAACTATATTCAAAAGAAATGCATTGCAGATTTGGTTTTGCACCATGGCGCCCACGATATATCAATAGAAAATGAGGTTTTTATACAATATATCGATATATTAGCTATTGTACTGCAGTTTGCCTCCATGGCTGATGGCATCTCCCTGGCCGTACACTCATGCCTGGAACACCTGGAAAGACACAAAATGCTGGAGAAACTCAGCAGGTGAGGCAGCATCTATGGAGAAAAGGAATTTGCGACGTTTCGGGTCGAGACCCGTCTTCAGACTGAAACATCGCCAATTCCTTCTCTCCATAGATGCTGCCTCACCCGCTGAGTTTCTCCAGCATTTTGTGCCTACCTTCGATTTTACCAGCATCTGAAGTTCTTTCTTAAACACCTGGATCGGAGAGACTCCTGTGTCTGACTCTTTTTGTAGACTACCATCAATACCATTATCCCATCCAAACTCATCTCCAAACTCTTAGAATTTGGCAGTCAGCAATCATCTTTGGATCTTCGACTTCATGGCCAACAGACCACAATTAGTGAGGATAGGGGACAAATCAACCTCTATGATAATCCTCAACACTGGTGCTCCACAAAGGATGCGTTCACAGCCTCTTTCTTTACTAAGTTATACAGGAGAAGAATTAGGCCCATCAGGTCTACTCCACCATTCAATCACAGCTGATCTAGCTTTCCCACTCAACCCCATTCTCCTGCCTTCTCCCCATAACCCCTGACACCTGTACCATTCCTTATACACCCATGACTGTGCAGCCATGTAGAAATCCAATTTAATTTACAAATTCGCAAACGACACCACCACTGTGGGCCAGACATCACGTAATGATGAGTCGGAGTACAGGAAGGAGATTGAGTACCTCGTGTATTGGTGTCAAGGCAACATCCTCTCTCGCTGCTCCTATGTGGATTCCTCCTGCTCTCCGACTCTATGACCATGTTTTAACCCTGTCTGAAGAAGGGTCTCGACCCGAAACGTCACCTATTCCTTTTCTCCAGAGATGCTGCATGACCCGCTGAGTTATTTCAGCTTATTGTGTCTACCTTTCTCTCAACGTCAGCAAGACACACGAGGTAATGATCGACTTCAGGAACCAAAGTGGTACACATACCACATTTTGCATTGACAGTGCCAAAGTAGAGATGGTTGAAAACTTCAAATTCCTAGGAGTAAATATCACCAACAACTTGTCCTGGACCATCCATATTTGTGGAATTCTCTGCCTCAGAAGGCAGTGGAGGCCAATTCTCTGGATGCTTTCAAGAGAGAGTTAGATAGAGCTCTTAAAGATAACGGAGTCAATGGATTATTGGGAGCAGGCAGGAACGGGGGACTGATTGTGGATGATCAGCCATGATCACATAGAATGGCAGTGCTGGCTCGATGGGCCGAATGGCCTACTCCTACACCTATTGCTTATTGTAGCGATGGCCAAGAAAGCACATCAACGCCTCTACTTCCTTAGGAAGCTTGGCATGTCCCCAACAACTCTCACCAACTTCTACAGATGCGCTGTAGAAAGTATTTCATTGGGATGCACCATTGGCTCCATTTATACATCACGCTGCTTTGGCAAGGCCAGCAGCATAATCAAGGACGAGTCACACCCTGGCCACTTCCTCTTCTCTCCTCTCCCATCAGGCAACAGGATTAGAAGCATGAAAGTGCACACCTCCAGATACAGGGACAGTGTCTTCCCAGCTCTATCCGACAGCTGAACATCCTATCTCCTAGACAGCGGCCCCGAGCTACTATCTACCTCATTGGAGACCCTTGGATTATCTTTAATTGGACTTTACCTTGCACTAAATGTCATTCCCTTTATCATGCGTCTACTTAGTGCACTGCTCGGTTGTAATCAGGTATTGTCTTTCAGCTGACTGGTTAACATGCAACAAAAGCTTTTCACTGTACCTCGGTACACGTGACACCAAACTAAACTAAATAAACAATGTGAATGTAGCGGTACAGTTACAAATAACAAAACCTGCAGATGACAGTAAATTCATAAGAATAGGAAGTGGTGGAATATCGTGGACCATTGATTAATCAAATGGCGAATTACGTGCTGAAATGCAAATTCCAAAAAGTCATGACAAGTAGTAGGATGAAACCAATATGGTTTCTGCTGCTATACATCCAGGACTCAGAAAAACCCCATAATCTGTAAAAATTGAAACAAAATAAGGTTGTAACCATTCGGCCCATTATGACTGTGCTGTTGGAAAATTGTATATCAGGTCTAATCCCACTTTCTAGCACCAGGATCGTGGTCTTGGAGGATCTGGCCTCTCATGTGTGCATGCACAGCTACCTTTTAAATGTGATGAGTAGTCTTTTGTGCACTGACATTTAGGTGAAAAAATTGGTTTAATTATTCATGCAAATTCATCAATATTGACGGGAAAAATAGCTAGATCCTCTTGGAGTCATGCAGCATGGAAACAGGACTTCCAGCCCAAAATTTCCCATGCCAACCACGTGGGGTATATACAGTCCTGCAGCGATGGAGTTGCTGCCCTGCAGTGCCACAGACCCTGGTTCGATCCGGAATACAGGTGTTGTCTGTATGGAGCTGGTATGTTCTCCCTGTGACAGCGTGGATTTTCTCCTGTTTCCTCCCACATCCCAAAGACGTGCAGGTTTGTAGGTTAATTGGCTTCTGTAAATTGTCCCTAGTGTATGGGATAGAACTAGTGTATGGATATTTGCTGGTTGGTGTGGACTCGGTGGGCTGAAGGGCCTGTTTCCACGCTGTATTTCTAAACTAACCAAGATGCTCCACCTATGCTAGTCCCACCTGGCCTTCTTTGACCCATAACCTTTTAAACCTTTCCTATCCATGCACTACTATTGTTATATATATATATGTGTGTGTGTGTGTGTGTGTGTGTGTGTGTGTGTATATATATATATATATATATATATATATATATATATATATATATATATATTATATATATAACTATATATCTATACATATATATATATATATACATATACATATACATATTTATTTGTGTTATATATTATATATTGTGTCTATATATATCTCTATATCTCTGTGTATATCTATCTATATATATCTATATTGTGTGTATATCCTCTCTCTACTATTCTATTTGTGTGTTCTCTATCTATCTGTGTCTATATCTCTTCTATTCTCTATATGTTGTTATATATATTGTATCTGTTCTCTATCTATATCTTGTGTGCGTGTCTCTCTATCTCTTGTATATCATACTCTGTCTCTATTGTTATCTCTATTATATTGTGCGTGTCTATCTCTCTATATTTTTATGTGTGTGTGTCTCTCTATCTCTCTATCTTTATCTTCTTTCTCTTCTCTCTGTCTATCTTTATCTCTATATATATGTGTGCGTTATAATCTATCTATCTATATAGTGTGTGCGTATATATATATATATACACACACACACACACAACTTTTTTTCTTCTTCTTTGTTTTTCTCTCTTGATCACAGTGTACTATGTTTACATATTCCGTTGTGCTGCAGCAAGTAAGAATTTCATTGTTCTATCTGGGACATATGACAATAAAACACTCTTGATTCTTTGTGTACCTGTCAAATGGAAGTAATAAAGGGTGTAATGTAATGGTTAAACAGACCATGTTTGCTAAAATGTAGTTGTCAGCTAAATTAGCAGCACAGAATTCCAAACCCTACGAACACAAGTGGATGCTCCCAAACAAGTCTGGGAATGTCTGGTCATGTCTGGGCTTGCTGAACAAAACACAATAGTTGGGTGGACCACATACGCCCCTTACCGCAAGTAGTGCAGAAAACACAGTGGACAACAGGCTAAGTGAGGCACGGTCTTAATGGACGATCTAATGATTGTCTCATGGCAGAGAAACATCATAAAGGACCGTGTCGGGCGTCCTCCCAAAGCAGGAAAGAACCCCGGCCTCGGACCGTATCGCCAACGGTGCCAGCAGATCGACAACAGATCACTACCCAGCGGCACTCGGGGTCGGGGTCTTGCGAGTGTGTACGCGGATACGCGAGTCTATGTGCCTTATTTTACAGTGTAATAAAATGCCTTGTTATATACACTCTGTTGTCTGTATCTGGTGATTTATCAAACACAACAATGGGCCACATAGAAAATAATGTTTTCTTATTATGGAAGTAATAATGGGCCACTCAGAAAATAATAATGGTGATGAACACAGTCAGAATAATTTATCTTCATTAATTTATTTTCCAATAGATCTATTATTTTCTAGTAGATTAAATAGATGATTAGATTAATCATTAGATTAGAGGGCATGCATGTAAAATGACAGGTAGGAGTTTAGTGATGGATCTGAGATGGAAGTTTTTTCACCCAATGGTTGGAAACTGGAACATATTGCCTGAATAGCAATGGAGATCGGTACTGTCACATGATTCAAGCACTTGAATTACCAAGGCATGTAAGGTTACCAAAAGCTGGTAAATGGAACTAGCATAGAATAAGTATAGGTATGGCATGGACATGGTGGGCTGAAGGGTTCATTTTTGAGTTCTAATTGAGTATGAGCACCATGTTACCTTTGGTCTGTTGAGGCCAACTTGTCCAATTGATCCTTCCACAAAATATCCTTTTCTTCCTTGTTAATTACCACCAGTCGGATTTTCCTGAAACAAAAGAATGGAATTGTTTTCCCTTTATCTTATACTAATTTCTAAATCTCAGAAGCTTGAATAAGCGTACACACCCAAAATGTCACCCGTCTGTTCCCTCCCTGGAACAGTTCATAACTCTACCACTGCGCCACCATGCTGCCCTTTAAGGTATAAACCTGGTTCGGAATCTGACCCAAAACGCACCTATGCAAGTTCTCCAGTGATGTGGCCTGACCCACTGAGTTACTCCAGCACTTTGTCTGTTTTTGTAAACCAGCATCTGCATTTTCTTGTGTCTGCCAATTACAACCAATCCTATTTCATATATTTTGATCCATGTATTTTGATCTTACAGAAAACATATAAAATTATAAACGGACTGGACAAGCTAGATGCAGGAAAAATGTTCCCAATGTTGGGGGAGTCCAGAACCAGGAGCCACAGTCTAAGAATAAAGGGGAGGCCATTTATAACTGAGATGAGAAAAAACTTTTTCACCCAGAGAGTTGTGAATTTGTGGAATTCTCGGCTACAGAATGCAGTGGAGGCTAATTCACTGGATTCATTTAAAAGAGAGTAAGATGGAGCTCTTGGGGCTAGCGAAAACAAGGGGTATGGGGAGAAGGCAGGCACGGGTTACTGATTGTGGATGATCAGCCATGATCATAATGAATGGCGATGCTGGTTCGAAGGGCCGAATGGCCTCCTGGTGCACTTATTTTCTATGTTTCTATGATATACTGAGCAATGGAATTCAAGAGATAAGGTAAGTTATAGGAGCAGAATTAGGCCAGTCTAAGCCATTCAATCATGGCTGATCTATCTCTCCCTCCTAACCGCATTCTCCTGGTTTCTCCCCATAACCTTGGCAAGACTCTTTCCCCTCCCCCCCCCCCTACTGTGTGTACATGTATTTTCAATGCACAAAAAACTGCACTATCAAGACAATGGGCTAAGAGACCAATTAAAATGGACGGGGTTTCATTATTGAATGGAATGTCATCGTTGATCTAGCAAAATGGAGTCTGCTCAACGTTAACACGATAGCCAAAAATTACTGCTAATTACAGGTATGGCAGATGAGTAGTTGAAGGTAAGCGCGTGCTTCCAATCTTTGAAATACAGGGACACAGACAGCTTTACAGTTTACTTACACCTCCCGCCTCCTACTGATGACCCAGCGCTGGACTAATTGACATGGCTATCGCACAAATAGCATTTCCATGACAACCTCCATGGTTGCAAAACGTAAGGATATTATTAAAACAAAATAATGGCAATCCCGAATAAAATAAACAGGACAGGCAAGGTTGTAAAAAAAGCATTTTAAGGAGCATAAATTAAAAAAAAACTAAAGCCGATGAAAAATAGGGAAAAATTTATGACAGGATCTGAAGAAGGGTTCCGACCTGAAAGGTCACCTATCCATGCTCCTCAGAGATGTGACCTGAGGTGCTGAATTACTCTAGCACTTTGTGTCTAAAATTGAGGACAGATTGAGGGCTTGTCTTTTTAATGTCTCAATCTTGTTTAATTTGCCAAATTAGATTATGGCTATTTTTAATAAGAAACCTAAAACAAAATATCTGGAAAAGAGGAAGACAAGTGATGACATTACTGCAAAGGTGAACAGTTGTGAATGTTATTGTATAGCCCACGATTTATTAAAAATAGTTTGTTTTCCTGCCTTAAATGTTAAGACATGCCTCAATGCTTCAATATCTCATATTATAATTTTTCAAGATTTCCTTAAAAAGCATAAAAATTACAAAAAAATATTTGCATATTGAGCAGATCATATTTCCTTTTGAGTATTTGAAGGCAACTAACTAAAAATAACAAACCAGGGTTTGGTTGATCATGCATATGAGGCAATTACTGACAAATGAATTACAATGCAATTAAGCAGAAATGCGCAATGTCTGAAAAAATGATTACAACGAAAAATCAAACTGACCTGAAATTCAAAATCTTCAAAGCGAAGATGATGAGTTTAACCATGGGAGTGAAGCCGGTACCGGCAGCCATGAGGATAAGCTCAGTTATTCCTTCAAGTTGAGTGCAAAAGAAGTTGCCTTCTGGGCTACTCATGGATACAGAATCACCTTTAGATAAGACAAAACAAATTAATAGCTTGAGCATCAGAGAACATTATTACGTGGGAAGAACTGCAGATGCTGGTTTCAACCGAAGATAGACACAAAATGCTGGGGTAACTCGGCGGGACAGGCCGCATCCCTCTAGAGAAGGAATGGGTGACGTTTCGGGTCGAGACCCATCTTCTGCTTTCAAACTAACAAATCCCTTTCCTTAACAATAGACAACAAAATATGGGGGCGGCACAGTGGCGTAGTGGTAGAGTTGTTGCCTTACAGCGCCAGAGACCCGAGTTCAATCCTGACTACGGGGTGCCGTCTGTTCGGAGTTTGCACGTTGTCCTTGTGACCGCGTGGGTTTCCTCCCACACTCCAAAGACGTGAAGATTTGTAGATTAATTGGCTTCTGGAATTTGTCCTTGGTGTGTAGGATAGACCTAGTGTACGGGTGATCGTTGATCAGCATGGACTCGGTGGGCCGAAGGGCCCAATTCCATGGTGCAACTCTAAACCAAATATGAAGAACATTTTTGATGCTGGAACGTTAGAAATGGGAAACAAGAGAATGGGGGAAATGTTCAGCAGGCTAGGCATTATCCGTGGATAATGTTTCAGGTCTATTAACTTCAATTAGACCTGGAGAATTTAGATATATCCGTCTTCTTTCAGCATTTTGCAGAGACCCTACCCCCCCCCCCCCAATTACCTTCACCATACCCAAACTTCTTACTGCAATTTCCTTTGCAACTGCAGGCAATAGAACTCTTGTCCTTTCTGAAGAAGCGTCCCGACCCATCCATTTTCTCCTGAGCCGCTGATGTTACTCCAGCACTTTGAGTCTATCTGGTACTTTCATCTCTTCCTTTTCAGATGATGCAGTGACTCACCTGCATTTTTTCCACTCTGGTGTACCTACATCCAGTATGCGCAATATGAACAACTCTACCTTGGAGAGAGCAAACATTAAACATTCCGGTAAACCTCCATATCCTTCCTGCAATGCCCGATGGGAACTACACATAATGCTCAAAGGTGGCCTAACCTAACTTTCAGAAAGCTGCAACATGACCTCCTGACTTTAGGAATAGGAATACTTGATTGTCATGTGACTAGGCACAGTGAGATTCTGTGCTTGCATAAACCAATGTATGCAAATAGCATCCACCTATGGCGCTGACAAAGATGCAAAGCACGCTGGTTCCTCCTTTTCTCACCCCACCCCCAACATTTCCCCCACGCCAAGTCCCCATAGTCCTCCCCCCCCCCCCATCACAGCGGTCCTCCATGCTCTCATCGACCGCGGGTCGACCCGCGAGGCATCACTGCCGCCGCCGCCGCGAGGCTTCATCGCTGTCGACGCCACACTTCACGCCTCCATGGTGCCGACCTGGGCCCCAGCCTCAATGCCCCGACTGATGAAGCCACGCATGCTGTAAGCCTTCTAGTCTAGTACTGAACTCTACGGCTTCAGGTAACATGATTTCTAAGTCTGCCCGAGTCATCCATCTGTGACCTTTCTGTCCTGCATCTCCTCCATTGCTAGAGTGAGGCCACATGCAAACTGGAGGAACAACAGCTCATATGCCGCTTGGGTAGCTTGCAACCCAACTGAATGAACATTGAATTAGGTAATCCTCTACCCCCTTTTCCCCTCCCCCTTCCCCTGTGCCCCACCTGACTCGCACCTATTTTTTCCTTCCCTCTCCCCCTTCCACCTACATTCCTACCTTTTGCTTCACATCCTGTCTTTTCATCTCTGTCCACCATCTGCCTACCAAACTCCCCGCAACAATAGTACATGAATCACTAAAAGTTAGTATGCAGGTGCAGCAAGCAATCAGGAAGGCCAATGGAGTTTTGGCCTTTATTGCTAGGGGGATTGAGTATAAAAACACGGAGGTCTTGCTGCAGCTGTACACAGTATTAGTGAGACCACATTTGGAATACTGTGTACAGTTCTGGGGTCCATACTTAAGAAAGGATGTACTAGCCCTGGAGGCAGTGCAGCGAAGGTTTACAAGATTAATTCCTGCAATGAGGGGATTGACATATGAGGAAAGGTTAAGTAGGCTGGAACTCTACTCTTTGGAGTTTAGAAGAATGAGAGGCGATCTCATTGAAACATATAAGATCGTGAGGGGCCTTGATCGGGTGGATGCACCGAGGATGTTCCCAATGATCGGGGAAACTAGAACTAGGGGACATAGTTGCAGAATAAGGGGGGGCTCTTTTAAAACTGAGATGAGGAAGAACTTCTTCACCCAGAGGGTGGTTAATTTATGGAATTCACTGCCCCAGGGAGCAGTGGAAGCAGAAACTTTAAATATATTTAAGACTAAAATAGATGTTTTTTTAGCTGCCAAGGGGATAAGGGGCTACGGGGAGAGGGCAGGGATATGGACCTAGGTATGGTTAGTATAGTAAGACCTGAGTGATCTCCTGGACAAGTGTCGATCGCCTGGATTGGGGTCGGAGAGGAATTTCCCGGATTTTTTTCCCGAATTGGACCTGGGTTTTAATCCGGTTTTTTGCCTCCCCCAGGAGATCACGAGGTTTTTGGGGTGGAGAGGGGTGATAGTGGTATAAAGGGGAGGGTAGTGTCTTGTGTTCTGTGTCTTGTGTCTACTGTTTGTGGGTAAGTGTGTCTGTTTAGTGTTCAGCCATGAGCGAATGGCGGTGCGGGCTCGACGGACCTGGTGGTCTACTCTCGCACCTACTTTCTATGTTTCTATGTTTCTAACTCCCCACGCCAATAACAACCTCTTATCTGCCAGGCTTTGTTCTGCCCTCCTCTCTTCCAGTTTTCTCCTCGCTGCCCCAAACCCCTCCCCCCCCCCCCCCCCCCCCCACACACACACACACATAATAAGATGAAGAAGGGCCCCGATCCAAAACGTCACCCATGCACGTTCTTCAGAGATGCTTCTTGACTCGCTGAGTTACTCCAACACTTTGTGTGTCTATCTGCGATATTAGCTTAGTCTTTATTTTCCTCTCTCTGGCAATGGAGGAAATGACCTTGTGATCTTGCTCTCATCCTTTGCATTTCACAAGTTCCACATTATTTTATGTATATTCCTTTGACTATGTTCTCACTCTCTGACGATCCCCTTTCATTCGTTGACCAATTAATGTTGGTTACAGCGTATTCCCATTGATCACCTTAGTTTCAGGTGAGAATAGTGCGCCGAGCTTCTAAGATCATCGGTTGCAGCAGACTTCCCTCAGTGACATCACTTTACTCAACAAGACTCACCAGAAAGGCCAAAAAAATCATAGCAGACCACTTTCACCCGGCACATTACCTCTTTAATCTCCTCCCATCAGGAAGGAGATATAGAAGCATTAAAAGTAAAACATCTCGCTTCAGAGACAGCACCTACCTCCAAGCCATCAGATATTTGAATTTGCACTAATCACTCTGCACTTTCTTGTGCACTTGCACTTACGCTTAACATGACGCTGCTTGGTACTGTCCTTCCTGTATATATTGTCCTTCGTACGGTATTGTCTGTATTATTTATTGTGGTGTATGTGGTGGTTGTATTGTACTGTATTGTATCTGTCTGAGAGCGAACCAAGACACATTCCTATCAACTTGTTGACATGGCAATAAACTTCTTGAATCTTGAATCTTGAATCTTCACCCAAACGAGACTTCCCATCCACTTCATTGGAGACCTTACCTTTCAAATATCCTTAATCGGACTTTAACTTGCACTAAATGTCTTGCAAAGCTACTTCATGACTTCTGACTCTTACATGACCTATGAAAGCAAGCATACCAGGACGTCTGCTTTACTACTTTTAAGTTGTCACTTTCAGGGAGTTATGGACTTGGACCCCAAGATCCCTCTCTACATCAGTTTCTCTGCCCATTTCTATAGCAGATCTATATCCCGCAGGATTTACATCAAGGGATAGCCTTTCTCACAATATAAGACCTAACAATATTGGTGTCATCTGCAAAATTTGCCCCTCAGATATTTGACATTTTAATCTGAGGTAAAAAACTATGACTATAGCACCAGCATGGTGTTGACACAGCGGTAGAGTTGCTGCCTTACAGCACCAGAGACCCAGGTTTGATCCTGACTACGGATCCTGTCTGTACGGAGTTTGTACGTTCTCCCCGTGACCAGCGTGGGTTTTCTCTGGGATCTCCGGTTTCCTCCCCACTCCATAGACGTACAGGTTTGTAGGTTAATTGGCTTGGTATAATTATAAATTGTCCCAAGTGTGTGTAGGATAGTGTAAGCATACAGGGATCGCTGGTCGGCGCGGACTCGGTGAGCCGAAGGGCCTGTTTCTCTGCTGTATCTCTAAATTGAAACTCTCTCCTCTACAGGTGAAGGGGGCTGATTGGCAGATGGGTGGAGTATGTGATGGGGCTGGAGGTGGTGGGAATGTCAGATGAGGGAAAGGAAGGGGTGAGGGGAAGAGAAGAGAGGGATGGGATGGTGGGAGAGTTGGGTGCGCACTGGTTAATAGCAATCCTGCTGAAGTTACCGTCTTATAGTTGTGAATGGTGTTGCATGGCCCTTATTAATTCACTAAGCCAGGGTGATTGTCAGCTGGGAGACGAACACCGAGGAAAATGTCACACATGGTCAAACATTCAGTCACACCTGCGTAATGGTTCTCGCAAACATTTAGAAGGATGTCATTGTCATGAGGTTGCAAAGTCTGACAATAGTATAGACTATAAATATGTTTTGTGTCAGTGCGAACACACACAGTTCCCTTATCTCTTATGAAGTTAAATGAAGTTGGCAGCTTGCTGATATTTCATGATCTTCCATCCAATTTAATTTACCACTGGTGGACTCCAATCAAGTTGTAGAAACATCTCAAGGATAATCAATGAAAACAGGATGAACCTATGCTCAATTTTGAGTGTAACTTATGTAAATGTGATATTTCAGTTATTTCTTTTAAATTACCTTGCAAACATTTCTAAACACATGTTTTCGCTTCTTCAATCTGGGGTTTTGGATGTAGATTGACGATAAAAAAAAGAATTTAATCCATTTTAAAATGGCTGTAATGTAACAAAATGTGGAAAAAATGAAGGGGTCTGAATACTTTTTGAATGCACTGGGTATTTAAGGCGGAGATAGATACAGTAGATTCTTGATTAGTACGGGTGTCAGAGGTTATGGGGAGAAGGCAGGAGAATGGGGTTAGGAGGGAGAGATAGATCACCCATGATTGAATGGTGGAGTAGAATTGATGGGGCGAATGGCCTAATTCTACTCCTATCATTTATGATTGTACCTCGGAGATAAACGCACGATGCTGGAGTAACATCTGGTAGACACAAAATGCTGGAGTAACTCAGCGGGAAAGGCAGCATCTCTGGAGAAAAGGAATGGGTGACATTTCAGGTTGAGACCCTTCTTCAGACTGATGTCAGGGGAGAGGGAGATACACAGATAAGGAAGTGAAAGGTGGGAAAATAGGACAAAGGGAATGAGGAATAAGGAAAATGTAAAATAGATCTTAGTTAGCTGGGAGAAGGTAACAACAAAGCAAACAGAGATAGAATGCAGTCGGAGACAAAAAGACTTGTCGGAGAACTGGCATAGGGGGAGGGATGGACACAGAGAGGAAAAGCAATGGTTACTTTAAGTTAGAGAAGTCAATGTTCATGCTGTTGGGGTGCTGTTCCTCCAATTTGTGCTGGGCCTCACTCTGACAATGGAGGAGGCCCAGGACAGAAAGGTCAGTGTGGGAATGGGAGGAGGAGTTGAAGTGTTTAGCAACCGGGAGATCTCTGTATGGTATAAGTATCATTGTATAGTATTATTCGATTTGAATGAATAGCATGCAAAACAAGGTTTTTTACTGTATCTTGGCACACGGGACAATAATAAACCTGAACCTAATTACCTGCTGAATGAACATTAGGTAAGGTACAGATCCAACACCAAATATCCGGCAACTGGTTCCGGTACCTCCTTTAATCCAGACAAAATTACGAGAGCACACTTGAAACACTCTCCCCCCTCCGCTCCGGAAGTCCCCCCCCCCCCTAAAATGTGGCACCTAGGCCAGGTGTGAAGGCCGATCTCAACCTCATGGGGACTACTGCGCTGATCAGCGGGTCGAATTTGTCCCCTGAGTTCAGGGCTCTGGAACTCTGGCCCAGCTGGAGCCGGCAGATCTGTTCCCATAGCTGACGTCCGCAGCCGACTTGGCGGGACGTTATCTCGCCCCCCCCCCCAATCTCCCTCCCCCACCATGTCGTGGCCTCTGTTGGTTCGGCAAAACAGATAATCCAGAAAGGCTCTGGAACCAAAGGTGCCGGAAAATTGGCGGTGGACCTGTACTGATGTACTCCCATTTTGGCATTTCCTCGAAGTAACAGACATGATGGTAATTTCAATGAAGGTTTTGAGAATAACAATTTGAGATTACACTGATAAAAATAATAATCAAAGTGGTCTAGTGACATACTCATGTCAACAGTCCACCAAAGTCTTCTGGATTTCCATTGCTAACCAATTTAACCCTTCACATTCCCATTCCTTTTTGTCCTAGATTGCCAGAATGAGACCACACACAAACTGGAGGAATAACACCTCATATTCCGCTTAGGTATTTTACAACCCAACGGTATGAACATTGAATTCTCCAATTTAGGTAGCTACAAAACCCCTTCCCTTCTTCCTCCAGCCACCCCCTCCCTATCAGCACCTGTGCCCCACCTATACTCACAACTGTTTCACCACTTCCCCCCTCTCCATTTCCCCTATATTCCTTCCTCGAGCTTCACAATTCTTGTCTCACACCTGTCTTTTCATGTCTGGCCTTAATCCAAATATCTACCTATCAACCCCCCCCCCCCCCCCCCCCCCCCTCACCTGTATCCACCTATTACTTGCCAGGCTTTAGTCCTGCCCCTCTTCTCTTTCAGCCCATCCCCCCCCCCAATCCCCCACCCCACAATCGGTCTTTAAAAGGGTCCAGACCCAAAACTTCACCATTACACGTTCTCCAGAGTAGCTGCCTAATCAGACGAGTTACTCCAAGCACTTTGTTTCTTTCTTTGTAAACTAGCACCTGCAGTTCCTTGTATCTGGTGATAACCATTCGCAGGTTATTTGACAGTTAGAACACAACAAAACGACTGCTTTTCTGAAAAGCTATGATCTTTTATTTCTAAAATTCAACACCCTTTGGCCAAGTTCCAATGTGCTCCACATTCTGGTTTCCTTCTATCCCCATTCTCACCTAACACTCAGACTCTTGAATACTATGGCACCCTAGACTGTGCAAGAGGACATCACTACAGGTGAGGAGGTTCAATGCAAAATATTGAGGGAGGTGGGTGTATGGAATGAACTGCCAGAGGAGGTAGTTAAGGCAGAAACTATAGCAACATTTAAACGACATTTGGACACGTATAGGAAAGGTTTAGAGGGATAAACATGGGCAGGTGGGACAAGTGTAGATGGGCGCCTTGGTCAGAATTAGCCTATTCCCATCCTATTTGACTCTATTCAAGTTTTCCCATTTGGTTTTTCCTGCTTCTCTAAAAATGTGCACGGAAATATTTCAAGCATTTTACTCTCAAACTTCTATTCTCCAGTAGCCAACGCCCAATTTTTAGTCAATAGATGGCAGACTCCAAAGGTAAATATTGCACTTTAAATGTGGCACGACCCCTCCAATTCAAATAACTCTCTCAAAAAGATGTAGTGTTATTTTTAGAGATACAGCACGGAAACAGGCCCTTCGCCCCACCGAGTTTGCACTGACTAGCAATCTCCACACACTAACATTATCCTGCACAATAGGGTCCATTTACAATGTTACCGTCAATTAGCCTACTAACCTGTGCGTCTTTGGTGTGTGGGAGGGAACAGAGCACCTGGAGAAAACCCACACAGGTCACGGGGAGAAGGTACAAATTCCATACTGGCAGCACCCATTGTCAGGATCGAATCCGAGTCTCTGGTGCTGTAAGGCAGCAACTCTACCGCTGCACCACTGTGCTGCCCCAGTGGTGGCAAATTCTGTGGCAGCTTTTCCAGACAGGCAGGGATTGGGTAAATAAACTCTAGTATCTTTGCTCGCCAAAGGGTTAATTAGTGTGCATAATTTTCAAAACGGCCAATTTCTGCATAGAGTATCATTTAATAACCACAATGAATTCTAAAGCATGTACACATATTTTAAACCAGAATAGTGATTATATGGATTGATCTGAAGAACACTACAAAAAACATGGTTTCTCATTTATTAGTGCTTAATTAGATGATTGGCAAGGTGAATGTCAAATAAAAGATCAACGGAGCACAGACAACACCAGCAGAATTTGATGCAAAATGCATAAATAGGGAGTAATGGGAATAAATTAATCTCGACAATGATTGTCATTGCATCCTTTGCTTGTTCTGTGAAGTTTAAAGAACACCTCAACTCCTGAAAGATCATGATAATTAAAAAAAAACACTAATACTACTGTTATTGTATGGTTGACAAATTAAGTTCTAAAGCATTTAATGAGTCAGGCCTCTTACCACAGGTATGGAGCTAAACATGATTATTAATTATATGCTTAAACAACCCAATGGAATATCAAGGTCATAATTTGAAGTATTCCTTCATATCTACCCATGCTTTTCACTAAGCACATGCATATTAAAAATTAGAATTTATGGAGAAGAATAATGAGTCCATTAGGGTCTTGATCCAAAACGTCACCGATTCCTTCTTTCCAGAGATGCTGCCTGTCCCGCTGAGTTACTCCAGCATTTTGTGTCTACCGTAGATATTTATCCAAGTGAGACAGGAGAATGCTTAAGGGCTAATAAAACTATTTCTCCACATTTAGAATACTCATAAGACTTCTCATAAGAAATGGAAATTGGTGCGAAACAAGGTCCTCGTTGAAACTTATCAAATATATATATTTTTTAAATACAGCGTGGAAACAGGCCCTTCGACCAACGATCACCCGTACACTAGTTCTGTCCTTGCAAGTCTTTGGAATGTGGGAGGAAACCGGATCACCTGGATTAAAGCCAGACAGTCACGGGGAGAATGTGCAAAGTCCAAACAGACAACACCCGCAGTCAGGATTGAACTCGGGTCTCCGGCACTGTAGGGCAGCGACTCCATTGCTGCATCACTGGTCCTCATTAAAGGACCTTAAAGTGCAACCCATAAGACAATAAGATATAGGAGCAGAATTAGACCATTCAGCCCATCAAGTCAACTCGTCCATTCAATCATGGTTGATAATTTCTTCCCTCACAACCCCATTCTCCAGTAACCCAGCATCTGTAGTTCCTTATCTATCTATCTATCTATCTATCTATCTATCTATCTATCTATCTATCTATCTATCTATCTATCTATCTATCTATCTATCTATCTATCTATCTGCAAAGACTTTCATAAGTGACTCATATTATATATATATATATATATATATATATATATATATATATATATATATATATATATATATATATATATATATATATATATATATATATTTATATATGAGAGAGATAGATAGAGAGAGAGAGAGAGAGAGAGAGATAATGTGTGTGTCACATGAGAGTCTTTGCAGCAATTTGACAAAGGTATCTTCAGCAACTCCTACACCAGGGACCTCCATTACGATTCAGACTAACAGACAGACTGAACGCTAACACCTTCAGATTTCCCATCCAAGCATATAATGTTCATCTCAAAAATATTTTTATCAATGCTGGGAGCAAATCACAGAAACTGAGAAATAACAACATTGCCAACACCTTTGCCAGATAGAATGCAGCAGTGTGAGAATGAAAACTAATACACTGTGCTACATTACATTTAGAAGCACACACATGGATCAGAAAACTAAAAACAAAATGTGTTCTCTTACCAATTTGAAGCTTGTCAATAATAGGCGTCAGCAATCCATCGGGATAAATTTTGACCATTAAATAGATATTTGTGCATGTCTGATCCTCATCCACTGATTCTGGACACAAGGATGGCAACACCGGGGTATATGGCCTGACTACTTCTACATCTGGAAGAAAAAGGGAATATGATGGTAGTAAAATTAAGATGCATCGTGGCTGAGTGGTAGTAACAGAACCATTTAGATTTGTTTCTGCTTTATGACTGTTCATAAGCAGTGTTCCCAGTGAGCATCGGCTGAGCCCTCCAAGTAAGGCCCGGCAAGCCCACCGCGGACGTCGATAGGATCTGAGGAATGAGTGCGTCCCAGGATGGCTGGACTGACATATGATGAAAGAATGGATCAACTGGGCTTATTTTCATTGGAATTTAGAAGGATGAGAGGGAATCGTATAGAAACATATAAAATTCTTAACAGGCTAGATTCAGGAAAAATGTTCCCGAAATTGGGGGAGTCCAGAACCAGGGGTCACAGATTAAGAATAGGGGGCAGGCCATTTAGGACTGAGATGAGGAAAAACCTTTTCACCCAGAGAGTTGTGAATATGCGGAATTCTCTGCCACAGAAGGCAGTGGAGACCAATTGACTGGATGTTTTCAAGAGAGTTAGATAGCTCTTTAGGGCTAATGGAACAAAGGGATATGAGGAGAAGGCAGGAATGGGGTACTGATTTTGGATGATCAGCCATGATCATATTGAATGGCGGTGCTGGCTCGAAGGACCAAATGGCCTACTCCTGCACCTATTTTATGTGTTTTTATGGGTTAGCATATGATGAGCATTTGACAGCACTGGGCCTCTACTCGCTGGAGTTCAGAAGGTAGAGGGGGGACCTCTTTGAAACTTACAGAATAATGAAAGGCACAGCGTGGATGTGGAAGGATGTTTGCATTAGTGGGAGAGTCTGGGACCAGAGGTCATAGTCTCAGAATTAAAAGGCGCTGGTTCAGAAAGGAGGCGAGGAAAAACTTTGATAGTCAGATGGTAGTTAATCTGTGGAACTCATTGCCGCAGAGGGCTTTGGAGGCCAAATCAATATATTTTGAAGGCAGAAATAGGATTAGGAGGCAGTGATCAGTCATGATTGACTGGCGAAGTAGACTTGATGGGCTGAATGACCTGATTCTACTCCTATAATGTGAACTTGTGACCTGCGCCTCGAGACCCGCGAGCAACCACTGAGAGCGAGGGGGCCATCGGAGAGTGATGAGGGACCAGGTGGGTTGGGTGGTCGGTACGAGTGGGAGGGTGGGGAGGGAGGGGGGCTGCTGCCATGTGCGGCGGCAGGCAGTAGATTGGGCTGTTCGGTGAACTTTTGTAAATTTGTTGGCACCAAAACGTGGCAACACTTGTGTACTGCCTAGGTGAGGTCTGCCGTACGATTTTACCGGGTTGTATGAAAAACAAAGCATTTCACTGTACCTAGGTACCTGTGACAATAAAGTATCATTGAATTGAATCAAATACCCCTTGTATTCTAGTGCTAAGTCACAGGGAATTCTAGATGCTTCATTGTGCTTGGGCAGTAATTCTCTAATCACCCTCTCTGTGGTGCTAGACGAGGGAAAAGTCTTGTTGTGACAGCTAACCCGGACCTAACCAATAAGGTGGATGGCATGGTGGGCAGCAGTAGAGAAGCTGCACGGAGTTTGTACCTTCTCCCCGTGACCCGCGTGGGTGTTCTCCGGGATCTCCGGTTTCCTCCCACACTCCAAAGTCGTACAGGTTTGGAGGTTTATTGGCTTGGCTTGCAACAACCAGGTTCAGGAATAGCTACTTCCCCACAGCCATCAGGCTATTAAACCTGGCTCGGACAAAACTTTGATTATTAATAACCAATTATCTGTTATTTGCACTTTATCATTTTATTTATTCATGTGTGTATATATTTATATTATAGTATATGGACACATTAATCTGTTTTGTAGTAAATGCCTACTATGTTCTGTGTGCTGAAGCAAAGCAAGAATTTCATTGTCCTATCCGGGACACATGACAATAAACTCACTTGAACTTGTAAATTGTGTGTAGGATAGTGTTAGTGTGCGGAGATCGCTGGTCGGCGCGGACTCGTTGGGCCGAAGGGTCTGTTTCCACGCTGTATCTCTCAACTAAACTTCCCAAATTACATCACTTTGCACTTGTCTGACTTAAATGCCATCTGCCATTCCTTTCCCCACTTTTCCATGTTGATCTAGATCCTGTTATAACCTCAGTCATACACATAACTATTGTATTGTGTAAAGGGAAACATAGAAAATAGGTGCAGGAGTAGGCCATTCGGCCCTTCGAGCCAGCACTGCCATTCAATATGATCATGGCTGATCATCCAAAATCAGTACCCCGTCCCGGCTTTTCCCCCATATCCCTTGATTCCCCTAGCACTAAGAGCTAGATCTAACTCTCTCTTGAAAGGATTGTTGTACCTTGAATATGACTTTTAAGATAGATGTGATGCCCAACAAGTATAGTCAAATGACATCCAGGAGGGGGCTGAAAGCAGAACAGTCTGGTGTTGTGCGTGACATCCTTCTTTGAAATCAGCTTGCATTTTCTGTAGAAAAGATCTGTGTTGGTGGCAAAACAGGGGGAGGGTGGGGGAAAAGAGTTTGTTATATTATGTGAAATTTACAAATACAATTTTAATTTTATTAGCTCTAGCTTGGTATAAATGTAAAATTGTCCCTAGTGTGTGTAGGATAGTGTTAATGTGCAGGGATCGCTAGTCGGTATGGACTCCGTGGACCAGAGAGCCTGTTTCCGCACTGTATCACCAGACTAAACTAATCAAGAATCTGTCAATCTCCACTTTAAAAATACCCAAATAACCTGGCCTCCACAGCCATCCGTGGCAATGAATTTCACAGATTCACCAAACTCTGGCTGAAGAAATTCCTCCTTATTTCCTTTCTAAAGTTATGTCCTTTTATTCTAAGGCTGTGCCCTCTGGTCCTAGAGTCTCCCACTTAGTGGAAGCATCCTCTCTACAGCCACCCTCTCCAGGCCTTTCACTATTTGTCAGTTTCAATGAGGTACCCCCTCATCCTTCCAAAGCGAGTACAGACCCAGTGCCATCAAACGCTCCTTGTACGTTAACCCAATCATCCCCAAAATTATTCTTGAAAACCACCTCTGGACCCTCCCAAACGCCAGCACATGCCTCCTTGGGTATGGAGCCCTAAATTACTCACAATACTCCAAAGGTGGTCAGACCGGTGCCTCGTAAAGCCTCAGCATTACATCCGTTTTTATATTCTAGTCCTCTCGTAATAAATCTTGGTCGGCACAGGCAAGTTGGGCCGTCCATCACTTATCCACTTACACATAACCCATATCCCTCCATTCCCTGTATATCCATATGCCCTTCAAAAATACTTTTAAATGCCTCTTTCCAAGCTGTATGACCCAACGACTCTAAGGACTGAAGACTTTGACCCAAATTGAAACCAAAAGAAGGAAGCAAAGATCGATAAACTAGGATTAAATTAACTAGGTAATAAGACCGTGAGGCCTTAAAAAACACTTAAAAGTACTGGTTTATAAACGTATACAGATATACACCATCTCTTTAAGTCACTATGGTGTGGTTGTATAGGGATTACATGACACAGAACCTAAACATTATACTTTTCATTCATCTCACAAAGTTTAAAGAATTTAAATTGATCAACTCATTTCATATAACAGCTAATACATACCCCCGTTTGTATTCTTTTTGTACGAGTCATGATCTTCTCCAGGTTGTCCAAGATCACTCCATACTGTATTATTAAGTTTTTTCAAGTACAGTTCAATTTTTCCCACTTTGCTGCTACAAAGTACTAAATGGATGAATTAGAATTTACATCTGTTTAACAAGGTACACTGGAAATGATACAAAGGCACTCAGAATGGCATACAAGTTGAAAGTAAATTCATCATGTGGTTTTAACTTATGACTAGACTTTTAGAATATAGAACAGTACAGCAAAAGAACAGGCCCTTCGGCCCACAACATCTGTGCTGAACATGATGCTGTCCATCACTTATCCACTTGCACATAACCCATATCCCTCCATTCCCTGTATATCCATATGCCCGTCAAAAATACTTTTAAATGTGACCAATGTATCTGCCTCAACCACCACCCCTGACAGTGCATTCCAGGCACTCATCACCCTCTGTGTATAAAACATTCCCCACACATTCCATTTAAACTTTGCTCCTCTCACCTTAAACCCCTAGCATTTGATTTTTCCATCCTGGGAAAAAAACTCTGACCGTCTACCCTATCTATGCCTCGGATCATTTTATATTCTTCTATCAGGTCTCCCTACAACCTCCGGCATTCCAGAGAAAGAAATCCAAGTCTGTACAACCTCAACCTGCATCTAATACCCCTAATTCAGGCATCATTCTGGTAAACCTCCCCAGTACCTTTTCCAAAGCTTCTACGTTCTAAGGCTTACGCAGTTTTGATCTCCTAATTTGGGGAAGGACATACTTGCTATTGAGGGATTGCAGTTTAGGTTCACCAGGTTTATTCCTGGAATGGCAGGATTGACATATGATGAAAGAGTGGATCAACTGGGCTTGTATTCACTGGAATTTAGATGAGAGGGGATCTTATAGAAACATATAAAATATTTAAGGGATTGACAGGCTAGATGCAGGAAAAATGTTCCCGATGTTGTGGGAAGTCCAGAACCAGGGGTCACAGTGTCAGAATAAGGGGTAAGCCATTTAGGGCTGAAATGAGGAAACACTTTTTCACCCAGAGAGTTGTGAATCTGTGGAATTCTCTGCCACAGAAGGCAGTGGAAGCCAATTCACTGGATATACTCACGAGAAAGTTAGACATAGCTCTTAAGGCTAACGGAATCAAGGGATATGGGGAGAAAGCTGGAACAGGGTACTGATTTTGGGTGATCAGCCATGATCATATTGAATGGCTGTGCTGGTTCGAAGGGCCGAATGGCCTACTCCTGCACCTATTTGCTATGTTTCTATGTTCTTCCTGAAGTGGGGTGACCAGAACTGCACACAATACTCAAATGTAGCAGGCTAATGTCCTGAATGTTATACTCAATGCCCTGACGTACGGAATTTTACTCGATTATTTGATTCATGCTATGGACAGGAGATTGCTAGCCAAATCGATAAGATAAGATAAGATGAATAATAGAAAACTTTTTCCCCATATCTTAGTGCAACCATTTTCCAGGTTATTAAATGGAAATGAGCTAAGAAATTAATGTGCTTTGTTTTGTCTTTGGGAACAAATGTAAAAGAAAGACTATTAATGGAAATTGATTTGAAAGTATGAATAATGTGGATATAACCAATAATTTCTTAAAAACACAATGATATTGAAATTTCACATACCAGATACTACTTCTTGTACTTCATGACTCAGTTCTATAAGAAAATTGGAACATATTGTTAGTCAAAATAAAAATCAATAAGAGAGTATACACAACTAAAGTCAAAGTGAATCTATAAGCCTGACAAATTTACAGTGAGAACCCCCCCCCTTCACACTAATAATAGATTGTGGCTGTGGACTCCCCAGCAGTGCGGATGAGCTTCGAGCGAGCCATCCGCACTTCAGTAGAAGTTGCGATCACTGTCGTACATAACATTGTAAGGAATGATGATAAAGCACACACACCAAAATCCTATACTTCCAGCAGCGGAAGTCCGTAGGAACTGGAGGAGAGAGATGTGTGGTGTGTCCGTCACCGTTCCCGTCGGAAACCAGAACCACTGCGTCGCTAATGTTTTCAACGATGATGAATTAATGAAATATGTGAAAAACTCCCAAACAATCGCACCAGATGTAACCACTTGTTTTTGTTAAAATTAATTGCGCAAACCTCAAAAACATTAAGTCTAAATATTTCTAGGCCACCTATTTACTGTGCACTTCCCTATTTAACTGAAACCATTGTGGCCTTGCATTACAGCAGGCTAATACTCAGTAATATACAATCAAAACGTTATCAAGAGCAAATCTTAACAATGATTTACATTCAGAATGAAAATTTATATTTTGAATTGTTTCATTCAACAATGCTACTCACACTCCTACATACCCAATTGAAGGATATAAGAATATTCTTGTTGACGAACTTCTGTTCTTAGAACATCACCTTCCAAGTCTACAATCACGGAATCCGAGTTGGTGTCCTTCAAAAGAATTTTGCACAAATCAAGAATTGTCTTTGACCAGAAGACATAGAAGCACAACTAAGCCACTTGGCTCATCGAGTTTGCTCCCCCGTTCGATCATGGCTGATCTATTTTGCCCTCTCAACCCCATTCTCCTACCATCTCCCCATAAACTTTGACGCCATTACTAATTGTATTGTATTGTATTGTATTGTATTCAATTTATTGTCATTGTCTCATAAGAGACAACAAAATGGATTTTCCTTGCAGTCAAGTAACATAAAAATAAATAATAAATATTTTTTTTTTTTTTTTTTTTAAAGCACAAACACAGAAGTCCACAACACAACATAACCCCACAGCGGCACCAAAGTTGAGGAAGGTACCATAGTCCAGCCAGCCTCCCCGCTGATCTACCCAGATGTTCTCCCGAGAACCCGCAGTCGCCGCCACGGGCGGCCCGATGCTCAGGCCCTCTTGCCGGGAACGATGGAACCCCGACGCCGAACCCCGACGGAGAACATCCTCAGCGGCCCGGACCTCCAAATCAGCCACCTCCCACTGGAGTCCGCGGCTCCCGAAGTCCACAGGCCGAGCCGGGCGGAGTCGCAGGACTCCGCGATGTTGATCAGCGCCGCCCGTGTTGGGAGCTCCGCGAACCACAGCTCCGTGATGACGGTGCAGCAGGCCCAGCACTCCGGTGCTCCAATCCTGAACCTCTCAACCTCCACTTTAAAAATATCCAAAGATTTACACAGCTGTCTATGGCAATGAATTCCAGAGATTCACCACCGTCTGGCTGAAGGAATTCCTCCTCATCTCCATTCCAAAGGTATATCCTTTCATTCTGAGGCCCTGCCCTCTGCTCATAGATTCTCCTACTACTGGTAACATCCTTTCCACATCCACTCTTACAGTATGGAAACAGGCCCTTCGGCCCATCAGGTCCGCACCAACCAGTGATCCCTGCACATTGTCCTACACACTAGGGACAATTTACAATTTAACCAACAACCCTGTACGTCTCAGGAGCGTGGGAGGAAACCGGAGCACCCGGAGAAAACCCACGTAGGGGAACGTACAAACTCCTCACGGGGGAAAACATACAAACTCCTAACAAACGTACACAATTTGGGCCTTTCATTAAAAAGGTTCAGACCAAAAATTTAAATAATTGGTTTATAGACCAAGATTAATTAATCAATTTTCATTCTGATATCATTTCAATTTTTAAGTACCAATTCTGTCATAAGAGTAGTCACACCAAATCCACCCCTTTCTTTTGAAGAATGATATTTATTAAAAAATCTAGTAAATGAATTACACATTACACATTTTTTTTACACAGCACATGGTAACATTTCAATTTATGAGGGAATAGATGTCACCGGAGATTGTATAATTTCATGCTGAACCAATTTGAAAATTGTATAGGGTACTTCCAGCTGAGACACACACATTAACACATCTCACCTATTCCTGCATCAGGGGCACATCAAATTCCACCATTAATAGTGTTACATCCACACCATGTAAAGTGCAGAGAAATGTAGACAAATGACCATTATTGAACAGTTTCATTAGGAGCAGTCCCTTATAATCTACTGACCTGAGACCCAGGACAATTTAGGGGCTGCACAGTGGTTGGGTTGCTGCCATACATCGCCTTAGACCCGGGTTCAATCCTGACATCGGGTACTGTGTGTACCGAGTTTGTACGTGCTACCTGGTGACTGCATGGGTTTCCTCCGACATCCCAAGGACGAGTGGGCTTGTAGGTTATTGGCGTCTGTAAAATTGCCTCAAGCGTGTTAGGAGTGAATGTGAAAGAGGGATAACGTAGAATTAGTGTGAAGGGTGATCGGTGGTCAGCATGAACTCAGTGGGCTTGTTTCCATGCTCTATCTCAAAACACACATCATGTTGGGATTTCCCCAAAATATTGATTGGATTGACACCAAATGGCAAGTGGTGTGCATCAAGAGTCTAGATTTTAAGTCAATGAAGTCCACAATCATTTAGCCATCAACATTTCTTCATGCAGTTCATCTGAAGCCATCAAAACTGACCATATTAGGCATACAACTTAGGCAATAACATGACTATTTTCACATCGCACAACAATTGGATCTAAAGATAGACAGTTTAGTTTTTACCTATCCAAGTCATCTCTTCCCTAATCATAAGATAATGACATAGGAGCATAATTTGGCCTTTTAGCCCATTGAATCTGCTGTCATTTAATCATGGCTAATCTAACTTTCCCTCTCACAACCATTCACCTGCCTTTTCCCTGTAATCTTTGACACCCTGATTAATCAAGAATCTATCAATCTATGCTTTAAAAATACCCAATGACTTGGCCTCCATAGCCGTCTGTGGCAATAAATTTCACAGATTCATCACCCTCTGGCTAAAGAAATTCCTCTCCGTCTCCATTCTAAAGGTATATTCTTTTATTCTGAAGCTATGGCCTCTGCGCAGACACTCCCACGACTGGATACGTCTTCTCCACATCCACTATATCTAGACCTTTCATTGTTCGCTAAGTTTCTTTTTTTTTTTTTTTTTAATATTTTATTTTATTAGAAGTACAGTCATATGGCACCAAAGTGCCTAATATATATTTTCATAATACATTTTATGTACAACTTCTTTTTTTTTTTTTTTGTTACACTGAAAAAAGATTAGAATAAGAAAAAGAAGTTAGATAGTAAAGGATAGAAAGATGTGAAATATATAGTGTGTGAAAAAAGAAAACGAGTAAATGAAGAAAGTTGAGAGAGAGAATAGAGAAAAGAAAAGAAAAGAAAAAAAGAGGAGATCATTATTTATAGTCTTGACCAACCCTCATCCAGTCCTGAAACAGTTATTTTTTACAATTGTGTTGCACCATATGATTCCAAAAAAACGACGAATGGAGACCAACTCGTTATGAATTGGTCTGATTTATCCATTAGGAGGAATCACATTTCCTCAAGATGAGCGGTGTCCAACATACTTGCAATCCACATTTTAAGCGTTGGTATTGATGTACCCTTCCAAAATTTAAGAATTAATTTTTTTGCTATTATTAAACCATAGTTAAGGAATAGATTTTGAGATGTGTTCAATTTATTCCCATCTTCCATTACGCCAAATATAATCATTTCAGTATTAGATTCCATTCTGGTCTTGAATAATTTTGTAAATATTTCAAAAATATCATTCCAAAATCTATAAAGTTTTATGCAGGAGACTAAGGAGTGTGTTATAGTTGCCTTTTGGGCTAGACATTTATCACAAGTGGCGGATATATTTGGATAAAATTTGTTCAATCTTGTTTTTGAATAATATAATCTATGTACAATTTTAAATTGAATTAAATTATGTCTTACATTAATTGAACATTTGTGAATATATATCAGGTATTTTTCCCATTTAACCTTCGTAATTTTTATCATTAGTTCCCGTTCCCACTCTTCTCTAAGTACCTCTGTCGATGGTAGGTCTATATTTAGAATACTATTATATAAATATGATATTAATTTTTGTGAGTCAGCTTCAATATTCATTGCCTCTTCCAATAAGTCAGGAGTTACTTTTTGATATCCTTGTATATATTTTTTCACGAAATCGCAAATCTGAAGATATTTAAAATATTGGTTGTTTTTCAATTTAAATTTTAATTGTAATTGTTGGAATGATAGTAAGTTTCCCATTTCATACATATCCCCGATCCTTCTAATTCCGAGACTTTCCCATTGGTTATATGTCTTATCAATAAGAGATGGTTTAAATAAAGGGTTATTCGCTATTGGCATTAACAGTAATAGATTTCTTAATTTTAAAGATAATTTTATTTGTTTCCAAATTCTTATTGTACCATATATAATTGGGTTCTTCTTATATATTGTGTTATTCAGTTTTTTTGGGGAGAAGAGGATCGTTCCTATATTACAAGGATGGCAATCCTCCTTCTCCATTTTTATCCATTCTGTCTGTTGGGTAGAACTATCCAACCAATAAATCATATTCTTAATATGCACTGCCCAGTAATAATACATAAAATTCGGAAGTGAAAGTCCCCCGACCTCTTTTGGCTTACATAAGTGTTTTTTTGTGATTCTATGTGATCTATAGTCCCAAATATAATTAGTAATATTAGAGTCTAATTTAAAAAAAAAATATTTTGGTATACCGGTATAGATTGAAATAGGTATAGTAATTGTGGTAGGAAGATCATTTTTATTGCATTTATTCTACCTAATAATGATAAGGGAAGTGTTTTCCAAAATTTAATCAACGTATTAAGTTTATTTAATAAAGGCATGAAATTAGCATTGAATAATGCTTTATATTTTCTAGTAATCTGAATACCCAAATATTTAAATTTTTCTGTTGCGATTTTAAAGGGGAACTTCAGTAAGTGTGTAGGTTCTTGAGGTTTTAATGTCATGATTTCACTTTTATTCCAGTTTATTCTATATCCAGAAAAAGACCCAAATTCCTCTATTAAGTTTAATAAATTTGGTATGCTCGTTTGTGACTTTGTAATATATAAAAGTATATCGTCTGCATATAATGAGATTTTATTCTTTGAGTCTCTGGTATTATAGCCCTGAATATTCGGATGAATTCTTATACTTTCTATCATAAGGGCAAATAGCAGGGGTGATAGTGCACATCCCTGCCTATTACCCCTTGATAGTTGAAATTTTTGAGATAACATGTTATTAGTTAAAATTCTTGCCATCGGTTTATCATATAATAATTTTACCCATGTTATAAAATTCTCTCCCATATTAAATTTTTGTAGTACTTTATATAAGTATTGCCACTCTACCTGATCAAATGCTTTCTCTGCATCCAAAGAAATAATTGATATATCTTCTTCCTCTACTTTATGCGAGTACATTATATTAAACAGACGTCTCAGATTATTAAATGAGTATCTTTTAGGTATAAACCCCGTTTGATCAGGGTTTATCAATTTACTAATATATTTGCTTAATCTTCTTGCTAAAATCTTTGCTAAAATTTTCTGATCTGTATTTAAAAGTGATATAGCTCTGTACGAGCCCGGATCTTCTAAATCTTTATCTTTTTTTGGAATAAGCGTAATAGTTGATTCTGTTAGTGTTTCAGGTAGTTTGTTTTCTTTAAAAGCATGGGAGTATAAATTAAATAAATAAGGGGTTGTTATCTCCTGAAATTTTTTATAAAATTCATTATTAAAACCATCTGGTCCCAGTGTCTTACCATTTTTCAGCGATTTTATTGTTTCACCTATTTCTTTGATTGTAATTTGAGCTCCTAATTCCTCTTGTTCCAAAAGGTCCAGTATTGGAAGATTACAATTATCTAGAATTTTTTTTATTTTACTATCTTCTCTTTTAATTTTAGATGTATATAAGTTTTGGTAAAATTGGGCAAATCTATTATTAATATCTTTAGGTAGTATTAGTAATTCACCTTTCTCTGATTTAATTTTGGTTATAGTATTTTCCTTTTCTTGTTTTTTCAATTGGCGAGCTAAAAGCTTATGTGGTTTGTCACCAAACTCAAAATGTTCCTGTTTTGTCATTTGGAATAGTCTTATTACTCTTGCCGATAAAATTCGATTAAGTTTAAATTTCAGTAATATTATCTTATTGTGTTTATCTGTCGTGGAATCTTTGGCATTATCCAACTCTAACTGTCTGATTTCTTGTTCTAACAACAATTGTTCTGTCTTATTCTTTTTATTTTGAAAACTTTGATATGAAATTATAATTCCTCTCATAAATGCCTTAAAAGTTTCCCATAATAAAGAAGGCAAAGTACCTGGTATATCATTTGTATCGAAAAAAAGTTCCATTTGAAATATGTGTATTAAACCTCCAAAAAATTTTTTTACCCGGCATTCCCTCAAATTTTACTGAAAATGTCAACGGGGAGTGATCTGAAATACTACTAATGTGGTATGTTGGGTTGTTTGTATATGGCATTAATTTCATATCCACTAAAAAATAATCAATTCTTGAATAAGTTTTATGCACCGAAGAGTAAAACGAGTATTCCCTTCCAACTGGATTAGCAGATCTCCATACATCTATTATATTAGTATTTTTTATATATGTATTTAGAAGTTCGCTAGTTTTAGATTTTAAATTACTCTTCTTTTGTTTTGCTGATTTATCTAGATATGAATCTAAAACACAGTTAAAGTCCCCCCCTATTATCACATTTTGGTAATTAAACTCTGATATTATGTCAATAATTTTATCAAAAAAGTGGGGGTTATCAAAATTCGGAGCATAAATATTTATCAAAGTTAGTGGGGTTGCATAAATTTCACCCGAAACTATAATATATCTTCCCTCTTTATCTGATATGGTATATGGCTAAGTTTCAATGAACCACTCATTCTTTTAAACTCCAGCGAGTACAGTCCCAGAGCCATCAAACGCTCATCATACTCCAATCATCTCCAAGATCATTCTCATAAACCTCCTCTGGACCTTCTCCAGTGCCAGCATATCCTTCCGCAGATATAGGGCCCTACACCCTCAGAATATTCCAAATGTGGTCTGACCAGTGCCTTATAAAGTTCCGCATTACATCCTTACTTTTTTATATTCCAGTCCTTTCACAATGAATGAATTCCATTTGCCTTCCTTGCTACAGATTCAACCTGCAAATTAATCTTTTGGAAAATCTGCACCAGCACTTCCCTCTGGAAGGTCGACTCCAGACTGTCAAAGCAGCCGCAGCCAGACAAAGCAGCCACAGCCAGCCAAAGTGGTGAATCTCTGGAATTCTCTGCCACAGAAGGTAGTTGAGGTCAGTTCATTGGCTATGGAGTTAGATGAGGCCCTTGTGGCTAAAGGGATCAGGGGGTATGGAGAGAAGGCAGGTACAGGATACTGAGTTGGATGATCAGCCATGATCATATTGAATGGCGGTGCAGGCTCGAAGGGCTAAATGGCCTACTCCTGCACCTATTTTCTATATTTCTATAAATACTGCTTTTTTCCACGAGTAGTAGCTCTACACAATAACCAAAAATCTGTAGCCTCCTTTTGCTCTGGTATTTTATTTAATTCACATGTTTAATCAATAATGTTTTATTATTAATGTTTAATGTTTTATGTGTCATTCTTAATTGTCACTGTATGTCATGTTGTCACTTGCGAACGGAGCACCAAGGCAAATTCCTTGTATGTTATACGGCCAATAAACGTATTAATTAATTTTCATTCATTCACTCCCTTTGCACCTCCGATTTCTGAATCCTCTCCCCATTTAGTAAACAGTCTATGCCTTTATTCCTTCTATCAAAGTGCATGACATGCTCATTCTTTACATTAAGTGAGTGAGGGGGAGGAAGGCATGGGGACTCTCAAGGAAAAGGCAATGAAGATCGGCTGTTTTACCTTGATATTCTTCCTCATTTTTTAAGAAAGGTTATGGGGGCCTGGAACACATTGCCGGAGGTGGTGGTGGAGGCAGAGACAATAGTGGCCTTGAAGAGGCTTTTAGATTGGCACATGGAAGTGCAGGGAGCAGAGGGACATGAATCATGTGCAGACAAATGAGATCAGTTTAACTCGGCATCATGCTCGGCACAAACATTGTGGGCTGAAGAGCCCATTCCTGGGCTGTCCTGTCTATGTTCTATGGTCCTGTGGTTCAATGGTCCCAAGGACTTGTGGAGCAGAGATCGTCAAAGACCTAATTAATGCAGGAGTAGTCAACTGAATCATCCTACCTCAACTCAAGAGCAGCCCTCAACTACTATCTACCTCATTGGTGACCCCCAGACTATCTTTGATTGGACATTACTGGCTTTACCTTGCATTAAATTTTATTCCCTTATCATGTATCTATACACTGTAAATGGCTCGATTGTAATCGCAACAAAAGCTGTTCACTGTATCTCTGTACACGTGACAATAAAATAAATAGAAACTAAAGTGAACTGAGTCAGCAAATCGTGGTGTGTGGTCTATATATCGTTGCACATTGGGAGCCGCGATGGGAGGAAATGCTGGTGGTCAGTTTGTCTGCGATAGTGATCTGATGGCGAATAACACGAGGTCTGGTCAATAAGACTTTAGTTCGGCTGCATTTACAATAATGTGTGCAGTTCTGGTCACCCCATGACAGGAAGGATGTGGAGGCTTTAGAGAATGTGCAGAGGAGGTTTATCAGGATGCTCCGTAGATTGGAGGGTTTCAGCTACAAGGTGACTTGGACGGTTAATACCAAAACCAAGAAGTTTTGCTTAGCTTATTGTCACATCTTCTGAGATACAGTGAATACGGACCAGTCAGCAAAAAGACATTACATGATTACAATCAATCCATTTAGAGTGTATAGATACATGATAAGGGAATAACGTTTAGTGCAAGGTAAAGACAGCAAAGCCCAGTCAAGGATAGTCCAAGGGACATCAGAGGTAGGTAGAGGTTCAGCACTGCTCTCTGGTTGTACTAGGACGATTCAGTTGCCTCATAACAGCTGAGAGCTGACACAGTTGAGAGTGAATGTAATGACTTTTATTGTGGGAGCAGTCTGCATGTTTATCAGCTACCACTCCAGGTATTAGGAAAGCACTAATGCAAGTGAAGTACCATACGTATTGCTTCTGTGAAAACCGATGATAAGAACGCCATTCCTGTGAAGTTTGGCTACACAAGACATTTATTGCTGAACTCCTATACTCCTAGATCAGCCATGATTACATTAAATGGCGGTGCTAGCTCAAATGGCTGAATGACCTACTCCTGCACCTATTGTCCTCCTGAGGTTTGGTACTCATGCATACCTACGATGCTTTCGGGAACATAGCGTGATCAAGTGGGTGGCGCGACCATCGTTGCAGCGCCCCCTGCAGCCTGTCTGACTTTTAAAAAATTTATTGTCCAGTTTAATGTAGTTTGTTGTGTTCTTTTTATATTGTTTTTGGCTGTGTATATGTGGGGGGCTGGCGGGGGAGGGGGGGGGAGAAAACTTTTAAATCTCTTCCGTGCACGGGAGACTCCTGTAGTGGCCTGGTCGAGGTCAGGAAAAGACCGGACACCAGGCGGATTCAAAAGAGGCTTTTTAATAGTACTCGTACGAGAACACACACCCGACACCCTTATCTCCACCCCTCGGGAGACGTCTGGAAACCCCGTGGCAGACCAACGCCCCTGTCCCTCAATCGGCGAGGGGGATGATCCAAGGAGTGGCCTACCCCACAGGGACCGCCACAGGACCCCCCCCAAGTACCCGAGGTACGAAACGGACAGGAGGGCGTACACGGCGGCCAGCCCGGGTGCATACAACGCTCGGCCCTGGGACAGGCGCCAGGTCAACAAGTGCGGGGGACGAAGTAGCCAGAGGAGGAGGTACCCTAGACAGGGGCCGCCCTCGCTTTCGGGGCAGCGCTACCAGCGCCGGCCGATCGATATCGATATGTGCTGGCTTCAACCGCGCAACTGAAACAGTCTCACGCCGACCCCCAATGTCCAGGACGAAAGTCGACGAGCCATGTTCCAAGACCCGGAAGGGACCTTCGTACGGCCGCTGTAGAGGTGTCCGATGTGCATCCCTGCGCAGAAAAACAAACTGGCAGTTCTCCAGAGCAGAGGGAACGTGCGGACGGAAGGACCCATGACGAGACGTGGGCACCGGCGCCAGCTTGCCCACCGTCTGCCGAAGACGTTGCAGAGCGTCCGAAGGCTGCTCCACCTGGCCACGTGCCGGCGGGATGAACTCCCCGGGCACCGTTAACGGAGACCCATACACCAACTCGGCGGAGGAGGAGGCCAAGTCCTCCTTGGGTGCGGTGCGTATCCCCAGCAAAACCCACGGTAGAGCGTCTACCCAGTCTGGGTCAGTGAGCCGCGCCCTCAGGGCACCCTTAAGCTGCCGGTGAAACCGCTCCACTAGGCCGTTCGACTGCGGGTGGTACGCCGTCGTGTGGTGCAGACGAACACCCAGGAGGCGTGCCATGGCCGACCACAGCTCTGACGTGAACTGAGGCCCCCGGTCGGACGTTATGTCCAGTGGAACACCGAACCGGGCGATCCAGTGCGCCAGCAATGCTCGAGCACAGGTGGTTGTTGTGGCATTCTGTAGCGGAATGGCTTCAGGCCACCGCGTGAAGCGGTCCACAACGGTGAATAGGTACGTCATGCCCTGGGACGACGGCAGCGGCCCCACGATGTCCACATGAATGTGGTCGAAACGCTTATGAGGAATGGGGAACTCCTGCAATGGCGCGTGCACGTGTCGTTGCACCTTGGCGGTCTGGCACGGGATGCAAGTGCGCGCCCAATGTCCAACCTCCTTCCGCAGCCCGTGCCACATGAAGCGGGAGGCTACCAGGGCTACTGTCGCCCTGATGGAGGGATGTGCAAGTCCATGGAGCACGTCAAACACCCTGCGCCGCCAGGCGATGGGAACGATGGGTCGCGGAACTCCAGAGGAGACATCGCACAGCAGCGTGGTACCCCCAGGGCTACAGACAACGTCCTCCAACTGCAGGCCCGAAACCGCCGTACGGTAGGCGACCATCTCCTCGTCGGCAAGCTGCGCGGCTGCCAGGGCGGAATAGTTGATCCCCTCACCGACCTGGAGAACCGTGTGGACTGCAGGTCTTGATAAGGCATCGGCCACCCTGTTAAATTTGCCCTCAATGAACCGGATGGAGGTAGTGTACTCGGACACATACGCCAACTGCCTCTGCTGCCGGGCAGACCACGGGTCTGATACCTTGGCGAACGCGAAGGTCAGTGGCTTGTGGTCCGTGAATGCAGTGAATGGTCTCCCCTCCAGAAAATACCGGAAATGACGTACGGCGAGATACAGGGCAAGGAGCTCACGGTCGAAGGCGCTGTAACGACTCTGAGGACCACTGAGATGCCTGCTGAAGAAGGCAAGTGGCCGCCAGGAACCCTCAACGAGCTGCTCCAACACTGCCCCAACCGCAACCTCAGAAGCATCCACCGTCAAGGCGGTCGTGGCGTCCTCTCGTGGGTGGACGAGCATTGTGGCATCAGCCAGTGCCTCCTTAGCCCTCTCAAATGCCGCTGTTGCTTCCACGGACCAATCAACCTCCCTGCGATGACCAGCAATCAGGTGGAAAAGCGGACGCATGACTGCAGCCGCTGACGGCAGGAAGCGGTGATAGAAAGTGACCATCCCCACGAATTCCTGCAGGCCCCTAACTGTGGTCGGACGGGGGAACCTGCGGATAGCGTCCACCCTGGTCGGCAAAGGCACCACCCCTTGTGCAGTCACGCGGTGGCCGAGGAAGTCGATAGCCGTCACCCCGAAACGGCACTTGGACGCGTTGATAGCCAAACCGAAATTGCTGAGGCGCTGACACAGTTGACGGAGGTGGGTGCAGTGCTCCTGCCGCGAGCGACTGGCCACGAGTATGTCGTCCAGGTACACAAAGACAAAGTCCAATTCGCGGCACACGCAGTCCATAAGCCGCTGAAAGGCCTGCGCGGCATTCTTCAACCCAAATGGCATCCGCACAAACTCGAACAGACCAAATGGTGTGATAATTGCCGTCTTAGGGATATCGTCGGGGCGGACCGGAATCTGATTGTACCCCTGCACGAGGTCCACCTTGGAAAATATGGATGCTCCAGCAAGATGGGCATTGAAGTCCTGAATGTGCGGGACCGGATACCTGTCGGCGACGGTCGCATCGTTCAGGCGACGGTAATCCCCACACGGGCGCCAGCCCCCGTTCTTCTTAGGGACCATGTGGAGCGGTGAGGCCCATGGGCTACCGGAGGGACGCACGATGCCCATCGCCTCCATCTGGCGGAACTCCTCCCGAGCTAGACGGAGCTTGTCTGGGGCGAGACGACGTGCTCGGGCGTGCACAGGCGGGCCAGTAGTGGGGATATGGTGCTCCACCCCGTGCTTCGGGGTGGAGGAGCGGAAGTTGGGTTCGAGAATGCCGGGAAAATCTGCCAGGATGCGCGCGAAAGTCGCATCCACGGATGACAGGGGGCCATCAGGGCGTACTACCGGATCGCCAGTACGGAGGAAGACCGGCTCCAGCGTGACAGAGTGCATCAGGCGCCGCCGCTTGACATCCACGAGCAGTGAATGGGCTTGAAGGAAGTCGGCGCCCAGCAGCGGCTGGGAAACGTCTGCAATGACGAACCTCCACGAAAACGAGTTGCGGCCAAAGTTGAGCGGGATGGTGCGAAACCCGTAGGTGCGAATAGCACTCCCGTTCGCCGCGGTGAGGAGGGGGCCTTGTTTGCCCGCACGGATGTCGGCAATGGAGGGAGGCAGAACACTCACTTCCGCACCAGTGTCGACGAGGAAACGTCCCCCACTGCGGCGGTCCCAAGCGAAAACGCGATGAATCGTGCCGGCCGCCGAAGGAATCACTGACGACCGGCCCTTCAGTTTCCCGAGAACGAACAGGGTGGTCGACAAAGCCTGGCTGCAGCTCCCCAGCGGCGATGGTAATAACACCAACCAACTTTGCTGGCGTCTGGTTGAACTGCAGGCAAATTAGGCTGGTTTGGGCGTCGGCGACCTCTGCTGGCATTGGTTTGAACTGCAGGCTGGCCGTGCTGGAAGGACGTGCCTGCTGTGGAATGCGCAATGGCCGCCAGATTTTGCCGCGGGGGCCGACTGGGAGCAGCGGAGACGCGGTGGATAGCGGTCCCGACCTGCTCTGAGTCTCCAAACGCCTCGGGAAGGACGTCCACTGCTTCCAGGTTGTGATGGTGAGAATTCCACAGCTCGTCGGCTTGTTCACCCAGCGCCTGCATGTCGGTAAACGGATCCCTGGCGAGCTGCATGCGAATGTCGGGAGGCAGCTGCTGCAGGTAAGCATATTTAAATAAAAAACACGGCTCATGGTCCCCCATTAGGGTGAGCATGTCTTCCAGGAGGGCAGACGGCTTGCGGTCGCCCAGGCCGTCCATTCTGAAAATGCGAGCTGCCCGCTCGGCGTCACCCAGGCCAAACCTCCTGATGAGAAATGCTTTCAGGCCATTATATTTGTTCGCTACCGGGGGGGCCCTGAGGAAAGGCTTAACTCGCCTCGCAGTTAGTTGGTCAAACGAGCCAACCACATAATAATATTTAGTCTCGTCCTGCGTGATACCTCTCACAGCAAACTGTGCCTCTGCCAGCTGGAACCAGGTTTCGGGTTCTTCGGTCCATAGAGTTGGGAGCTTCAACGCAACGGCGTTATTCTCCATCACGATGCGTGATGAACGACGCGGGGTCACCAGTGTAGTGGCCTGGTCGAGGTCAGGAAAAGACCGGACACCAGGCGGATTCAAAAGAAGCTTTTTAATAGTACTCGTACGAGAACACACACCCGACACCCTTATCTCCACCCCTCGGGAGACGTCTGGAAACCCCGTGGCAGACCAACGCCCCTGTCCCTCAATCGGCGAGGGGGATGATCCAAGGAGTGGCCTACCCCACAGGGACCGCCACACTCCGACCTTTTTCCTGTCGGGTATCCGTTGTCGTTGGGGCCTAGTACCGTGGAGTGGCCTCCAACCGGAACGACCTGGGGGCTCCAGTCTCGGAGCCTGCGGACTACTCACCATCTGGTCGGCTGGCCGGCCTCGGAGCGTGGGGAGCGGTGGTGGCGAGCGGCTGCGACCTGACTCCGGAGCTCGGAGGCTCCAGCCGCAGGTTCGGTGGATGGTGACATCGGGAGCTCGCGGGTCCCTGGTGGGAGACCGCTTTTCGGAGCTTCCGCAACGCAACTTCTCCCGCCCGTGTCGCGGGGTTGGAATGACCTGGAGCGGGGCCGTACATCGCCCCGCACGGCCTTAACGGCCGTGGGACTTACCATCGCCCTCCGAGGGCTTTAACATCGGGAGAAGAATGGAACACAGGGGAGAGAAAATACTTTGCCTTCCATCACAGTGAGGAGGAGATCCACTGTGATGGATGTTTGTGTGAATTAAATTGTTTGTGTGTTTGTAGAAATTGTTTCTTTTTGTATGGCTGTAGAAACAGAGTTTCGTTTGAGCCTCATTTGAGGTTCAAATGACAATGAATAAAAATATTGTAAATATATATTGTAAAACCGGTACATCCAGATGAAATCCACACGGTCACCGAGAGAACATGCAAACTCTGTACAGAGAGCACCCGTAGTCCGTATCAAACCCTAGTTTCTGGCGCTGCAAGGCAGCAACTCTCCCGCTGCACCACTGTGCCGTCAAAATAAGATTGTTTTTTTTGTGACTGAACCGCATTAGAAATTCAAATCTTGGTGATAACAAATTTTGACCACTGCAATGTGTCAACATCATTTGGTCAAGTTTGACGCAGGAAAATTGCGCAAGCAAATGTGAGAATTTTTGACAAAAGATAAATAATGCCAAATAATAACATGGACTGGCATAATATACCAAAAACCATGATGAAAACTGTTCAAAGAATTTTCACGGCTTACTTCATTAAATATTTAAAAATCTTTTCAAATCTTATGTTAAACAGCTGGTTTTTCATGTCAAATTATATTGATTTTCTGAATTATTCATCAAAGTTATAGCTGCTTCATGTCTTTCATCCTACAGATTAGTCAAGTCTGTAGCATGGTATCGTTGCAAAGGAAATTCTCAAACTGGTTTTATTCTGGAGCACATACCTTTTGTTTGGTGTATATAACAACTGTGATCGTATCCTCTGTCTGAAACCATTCATATCTGGTAAAACAATTAAAAAAACCCAATTTGAGTTGGATGACAATAACCTTTGAATTCCAGTTAAAAAAAACCAAACATTTTAACGGTCAAACCAACGTTAATGTACAATGTCAAACAGGCTCAATGAATAAATAATCATGGAAAATCAGTAACTAGGAAATGTTAACAAGAGCAAAAAATAGGAGTAATTTAGAGGGTACTAAACGTTAAAACGTAGCGTTGCAAAGAAATTAAAAGGTTGTTGATGTTAAGGTGAAAATCGTCTCATCCAAGACCCAGGTCCCTTCTTTTTGATTGTGAGTGTGTGATGGAGGAAAGATGGGTATGCACCACCAGACTCAGGAGCAGATTTCTCCCCTTTATTATCAAGCTTCTGATGCATGGCAAGATTAATAAATGTGATAATAAGTTAAGCTTAATGAAGGAAACACAACGTTTTGAACAAAACTTCTAAAATCATCAAGGAGAGGAAAAAAAGATTAAAGACAGCAGTGGAGTGTCTTAATTTAGAGATAAAAGATCTCCTTTAAGCTTTTCACTTCAACATACCACTTTCCCTCTTAATTACAGCACCTATGTTTAGAAATTAATCCTTGTTGCAATTAATCTCCTGGAAAGTACTTGTGCATTAACAGGTACAACAAGATGAATGGTATATGGAAACTTCAAATCAGAGCCAGAGAAGAAATGGAACAGGCAACTGATTTTAAGGAAGGATTCCAAAAATTAGCTGGTACATTTTTAGTTTTTAGTTTAGTTTAGAGATACAGCGTGGAAACTGGCCCTTCGGCCCATCGAGTCCGCGCCGACCAGTGATCCCCGTACATTAGCATTATACTACACCTCTAAACCTGTTGGCTTTGGAGCGCGGGAGGAAACCGGAGCACCCGGGGAAAACCCATGCAGGTCAAGGGGAAAACGCACAAACTGGTGTATATAACAACTGTGATCATATCCTCTGTCTGAAACCATTCATATCTGGTAAAACTGTTAAAAAAAAAAAAATTTGATTTGGATGACAATAATCTTTGAATTCCAGTTTAAAAAAACGTTATAGTATCCTGGCTATACACCCATAGTCAGGATTGAACCCCGGTCTCTGGCGCTGCAAGGCAGCAACTCTAACACTGCACCACAGTGTCGCACCGTGAGAAGTAGCAATATGGGTAAGATTACGAAAATCAATCACCCCTTTCTCCTCCCATCCCCCACCAACCCCAATTGCCTCTATGCTTCATGCTGACAAGGGAATGCACCCAACATTATCAAGGACCTTCCACACACTCCGGTCATTCTCTCTTCTTCCTGCACCCGTCAGGCAAAAGATACAAAATCTTGAAAGCTCGTACCACAAGACCCAAGAACAGCTTATTCTCAGCTATTATCAAACTTCTTGATAGACCTATTCATGGGTTCACTCCTGATCTTCCAATCTACCTGCTTGTGGCTCTTGAACTTTTGTTTTAAATCAGCACTCTCTCTGCAGCTCTAGCACTGTAAATCTGCAACACTATATTCTGTACTCTGGTTACTTTCCCCATGCAGTTCCTGTTGAACGAGTGCACAGTTCGATTGTATTCATGTGCGGTATGGTTTGACTGGATAGTATGCAAACAACGGTTTTCACTGTATTTCAGTACACATGACAATAATAAACCAATTTTAATAACAAAAAGATGAAGGCATGGCTGGTCATGTGATAGAAGAATTAGGCCATACGGCCCATCAAGTCTACTCCGCCATTGACTTGGCCTCCACAGCCTTCTGTGGTAAAGAATTCCACAGTTTCACCAGCCTCTGACTAAAGAAATTCAACCTCATCTCCTTCCTAAAAGAATGTCCTTTAATTCTGAGGATGTGACCTCTAGTCCTTGACTCTCCCAGTAGTGGAAACATCCTCTCCACATCCCACTCTATCCAAGCCTTTCACTATTTGGTAAGTTGCAATGAGGTCCCCCCTCATTCTTCTAAACTCTAGTGAGTACAGGCCCATTGCCGTCAAACGCTCATCATATGTTAACCCAATCATTCCTGGGACCTTTCTTGTAAACCTTCTCTGGACTCTCTTCAGAGCCAGCACATCCTTTCTCAGATATGGATAAATGGGTCGATTGTAATCATGTATTGTCTTTCTGCTCACTGGTTAGCATGCAACAAAAGCTTTCCGCTGCACACGTGGCATTAAACTAAACTAAAGATGCTCACAACACTTCAAATGCAGCCTAACCAGCACATTATAGAGCCTCAGCATTACATCCCTGACTTCAAACCCTCTTTAAATAAAATGGTGCTGGTAAAGCTCCAGGGAAAAAAGACAAGATTACTCTTTTAAGTGCAAACAATTATCTCAATGCACGATGGAAAAAACAATGCAAAGTGCAAAATTATTTATCTGTGGTTGAAAACTCAAACACGTACGTCTGAAGTTTATCTGCAAATCAACAAAAATTATATTTCAACTGAGAACTTTCCATTAAAACCGTGAAATCACAGGGACAACAGTTGCTGAAATAGTCAGCAGCATTTTAATGCAATCACCGAGAAAATACATATGATCTTTACCGTGGGGAAATATCTTGAGGTTGTTTTTGAGATCCACCTGGAACAGCTAATCCTGTTAAAAAATAGTGAACGTTACCACAATGTCATCAATACAAAATAATTAAGGAGAAAAAAACATCTTCAGGGCACATTGTGCTCTAGATTCTACAAAGTCTCACATTTCCTCAGTGGATCAAGTTTCTATACAATTCTCGTGCCCCATTTTCATATATAAGACAATCACATCACGAGCAGATAGTTGCATTACTTGCTACACTATTATAGCACTATTATAGCACTAGTACAGCAAAGGAACAGGCCCTTTGGGCCACCATATCTATGCCAAACATGATGCTGTTAAACTGATCTTTGTCTGCACATGATCTATATCCCTCCATTCCTGACATAAATTCTTAAATGCACCTACTGTATCTATCTCCCTGCCACAACCTCTACTTATAGCTAATATACTCCAATCCAGGCAGCAACCTGGCAAAACTCCTCTGCACACTATAAAAAGCTTCCACATTCTTCCTGCAATGGGACAACCAAAACTGAACACAACATTTCAAATACAGCCCAACCACAGTCCTATAAAGCTGCAACATGACTTTTGACTCTTATCCTCCATGCCCCAACCATGAAGGTAATGCAAAGGATAGCTGATGTTACACCGGAAATAAATCCTTCCCCTTTTCCAACTCGTGATCTCCTGTGGAAGACCCAAAACTGTTAAAGTTGCTTTATTTATTAAAAAAACACATTTAATAAAGTCACAAACGAGCGCCTTCCGCGTCACAAAACCATTTCCAATGCTGCTAGGCCCTCTGCTGCGTCTCTTGGGTTCTGCCGCGAGTTCCAATACCCACCGCTATCTCCACTACGCCCCGTCCCTGACGCACATACCATTAACTCATCGTTCCCTCGCCTTTGTGGTCTGTTGCTTGCAGAGTCCAAATGACGCCTGCCAATATCTATCCCTTAACATATAAACTGTCAGGTTCTTGCAGACTCGCCATTAACACCTCCGTTGATGTTACCTTTGTATCTTGTTGCATTTGGAACCGAGAAATCACAATGGAGTATCAGTTGTTAACATTAAATATCTTATCTTTGCACTCTGTTGCGTATGGAGTCAAGAAGTCTGCAACTGTATAGTGCAAGAGTAAAGTATAGATCTTGGAATCAATCTATCTCACCCTTGTACTTCCTTAGTAATTATCTTTTTGGTGTATAAATGCTCTGCTGTACCGACTTAATTTTAGAGTTGTGATCACAGCCTTTAACTGTGACACTCTCTCCTTGCGCAAGTAAAATAAACTCAGTGCTGATGGTTAATCAAGTCGTCCATGAGTCTTATTGAAGAGTTTGACCGATATCTCCCAAAAACGTAGAGCATCCAATTTACATTAGGCAGAGTGGGCAGGTCCCCTGGGCTAGCCAGAATCAAATAACCAGTCTTTGGATAATGCTGCCAATAATGGCAGCGCCTGCATGTGTATTTTTTGCGAAATAATTTCACTGTGCATGTGACAAATAAAACACTATTGGACTTACTGGACAAGCTATCTGGAGATGAATTTGTGCTTGGCTGGCACCACAGCTACTGACTAATAGAACAATCTCATTTTTGAACTGGCTCAATATCATTAGATCACTTTGGAGATGTACAGATGTTAAGGGGTGCTTGCTGATTAGCTTGTCTGAATAATTAAATTCCAGCACAACACAAATACTAGAGTAACTCAGAGGGTCATGCAGCATGGAATGGACAGGCATGTTTCCCAAAACATCATCTGTCCATTCTCTCCACAGATGCTGCCCGACCCGCTGAATTCCTACAATACTTTGTATCTCTCTTAATAAATAAGTTAGTTTGTTAATTTAACTTAGTCAACTTAATCAAACTTAATTAACTTAATCAAATTTAATTTCTGAATTTGATTTTGCAGGTTTAAAAAAAGGGCAGCACAGTGGGTCAGCTAGTAGAGCCGCTGCCTCCACAGCACCAGAGATCCGAGTTTGATCCTGACCTTGAGTGCTGACTGTGTGGAGTTTTCACATTCTCTGTGACCGCGTGGATTTCCTCCGGGTGCTCTAATTTCCTTTCACATCCCAAAGCCGTGCATGTTTGTAGGTTAATCGACCTCTGTAAACAGCCCCTAGTATGTATGGTGTGGATGAGAAAGAGGGGATAACATGGACCTAGTGTGCACAGATGACTGATGATCGTCGTGGACTTGTTGGGCCAAAGGGCCCGTTTCCATGCTGTATCTCTAAATTAACTAGACCACTTGGGGCACCTGCACATTGTCTTAAAAACCAATACTCTTTTCCCTGTGATTAATGAAGCTGCATACGTATATTTGTCTGTCAACATGATGTAGAAAAAGACCCATTCATTATAATTTGATTATTTCACTGGTGTAACCTGGTGGAAAGAATGAACAGCTCTGAAGCCCCAAAGTCTGGTCGCAGCCGCGTGCCACCGCTGCTCCCCACGCTCCGAGGCCAGCCAGCCCTGTTGACGGTAAGTCCGCAGGCTCCGCAACTAGAGCCCCCAGGTCGTTCTGGCTGGAGGCCACTCCACGGTGCTAGGCCCCAACGACAACGGAGACCCGACAGGGAAAAGGTCGGGTCTCCCGTGCAGGCAAGAGATATAACGGTTTCATCCACCACCCGCCCCCCACATATACACAGTCAAAAACAATATAAAAACACATTAACATTGAAACATAGCAAATAGGTGCAGGAGTAGAACATTTGGCCCTTCGAGCCTGCACCGCCATTCAATATGATCATGGCTGATCATCCAACTCAGTATCCTGTACCTGCCTTCCCTCCATACCCCCTGATCCCTTTAGCCACAAGGGCCACATCTAACTCCCTCTTAAATATAGCCAATGAACTGGCCTCAACTACCTTCTGTGGCAGAGAGTTCCAGAGATTCACCACTCTCTGTGTGAAAAATGTTTTTCTCATCTCGGTCCTAAAGGATTTCCCCCTTATCCTTAAACTGTGACCCCTTGTCCTGGACTTCCCCAACACCGGGAACAATCTTCCTGCATCTAGCCTGTCCAACCCCCTAAGAATTTTGTAAGTTTCTATAAGATCCCCCCTCAATCTTCTAAATTCTAGCGAGGACAAGCCGAGTCTATCCAGTCTTTCTTCATATGAAAGTCCTGCCATCCCAGGAATCAGTCTGGTGAACCTTCTCTGTACTCCCTCTAAGGCAAGAATGTCTTTCCTCAGATTTGGAGACCAAAACTGTACACAATACTCCAGGTGTGGTCTCACCAATACCCTGTACAACTGCAGTAGAACCTCCCTGCTCCTATACTCAAATCCTTTTGCTATGAATGCTAACATACCATTCGCTTTTTTCACTGCCTGCTGCACCTGCATGCCTACTTTCAATGACTGGTGTACCATGACACCCAGGTCTCGTTGCATCTCCCCTTTTCCTAATCGGCCACCATTTAGATAATAGTCTACTTTCCTGTTTTTGCCATCAAAGTGGATAACCTCACATTTATCCACATTATACTGCATCTGCCATGCATTTGCCCACTCACCCAGCCTATCCAAGTCACCTTGCAGCCTCCTAGCATCCTCCTCACAGCTAACACTGCCCCCCAGCTTCGTGTCATCCGCAAACTTGGAGATGATGCATTCAATTCCCTCGTCCAAATCATTAATATATATTGTAAATAGCTGGGGTCCCAGCACTGAGCCTTGCGGCACCTCACTAGTCACTCCCTGCCATTCTGAAAAGGACCCATTTACTCCAACTCTTTGCTTCCTGTTTGCTAGCCAGTTCTCCATCCACATCAATACTGAACCCCCAATACCGTGTGCTTTAAGTTTGTATACTAATCTCTTATGTGGGACCTTGTCGAAAGCCTTCTGAAAGTCCAGATATAACACATCCACTGGTTCTCCTTATCTGCTCTACTAGTTACATCCTCAAAAAATTCTATAAGATTCGTCAGACATGATTTACCTTTCGTAAATCCATGCTGACTTTGTCCAATGATTTCACCACTTTCCAAATGTGCTGCTATCCCATCTTTAATAACTGACTCTAGCAGTTTCCCCACTACCGATGTTAAACTAACTGATCTGTAATTCCCTGTATTCTCTCTCCCTCCCTTTTTTAAAAGTGGGGTTACATTAGCTACCCTCCAATCCTCAGGAACTACTCCAGAATCTAAAATGTTTTGAAAAATTATCACTAATGCATCCACTATTTCTGGGGCTACTTCCTTAAGTACTCTGGGATGCAGCCTATCCGGCCCTGGGGATTTATCGGCCTTTAATCCACTCAATTTACCCAACACCACTTCCCGGCTAACCTGGATTTCACTCAGTTCCTCCATCTCATTTGACCCGCGGTACCCTGCTATTTCCGGCAGATTATTTATGTCTTCCTTAGTGAAGACGGAACCAAAGTAGTTATTCCATTGGTCTGCCATGTCCTTGTTCCCCATGATCAATTCACCTGTTTCTGACTGCAAGAGACCCACATTTGTTTTAACTAATCGCTTTCTCTTCACATATCTATAAAATATTTTGCAGTCAGTTTTTATGTTCCCTGCCAGTTTTCTTTCATAATCTATTTTCCCTTTCCTAATTAAGCCCTTTGTCCTCCTCTGCTGGTCTCTAAATTTCTCCCAGTCCTCTGGTAGGTTGCTTTTTCTGGCTAATTTGTACGCTTCATCTTTTGTTTTGATACTATCCCTGATTTCCTTTGTTATCCACGGATGCACTACCTTCCCTGATTTATTCTTTTGCCAAACTGGGATGAACAATTGTTGTAGTTCATCCATGCAGTCTTTAAATGCCTTCCATTGCATATCCACCGTCAACCCTTTAAGAATCAATTGCCAGTCAATCTTGGCCAATTCACGTCTCATACCCTCAAAGTTACCTTTCTTTAAGTTCAGAACCCTTGTTTCTGAATTACCAATATCACTCTCCATCTTAATGAAGAACGCAACCATATTATGGTCACTCTTGCCCAAGGGGCCACGCGCAACAAAACTGCTAACTAACCCTTCCTCATTACTCAATACCCAGTCTAGAATAGCCTGCTCTCTCGTTGGTTCCTCTACATGTTGGTTTAGAAAACTATCCTGCATACAGTCCAAGAAATCCTCTTCCTCAGCACCCCTGCCAATTTTGATTCACCCAATCTATATGTAGATTGAAGTCACCCATTATAACTGTTTTACCTTTGTTGCACGCATTTCTGTTTGATGCCATCCCCAACTCCACTACTACTGTTAGGTGGCCTGTACACAACTCCCACTAGTGTTTTCTGCCCCATAGTGTTTCGCAGCTCTACCCATATCGATTCCACATCCTCCAAGCTAATGTCCTTCCTTTGCATTGCGTTAATCTCCTTTCTACCCCACCTCCTTTCCCTTTCTGTCTATCCCTCCTGTATATTGAATATCCCTGGATGTTGAGCTCCCAGCCTTGGTCACCCTGGAGCCATGTCTCCGTGATCCCAACTATATCATAGTCATTAATAGCTATCTGCACATTCAACTCATCCACCTGATTACGAATGCTTCTTACATTGAGACACAAAGCCTTCAAGCTTGTTTTTACAACGCTCTTACCCCTTATACAATTATGTTGAAAAGTTGCCCTTTTTGATATTTGCCCTGGATTTGTCTGCCTGCCACGTTTACTTTTCACCTTTTTTAAACGGGACAAAGAAAAAAAAAAGTCCAGACAGACTGCAGGGACCGCTGCCGCGAAGCGCCGCCATTTTGTGGCATTTTGCTGCAAATTTGTACTGGGGGTAGATGGCAGCATTTGCCCGTCACTGCTGATGGTGCACTTTGTCACTACACAGGAGTAACCGGGGCAGCATCATCTTGATTTTAGTCTTTAGTGATGCAGCGCGGAAACAAGCCCTTCGGCCCACCACGTCTGCGCCAACCAGCGATCACTCCATACAATAGCACTATCCTACACACTAGAGACAATTTACAATTTTACCAATTAACCTACAAACCTGTACGTCTTTGGAGTGTTGGAGGAAACCGGAGCACCCGGAGAAAACCCACGCGGTCACGGGGAGAACGTACAGACTCCAGACAGACAGCACCTGAAGTCAGGATCGAACCCGGGCGTCTGGAGCAGTAATGCAGCAACTCTACCGCTGAGCACTGTGCTGCCTCATGTGGCATTCGCCCCATATCTGCCTCTACCACCACCCCAGGCAGCATGTTCCAGGCACTCATCACCCTCCGTTAAAAAATACTCGTTGGGGACTGATCACACAGAAATAGCCAGTGATAACAATATGTTCCTGAGGGTTAATTATTTCTGCTTCGCGTTTTGGTTTTTAACTACATACCATTTGGTATCATCTCCTTTGGCACCGTTAAACCTGGTTGAGTCACAGGAACTAGAAGGAAGAAAGATGAAATAAATGAAGCCATGGAACACCAAAGCAAAATAAAAAGACACGTCATTACACCAATTTATTCGAAAACATGCAAGTTGCTTCATGGAAAGTTCATTCTATGCAATCACAGTATGGCCACTAGAACTTAAGCATTACATCACACTTAATATTTTCCACCTCTAACCTTAAAGTTATGCTCTCTGGTCTTTAATATTTCCAACCTGGGAAAAATGTTCTGACTGTCTATCCTAATTATGCATCTCATCATTTTATATACTTCCATTTCTCTCCTCAATCTTCGGTATTCCAGAGAAAACAACCGAGTTTATCTAACCTCTCCTTGAATCAGGAGTTAAAATTGGCATGTAGTAAAGGTAATGCTATGGTTGTTATGGGAGATTTCAACATGCAGGTAGACTAGGAAAATCAGGTTGGTACTGGACCTCAAGAAAGGGAGTTTGTGTTGTTCTTCCGTGATGGATTCTTAGAGCAGCTTGTATTGGAGGCTACCAGGAGAAGGCAATTCTGGATTTAGTGTTATGTAATGAACCGGATTTAATAAAGGAATGAGGTTAAGGAACCATTAGGAGGTAGTGACCATAATATGCTCAAGTTTAATCTACAATTGGAGAGGGAGAAAGGTAAATTGGAGGCATCAGTGTTATAGATGAATAAAGGAGACTACGAGGGAGAAGCTGGCAAACGTTGACTGGAAAGATACCCTAGCAGGGATGACAGTGGAACAACAATGGCAGGTATTTTTGGGAATAATACACAAGGTGCAGGATCAGTTCATTCCAAAGAGGAAGAAAGATTCCAAGGGGAGTAAGGGGCGGCCGTGGCTGACAAGGGACGTCAGGGGCAGTATAAAGATAAAAGAGAAGAGGTACAATGTAGCAAAGATGAGCGGCAAGCAAGAGGATTGGGTAATGTTTAAAGAGCAGCAGAAGATAACTAAAAAGGCAATACGGGGAGAAAAGATGAGGTACGAAGGTAAGCTAGCCAAGGACATAAAGGAGGATAGTGAAAGCTTCTTTAGGTATGTGAAAAGGAAAAAATTAGTTAAATCCAAAGTTGGACCCTTGAAGACTGAAAAAGGTGAAATTATTATGGGGAACTAGGAAGTGGCAGATGAGTTGAACAGGAACTTTGGATCCGTCTTCACTAAGGAGGGCACAAACAATCTTCCTGATATAGTAGTGGCCAGAGGATCTGGAGTGACGGAGAAACTGAAGGAAATCCACATTAGGCAGGAAACGGTGTTGGGTAGACTGATGGGACTGAAGGCTGATAAATCCCCAGGGCGTGATGGTCTGCATCCCAGGGTACTTAAGGAAGTGGCTCAAGAAATCGTGGATGCATTGGTGATAATTTTCTAATGTTCTATAGACTCAGGATCAGTTCCTGTGGATTGGAGGGTAGCTAATGTTATCCCACTTTTTAAGAATGGCGGGAGAGAGAAAATAGGGAATTATAGACCAGTTAGCCTGATATCGGTGGTGGGGAAGTTGCTGGAGTCAATTATAAAAGATGAAATAGCGGCACATTTGGATAGCAATAACAGGATCGGTTCGAGTCAGCATGGATTAACGAAGGGGAAATCATGCTTGACTGATCTTCTGGAATTTTTTGGGGATGTAACTAGGAAAATGGATAAGAGAGAGCCAGTGGATGTAGTGTACCTGGACTTTCAGAAAGCATTTGATAAGGTCCCACAGAGGAGATTAGTGGGCAAAATTTGGGCACATGGTATTGGAGGTAGGGTGCTGACATGGATAGAAAATTGGTTGGCAGACAGGAAATAAAGAGTGGGGATTAATGGGTCCCTTTCAGAATGGCAGGCAGTGACTAGTGAGGTACTGCAAGGCTCGGCGCTGGGATGGCAGCTATTTACAATATACATCAATGATTTAGATGAAGGGATTCAAAGTAACATTTGCAAATTTGCAGATGACACAAACCTGGGTGGCAGTGTGAACTGTGAGGAGGATGCTATGAGATTGCAGGGTGACTTGGACAGGCTGGGTGAGTGGTCAGATACATGGCAGATGCAGTTTAATGTGGATAAATGTGAGGTTATCCACTTTGGTAGCGAAAACAGGAAGGGAGATTACTGTATAAATGGTGTCAAGTTGGGAAAAGGGGAAGTACAACAGGATCTGGGGGTCCTTGTTCATCAGAAAATGAAAGTATGCATGCAGGTACAGCAGGCAGTGAAGAAAGCGAATGGCATGTTGGCCTTTAAAACAAGAGGAGTTGAGTATAGGAGCAAAGAGGTCCTTCTGCAGTTGTATAGGGCTCTTGTGAGACCACACCTGGAGTATTGTGTGCAGTTTTGGTCCTCTAATTTGAGGAAGGACATTCTTGCTATTGAGGGAGTGCAGCGTAGGTTTACAAGGTTAATTCCCGGGGTTGCGGGACTGTCATATGCTGAGAGAATGGAGCGGCCGGGCTTGTATACTCTGGAGTTTAGAAGGATGAGAGGGGATCCTATTGAAACATATAAGATTATTAAGGGTTTGGACACGCTAGAGGCAGGAAACATGTTCCCGATGTTAGAATGGAGACGAGGAAACACTTTTTCTCACAGAGAGTTGTGAGTCTGTGGAATTTTCTGCCTTAGAGGGCGGTGGAGGCCGGTTCTCTGGATACTTTCAAGAGAGAGCTAGATAGGGCTCTCAAAGATAGTGGTGTCAGGGGATATGTGGAGAAGGCAGGAACGGGGTACTGATTGGGGATGATCAGCCATGATTTCATTGAATGACAGTGCTGGCTCGAAGGGCCGTGTGGCCTACTCCTGCACCTATTGTCTATTGTAGCAAATACCTATGGATCCATCAGGATACTAGTAAACCTAATCTCCAAAGCCTCCCCATCCTCCCTGTAATGCGGCAGTCTAGAACTGTACAGAATGCTCCAAATGCACCCCAACAAAACTCTTGTAGAGCTGCATCACGAGTCCATGCCACCTAATCTGCTGTTTAATCAGTCGGATTCTGTTTGTATATATCTGGAATGCAGAAGTTTTCAATGAGACTTAAAAGATGCCGAATGTCTATAGCACCAAACCACAGTAATTGCCATTTCAGTATGACTGCACCAATGTCTAAAGATGTAGTTGGGTTAGATGTCATCATCTGTCTCCCACAGTTACTGGGAAACTTTGTCATTGATCACACAGAAATAGTCAGTGATAACAATATGTTCCTTTGGGTTAATTGTTTCTTCTTCACATTATCGTTTTTGACTACATACCTTTTGGTAACGTCCACTTTGGCACCGTTAAACCTGGTTGCGTCACAGAAGCTAGAAGGAAGAAAGATGAAATAAATGAAGTCGCAGAACACCAAAGCAAAATAAAAAGACACATCATTACACCAATTTATTCGAAAACATGCAAGTTGCTTCATAGAAGGTAAATGCTATGCAATCACAATAAGGTCACTAGAACTTTAACCGTACATCCTTATATAGCTATAAAACTCGGTTCTTGGATGTGTGTGTGTGTGTGTGTGCGTGCGAGTATTTATTTGTTTGTGTGTCGTCATATCTTCTCGAAAAAACGACGCTCTAACGGTAATATTTTTACATATTCGGGTAGAGATTTACCCCCTGGAGTCCGAAATCGCCTTACCTGAAAATTTCAACCTTTATTTCTTGAGTTATTTATGAAAATGTTCACAAATCCAATAAAACTTAGAGAATAAAACGGCGCTTTCGCTGATGATGTCACAATGGATCTGCCTGCCTGCCTGCCGTCTGCTCGCGCTGCGATTTTGCCTGCAGCTGTGCCCAGAGCTGGAGCTGAAGCCCGGAGCTGGAGCCCGGATCTCGGAGCGGGAGTGTTGCATTCGGGAACCAGCCCTCCCCTGTGACACCACGCGCTCCCCCCACCCCTCCAACTCTACCCCCGCTCCTTCTCTGCCCCCCTCCCACTCTTCCCCCCGCGCCCTCTGCCCCTGCCCTCCCTCTCCAGCCGCGCCTCCGAGTTGGGGGCTATGCGTGAGTGGATAGGGCGGGGGATGGGGGTCAAATGAGCGAATGAATAATATTAATATAATATCAAGGGGGGTGGTTAGTGTGTGTGTGGGGGGTGGTTAGTGTGTGTGCGTGTGTCTACCTTTGATTTAAACAAGCATCTGCAGTTCTTTCTTACACACTACATGTCCCCTCTTTCATTGATCAAACCAGTTGATGGCACAATAATTTAAATGTGAAGATAATTAAATCCTCCTAATTGCCTGACAGTAAACGTTTTATTAATTCAGCATCACAGCGGTTAATGGAAACAACCATTTGCAGTTACACAAGAATTTTAATGTAATTGGCATTCAAAATTACAGTGGAAAGGAAGCATAAATGCTATTGAAGGAGAGGAATAATTGTCAAATGATAGGGGCAAACAGATATTAGTTTCAAAATGCTTGGAGGTCTGAAAATCCTCACTGCTAATCTAATGGGAAAAATATAACATACTCAATTAACTCAAAGTGTTTATATTTTTTAGGCAAAAAATACAAACACTCTGTCCAGTAATAAACTGCTGTGCTGAATGCTAATTAAATCAAATTCAAAGTCAAAACATAAAGCTTTTAATTAATCACTTCACAGCTTTCACAGAACATCCGATCCACAGAAGATGCAACCTCCCATTACAATAATGGAGCATTTTCATTAAGGGCATCATGCATTTTCATTATGTTTGCCACATTTATGTAAATATTAATTAAGGCATCTTAAAATAAGGAAGTAAAAAGCAAAATGCTGTTATTAACTTCATAGCAACAACACAGCTCTATAGATTGTTCTTATCTTCAGGTTAAATTATTTTTGCATGAAGTCCCACACTGGGCCTTAAGAATATAATCCTGTGAGCAAGTGCAGCAGTGTTGAAACTGGTTATATTTGTTGAGTAGTCGATTCAATTATCCAGCATTAAGGGGCTGCCCCTCTTACGCAATTTTTCGGCGACTTGCCGCCACCAGTCATAGTCGCAGCAGGTTGCCGAAAATGTTCAGCATGTTGAAATTTTTCGGCAACCTGCTGCGACTAAGACGGGTGCCGGCAAGACACTGAAAAAAATCGGGTAAGTGGGACAGGCCCTTTAGACTTCTAACAATAGGCAGAAGTACTTTCCAAAAGTACGTCTGCTTAGAGTTATAGAGCATGGAAGCAGGCCCTTCATCACAACTTGCCCATGCTAACTCAGATGCCCCATCTACGCAAGTCCCACCATCTGGTATCTGACCGATATCCCACCAGACATTCCCCATCCATGCACCTGTCTATATGTACTTTAAATGTTACTATAGTACCGGCCTCAACTCCCTCCTCTGGCAGCTCTCTTCATAGACCCACCACAATCTGTGTGAAAAGGTTACCCATTATAGTTACCAACATCCTCATGAATATTCTCTGAATTCTTTCCAGAACTGTATCCCTTCTATAACATGGTGTCCAAACCTGAACATAATACTTCAAATGTGGCCTCACCAAACATCTTATACAACTGTAACATAACATGAAAACATCTATAATCAATTCCTTGAGTGATGACGACCAATGTATCGAATGCCGCCATGACTACCCTATCTACCTGTGATGCCACTTTCAGAGAACTACGTAGCTGTACTCCTAGATCCCTCTGCTCGACAGCATTCCCTTGTCCCTGCCATTCACTGTGAAAACCGTGCCTTGGATTGACTTCACCAAATGCAACACCTCACTTTTTGATTATTATTTTTTGAATATATGTAAAGGAACTAATATCACCTCATCCATCAACGTGGCACATCACAGCCTACAGGAATCACTGAACTCAATCATTTCTGTTAATCAGCCACCCCAGTGTTATGTCCAGCATTCAATATTTCACTCATCTCATCTGATATTTTAGATTTTGCTTGCTTCCTCTTATTTACACCCAATGCAAGCATCCTATTTGTTATTCAACAGGGCAGCATGGTGACGCATCGGTAGAGTTACTGCCTTTCAGCGCTTGCAGCTGGGACCTGGGTTCAATCCCAACTAAGGGTACTTGTCTGCACAGACGTGACTGCATGGGTTTTCTCCGAGATCCTCGGTTTCCTCCCACACTCCAAAGACGTACTTAATTTGTAGGTTAGTTGGCTTGGTATTGTAATATTTGGTGGACTGTGTAGGGTGGGAGGACCCGTTGCTCCTCCCGTGCAGCAGGTGGCGCTGCACAGGACAAAGGGAAATGTTTTTGTATATAGTTTATCCTGTCTGTAGACAGTGTGTGTGTGTGTGCAGCCATTTTGAGTTGTCTCGCTGCCAGCATTGAGTAAAGCATTAAAGACTTCTATTGTAAATTGTTTATCAACGGGTCGAATGGTGGAAAGGGTCAAGAGCTTCAAATTCCTGGGTGTGCATATTTCCGAAGATCTCTCCTGGTCCCAGAACACTGCAATTATAAAGAAAGCACATCAGTGCCTCTACTTCCTGAGAAGATTACGGAGAGTCGGCATGTCGAGGAGGAATCTCTCGAACTTCTACAGGTGCACGGTAGAGAGCATGCTGACCGGTTGCATTGTGGCTCGGTTCGGCAACTTGTGCGCCCAGGAGCGGAAAAGACTGCATAAAGTTGTAAACACTGCCCAGTCCATCATCGGCTCCGACCTCCCTACCATCGAGGGGATCTACCACAGTTGTTGCCTCATAAAGGCTGGCAGCATCATCAAGGACCCACACCATCCTGGCCACACACTCATCTCTCTGCTGCCTTCAGGTAGAAGGTACAGGAGCCTGAAATCTGCAACATCCAGGTTCAGGAACAGCTTCTTCCCCACAGCCATCAGACTACTAAACTCAACTCAAACAAAAATCTGAACTTTAATAGCCTATTGCACTTTATATGCGTGCGTGCGTGCGTGCGTGTGTGTGTGTGTGCGTGCGTGCGTGCATATATATATATATGATCTGTTCTGTATTTATTTATGGCTACAATATTCTGTTGTGCTATCTGGGCCACATGACAATAAACTCTCTTGTACTTGAAGACTCTCAAGTTTTGTGCAGACCGTAGAAAACAAACACGAAAGTGGTGTCAGGAGTGGGATACTTCGGCTGGCGTTAAGATAAGAGCCTATTTTCGATTTAAAAGTATATATTTTTTATTTGAGTTCTGTAGTGTATTCAAACTAACATGTCTCGGCAATTCGATCGTTTTGATCCTGAGCGAGAAAGGTGGGCGTCGTATTTAATGCGAGCTGAGTTTTATTTTGAATTCAGCGAGCTGAGTTTTATTTATCGTGTTCATCAATGTCTCCAGAAACCTTTGCACTGCTGCAAATTTACTTACAGAAGAAGTAACTGAAGCCTCATATGCTGAAATCACAACGGCTTTGCAGCTGCATTTCGAAGAAAGTCAAAATTTTCTCGCAGCTCGCCTTGATTTCTACATGATGGTGCAACAGGAAGGCCAATCGACAACCAAATTTCTTGCCGAACTTCGCACCAAGGCAAAGGCATGTGCTTTTAAAACACAATGCTGCGAAAAGTGCCAAGACAATGCGTTGCAGGCTGCAGGCATGCATTCATCCAGCAGGCTGCAGTGTGCTAAGATGGCCGAGCTGCTGAGTAAAGAACTGCACAAAATGCTGGCGAAACAGCGTTGAAGCTCGCTCAGGAGGTGCATACAGTTCATCAGACTTGTCCGCAACGCCAGATTCCGCAACGCCAGAAACCACTTGATCGACCCAGAACAAATCCAGAGAAGGTGGGACAGTTTCAGAAGAGCCGTCTCCCTGTGGGGGGGGGGAGGATCGAAACCCTGCTACCGGTGCGGCTCGACTGCTCATTATCACTGTGACCGCCCGTATATCAAGTCCGTTTGTTATGCCTGTTACAGAAAAGGTCATCTCCAGGCAGTGTGCCAATCTGTAGGAAAGCTGAAAGGGAAAGAAAGCGCAAAACACAGTCGACCAAATCGCGGAGACCATTCCTATTGAAGTGCTTGGTGTGTCTACGATCACCGACAAGACAAGGATTTTGCTGCGGGTCTCGAATGTCGATCTACAGTTCCAGGTGGACAGTGGTGGGGCTGTGTCGCTAGTGGGTCAGGACATCTGGGAGAGGATCGGATCGCCGAACCTGAAACCGGCCAACATCCGCCTTTTCAGATACAGACGATAGCCCATTCCCACGAAAGGCAAATGTACTGTCGCCGTTTCCTGTAATGGTCTGACACAGATGTTGCCGCTGTTCGTCGTTGGTAAAGAAGGTACATCCCTGTGCGCCATCGACTGGATCCATGCTTTTAAGCTCGACATGAACGCCTTGATCTACGATGGATCAACTATGGCATTGTCATCTACCACGGATTGCAACATGGTTAGCAAATGCGAGAATAATCGGCGAAAACAGGACATTGAATGGCACTTGTCCAAAGAGTGTGACCATGCATTCACCAGGTTGAAGGAGATGTTCGCCCAGAAAACGCGTTTGGTTCACTATGACCCATCGAAGCCGATCTCGCTGGCCGCCGATGCATCGCCGTGTGGTCTTGGAGCTGTAATCTCACAAACAGCGCAGAACGGCAAGGAAGAACCAATTGTGTTTGCATCCAAAACGCTGACAACCGCCAAGAAAAACTACAGTCAAGTGGAGAAAGAACAGCATACAGATAAAGCAAATACTGATATCTCTTCAAAAGAGAACACTGAGGAAAACTCTGTTGATTCTGAGCCTTTAGCAAGGGTTGTGAAACACAAAAATGGCTGGGAAAAAAGAGTGAAGCGAGGTCCAGCCAAATGGAGACGCTCAAAATGGAAAGGGGGAATGTGGTTTGGTGGACTGTGTGGGGTGGGAGGACCAGTTTCTCCTCCCATGCAGCAGGTGGCACTGCACAGGAAAAAGGGAGATGTTTTGTATATAGTTTATCCTGTCGGCAGTGTGTGGGGGAGCAGCCATTTTGAGTTGTCTTGCTGCCAGCATTGAGTAAAGCATTAAAGATTTCTGTTGTAAATTAAAGACTCTCAAATTTTGTGCAGACCTTAGAAAACGAACACGAAAGGTACAAGTGTAAAAATTATCCCTAATGAATGTGTAGGAGTGTTAGTGTGCGGGGATCACTGGTCGGTGCGGACCTGGTGGCTCTAAAAACCCCGTCAGCAGCACTTGTCTTAATCCCTTCGTCTCCGTCCTGCCATTGACATCCCGTCTTGCACGCAGCACTTTAAACCTTGTTTAAATGACCAACCAGGTTAAATGTTTCAGTTTCAGTTCAGTTTAGTTTATTGTCACGTGCACTGAGGTACAGTGAAAAGCTTTTTTTAAAGTTTAGTTTAGAGATACAGGGCAGAAACAGGCCCTGCGCCAACCACCGATCCCCGCACATTGAAACTATCCTACACCCACGGGACAATTTTTACATTTACCAAGCCAATTAACCTACAAACCTGTACGTCTTTGGATTGCGGGAGGAAACCGAAGATCTCGGAGAAAATCCACGCAGGTCACGGGGAGAACGTACAAACTCCGTACAGACAGCACCCGTAGTCGGGTTCGAACCCGGGTCTCCGGCACTGCATTCGCTACCAGGCAGCAATGCTACCGCTGCGCCACCGTGCTAACCAGTTAGTAGAAAGACAATACATGATTACAGTTGAGCCATTCGCATTGTACAGATACATTATAAGGGAATACGAGTAGAGATTTAAAAGCATGAAGCAATTGTAATATGCGATTGTAGATCTGCTTCTGTGGCTTTGATGAGAGCGTGAGGAGACTGCAGTGAGGGAGGGGGAAGAACAATGGACAACGGGGACCCGGCATGGGGGGGAACCGTTGTGAGGGGGGGTTTGAACAAAAGAGAAGCCGGCGTATTTGGCAACTTTGTCTGTGCCATAGGTGGCTGCGATTTGTATACATTGGGTATGCAAACAAAGAATTTCACTGTACCATGTCACATGTGACAATAAAGTATTCCATTCCATCCATTAGCATGCAAATAGTCGCCTGGGTTGGGCGCCATCTCCAATGCCAATGGGCTAACCCCCAATGACAGGTCATTGACTTATGACATTAACTCTGTTTCTCTATCAACAAAGACTGTGTGACCAGCTGAATATTTCCAGTGTGACTTTACTGTTGCAAACTTCATTAATGCTTTATGTGCTATATTTTGACTGAACCAACTGGAGAGTGGTCCTGACCTACCATCTAACTCATTGGAGACAGTTGGACTATCTATAAATGGACTTTACCAGACTTTATCTTGCACTAAATCTTATTCCCTTTAAACTGTATCTGTACCCAGTGGACGGCTTGATTGTATTCATGTATACATTCTTTTCACTGACTGGATAGCACGCAACAATAAAAAAAAATTCACAGTTCCTCAGTACACGTGATAATAATAAACTAAATTAACACTGCTCGGAAAAACGACCTTTTTGACAATCAATATTTGTTATTGATCATTACTAAAGATCCTACTGCAGAAATTCCTGGGATGTCAGGACTTTCATATGAAGAAAGACTGGATAGACTCAGCTTTTACTCGCTAGAATTTAGAAGATTGAGAGGGGATCTTATGGAAACGTACAAAATTCTTAAGGGGTAGGACAGGCTAGATGCAGGAAGATTGTTCCCGATGTTGGGAAAGTCCAGAACAAGGGGTCACAGTTTGAGGATAAGGGGGAAGTCTTTTAGGACCGAGATGATAAAAAAAAAAATTCCACACAGAGAGTGGTGAATCTGTGGAATTCTCTGCCACAGAGGGTGGTTGAGGCCAGTTCATTGGCTATATTTGAGAGGGAGTTAGATGTGGCCCTTGTGGCTAAAGGGATCAGGGGGTATGGAGAGAAGGCAGGTACAGGATACTGAGTTGGATGATCAGCCATGATCATATTGAATGGCGGTGCAGGCTTGAAGGGCCGAATGGCCTACTCCTGCACCTATTTTCTATGTTTCTATGAAAGCACAACATTGTTTATGGCATAAAGACCAAGTAGTAAATGTCCCTCTTTTCTTGCCTTTCTGGTGACGTCAGTGGAAAATGAACTCAATGACACCATTGTTTCTTAGGAAACAGAACTGCTAACAAGGTGCGTCACTCAGCCTAACCATCTTGGGATCACATGGAGGCATAGATTTATTAGATTCAATGAGCAACCTGGGGTTAGAGTTTGGGTAGTGAATGATTATTCGTAAATCACGCACTATTTTGTGACATTTTGTTAAATACTTAGTAATGATAAAAATAATGTTAACACTGAAATAGAGCACGAAAAGACACTTTGGCTCACAATGCCCTAGCCGAACATGATGTGCAGGAAAGAACTGCAGATGTTAGTTTCAATCGAAGGTGGACACAAGATGCTGGAGTAACTCAGCGGGTCAGGCAGGATCTCTGGAGAGAAGTTTCTCTGGGTGACGTTTCGGGTTGAGACCCTTCTTCAGACTGATGTCAGGGGAGGGGGTGGGACAAAGATAGAATGTAGTCGGAGACATGATATGAGGTTAAATTTAATCTCCTCTACCTGAACATGATCTATATCCCTCTGTTCCCTTAATATCCATGTGCCTATATAAAAGCTTCTTCAATGTTATCGTATCGACTTCTACCTCCACCGCTGGTAGCGTGTTCTCATTGTGTAAAAATCTTGCCTTCTACATTTCTTTTCAGTTTTGTCCCTCTCATTTTAAAGTTTGTATTCTAGTTGTTAATATTCTCACCCCAGTGAAAAAGGTTCTGACTCTCTACCTTATCTTTTGTATTCTGTCAGGTCTCTCCTCAACCAGAGAAAACAATATAAGTATGTCCAACCTCTCCTTATAATCAATCCCCTCTAAATCCAGGCAGCATTCTGTTGAAGGGACCTGACCCGGAATGTCACCTGTCCATGTTCTCCCGAGATGCTGCCTGATCCGCAGAGTTGCTCCAGCACTTTGTTTCTCCCCCCATAAACTAGCAGCTGCAGTTCCCTGTATCTCCCTTTCAGCATGCTGATGAATCTGTTCTGCACCCTGTCCAAAGCCTCCACATCGTTCCTACAATGGTTCAACCAGAATTACATATTATACTCCAAATGCAGTCATGCCAAAGTCTAAAAAAATACCACATAACTTCCTGACTCTTATACTCAATGCCCCCCACCAATGATGGCAGGCACAACATACTCCTCCTTACCACTCTATCTAATTGTATCACCACTGTCAAGGGGGAGACTCATCAATTCATGCCATAGGAGCAGAATTTGGCCATTTGGCCCATCAAGTCTACTCCACCATTCAATCATGGCTGATCTATCTTTCCCTCTCAACCCCATTCTCCTGCCTTCTCCCCTTAACCCATGACATCTTTATGAATTTGTCAATCTCCGCCTTAAAAATACCAAATGACGTGGCCTCCACAGCCGTCCTCCATATAACACTTGTATTATTTTCGTATTTTAAGTAAAGAAAATTTACTCCTTTATCTTGTCTTACTCCACAAGTCTAAACTCTGAATTGTTAGACAAGACAGGGGTGAGAGGAAATAGAGGAGGCAAGCTTCAATAGGACTAGGGAAGGCCCTGACCTAAAGAAAGATGTAGTGGAATTACACTAAGTGATTGAGCCCCTTTCCAGCATTTTATCCAGATTAGTTTAGTGACATGGAATGGAAATAGGTCCTTCGGCCTACCGAATTCACGCTGACCATTGATCACCCATTCACGCTAGTTCAGTGTCATCCCACTTTCTCGTCCACTCCCTACTCACTGGGGGCAGTTAACAGAGGTCAAATAACCTACAAACCTGCAACGCCTTTGGGATGTGGCAAGAAACCGGAGCACCTGAAGGAAAACCCATGCAGTCACAAGGAGAACGTGCAAACTCCACACAGACAGCACCAAATAGGGTGGTCAAGGAGGCTTTTGGCACATTTGCCTTCATCAGTATGAGTATTGAGTCAAGAAGTTGGGATATTATGTTACTGTTATGCAAGACTGGTGAGGCCACATTTGGAGGATTATATGGTTATAAGGTCTTAAGTGATAGGAGCAGAATTAGGCCATTCAGTCCATCAGGTCTACAGAATTAGGCCATTCAATCATGTTTGATCTATCTTTCCCTCCTAACCCCATTCTCCTGCCTTATCGCCATAACCCCTGGTGCCCATATGTGTTCGGTTTTGGTCACCCTGCTATAGAAAAAATGGTTGTTACATTGTTAAGGGTGCAGAGAAGATTTACAAGGATGTTGTCAGGACTCAAAGGCCTGAGGTATAGGGAGAGGTTGAGCCGGCTAGGACTTTATTCCTTGGAATGCAGGATGAGGGGTTATCTTATAGAGGTGAATAAGATAATGAGGGTAATGGATAGGGAAAGTGCAGTCTTTTACCCTGAGTAAGGGAATCAAGAACCAGATAACAAAGGTGAGAGGAGAAAGATTTAATAGGAGCCCGAGGGGCAAGTTTTTAACACAAAGTGTGGTGAGTATATGGAACGAGCTGCTAGAGGAGGTAGTTCAGTGAGGTACATCGAGACAATTAAAAGGCATTTGCACAGGTATATCAGTAGAAAAGGTTTAGAAGGATACACACACACAAAGGCTGGTGGGTGTATGGAACAAGCTGCCAGAGGAGGTAGTTGAGGCTAGGACTATCCCATCGTTTAAGAAACAGTTAGACACCTACATGGATAGGACAGGTTTGGAGGGATATGGACCAAGCGCAGGGAAGGGGGACTAGTGTAGCTGGGACATTGTTGGCGGGTGTGGGCAAGTTGGGCTGAAGGGCCTGTTTCCACACTGTATCACTCTATGATTCGAAGGATATAGGCCAAACGCAGGCAGGTGGGACCAGTGTAGATGGGGCATCTAGCTTGGAGTGGGCAGGTTGGAGTGAAGGGCTTGTTTACATGCTGTATGACTATGACTGCAGTGATCTACCATCTCTTGCAGAAGTCCTCCACCAATTGTGGAATAATTTTCACCAAAATCTGCTGCCACAAAACATTTCTGCTTTATGAGGCAAGGGATGCTTTTTATATCAAGGGCCAGACTGAACTGAAATTACCTATTTCCTAAATTAACCCCACAGGTTAGTTCTAAGACCAGGATGAGTCACTGCAAGTGAGGTTGCAGTAAAATGTTGAGTGCAGCCCATTTAAGGTCAAAAAGGCAGATATTTATCATACATGTAATCTCCACATCCTTTCTCCAAATCTAGTCAATTTAAACTCCTATATATCAAACGATCAGCACTCCAACTGCATAATGGCATGAGAGACATTTACACAGGTACATGGATAGGACAGGCTTGGAGGAATATCGGCCAAACGCAAGCAGGTGGGACTAGTGTAGCTGGGGCTTGTTGGTCGGTATGGGCGTTGGGCCGAAGGGCCTGTTTCCATGCTGTATCACTCTATGCTTTCAAGAGAGAGTTAGAGCTCTTAGGGATAGCGGAGTTAAGGGATATGGAGAGAAGGCAGGAACAGGGTACTGATTATGGATGATCAGCCATGATCACATTGAATGGTGGTGCTGGCTCGAAGGGTCAGAATGGCCTAGAAACATAGAAACATAGAAATTAGGTGCAGGAGTAGGCCATTCGGCCCTTCGAGCCTGCACCGCCATTCAATATGATCATGGCTGATCATCCAACTCAGTATCCCGTACCTGCCTTCTCTCCATACCCTCTGATCCCCTCAGCCACAAGGGCCACATCTAACTCCCTCTTAAATATAGCCAATGAACTGGCCTCGACTACCCTCTGTGGCAGGGAGTTCCAGAGATTCACCACTCTCTGTGTGAAAAAAGTTCTTCTCATCTCGGTTTTAAAGGATTTCCCCCTTATCCTTAAGCTGTGACCCCTTGTCCTGGACTTCCCCAACATCGGGAGCAATCTTCCTGCATCTAGCCTGTCCAACCCCTTAAGAATTTTGTAAGTTTCTATAAGATCCCCTCTCAATCTCCTAAATTCTAGAGAGTATAAACCAAGTCTATCCAGTCTTTCTTCATAAGACAGTCCTGACATCCCAGGAATCAGTCTGGTGAACCTTCTCTGCACTCCCTCTATGGCAATAATGTCCTTCCTCAGATTTGGAGACCAAAACTGTACGCAATACCCCAGGTGTGGTCTCACCAAGACCATGTACAACTGCAGTAGAACCTCCCTGCTCCTATACTCTAATCCTTTTGCTATGAAAGCTAACATACCATTCGCTTTCTTCACTGCCTGCTGCACCTGCATGCCCACTTTCAATGACTGGTGTACCATGACACCCAGGTCTCGCTGCATCTCCCCTTTTCCTAGTCGGCCACCATTTAGATAATAGTCTGCTTTCCTGTTTTTGCCACCAAAATGGATAACCTCACATTTATCCACATTATACTGCATCTGCCAAACATTTGCCCACTCACCCAGCCTATCCAAGTCACCTTGCAGTCTCCTAGCATCCTCCTCACAGCTAACACTGCCCCCCAGCTTAGTGTCATCCGCAAACTTGGAGATATTGCCTTCAATTCCCTCATCCAGATCATTAATATATATTGTAAATAGCTGGGGTCCCAGCACTGAGCCTTGCGGTACCCCACTAGTCACTGCCTGCCATTGTGAAAAGGACCCGTTTACTCCTACTCTTTGCTTCCTGTTTGCCAGCCAGTTCTCTATCCACATCAATACTGAACCCCCAATGCCGTGTGCTTTAAGTTTGTAAACTAATCTCTTATGTGGGACCTTGTCGAAAGCCTTCTGGAAGTCCAGATACACCACATCCACTGGTTCTCCCCTATCCACGCTACTAGTTACATCCTCGAAAAATTCTATAAGATTCGTCAGACATGATTTACCTTTTGTAAATCCATGCTGACTTTGTCCAATGATTTCACCACTTTCCAAATGTGCTGCTATCCCATCTTTAATAACTGACTCTAGCAGTTTCCCCACTACCGATGTTACACTAACTGGTCTGTAATTCCCCGTTTTCTCTCTCCCTCCCTTCTTAAAAAGTGGGGTTACGTTTGCTACCCGCCAATCCTCAGGAACTACTCCAGAATCTAAAGAGTTTTGAAAGATTATTACTAATGCATCCACTATTTCTGGAGCTACTTCCTTAAGTACTCTGGGATGCAGCCTATCTGGCCCTGGGGATTTATCGGCCTTTAATCCATTTAACTTACCCAACACCACTTCCCGGCTAACCTGAATTTCACTCAATTCCTCCAACTCCTTTGACCCGCGGTCCCCTGCTATTTCCGGCAGATTATTTATGTCTTCCTTAGTGAAGACGGAACCAAAGTAGTTATTCAATTGGTCCGCCATATCCTTGTTCCCCATGATCAACTCACCCGTTTCTGACTGCAAGGGACCTACATTTGTTTTAACTAATCTCTTTCTTTTCACATATCTATAAAAACTTTTGCAGTCAGTTTTTATGTTCCCTGCCAGTTTTCTTTCATAATCTATTTTTCCTTTCCTAATTAAGCCCTTTGTCCTGCACCTATTGTCTATTGACTATGCCGACCAAAATCAGTACTCATTTTGATCATTGTTTTTACTTTGACGCCAGGGGTTTACCTTAAAAGTGGTTCAATTTCTGATGCAGAATAAAAACTAGGTAAATGAACTCTACCTTTAGCAACAGGAAAAGGCTTTGACGTCATTCTTCCTACAAGGCATTCCTTCAATATAGAATCGTAATTGACCCAGCTGTGAATCTGAAATTTGAAGAGAATTATAAGTTCATAAGTGATAGGTGCAGAATTAGGCCATTCGGCTCATCAAGTCTATTCCGCCATTCAATCATGCGATTTATCTTTCCCTCTCAACCTCATTCTCCTGCCTTATCCCTATAACCCCTGACACACGTACGAATCAATGTTCACATCACATCAATGATTAAGAAGTCAACATGTTTTTCTACAATCATATTTCGGCAAAACACAAGAGTTGGAAATACACAGATACCAACAAAAAAAGGGCAGCCCAGCCATTTATTCAAACTGGAAGACACAGCTCATAACAAAATGAAAGGAAAGTAAAAATAAGTGGAAATAGCCAATCATAACAAAGAAACAAACAATGGTGTTCATTAAAAAACATGAAACATTTTATAAAAAGTAAATACAGGCATTGGAAAGAATGCAACACATTCACAGAAACTGATATTACAACTGAGAAAAATTATTTATCACAGTTAAGTGATAGAGGAATGAAGAACAGTTAAAAGCACTTTTCTTTGCAAAGCATGGAAGGCTAAAGGATCTAATAAGTCTGTTTCCAGACAAACAACGATTAGAAAAATATATTCCATTGAACAGTTTGCAAAAAATAACCATCAGCAAACCTGCACTATAATGCCGAGAACCATATTCTACACTACATTTCTTTCCCTTCACTATTGCTATTGTACTTGACTTTGGGTTGACTGTATTTATGATGAATGAATACATTTTAATAGCCAAGTGTGTATACATACAAGGAATTTACGTTGGCGCTTTGCTCGCAAGGATAACAACACGATATACAGTAGACAATTAAAAATAAAATGTTTTAATTTAAATATATGAAGAATAAAATAAAATACCAGATCAAAAGGAGGCTACAGACTTGTGGCTATTGAGTAGACCAACTACTCGCGGAAAAAAAGCTGTTTTTATGTCTGGCTGTGGCGGCTTTGACAGTCCGCCTTCCAGAGGGAGGTGCTTCAAAGAGTTTGTGGCCAGGGTGAGAGGGATCAGAGATGATCTTACCCGCTCGTTTCCTGGCCCTTGCAGTGTACAGTTCGTCGATGGTGGCTGAGCCCATGGACAGAATTCCCGGGTGAGGGGGACGGGATGGGAGGGGGGACGTAAGGCACGTCCCTCCCATGTTTTGAGAGGTGGGGGACAATCCCCCCCATGTTTTGTCATTCAGATTTTGAAATTCGGTGAAAAAAATATATTAAAATCTCCGCTTTCCGTGAGACAGTCGGGGGCTCACTGTTAAGCGGTTGTTAAATGTCACTATTAACATCGTATTAACACGATGTGTCACCAATTGTGTTTTGACCTTCAAGAATTACTGAAGGTATTCACGGAGAATTTATTAAAGCTGTCTGATGCGGGTACAATTACCATTTGAACTAATTGGATGTATTGGTGAATGGGAAAGATTTAAACGGGTATCGGATTTAAATGGCTTTACCCTTAAATCACTTTACCTAAACAACATGCCTTTACATTAGTTTAGTTTAGTTTAGAAATACATAGAAAAAGGTCCCTCGACTCATAAAGTCCACACTGACCATCAATGTCATCCCACTTTCTCACTCCCCACACACTCGCAACATAGACAACATTCACCAGTGGTTTTTGAGAGTCAGTAGCAAAATGGCATTTGTGGGAAAATTTGATAAACACAGGAGGAAGGTGAGGGCAGGAGAAGAATAGGATGTCCGTTGTGTATAAACAGCACCACAGACCATTTGGAGAGTCAAGAGTCAACTTAAGAGGGTTTCATTATCATATGTACTGGCATTGGAACAATTAAGTTCTTACTTGCTGCAGCTCAGGTATAGATAGGGTAGACATTCAGAACTTTTTTTCTCAGGGTGGGAATGTCCAACGCTAAAGGACATAGCTATAGGAGATGGGAAAAACTTATATAGAGATGTGCAGGCCATTTCTTTTTACACAAAGAGCAGTAGGAGCAGATGGTGAATTTACTTGTCTCTATGAGGTGGAGGGGTAGAAAGACAGAAGTGAGGATGGGCAAAGTCTGGCAGAAGAAAGAACTGCAGATGCTGGTAAACTAGGTAGACACAAAATGCTGGAGAAACTCAGCGGGCGAGAGAAGGAATTGGCAACATTTCGGATCGAGACCCTTCTTCAGGTGGATACAGGCAAGGAGGGCTTTGACAGGCAGACAGTTGAACTAAGACCAGAGATGAAAAGACAATAGATGTGAGGTAAAGATAGAAGAGGTGCGAATTGTGAAGCCAGAGCAAGGAATACAGGTCATAGACAAAAGACAATAGACAATAGGAGTAGGCCATTTGGCCCTTCGAGCCAGCACCGACATTCAATGTGATCATGGCTGATCATCCACAATCAGTACCCCAGTGAGCCATACAGTGTGGGAACAGGCCCTTCGGCCCAACTTGCTCACACTGACCAATATGTACCATCTATAGTCCCACCTGTCTGTATTTGGCCCATATCCTTCAAAACATAAGGTAGACACAAAATGCTGGAGTAACTTAGCGGGACAGGCAGCATCTCTGGAGAGAAGAATGGGTGACGTTTCAGGTCGAGACCCTTCTTCAGACTGATTCATCTTTCAAAGCTTAAGTACCTTTCTAGATGCTTCTTAAATGTTGCGATACTACCGGCCTCCACTACCTCCTCCGGCAGCTCATTCCATACATCCTCTGTGTGCAAAAGTTATTCCTCAGGTTCCTATTAAATCTTTTCCCCTTCGCCTTAAACCTATGCCCTTTGGTTCTCAATTCCCCACTCTGGGCAAGAGACTCCGTACATCTACCCGATATATTCCTCTCATGATTTTGTACACCTCTATAAGAGCACCCCTCATCCTCCTGCGCTCTAAGGAATAGAGTCTTAACCTGCATAACCTCTCCCCGCAGCTCAGGCCCTCGAGTCTTGGCAACATCCTCATGTCTTCTCTGCACCCTTTCGAGCTAGACAACATCTTTCCCATAACATGGTGCATAAAACGGAACACAATACTGCAACTGTGACCTCACCAATGTCTTAAGAATAAGGGGTAGGCCATTTAGGATTGAGATGAAGAAGAACTTTTTCATGCAGAGAGTTGTGAATCTGTGGAATTCTCTGCCACAGAAGGCAGTGGGGCCAATTCACTGGATGTTTTCAAAAGAGAGTTAGATTTAGCTCTCAGGGCAAAAGGATTCAAGGGATATGGGGAAAAAGCATGAATGGGGTACTGAATCTGGATATTGAATCGCGGTGCTGGCTGCTCCTGCACATATTTTCTATGTTTCTATAACTGCAACATGACCTCCCAACTTCTATACTCAAAACTCTGACTGATGAAAACCAATGTTCCAAAAGTGGAAGGGGATAAATAGGTGCAAGTCCAGGTAGGGTGGGGAGGAGAGCCAGTTTAAAAAAAGGGTTGTTTGTAGGATAGTTACCTAAAAGTGGAGAATTCAATGTTCATACCCTTAATGGCCTGTCCCACTCTTCGAGGTAATTCAGGAGTTCTCCTGAGTTTCCCCTGATTCGAACTCAGAGAATTACGGTAATAGCCGCTCGTAGGTACTCGGGGCTCTCGTGGGCATTTTTCAACATGTTGAAAAAACTTCACGAGCTTACCGTGTTTCCCGAATACCTGCCGTTCGTGTTACGAGCCGTTAAAGAGACGTACCGAGCTCCGTCATACCCGCTACGTACATTCTACGTACTTACCACGAGTTTGATTTTTTTTTTTTTACTTGGGAGAGCTCTTGGGTAAACTCGTATAGTGGGACAGGCATTATAGGTTGTAAGATACCCAAGTCAAACAATCGTGGGATTCCACGCAAAAAACTATCATTATCAAAACTTGCAATGCCCATTCAGTTGGCTCTGAGATATGGGGATTAGAACTGAAATTTGCATCAGGAGATTCCCCACCAAAATACTCACTGCAAATCACATCTATCACATCCATTTGTCGACTCTAAAATTTATTGGTACGTATACATCAAATTTCAGACCACACAGTAAGGAGCCAGTTTAAAATCTCCAAAACAATAAAACATAATTGTTAATCATAGTTTACACTTTTAACATTCAATTATTCAAAGTGCAGTGTGCAAAGTTTTCTCGAAAGATAGTTGAAATTTTCTATTTGCAAGAATCGGAATCCGAGGGGTAACTTTTCCCACACAGTGGGTGGTGGATATATGAAAAGAGCTGCCAGAGGAGGTAGTTGAGGCAGATACTAAAATAATATTTGAAGGGCATTTGCACAGGTAGATAAATAGGAAAGATTTAAAGGGATATGGGCCAAATGTGGGCAGGTGGGAATAGTGTAGATCTAGTCATCAGGGGCAAATTGGGCCGAAGAGTCTGTTTCCATGCAGTAATAATAAATTTTATATTTAATGGGCGCCTTTCATACAAAATCTCAAGGACACCTTACATAGTAAACATATAATCGGAATATAACAATAAGGACATCACAGAGACACAAATTAAAAACAGGATTCAATCCAAAAACAGTAAGACACTATATGACTCGAAGAACTGATTTCAATGATTGCCAGAGACATATCTACTGTTCAAATTTAGTCATATCATTTGAGATTTTACTATCTATTAATTTTCTCAATGATAAATTTACCTGATCAAATAATTCTGTCGCATCAGCTCCAGCGCCCCTCATCAGCTCGTCCTCACCACCAGGGTGATACTCCAAATAAGGGGTCACGTTATAAACCATACCTAGAAAGGTAAATATTGTCAATTGTCACATTGCACATATTACTCTACTTGGCAAAGCAAACTTTGTTAGCACATTGGAATGGACTGATTTTAGGCAACAACAGGCCAAAGATAATTACTGGGCATTGCATAATTACATAATAGAATTCTCTTCACTCCCCTTCCTCCACCAAAGGTCCGTTAACCAGTCGGGGTGGTCACACTATCTTTAGCCAACAATCAGCTTATCAGGGAACCTCCTTGCCCGAGGTCATCTGCTGCCAGTCCCTTTTGGTCCTGGTTTTCAGCTCGCTTCCAATTTAACCCTCGACTACAATCAGTCTGAAGAAGGGTCCCAACGCAAAATGTCACCTGTCCATGTTCTCCAGAGATGCTGCCTGACCCGCTGAGTTACTCCAACACTGTGTCAATGTTTATAAACCAGCATCTGTAGTTCCTTTTTATCACAATTACAGGTCAGTTAGTTTAACGTTTGAGGGAGGAAAATTTCAGGAATCAATTCCAGAGAACATTATAAATCATTATTTGGAAAGGCACAGTTTAATCTGGTACAGCTAGAATGCATTTGTAAAGAAGGAATCTGTTATGGTGGCAGATCCAATAGAGAGGTTTAAGAAGCTTTTAGATTGTCACATGGATATGCAGGGAATGAAGGGATATGGATCATATGCGACGACAGATGGCACAATGGGCTAAGTGTTCGGCTGGCAACCGGAAGGTAGCCGGTTCGAATCCCGCTTGGAGTGCATACTGTCGTTGTGTCCTTGGGCAAGACACTTCACCCACCTTTGCCTGTGTGTGAATGTGTGTGAGTGATTGGTGGTGGTCGGAGGGGCCGTAGGCGCAGATTGGCAGCCACGCTTCCGTCAGTCTGCCCCAGGGCAGCTGTGGCTACAGAAGTAGCATACCACCACCGAGTGTGACTGAGGAGTGAATGAATAATGCGATGTAAAGCGCCTTGAGTATTAGAAAGGCGCTATATAAATCCCATCCATTATATGCAGCAGAGGAGATTAGTGGAACTTGGCATCATGTTCGGCATGGACATGATGAGCTGAAGGGCCTGTTCCTGTACTATATTGTTCTATATTCTATGTTCTATGTTAAATGATTAATCCATTTTAGGCTAGCACGGACATGTCAAGCTGAGTATCTTTCTTTCGTAAATTTACATGATTAGATGATTGGCATAGGTTTATTATTGTCATGTGCACCAAAATACTTTATTTTGTTTGCTACCCAGACAAATCATACTACAGGTGCACAACCTTTTATCCAGAGTTCCGGAAACCGAAAAGCTCCGAAAACCGGACATTTTTTCCAGGATGTCGTCTGCACACCAAAGCTCGCGTTTGGCGCCAAATTTGACCCGAAACGACCCACGGTCAACCCAGGTCTGTACTACTGTAGCGGCTGCCTCCTCCCCGGAGACCGGGGAGACACTTAAACATCTGTAAATCATTGCTTAAATGTTAGTCAGTTAGTTTGGAGGGCTTTTATGTGAAGGGGGGGGGGTGAAGGGGGAAACTTTAATTCTTAGTCCCCTACCTGGTCGGAGAGGCGGGGAGCGGGCAATGCCTTACCGGGTCGCCGTGCAGTAAGCTCCGGAGCGCTGTGGCCGCCGACTCCCAACATCGCGGAGCTGGGGTTGCGGGCGTCCGGCCGCGGGTGGCGCCGGTTGTAGCTCCGACCCCGGCAACGCTACCCCTGGCTGCGCGGCGCTCCAAATCCAGCGCCGCCCGTGGCCGGACGCCCGCAGCCCCAGCTCCACGATGTTGGGAGTCGGCGGCCACAGCGCTCCGGAGCTTACTGCACGGCGACCCGGTAAGGCATTGCCCGCTCCCCGCCTCTCCGACCAGGTAGGGGACTAAGAATTAAAGTTTCCCCTTCACCCCCCCCACCACATAAAATCCCTCCAAACTAACTGACTAACATTTAAGCAATGATTTACAATGATTCCCCGGTCTCGGGGAGGAGGCAGCCGCTCCAGACTTTTCAAGCCGCCCGCGCTACCTACCTAATCTACGCTAAAAATCTTCCATTCCGAAATCCGAAAAATTCAGAAATCCGAGAAGTGTCTGGTCCCAAGGCTTTCGGATAAAAGGTTGTGCACCTGTATATGCAAGTACAATCAAGCTATTCGCACAAATGCTGATAATGATGAAATATTATTTTCTTGTGACAAAGCATCAAATCGTTCTCATGCATTTGGACGGCAGATTGGCACAGCTGCCATCTCAACGTGCCAGAGACCCGGGTCGAACCCGGCCTCGGGTGCTGTCTGTGTGGAGTTTGCACGTTCTCCCTGTGATCTCCAAACAAGGGGTCACAGTTCCAGAACAAGGGGTCACAGTTTAAGGATAAGGGGGAAATCTTTTAGGACCGAGATGAGAAAAACATTTTTCACACAGAGAGTGGTGAATCTCTGTAATTCTCTGCCACAGAAGGTAGTTGAGGCCAGTTCATTGGCTATATTTAAGAGGGAGTTAGATGTGGCCCTTGTGGCTAAAGGGACGAGGGGGTATGGAGAGGAAGGCAGGTACGGGATACTGAGTTGGATGATCAGCCATGATCATATTGAATGGCGGTGCAGGCTCGAAGGGCTGAAAGGCCTACTCCTGCACCTAATTTCTATGTCTATCATGCTGGTTTCCGCCAGGTACTCCAGCTTCTTCCCACATCCCAAAGACATGCAGCCTGGTAGGTAAATTGGCCTTGTAAATTCCCCCTAGTGTGTAGAGAGTGAATGTGAAAATAGGAGAACATAGAACTAGTGTGAATGGGTGATCGATGGTTGCCGTGGACTCAATGGGCCAAAGGGCCTCTGACCATGCTGTATTTCTAAACTAAACATTCTGTTTAAAAAGAGCACTCCAATATTGCAGAACATCTTACTTCAGGAAATAATTATCCAACCATAATAAAACTGATAGCTCTCAAATTTACAGTTGCATTTGAACGCATCCTCACATAGTTAGATTACTGTTTGGTGATCAATTAAAATTAATGGTGGAAGTACATATCTGGTCTTAACTAGCTATCTCTCTTTCTGCAGGAAAGTAAATCAAAAGGGAAGCTTATTAATATATAAAATGCCAGGTGATGAATCTGTGGAATTCATTGCCTCAGACGCCTGTGGAGGAAACGTTGGTGGGTATTTTTAAAGTGGAGATTGACAGATTCTTGATTAGTAAGGATGTCAGGGGTTATGGGAAGAAAGTAGGAGAACGAGGTTGAGAGGGGAAGATAGATCAGCCATGATTGAACGGCGGAGTAGACCTGATGGGCCTATGACTTATGACTATGATTTAAAGGTATTTTTTCTGTTAGTTTGATAGAGCGATAGAAGGGTGATCTTGACCTGTATTTAAAAATCAGTGCGTCATCATTGGCACTCACTCAGGGAAGTGCTGACAGTTCCACTTGGAACTGGCATCATCTCTCTGCAAAATCCAGGCCGATATTTCACTGCATTCGTACCTGTTTAGCATCTTCAATATAATATGAGGAAGATGGTATGAAATTGCATCAAGATATAAACAGGCTGATGAAATTGACAGGTGCATGCCAGATTATTTTTTTTGCAAGAATATTTGCAGCGATGGATTTTGGCAAGGAGGATTAAAGGCAATAGAAAGGATACTGCTGTGAAGAGGATGCAGAAGTAGGAAGCATTTCATCCATCACTGCAAGTTAAGGCAAACATGATTTTGGGCTTCACTAACAGAGGCGTTGAGTATAAAAGCAGGGAAATCATTCGGAACATTTATAAAACACCAGCCATCACATTAGAGGAAGGATATGAGAAAGTTAGACAGCATTCAAAAACGTTTGGACTGCAAAAACAAGGAACTGCAGATTTTGGCCTACAAAACCAATCAGGCAGCATCTCTGGAGAACATAGATATGTGGCATTTTGCCACCTATCCATGTTCTCCGGAGATGCTGCCGGATCCTCTGAGCTACTCTTTGATCTTCTATCATAAAGTGCTTTATAAGCTTAGAAACAGACAGAATCCCAACAGGAATAAAGCTTGATTTTGAATATACTTTATTGTCACATGTACCAAGGTACAGTGAAAGTATTTTGTTGTATCCTGTTTGCAGGCAGAGAAGGCAGAGAAGAGGTGTGGAAATTAAGCGTGTTTCAGGTTCGTGTTGTTTGAAAATGGTCAACAATTTGGTTAACAAAATTGACCAACAGATTGGTCAACAACAAAGACTGCACATCGCAAGACTCAACTGTCATAGAAGTTAGCGGCAAAACATGACAAATACATTGAGATTTTCATAATCAAAAATAAAATCACCTAGTGGAACAGACTACTACAGCAAATGCACAGAGTTGTTTGGACTGCACTTTTATACGAGCTTTCTTTTCCAACAATTGTATGCAAGAAGCTGATCTGACCGCAGTTAAATTTGATGAACACCCCAGATCCAACCCACAACCACTTTATTTCAATATTTTGTTGGTGGCGGCCAGAAACACAGATTGATGCAAGAGTGATCTACTATCTTATACTTGCAAATAAGAAGCATTTATGTTCAGTGTCCTTGAAGTGTGTTTATTACATTCAGATTCAGGCGAGGATCTGACACAGCCTGATTCAGCTCATGGACAATCCAATCTTACGCCAACCTTGCTGACTGCTAGTCTCGCACAAATTTCCAAAGTATCAAATTATCATAAAGAAGACCACAATTTTCTAAGGTGCACAAGATCATGAGGTGCGTGGATAAAGTGATAAAGGATAAATCCCCAGAGTACAGAATTCTAGAGGGCACAGGCTTAAAGTGAGAGGGGAGAGAAATTTAAAAGGGACCTCAGGGGCATTATTTTCACTCAGAGAGTAATCTGTATCTGGAATGAGCTGCCAGGGGATGCTAAAGAAGTGGAATCAATTAAGACTCAAGTTCATAAGCCGAGTTACTCTAGCACTTTGTGTCTTTTTTTGTAAACTAGCATCTGCATTTTCTTGTGTCTGCTATTTACAACCAATTCCATTTCATATATATTTTGATTCATGGATACTATGTAACAGAATTCAATGGATCATAAGTTATAGGAGCAGAATTAGGCCATTTGACCCATCAGTCTATGTCATTCAATCATGGCAGAGGGAAAGGAAAGCAAGGGCGACTTGAAGTTAAAGGTCAATGTTCATACCACTGGGGCGTAAGCTACCCATGCAAAACATGAAGTGCTGTTTGTGCTAGGCCTAATAATGGAGGAGGCATAGGACAAAAAGGGCAGTGTGGGAATGGGATGGGGAGTTTAAGTGCTGAGCAACCGGGAGGACTGAGCGGAGGTGTCCAGCGAAACGATCGCCGAGCCTGCGCTTGGTTTCGGCGATGTACAGGAGTTGACTGCTGGAACAGCGGATACAGTAGATGAGGTTGGAGGAGATGCAAATGAACCTCTGTCTCACCTGAAAAAACTGTTGGAGTCCTTGGATGGAGTCGATGGGGGAGGTAAAGGGACATATGTTGCATCTCCTGCGGTTGCCGGGGAGGGGGTGGTTTGTGTGGGAAGGGTCGAGTTGACCAGGGAGTTGCGGAGGGAACGGTCTCTGCGGAAAGGGGGGAGATGGGAAGATGTGGCCGGTGGTGGGATCCCATTGGAGGTGGCGAAAATGTTGGAGGATTATATGCTGTTTGCGATGGCTGATGGGGTGGAAGGTGAGGACAAGGGGAACTCTGTCCTTGGTAGGAATTGTGGGGGCGGGGGGCTGGATCATGAGCAAGAGCGGAGTTGCGGGATATCAAGGAGACCCTTGTGAGAGCGTCTCTATAATGGAAGAGGGGAACCTCCGTTTCCTAAAGAATGAGGACGTCTCCGATGACCTGGTATATCTCCACATTCATTCTGTCTAGGCCTTTCACTAATTGGTAAGTTTCAATAAGGTACCCCTTCATCCTTCTAAACTACAGCTAGTACAAGTCCAGTGCTGTCTAACGCTCATCATGTGTTAACCCAATCATTCCTGTATATATATATGGGTAGGAAGGGTTTAGGCCAAAAACAGGCAAATTAGACAGCCTGCATGTCAATTTGTTTGGCCAAAACAGCCTGTTTCCATGCTGTACAGTTCCATGACCGCGACTCTAAGATGGCAGTATTTACAAGCTGGTAGCTTCCTATCAGCTGCTCAAGCTACCTGGGAGTGAGGAGTCAATGCTTGACTCTGCCACTTATGTCTATAGAGAAATGACACAAAGTGTTGGAGTAACGCAGTGGGTCAGACAGCAGTTCTGGAGGGCATGGGTAGATGGGATCTTGTGTCTACAGTTTTTTCTAGACCCTGACATTAAAAAAGTGAAACCAGTTTTAAATATGTTAAGAATAGTAATGTAAAGTAAGGAGCACCAGTTTTTTATTTTTAATTGAATTTATTAGAGAATTGCTAATAACAATTGGTTAGTTTAATTAAGAGTTATGACCAAAGGTTTCATCGTTAATTGAAATGAGTTCTATGTTCAAATTGACAATGTTCTTTCAAGACCGTTATTAAATATCTATATTACAAAAAGTCTGATCTTGACCACTTCCTGTTGTTCTGTATATTGATTTTAGAAAAAACGCTGCCACTTACGGCTGTGATTTTTGGCCATTTTACTCAGAGCCCCCCTCCGCTGGGCAGGACAAGAGGATTTTCCCCATCGATGAAAAATAAAATTGTTATCAGTTTTTTTTAAATGTTGAGATTCTATCTCCTGAAGGCCACACCCCTTCCGGAGGGACTATAAAACCCAGAAGTGTTGAGTACCTCAGTCAGTCTCTGCAAGATGGGGGAGGGAGAGGTCACGATTGAGCTGTAAATACACTGAACACACTGAATGCCTGCTGAACTGTGAGTGTGGTGTTTTGTGGTGTTTTGTGTGGTTTTATGGTGGTTTCACCCTGTTTGAAATGGTATGAAACTGCATTTAAATATGGTGGCCTTGCACCCTGCATGAAATGGTATGAAATTGCATTTGAATTTGGTGGCCTTGCACCCTGCTTGAAGTGGTATGAAACTGCACTTGAATTTGGTGGCCTTGCACCCTGCTTGAAGTGGCATGAAACTGCACTTGAATTTGGTGGCCTTGCACCCTGCTTGAAGTGGCATGAAACTGCACTTGAATTTGGTGGCCTTGCACCCTGCTTGAAATGGCATGAAACTGCACTTGCATTTCGTGGCCTTGCACCCTGCTTGAAATGGAATTTCAAGGAATAGCCGTGAGTCAACTGCCAGCCCACTAACCGTGAGTGAGCTGCCAGCACATCAGGCTTGAGTGACTGAGCTGCCACCCCAAGAATCCATTTGGCCCACCATGTCCATACTAGCCCTCTGCAAACCAGTCCCTTCAGCCCACAACACCCATACTAGTGCTCCAGAAAGTCCCCCCCCCCCTTTTTTTATCTCCATTTAGCAAGCAATCATTTTAATGGCAGCCTGGTAGTGGATGGAACTGGTTGGTTCTTTATTGCAGGAAGCTTCCTGGTGGGATTGAGGTATTGTCTTTAAGCTGTTATTTTAGTTTAGAGACAGTGCGGAAACAGGCCCTTCGTCCCACCGAGTTCATGCCAGCCAGTGATTCCCACACATTAACACTATCCTACACACACTAGGGACAATTTACACATACACCAAGCCAATTAACCTGCAGATCTGTACATCTTTGGAGTGTGGGAGGCAAGCAAAGATCTCAAAGAAAAACCACGTGGTCCACATGGGGATAACGTACAAACTCCGTACAGACAGCACCCGTAGTCGGGAGCACTGAGATTTGTTACTAATTTTAAAACCCTCACGCACCACTGTACTTTGTATGCTCAAGTTGGATGGTTTGCCCTGTCCACCCGCAGACTCCATCATTGGCATATCCTTATTTATGACTATCCTCGGTGTTCTTCCTTCATACCTGCAGAAGTATGTAATTCGAAAAAGCACAGGAACTTATCAGCTCCACTCTGAGGACTTGTTCTTACTAACTGTACCTAAAGTCCGTACTGAACTGGGGAAAAGGGCATTTAGTTATGCTGCTCCCTTCGCATGGAACCAGCTGCAGAATGAACTGAAACTTAAGGAGCTGGTTTCTATAAACAAATTAAAATCCCTTCTTAATGACGTTGAAGCGGGCTCTTCTGTCTATACATGCTTTGTTTGATGATGTTCTGACTGTGACTCTATTTATATGTTCTCTGTTGTTTTTAAATTATTGTCTGTAACTGTGGAACTGTGCTGCTGCCTGTCTTGGCCAGGACTCCTTGTAAAAGAGATTTTTAATCTCAATGAGACTTCTCCTGGTTAAATAAAGGTTAAATAAAATAAAAATTAAACCTGGGTCTCCGGCGCTGCAAACGTTGTAAGGCAGCAACTCTACCGCTGCACTGCCGTCCCTTATTCCTCACAAAACCAGTGGCAGTATAGAACGAGGTGCCAGAGGAGGTAGTTGAGGCAGGCTTAGAGAGATATGGCAGGCTTAATGAAATATGGGCAAAATGCAGGCAGGTGGGACTAGTGTAGATGGGACATGTTGGCTGGTGTGGGCAAGTTGGGCTGAAGGGCCTGTTTCCACGCTGTATGATACTATGACTCTATAAAACCCAGCATATAATACAAAGTCTTCTGTCCTACCTCTGATGCATATCCAGCAATCTGTCTTCTCCTTATGTTTTGCAAGCTCTTCTGGTGTTACCCGAAGTAACTTTCCCCTCAGCCCAGTCATGTCCTTCCCACTCTTAATCAGACGGATCCAGTCCATCAGACTCCGACCTGGCTTTAGAAGCATCTTTAGGGGATGAAAACAATGCATTAGTACCAGCATCTTGGTAAATGCATATGGGCTTTACAAGAAAAAAAATTAAAATACTTTACAAATGGAACTTGGCATATTCCCCAAGATTTACATGCACTAAAATTGATCCTTTTGGTGATGAAAATAATGCTTTAGTACCAGCATCTTTATAATTGCATGTAACTTTGCATGAAAAAATACTAAAATACTTAAGAAATGTATACACCTTACACTCCAAGATTTAAATGCATTAACATTTATTGGGATATAATTTCAAATTAGCAAATAGTTTTAATCTGCAATTTGAGAAGGAGAAGGTTAAATCGGAAGTGGCAGTTATGCAGTTGAACAAAGGGGACTATGAAGGCATGAGAGAGGAGCTGGCCAAGGTAGACTGGGAAGGGATCCTAGCAGGAATGATGGTGGAACAGCAAGGGCAGGAATTTCTGGGCATAATCCGGAAGACGCAGGATCATTTCATTCCAAAAAGGAAGAAAGATTCTAAGGGGAGTAGGAGGCAACCGTGGCTGACAAGAGAAGTTAGAGGTAGAATAAAACTAAAATAAAAGATGTGTAACACAGCAAAGAGTAGCCGGAAGCCAGAGAATTGGGAAACATTCATAGCACAACAGAAGGAAACAAAACGGGCAATACGGGCTGAAAAGATGAAGTACAAGGAGAAGCTGGCCAGGAATATAAAGAAGGACAGTAAAAGCTTCTTTAGATATATTAAGGGAAAAAGAGTAGCAAAGTCAAATGTGGGTCCCTTGAAGGCAGACACGGGTGAAATTATTATGGGTAACAAGCAAATGGCAGAAGAGTTGAACAGGTACTTTGGATCTGTCTTCACTATGGAAGACACAAACAATCTCCCAGATGTACTGGAGGACAGAGGATCTAAGGGGATAGAGGAACTGAAAGAAATTTTCATTAGGCGAGAAATAGTATTGGTTAAGCTAATGGGACTGAAGGATGATAAATCCCCTCGGCCAGATGGTCTGCATCCCAGGGTCCTCAGGGAGGTGGCTCTAGAAATAGTGGACGCATTGGTGATCATTTTCGAATGCTCAATAGATTCAGGATCAGTTCCTGTGGATTGGAGGATAGCTAATGTTATCCCACTTTTCAAGAAAGGAGCGAGAGAGAAAACGGGGAATTACAGACCAGTTAGCCTGACTTTGGTCAAGTCAAGTCACATTTATTTATATAGCACATTTAAAAAACAACTCTCATTGGCCAAAGTGCTTTACATTTGTTATAAGAATAGCACAACAAAACAAACTACATACATATATACATGTAGCCTTCACTCAGAGGACGTCAGGAAAGGCTTGTATAGATAAGTCTTTAGTCTTGACTTAAAAGAGTGATGGGAAAGATGCTGGAGTCAATTATTAAAGAGGTAATAATGGGGCATTTGGATAGCAGTAAAAGTATTAGTCCAAGTCAACATGGATTTATGAAAGGGAAATCATGCTTGACTAATCTTCTGGAATTTTTTTAAGATGTAACAAGTAAAATGGTTGATGGGGAGCCAGAGGATGTAGTTAGTGTATCTAGACTTTCAGAAAGCCTTTGATAAGGTCCCGCACGGGAGACTGGTGACTAAAATGAGAGCACATGGTATTGGGGGTAGGGTGTTGACGTGGATAGAAAATTGGTTGGCAGACAGGAAGCAAAGGGTAGGAGTGAACGTGTCCTTTTCAGAATGGCGAATGGAGTGCCGCAAGGTCGGTGTTTACCATATATATTAATGATTTGGAAGAGGGAATTAGGAGCAACACTAGCAAATTTGCGGATGACACAAAGTTGGGTGGCAGTGTGAACTGTGAAGAGGATGTTAGGAAGTTGCAGGGTGACCTGGACAGGTTGAATGTGTGGGCAGATGAGTGGCAGATGCAGTATAATATAGGTAAACGTGAGGTTATCCACTTTGGCGGCAAAAACAAGGGGGCAGATTATTATCTCAATGGGGTTAGGTTAGGTAAGGGGGAGGTGCAGCGAGACCTGGGTGTCCTTGTACACCAGTCACTGAAAGTTGGCGTGCAGGTACAGCAGGCAGTGAAGAAAGCTAATGGAATGTTGGCCTTCACAACAAGAGGAATTCAGTATAGGAGTACAAAGGTTCTTCTGCAGTTGTATAGGGTTCTGGTAAGACCACATCCGGAGTATTGTGTACAGTTTTGGTCTCCTAATTTGAATAAGGACGTCCTTGTGAATGAGGCAGTGCAGCGTAGGTTCACGAGATTGATTCCTGGGATGGTGGGACTGTCATATCAGGAAAGATTGAAAAGACTAGGCTTTTATTCACTGGAGTTTAGAGGGATGAGGGGAATATCTTTTAGAAACATATAAAATTATAAAAGGACTGGACAAGCTAGATGCAGGAAGAATGTTCCCAATGTTGGGCGAGTCCAGAACCAGGGGCCACAGTCTTAGAATAAAGGGGAGGCCATTTAAAACCGAAGTGAGAAAAAAAACTTTCTCACCCGGTGTTGTGAATTTGTGGAATTCCCTGCCACAGAAGGCAGTGGAGGACAAATCACTGGATGGATTTAAGAGAGGGTTAGCTAGAGCTCTAGGGGCTAGTGAAATCAAGGGATATGGGGAGAAGGCAGGCACGGGTTATTGATAGGGGACGATTAGCCATGATCACAATGAATGGCGGTGCTGGCTTGAAGGGCTGAATGGCCTCCTCCTGCACCTATTTTCTATGATACTGGTTAGAAGTTTCAAATCATTTGCTGAATATACGTATAATTATGGACGTGTTCATTTCGAGACTACAATGCTGATACAGTTTGCTCCTGTAATTCAACTACGTATTATTTATGTGGATACATGAGACATTAACACCTGGGTCATTGCATATGCCAGCTCTGATTTGTTCTGCACCTTTTCATACCTCTAACTTCCCTCACCCCTGACTCAGACTAAAGAAGGGTCTTAACCCGAAACGTCAACTATTCCTTTTCTCTAGAGATGCTGCCTGACCCGCTGAGTTACTCCGGCATTTTGTGTCGATCTTCGGTGTAAACCAGCATCTGCAGCTCCTTCCTACACATTAGCTTATGATTGCATTTCACATCATGCCATTGGTCAATACTTAACCTGTATTTGTTATCTATCTTCTACATATTGCTAAAACTCTCATATTGACCACTTCCTGTCTGTTGTAATTAAATTTGCGCAAAAACGATCCCCCATCGCGCTACGATTTGTTCAGATCAGTGAAATAGTACAAGTTATGAAGGCTTTGAAGGTTCCCCCTCCCCCACACCACTTACACCCCCCCCCCTCCCTACACCCCCCTCCCCCACACAGCCCCCCCTCTCCCACACAGCCCCCCCTCTCCCACACACCCCCTCCCCAGAGTGGTGGAACATTGCTTTGGGGGATCGGGTTGCGTTGGGGGAACAGGTGAGTGGTGGAATATTGCGCGGGGGAATGGGTTGCATTGGGGGGGGGGGAAGGGGTGTGGGGGAGGGGGTGTGGGGGAGGGAGGGTGTGGGGGATGTGGAGGGGCCTCCCGTGTGACTGGGACCCAACGGGTCCCACTTAGTCTCGTCATCATTAAGAGCCATGATCACCTGCAGCCTTACACATTTGCCTATGCTGTTTGGAAGTCAAGGCCACACTCACACTCAACCTTCTAACCTCCAGACCACTCCAAGCTGGAGTTTTCTTTGCCACAGCTCACAGTTTGTTATTAAGTTTGCGTTAAGGTGATGACCCAAACTCTCAACCCAAGGAGGCTTCATTCACTATTCCCGCAACCCACAAGAGCAGGCAAAAAAAGATACAGGATACAACGGTAACTTGGCTGGCAAGTATACAAACATCTCTTACAAACTTGGGCAGCATAGTGGTGCAGCAGTCTAGTTGCTGCCTAACTGCAACAAGGACCCGGGTTCGATCCTGACCACGGGTGCTGTCTGTATGGAGTTTGCACGTTCTCCTTGTGACAATGTGGGTTTGCTCCGGGTGATCCGGTTTCCTCCCACATCCCAAAGACGTGCAGGTTTACAGGTTAATTGGCTTCTGTAAATTGCACTGAGTGTGTTAAGACTAGGCCTGGACTAGGATAGAACAAGTATATGTGCTCAGCATGTGCTGAAGGGTCTGTTTCCATGCTGTATCCCTAAAACTCCTACAGATGTGCCACAGAAAGTACACCATCGTGCTGCATCACAGCTTGCTTTATTAGCTGCTCTGCTTAAAACCGGAAAGAATTGCAAAGTTGTGGATGTAGCCTTTTCCATCACACAGACCAGACTTCCCACCATTAACTCCATCTACACTTCACGCTGCCTTGGATAACAATCCAACATAATCAAAGACTTGTCTCATCCTAGTCGGTCCTTCAATGGTTCAACAGCGCTTTATTTGTCACATGTGTAGACAGCAGGTGCAGGAGTAGGCCATTCGGCCCTTCGAGCCAGCACCGCCATTCACTGAGATCATGGCTGATCATCCGCAATCATTACCCCGTTCCTGCCTTCTCCCCATATCCCTTGACTCTGCTATCTTTAAGAGCTCTATCTAACTCTCTCTTGAAAGCATTCAGAGAATTGGCCTCCACTTCCTTCTGAGGCAGAGAATTCCACAGATTCACAACTCTCTGGGTGAAAAAGTTTTTCCTCATCTCCGTTCTAAATGACCTACCCCTTATTCTTAGTTTAGTTTAGTTTAAAAACATGCCTCGTCAATTAACACAGACAGCTTTACTATCATTAGAAGCTCTCCATGTGGAGCACACACTGGAATATTGCATGCTAATGTCTAGATTAATTCAAGGATTTCTTACAAACTGGAGACAGAAGAGATTGTAGATGCTGGAATCCAGAGCAAAGAGTAAACTGCTGGAAGAATTCAGTGGTAAAGCAGTATCTGTGGAGGTAAAGGCATGGTCGACATTTCCGGTCAAGGCTCTGCATCAAGACTCACAAAGGGATGGTCAACATTAGTTGATGTCATTCACTCTTAAGAGTAACTCCAGTCATTCTTTCTGCTGTCTGGTTTAAAAGATTCCATGCTTAGTTATAGCTACCAAGCAATATATGGATTATGTGCAGGCAGGTAAGGATTGGTCTTAGTGATATATTTGGCGCAGACATTGTGAGCTGAAGGGCCTGATCCTGTACTGCACTGTTCTATGTTCTAGGGTCTATATCCAATGTAACTAGTCTGGGACAGGACTGCCACATTGTACTGTCTGCCACTTTGACATTTGTCTTTTTATGCAACTGCACAGTGAATTATTTTTTGCATATATTGCACGTTTCAGGTCGAGTCATCAATCTGATGAAGGGTCTTGACCCGAAATATCACCTATTCTTTTTCTCCAGAGATGGTGCCTGATCTGCTGAGTAATTACAGTATTTCATGTCTACCTTAAATATTTTGACAGAATGTTCTTGTAGTTTATGAAAGAACAAACACCAGACTTTTTTTTAAAGACCCAAATTTAGTTTATTTTCATGTATGCTTTTGTTAAGTGTGAATCAGTCAGCGGAAAGAACGTTTTGTGTCTGAAGGCACTGCAGATGCTGGTTTAAACCGAAGATAGAAACAAAAAGCTGGAGTAACTCAGTGGGTCAGGCAGCATCTCGGGAGAAAAGGAATAGGTTCTGTTTCAGGTCGAGACTCTTCTTCAGACTAGTGACACTTGTATTGAACTGTACACAAAAATGAATTTCACTGTGCCCTGGTGCATGCAACAAATAAAGTACAATGCATGAATGAGAGCTATGCACACACAGTAACTTAGTCAGCAAGTGATAGACACAAAATGCTGGAGTAACTCAGCGGGACAGGCAGCATCGCTGGAGAGAAGGAATGGGTGACGTTTCTGGTTGGCACACTTCTTCAGAGTGATAGACACAAAATGAGACTCTTCTTCAGACCCAAAACATCACCCATTCCTTCTAGTAACGTTACTATCCCTGCTATCAGCAGCGCTCTAGAGTCGTGCTTGCGACTCGAGAGGCTATGGGTGGGGGTGGGTTGAGTAAAATGCAGGTTTTTCATTGGTTTTCAGGGAGGGATTTCCTCGTGCGACAAGCTTAAGATGTAGAGGAAATCTCATTCTGTCATCCCGTTGTTGTTTTTTTTCAAAACACTGCTGGATCGCTGCATTTGAAAGTCGTGCTCAACTTCAACACCTTCCAAATCACGGAAACCAGGACAAAACAAAAGGTATGTAGGACGTTTATTTAACATCTTATCTAGTTTTTGGTGTAATTTCATTTTAATCTAATAATGCAAAATAAGTTATTTTGGCCCCGATATCTGTATGTACTGTGGAAGGGTTTAGTCAGATATTAGTATGAAAATATTGATCATGGATAGACAATTACACAAAGTACAGATAATTTAGATGTTCTTATGACATCTAAACATCATGCCACATTTGGGGAATTTCCTGCCACAGGGGGCAGTGGAGGCCAAGTCATTGGATGGATTAAGAGAGTTAGATAGAGCTCTAGGGGCTAGTGGAATCAAGGGATATGTGGAGAAGGCAGGCACGGGTTATTGATTGGGGACGATCAGCCATGATCACAATGAATGGCGGTGCTGGCTCGAAGGGCCGAATGGCCTCCTCCTGCACCTATTATCTATGTTTCTATGACATTGTGCAAAAAATAATGATTTTGATTATCTTGAGAGTGGATGTTTGAGGATTTTGAACACATGTCTGTGTAAACGGCCCTTGCCCTCGATCACAGCTTTTGTGTCAAGTTAATGGACAAACAATAGGGAACAAGATGCTAATTTCAGTATGAAAATGACCTTTTTAATACTGAAGATATGAAAGTGAATTATGTATCAAATTAAAGGTTTTTTTATGCTTTATCTGAAGGGATTAAATTACAGGCTTGATTTTTAACCTCAAAATTTTGTGACATCCCTATTCCTTCTCTCCAGAGATGCTGCCTGTCCCGCTGAGTTACTCCAGCATTCTGAGTCTATCTTCGGTGTAAACCAGCATCTGCACTTCCTTCGTACACAATCAGAGCTACACACACACGCACTAAAAGTTAGTCAGCAAGGGTGACACAAAATACTGGAGTAACTCAGCGGACAGGGGCAGAGAAGGGATGGGTGACTGAAGAAGGGTCTCGACCCCAAACGTCGCCCAGAGAGAGATGCCGCCGCCTGTCCCGCGGAGTTACTCTAGCATTTTGTGTCTTATCTTCGGTGTAAACCTTCCTACACAGTTGGAGCTAGTGCATAACACACGCACAGTAAGTTGCAGTCAGCAGGGTTTGCAAACAAGCTGCAGCCCCCGAGCAGGAGTGGGTAGGTGGGTGGGCGTCGCGTGCGGTTTGATTGACAGGCGGTTTGATTGACAGGCGGTTTTCCCGGGTGGGATCAGTCCCCGGGGACGGACGGACGGTCGTCGCTCACCTTCCTCGTCCAACCTCCCCTCGTCCTCGGCGCCGCCGCCCGCTGCTGCGACCCCACAGCGGGGAACTGAGACGGGCCGTCCATCCTCGTCTTGATGCGGCACCTGCCTTCCGTCCGTGAGAAGGAGAAGGAGAAGAATCAGGAGATGGAGGCGAAGATGAAGGGGCGAAGTCCTCCTCCTGCTCCTCCTTCCCCGGCCCCGACCGATGTCACTCCCACTCCCGCGGACCGGCGCTCCCAGCTCTGCTAGGCCCCAGAGGGGCCACTGGGCATGCGTGAGGAGCAGGGCATCACGGGAGTTGTAGTGCAACTGTTACGACGTGGTGACGTCACTGCGCTCGGCAGCCAAAATCCTGCAGATGTTAACAATCCGAAGCAAAGATTATAGAGCAGAGCTATAATCTTTGATCCGAAGCTGGTGAGAGTGGCTGGGAGCACCAGAGCATCATCAGTGGAGAGAGAGAGAGAGAGGCACATTCTGCAGCTCAGGTCAAGAGATTCAGATTCAGATTCAGATTCAGATTCAATTTTAATTGTCATTGTCAGTGTACAGTACAGAGACAACGAAATGCATTTAGCATCTCCCTGGAAGAGCGACATAGCAAATGATTTAAATAAATAATAATAAGTGATAATAAGTGTCCGGGGGGTGGGGGGGGTGATTGGCAGTCACCGAGGTACGTTGTTGAGTAGAGTGACAGCCGCCGGGAAGAAGCTGTTCCTGGACCTGCTGGTTCGGCAACGGAGAGACCTGTAGCGCCTCCCGGATGGTAGGAGGGTAAACAGTCCATGGTTGGGGTGAGAGCAGTCCTTGGCGATGCTGAGCGCCCTCCGCAGATAACGCTTGCTTTGGACAGACTCAATGGAGGGGAGCGAGGAACCGGTGATGCGTTGGGCAATTTTCACCACCCTCTGCAATGCCTTCCGGTCGGAGACAGAGCAGTTGCCATACCATACTGTGATGCAGTTGGTAAGAATGCTCTCGATGGTGCAGCGGTAGAAGTTCACCAGGATCTGAGGAGACAGATGGACCTTCTTCAGTCTCCTCAGGAAGAAGAGACGCTGGTGAGCCTTCTTGATCAGAGTTGAGGTATTGTGGGTCCAAGAGAGGTCATCGGAGATGTTGACTCCCAGGAACCTGAAGCTAGAAACACGTTCCACCTCCGTCCCGTTAATGTGGATGGGGGTGTGCGTGCCGCCCCTGGACTTCCTGAAGTCTACAATGAGCTCCTTGGTCTTCTTGGAGTTAAGGGCCAGGTTGTTGTCAGCGCACCATGCTGCTAAGTGCTGGACCTCCTCCCTGTAGGCCGACTCATCGTTGTTGCTGATGAGGCCAATCACCGTTGTATCATCTGCATACTTGATGATGGTGTTAGTACCATGTACAGGTGTGCAGTCATAGGTGAAGAGGGAGTAGAGGAGGGGGCTCAGCACACAGCCCTGTGGAACGCCGGTGTTCAGGGTGAGGGTTGAAGAGGTGTGCTTGTCTAACCTAACAGACTGGGGTCTGTTGGTTAGAAAGTCCAGTATCCAGTTGCAGAGGGAGGGGTCGATGCCCAGGTTACCGAGTTTGGTGATCAGTTTTGATGGTATAATGGTGTTGAATGCTGAGCTGTAATCGATGAATCTGTTGGATTATTTGCCACAAAACGCCAATTCAGTGGGTATTTTTAAGGCAGAGAAGAAAGATAGATTCTTGATCAGTACAGATGTCAGAGGTTATGGGGAGAAGGCAGGAGAATGGGGTTAGTAGGGAGAGATAGATCAGCCATGATTGAATGGCAGAGTACACTTAATGGGCCGAATGGCTTAATTCTGCTTCTATTCCCTATGACCTTAATTAGCCCACCTATACATAGTGGGGAAAAATGGATGTTATCGCCTGTTTCAGTTTAGTTTATTGTCAACCGAGGTACAGTGAAAAGCTTTTGTTGCGTGCTATTCAGTCAACGGAAAGACAATATAGGATTACAATCGAGTCATTTACAGTATATAAATGCATGATAAGGTTTAATGTAAGGACAGGTCTCACCCCAGTCATTCCCTCTTCCGTCTCCCACCAAGCACAAGGTATAGAAATGTGAAAACGCACACCTCCAGATTCAGAGACAGTTTCTTCCCAGCTGTTATCAGGCAACCTTCCTACCAACGACTAGAAAGCAGCCCTTAACTTATATCTACCTCATTGGAGACCCTTGGACGGGCTCTGGGCTGGTACTCCAGATGCTGCTTTACACTGAAGATAGATACAAAGTGCTTAAGTATCTCAGCGGGACATGCAGAGGGAAAAGCAACCGGTGATGTTTCGGGTTGAGACCCTTCATTAGACTGAGAGCCAAGGAGGGGGATACTAGAGGTATGGGAAGTGACCCATCCCTATCCCATGGAAAGGTGATGTTTCGGGTCAAGACCCTTCTTCAGACTGTGATGTGAGAGTCAGGGGAAAGGGAAACGAGAGATATAGATAATGATATAGAGATATAACCATATAACAATTACAGCACGGAAACAGGCCATCTCGGCCCTACAAGTTCGTGCCGAACACTTATTTTCCCCTAGTTCCATCTACCTGCACTCAGACCATAACCCTCCATTCCTTTCCCATCCATGTACCTATCCAATTTATTTTTAAATGCTAAAATCGAACCTGCCTCCACCACTTCCACTGGAAGCTCATTCCACACAGCTACCACTCTGAGTAAAGAAGTTCCCCCTCATGTTACCCCTAAACTTCTGTCCCTTAATTCTGAAGTCATGTCCTCTTGTTTGAATCTTCCCTACTCTCAATGGGAAAAGCTTATCCATGTCAACTCTGTCTATCACTCTCATAATTTTAAAGACCTCTATCAAGTCCCCCCTTAACCTTCTGTGCTCCAAAGAATAAAGACCTAACTTATTCAACCTTTCTCTGTAACTTAGTTGCTGAAACCCAGGCAACATTCTAGTAAATCACCTCTGTACTCTCTATTTTGATGACATCCTTCCTATAATTGGGCGACCAAAATTGTACACCATACTCCAGAATTGGTCTCACCAATGCCTTGTACAATTTTAACATTACATCCCAACTTCTATTCTCAATGCTCTGATTTATAAAGGCTAGCATACCAAAAGCTTTCTTTACCACCCTATCTACATGAGATTCCACCTTCAGGGAACTATGCACGGTTATTCCTAGATCCCTCTGTTCAACTGCATTCCTCAATTCGCTACCATTTACCATGTACGTCCTATTTTGATTTGTCCTGCCAAGATGTAGCACCTCACACTTATCAGCATTAAACTCCATCTGCCATCTTTCAGCCCATTCTTCCAAATGGCCTAAATCTCTCTGTAGACTTTGGAAATCTACTTCATTATCCACAACACGACCTATCTTAGTATCATCTGCATACTTACTAATCCAATTTACCACACCTTCATCCAGATCATCCAGATATATAGAACAAAAAAATGAAAGATATGCAAAAAAGTAACGACAATCAAGGAAAGATGGAGCCCACAATGGTCCATTGTTGGCTGCGGGATAGGTGATAACGAGTTACACAGACAATAGAATTCAACAGGATGACAGTAAAATTAGTTTGCGGACTCGAGTGGAGGAGAGACAGAGAAATAGGGGATGCAAGGCTTACTGGAAGGTAGAGAAATAAATATACCACTGGGTTGTAAGCTGCCCAAGCGAATTATTAGGGAATGGAGGGGAGTGCAAGAATAAGTTACTTAAAATGAGATAATTCAATAATTCAATGAAATCTTTTAAATTCTGTGGTGAACACAGGCTCAATTCTCATACAACAGAACCCACAGTCTGGTAAAAATGTATTCAACCCCTCAATGGCAAGTGTATTCATGCTTTGTTTAAAAAAGAACTGCAGATGCTGGAAAAATCGAAGGTAGACAAAAAATGCTGCAGAAACTCAGCGGGTGAGGCAGCATCAATGGAGAGAAGGAATATGCAACGTTTCGGGTCAAAACGTCTTCAGTCTGAAGAAGGGTCTCGACCCGAAACGTCGCCTACTCCTTCTCTCCATAGATGCTGTCTCACCCGCTGATTTTCTCCAGCATTTTTTATATTTATGCTTTGGTAAGGTGATTAAAAGCGAAGACAAAACTCCAGGTTTGGTCTCACAAAGGCCCCGCAAAACTGAAGTAAGACATCCTTTCTCCTCTACTCGAAAATTATTTCAGTGAAGGGCAACATATCATTTGCCTTCTTAACTCCTCGCTAAACTTGCATGTTTGCTTCCAGTAACTGGTGTACAAGGACACCCAGATCTCTTTGTAGGTCAATCTTTCCCAATCAATCTCCATTTAAATAGTAATCTGCCTCTGCTTTCCAACCAAAGTGGATAAATACATATTTATTGACTTTAGACTGAATCAGCAATGTATTTGTTCTCCTTACTCAAGGTGTCCGAATCTCCTTGAAGCCTCTTTACATCCCGTACATGATTCAATTCCATTAACTTTTGTGCCATTGGCGAACTTAGAAAGAATATATTCAGATCTCTAAAACACATCGTTAATGTGTTGGGGATAAATAGAACTACTATGGATTGGGGAGTCCACATCACAGAGGATCTGACATGGACAACACACACTACTGTACTGGTTAGAAAGGCAAGGCAGCGCCTTTACCACCTCAGGCAGCTGAGGAAATTCAGAGTCTCTGAGGATCCTCCAATCCTTCTACTCTGGTGCTGTAGCTACGCCACTAAGGGCGCCGCATTGAAGGCGCTTCTGCGTACAGTCTGTCCAGTTTTTTTCCATCTTTTTTAAAATTTTAGTTTGTATTGGGCATTCTTTAGTTTTTCTATTTGGGGAGGGGGGAGGTTATGGAGCAAACCGCTTCCCAGTCTCTTACTGGCGGGGATGCGACTATTTCGTCCTCGCCCCCGCCTACCACTAGATCGGAACGGCCTTTCCTACTGGAGACTGGGGACCAGACCAGAGTTTCGGCAGCGGCGGCGCTGGATTCACCGCGGAGCGGGCGATGCCTACCTGGATCGCTGTTTGAAGTTCCGGAGCATTTGGCCTGCAGCGTCGACATCATGGAGCTGTGGTTCGCAGAGCTCCCAGCACAGGCGACGCTGAGCAACATCGCGGAGTCCCTGGGGCCCTTGCCGAGGGCCGCCAGCGTGAATCTCCGCCCGGCGCGGCCTGGGGACGTTGGGAGCCGCGAACTCCGGTGGGAAGCGGCCGATTCGGAGGTCCAAGCCGCTGAGGTTGTCCTCCCATTCCGACGTCGGAGTTCCAACATCCCGGCGAGCGGGCATGAGCGGCTGGCTGCCTGTAGCGGCGACTGCGGAGCGCTCCGGAGGCCCCAACCACGGGTGAACATCAGGAACATCAGACGAAGAGGACTGACTTTGGTGACTTCCCTCACAGTGGGAAACTTTTTGATTCTGCTGTGTGGATGTTTTTTATGTTGGACTATCGTGTGTTGTGTTCTCTATTTTTATCGTATGGCTGTATGATGATCACATTTCACTGTGCCAACTGGCATATATGACAAATAAATGTATCTTGTATCTTGTAGAAAGCATCCCGACCGGAAACATCTCTATCTGGTTTGGCAACAGCTCTGCCCAGGACAGGAAGGCTCTGCAGAGAGTAGTGCGTTCGGCCGAATGCACCACGGGAACTACACTCCACCCCCCCCACCCCCCCTGCAGGACCTGTACACCAGGAGTTGCAGATCCAGAGCCAGCAAGATCATGAAGGACCCCTACCACCCCAGCAACAGACTGTTCCAGCTGCTACGTTCAGGCAAGCACCTCCGCTGTCATGCTGTGAAAAAAGAGAGGATGAGACGGAGTTTCTTCCCACAGGCCATCAGGACTGTAAACTCTGATCTCACCAGATCAGGGGAACTGAATCACCATGAGAAAACCCACAGGGTCACAGGGGGAAAGTACAAACTCCGTACAGACAAGCACCCGTAGTCGGGATGGAACCCGGGTTTCTGGCGCTGTAAGGCAGCAACTTTACAGCTGCACCACCTTGGTTGCACATTTTCCAATGTACAGTAAATCCTCACAATAACGGATCTCTATAGCGGGGTTTGGTTTTAGCGGACTGAGGCTCCTGTTGAACTGCCCCCCCATCCCTCCCCCCCCTCCATGTCTGCCAGGTTACCCAATGATTTGGCGCCATGTAATGTGCTTCCAGTCGTGGGAGCGGAGGGAACGAGCAGCATGAAGATGGCGTGATTACCAGGCACGTTCCTGGCGCACCGTTTATGAGGCCGGGGGCTCTGCAGCTCACTGGCCTGTGAAATCCCACTCATTTACTCCCCCCCCTCCACACCATACTAAGTTTCTTCCCTCCCAGCCTCGGGTTAAACTTTATCCCCAACTCTCGGTTATGGCGGACAATCGGCAATACTGGGAGATCACCATCCTCCCCCGTGGTCCATTACTGCGAGCTATCTGTATTATCTTTTTTTGATTCCCTCACTGAGGTTTGTCCATTCATCACTAACCGGTGCCCGACACTCACCTTCTGACAAAATTCATACTAATCTAATGATCAATGTGGATGGGATGAACCGCAGATATCAGTTTACACTGGAGTCGACACAAAAGCTGGAGTAACTGTGCGGGTCAGGCAACATCTCTGGAGATAAGGGATAGTTGGCGTTTCGGGTCGAGACCTTCTTCACACTGAGATTCAAGGGAAAGGAGAGATATAGGACCGTTCCATCTGCAACTCCCCGATCAACTCATACCTTCCCACCCAAAACACCCCTCCTCAGGTCCCCTGCAACCGCAGGAGATGCAATACCTGTCCCTTTACCTCCCCCCTCGGCTCCGTCCAAGGACCCTGACAGACTTTTCAGGTGAGGCACAGGTTCACTTGCACCTCCTCCAACCTCATTTACTGTATCCACTGTTCCAGGTGTCATCCTGTCTATCGGCAGGACCAAGCGCAGGCTCGGCAATCGTTTCTCAGCACTTTAACTACCCCTCCCATTCCTAATCTGAGTTTTCCGTCCTGGGCCTCCTCCATTCTCAGAATGAAGCCCAGCACAAATTGGAGGAACCAACCGCATATTTCGCTTGGGCAGCCCATGCCCCAGCGGTATGCACATTGACTTCTCCAACTTCAAGTAGCCCTTGCTTTCCCTCTCCATCTCCTCCCCGTTCCCAGTTCTCCCACTAGCCTTAGTGTCTCCGACTACATTTTATCTCTGTACCACCCACTCTCCTGACATCAGTCTGAAGAAGGGTCTCGACCCGAAATGTCACCCATTCATTCTCTCCAGAGATGCTGCCTGTCCCGCTGAGTTACTCCAGCATTTTGTGTCTAGTGGGGAGATATGGAAGGTTACATAGAATAAATGAATGGAAGATATGGAAAAAACAACAAAAGGTGGAGACCATAATGGTTCTTTGTTGGCTGTGTGATAGGTGATAACGAGTTATACGGACAGTGAGACTCACCAGGACGACAGTGAAATTAGTACGGCGACTAGGGTGGGGGAGGGACGAGGGACGGAGAGAAAGGGGATGCAAGGGTTACTTGAAATTAGAGAAATCAATGTTCATACTGCTGGGTTGTAAGCTGTCCAAGGGGGGGGGGGGGAAGAAATGGAAAAGGAAGAGGAGGAGCCCAAGGGCTGAGGGAGAGCTGAGAAAGGGGAGGAGACAGCAAGGGCTACCGGAAATTGGAGAATTCAATGTTTATGCCACTAGGGTGCAGTCTGCCCAAGCGGAATATGAGGTGCTGTTCCTCCAATTTCCGGTGATGCTCACTCTGGCTATGGAGGAGGCCCAGGACAGAGAGGTCGGATTCGGAATGGGAGGGGGAGTTGAAGTGCTGAGCCACCGGGAGGTCAGGTTGGTTAATGCGGACCGAGCAGAGTTGTTCGGCGAAACGATCGCCAAACCTACGCTTAAAGAGTTAAAGTATTTGGCAACCAGATGGTACACAAAATTGCTGGGGGAACTCAGCGGGTGCAGCAGCATATATGGAGCGAAGGAAATAGGCGACGTTTCGGGCCGAAACCCTTCTTCAGACACCAGATGGACTGAGCAAAGGTATTCAGCGAAACGATCGCCCAGTCTGCTCTTGGTCTCGCCGATATATAAGAATACACGTGGATAACAGCCCACTATGCACCTCCATAGCAATCCTCCATTGAGGACAGGCAACATCAACATTTGCTGCCATCTTCAATGTGGTAACATGGGGGTTTGTAGACCAGCATATGCAATGCCTTGCTTCTACCTTCAGATCTTTTCTGGATGTTATCTAACTTTCTCACATTCTTCTTACAATATGCTGATTGGTCTTTTATAAATGACAGCATGGTTTCCCTGCGTTTATACTCAATGCCTCTGTTACTGAAGCTCAATATTATTTTTGCCTTATTAATCACTTACTCAACTAGCAGTGATTGATGAACTGCACCCTACTTCTGCATCCCTTTTACAGCAGTATCCTTTATATTGCCTTTAATGCTCCAAAATGCATTACCTCATATTTCTCTACAAAAAAACATTGCCACACACCTGTCCATTTCATCTGCCTGTTTATATTTCGATGTATAATGTATGCCGTCTTCCTCACATCTCAAATACTATCAAGTTATGTGTCAACCACAAATTTAGAAATTATGGCTTGCACTGTCAAGTCTAGGTCATTAATATCGACTAAAGTAAAGCCATAACATTAATGTCTGAGAAGTACCATTATTCATCATCCTTTGGTCTGCGATAAAACCATTCACTCCAACACCACTGTCTGTTACTTGCGTGCTAACCTGTCAGTGGAAAGACAATACATGATTACAATCGAGCCATTTACAGTGTATAGATACTTGATAAAGGAATATTGTTTAGAAACATAGAAAATAGGTGCAGGAGGAGGCCATTCGGCCCTTGGAGCCAGCACCGCCATTCATTGTGATCATGGCTGATCGTCCCAAATCAATAACCCGTGCCTGCCTTCTCCCCATATCCCTTGACTCCACTAGCCCCTAGAGCTCTATCTAACTCTCGCTTAAATCCATCCAGTGATTTGGCCTCCAATGACCTCTGTGGCAGGGAATTCCACAATTTCACAACCCTCTGGGTGAAAACGTTTTTTCTCACCTCAGTCCTAAATGACCTCCCCTTTATTCTAAGACTGTGGCCCCCGATTCTGGACTCGCCCAACATTGGGAACATTTTTAGTGCAAGGTAACTTAGCCAATATCTTCATGCTGTCAATGCACTGGTTTAAAAAGACACCTCACCACCACCTTTATATGACCAGTTAGGAATGGGCAATAAATTATGTTCATGTGTGTTCATTCTGTGTACAGAAAAAAATCAAGCACAAATTTTTATATTTTTAATAGGAGGGAAAGCTCAGTGGTAGAGTATTGAGGATGTTTAGTTTAGAGATAAGCGCGGAAACAGGCCCTTCGGCCCACCGGGTCCCTGCCGACCAGCGATCCCCACACATTAACACCATCCTACACCCACTAGGGACTATTTTTACATTTACCAAGCCAATTAACCTACAAACCTATACGTCGTTGGAGTGTGGGAGGAAACCGAAGATCTCGGGTAAAACCCACGCAGGTCACGGGGAGAACGTACAAACTCCATACAGATAGCACCTGCAATCGGGATCGAACCCGGATCTCCGGCGCTGGATTCGCTGTAAGGCAGAAACTCTACCGCTGCGCCACCGTGACCAGGAACTGTGGGCCTTGAGTTATAGAGACTGGAAAAGCTGGGACTGGTTTCCCTGAAGTGCAGGAAGTTGAGGCTTGACCTTACAGAAGTTAGAAAATAATGACTGACATATATAGGGTACATAGTAAGGCCAGCAGGATAATCGAGGACGAGTCGCACCATGGTCACTCCCTCTTCTCCCCTCTCCCATCAGGCAAAAGGTATAGAAGTGTGAAAACGCACACCTCCAGATTCAGGGACAGTTTCTTCCCAGCTGTTATCAGGCAACTGAACCATCTTACTACAACCAGAGAGCAGTGCTGAACTACTATCTACCACTTTGGTGACCCTCGGACTATCCTTGATCGGACATTGCTGGCTTTACCTTGCACTACACGTTGTTCCCTTATCATGTATCTATACACTGTAAATGGCTCGATTGTAATCTTGTATCTTTCCACGCTGGCGCGTATTTGGCAGCCGCGCCAACAGCCTGTCTTGTCTTTTTCTTCTTTTGCTGTTTTGGTCTGTGTTTGCTTGCATGTTTTTAGTGCACCGTTAGTTTTTTTATCATGTGGGGGCAGGGGTTGGGGGAAACCATTTTTATCTCTTTCCTCTACGGATGGGACTTTTTCAAGGTATTGCCATCTGCACTGCGGCTTTAAATCATGGAGCTGGCGATCCCTTTGTTAGGGATCGACTGCGGGAGCTCCAACCACAGGAGCTTCGACCGCCCCGATCGCGGGTGCTTCGATCGCCCGATGCGGGAGCTTTGATCGCCCCGACTGCAGACGTTTCGATTGCCCTGACCGTGGGAGAAAAAGAGGAAAGAAGTTATTTGCCTTCCATCACAGTGGGGAATGTGAGGTCGCCGAAAAACAAGATGGACGGGCTGCCTGCACTGGTGAGAACTCGGAGAGAGTGCCGTGAGTGCAGTGATCTCGGTGTTTTGCGGGGACATCGCTCCATGAGGACATCCCAGAGTCTAGTGCGAGTGTGGACGGCTTTTTGACTGTTCTGGCGGACAGGGGCTGCAGAGAGAGTGACAGCGTTCGGTACAACGTGTGTGAAGAAGCGTGTATGTGGCCCGGACATTTAACTGTTGGAAGTGGGTCTCCTGGGGATTCTCACACGCCGCTGTGATGGCTGTTTGTCTATGTTTAATTTTTATGTGGTTATGTATCTTGTTGCTTTTCTGTATGACTGTTGGCAAATCAAATTCCCTGTATGTTTACATACTTGTCTAATAAATTAATTACAATACAATGTATCGTCTTTCTGCTTATTGGAAAGCACACAACAAAAAGCTTTTCATCATACCTCAGTACACGTGACAATAAAATAAACTAGTCACTGTCGTTTTTCCCAGGGCAGTGGAGTCCAGACCTAGAACGCATTGGTTGAAAGTGGGAGGGAAAAATATTAATAGGGATCTGAGGTGCAACGTTTTCCACTCAGAGGCTGGTGTGTTTATGGAATGAGCGGCCAGAGGAAGCTGTCGAGACAGATACAATTTTATTGTTTTTGACAGGAACATGGATGTTAAAGGTTTAGAAGGATAAGAGACAAATGCAGGCAAATGGGACTAGCTCAGATGGACATAGGTTCATGTTCATGTCGTAGGAGTAGAATTAAGCCATTTGGCCCATCAAGTCTACTCTGCCATTCAATCATGACTGATCTATCTCTCCCTCTCAACCCCATTTCCCCAAAACCGCTAACGCCCTAACTAATCAAGAATATGTCAATCTATGCATTAAAAATACCAATTGACGATCTCCACAGCCGTCTGTGGCAATTAATTCCACAGATTCGCCATCCTCTGACTAATGAAATTCCTGGTATGTCCTTTTATTCTAAGGCTATACCCTCTGGTCCTAGACTCTCTCAATAGTGGAAACACCATCTCCACATCCACTCCAGGCCTTTCACTATTCAGTTAGTTTCAATGAGATCCCCCCTCACCCTTCTAAACTCTAGTGAGTACAGGCCCAGAGCTGTCAAACGCTAATCATCAGGTATTAATCCAATCATGCCTGGGATCATTCTCATAAACCTCCTCTGGACTCTCTCCAATGCCAGCTCCCTCAGATATGGGGCCCAAAACCGCTCACAATACTCCAAACACGGTCTGACCAGTGCCTTATAAAGCCCCAGCAATACATCCCTGCTTTTATATTCTAGTGCTCTCAAAATAAAAGCTGTTGATACGGATACAAATTTAATATTTCAAGACAGGAACATGGATGGTAACGGTTTAGTGGGATACGGGACAACTGCAAGCAAATGGGACTAGCTCAGATGGACATCTTAGTCTGTCTGAAGAAGTGTCTCGACCCGAAACGTCACCTAGTCCTTTTCTTCAGAGATACTGTCTAACCTGCTGAATTACTCCAGCTTTTTGTGTCTATCTTTAGTCAACATTGATGAGTTGGGCTGTAGGTTCTGTTTCCGTGCTAAATAACTCTGTCTCTAACAAAGGACGAGAACTTAATGAGGCTAAATAGCAGGTCAAACATGATCTAATAAAATGCTGAAAGGGCTCAAAGGACTGAATGCTTGAATATTCCTAATAACGTCATGAATCTATTTATGCTCACATCAATGAGTGTCAAATATTTTGTAAATTACACTGGACGATTAGTCAGACAATTAGGATGGCACAGTGGTGCAGCTGGTAGAGTTGCTGCTTCTTAGTGCCTAGGGCCCGGGCTCGATCTTGACTTCAGGTGCCGTCTGTGTGGAGTTTGCACCTTCTCCCTGTGACCGTTCTCCGCTTTCCATCCACATTCCAAAGGTTAATCGTCCTCTGTAATTTGCCCCTGGTGTGTAGGGAGTGGATGCAAACGTGGAATAACATAGAACTGGTGTGAAGGGGTGAGCAATGGTCGGCGTGGATTTGATGGGCCAAAAGACTGTTTTAATGTTGCAACTTTAAAACTTTAGAACTATTACCCTAGATTACCACACGATGGCAGCATATTCCAACTTTATAATAAAACGGGACAATGCAGAAGTTTTGTTTTCTGAGGACTCCATTTGCTGTTCTAAATAATTTTATGTAAATTGTCCAGTAAATGTCTTTAATGTTGAAGTATGGTGAATTCAAAGGGGGAAAAAAACATTATCTAACATGTTGCAGCAGTAGAGTTACTGCCAAACAGCGCCAGAGACCCGGGTTGGATCCTGACTACAGGTGCTATCTGTACGGAGTTTGTACGCACTCCCTGTGACCGCACGGGTTTTCTCTGGGTAATCCGGTTTCCTTTCACACGCCAAAGACGTACAGGTTTTAGGTTATTTGGCTTTGGTAAAATTGTAAATTGTCTCTAGTGTGTGTTGGATAGTGTTAGTGTGCGAGGGTCGCTGGTCGGTGCGGACTAGGTGGGCTGAAGGGCCTTTTTTCGCACTGTGTCTCTAAACTAAAGCTAAACTTCATTACTACCAGCCCAGCATCATCTCAAGGAGAACCATCTCCAACTTCTTTTCAATGCAAGGAAATTGTTTTTCTGATTGTTACTGATATTGTTACTGATATTGTAAAAGCAAACCTGAAACTACTCAAGGGAACTTTCAGTTATTTTATGCAATGATCATAGAACTCTGTTGGAATTAGTTAACAATTTCAATCATCTTAAAAAATGTTATGATATAAAGCAAGTCCTCCGTCTACGCCGCACCTGCACCAGGATGAGATGTTCCAGACCAGGGCATCGGAGATGTCCTCATTCTTTAGGGAACGGGGGTTCCTCTCTTCTATTATAGATGAGGCTCTCACCAGGGTCTCCTCTATATCCTGCAGCTCCGCTCTTACTCCCCATCCCCTTACGCGTAACAAGGACAGAGTCCGCCTTATCCTCCCCTTCCACCCCATCAGCCGTCGCATACAACATATAACCTCTGACTTTTTCGCCACCTCCAACAGGATCCTACCACTGGCCACAGCTTCCCATCTCCTCCCCTTTCTGCTTTCCGCAGAGACCGTTCCCGCCGTAACTCCCTCGTCAATTCGTCCCTTCCCACCCAAACCACCCCCTCCCCGGGTACTTTCCCTTGCAACCGCAGGAAATGCTACACTTGTCGCTTTACCTCCCCGCTCGACTCCATCGAAGGACCCAAGCAGTCTTTGCAGATGAGGCAGAGGTTTACTTGCACCTCCTCCAACCTCATCTACTGCATCTGCTGTTCCAGGCTCGGCGATCGATTTGTCCAACACCTCCGCTCAGTTCGCACTAACCAACCTCATCTCCCGGTGACTCAGCACTTCAACTCCCCCTCCCATTCCGAATCTGACATTTCTATCCTGGGCCTCCCCCATTGCCAGAGTGAGGTCCAGCGCAAATTGGAGGGACAGCACCTCATATTTCACTTAGGTAGTTTACACCCCAGTGGTATGAACTTTGACCTCTAATTTCAGATAGTCCTTGCTTTCTCCCTTCCCAGCTCTCCAACTAGCCGACTGTCTCCGCCTCTTCTTTTCTCCCCCCCCCCCCCCCCCCCCCCCCCCCCCCGACAGTCTGAAGAAGGGTCTCGACCTGAAACGTCGCCTATTCCTTCTGTCCATATATGCTGCCTCACCCGCTGAGTTTGTCCAGCATTTATGTCTACCTATGAAGTTGGCTTTGTATTAAAGATAGACACAAAATGCTGGAGTAACTCATTGGTTCAGGCAGCATCTCTGGAGAAAAGGAAAAGATGACGATTTGGGTTGGAACCCTATTTCAGACTGAAGAAGTGCGCTGACCCAAATCATCACCTATTCCTTTTCTCTGGTGATGCTGCCAGACCCGATGCACTTTGTGTCTTATTTTCCAGTCTTATCTTCCAGTCTTATCTTCCAGACTTCAGCACTTTGTGTTTTATCTTTGGTATAAACCAGCATCTGCAGTTCCTTCTTACACATGCCTTCATAATAATTCAGTGTTCGTAAGTACCATTAACAGTGTTGGTGATAATGTCATAAATAATAGGAACAGAATTAGGCCATTTGGCCCATCAAGCCCACTACGCCATTCAATCATGACTGATCTACCTCTCCCTCCTAACCCCATTCATCTGCCTTCACCCCATAACCCCTGACGCCATATTAATCAAAAATCTATCGATTATAAAAGATGTAATAGCAGTGCATTTGGATAGAAGTACAGGATCGGTTCAAGTCAGCATGGATTTACAAAAGGGAAATCATACTTGACAAATCTTCTGTAATGTTTTGAGGATGTAACAAGTAAAATGGACAAGGGAGAGTCAGTGGACCTGGATTTCAGAAAGTCTTTGATAAGGTCCCACACAGAAGATTAGTGGGCAAAATTATTGGGCAAAATCAACAAAACCTGAGTGTCCTTGTACATCAGTCACTGAAAGTAAGCATGCATGTATAGCAGGCAGTGAAGAAAGCTAATGGCATGTTGGACTTCATAACAAGAGGAGTTGAGTATAGGAGCAAAGAGGTCCTTCTGCAGTTGTACAGGGCCTTGGCGAAGCCACATCTGGAGTATTGTGTGCAGGTTTGGTCTCCTAATTTGAGGAAGGACATTCTTGCTATTGAGGGAGTGCAGCATAGGTTCACGAGGTTAATTCCCGGGATAGCGGGACTGTTATATAATGAAAGAATGGAGCGACTGGGCTTGTATTCATTGGAATTTAGAAGGATGAGAGGGTATGTTATGGAAACTTAAAAATTATTAAGGGATTGGACATGCTAGGAGCAGGAAACATGTTCCCAATGTTGGGGGAGTCCAGAATCAGGAGCCACAGTTTTAGAATAAAGGCCATTTAGAACTGAGATGAGGAAACACTTTTTCACCCAGAGAGTTGTGAATTTGTGGAATTCTCTGCCTCAGAAGGCAGTGGAGGCTGATTCACTGGATGCATTCAAAAGAGAGTTTGATAGAGTTCTTAGGGCTAGCAGAATCAAGGGATATGGGGAGAAGGCAGGAACGGGGTACTGATTGAGGATGATCAGCGATGACCACATTGAATGGGGGTGCTGGCTCGAAGGGCCGAATAGCCTACTCCTGCACCTATTGAAAGTCTACTGACATATTGCTTGTCAGTGTGGTATGCAGGCTTCTCTGCTGCAGACAAGAAAGCGCTCCAGAGAGTGGTAAAAACAGCAGAGAGAATCACTGGCTGCCCACTGCCCTCTCTGGAGGACATTGCCACCTCACGCTACCTCAGCAGAGCCACTAACATCATCAAAGATTCCACACATCCCGGTCACTACCTGTTTGAACTGTTGCCCTCTGGCAGGCGTTACAGGTCAGCCAAAACACGCATCTCCAGACTCAGAGACAGTTTCTTCCCCAATGCAATCTTCACACTCAATATGAAAAAACACTGAGTATTATTCATGCTGCACTCTTCCATGCTGCTACCCACCTCGCATTTTTACTATCAACATGTGCAATACTGATTATTTATTTATCTTGATACCTAGTTTATAACATTGTTTTTAAATTGTGTCCTGTGTTTTTATGTTTGTATATTATGCACCAATGGAGTGGCAATAAGAATGTTGTTGTATGCAGTGCTTACAACGACAAATAAAGGCATTTATCATTTATCATTTATCATCTATTTATCTATGTATCTCTGCCTTAAAAATATCCATTGACTTGGCCTCCACAGTCTTCTGTGGCAATGATTTCCACAGATTCACCTCCATCTGACTAAAGAAATTAATCTCCTTCATGAAGGAACGTCCTTTAATTCTGAGGCTATAAGCTCTATTCCTAGACTCTCCCACTAGTGGAAACATCTTCTCCACATCCACTCTATCCAAGCCTTTCATTATTACAACAATGATTTTATATAGAAACTGCAAAGTACAGCATAGGAACAAGCTCTTTGGCCCACTGTGTCTGTGACAACAATGCTAAATTAAACTAATCCCAGCTGCCAACACATGATATGGATGATCTGTTGTCTTGAATAACTGCAAAGATTTTTCAGAGACATTGAATGGAGATCTTTAAACCCTGTTCCTGCTTAGAACACATGGTTAAAGTCACCCAAATGACTGTCATAAAACTCTATCTTTCAAAGGTTGATCCACACTGAAACCAAAGGAGGGGTTGAAATAGGGGCCTTGCCCCAGAGAAAAGGAATGGGTGACGTTTTGGGTCGAGCCCCTTCTTCAGATTCCAGTGTAAACTGCCGGTGTAAACCGGCATCTGCAGTTCCTTTCTGCACAAGCGATAGGTGGATACAGATGGGACGGTGGGGGCGGGGGTGTAGATTGGCCGATGGATGAAGTGAGTGACGAAGGTTAGAGATGAAAAGGGGACAAAAGGGTGTCAGATAAGAAGAGAAGAGGAGTGAACTGTAAAGGTAGAGGAAGGGGCATAGATGGAAGGGAGGGGAGGGGACAGCAGGATAGAGGGAGAAATGAGACGAGGAGCCACATGAAAGATAGACGTGGTAGGAGGGGTTATTACTTAAAACTGGAGAATTCAATGTTTATGCTGTTTGGTTGTAACCTAGGAAAGTGGAATAAGAAGTGTTCTTCTAGTTCACGGGTGACGTCGTTCTGGTATTAATTACAATCTTCTTTCAACATCGCAACAACGACCTCACCATCTCCTTCGCAGGGGATAGACTTCTGACCGACATACACTACAAACCAACTGACTCACATGGCTATCTGGACTACACGTCTTCCCACCCTGCCCCCTGTAAAGACTCCATCCCCTACTCCCAATTCCTCCGCCTACGCCGCATCTGCTCCCAGGATGAGACATTCCACACCAGGGCATCGGAAATGTCCTCGTTCTTCAGGGAACGGGGATTCCCCTCCGCCACCATAGATGAGGCTCGCACCAGGGTCTCATCCATACCCCGCAACACTGCTCTCTCTCCCCATCCCCGCACTCGCAACAAGGGCAGAGTCCCCCTAGTCCTCACCTTTCACCCCACCAGCCGGCAAATACAATAAATAATCCTCCGCCATTTTCGCCACCTCCAACGTGACCCCACCACTCGCCACATCTTCCCATCTCCCCCTATGTCTGCCTTCCGCAAAGACCGCTCCCTCCACAACTCCCTTGTCAATTCTTCCCTTCCCTCCCGTACCACCCCCTCCCCGGGCACTTTCCGTTGCAACCGAAAGAAATGCAACACCTGTCCCTTCACCTCTCCCCTCGACTCCATTCAAGGACCTAAGCAGTCTTTCCAGGTGCGACAAAGGTTCACCTGTATCTCCTCCAACCTCATCTACTGCATCCGCTGCTCTAGATGTCAGCTGATTTACATCGGGGAGACTAAGCGGAGGTTGGGCGATCGTTTCGTCGAACACCTCCGCTCAGTCCGCAATAACCTACCTGAACTCCCGGTGGCTCAGCACTTCAACTCCCCCTTCCATTCCCAATCCGACCTCTCTGTCCTGGGTCTCCTCCATTGCCAGAGTGAGCAACACCGGAAATTGGAGAAACAGCACCTCATATTCCGCCCGGGTTGCTTGCGTCCGGATGGCATGAACGTTGAATTCTCCCAGTTTTGCTAGCCCTTGCTGTCTCCTCCCCTTCCTTAACCCTCGAGCTGTCTCCTCCCATCCCCCCCGCCCTCGGGCTCCTCCTCCTCCCTTTTTCCTTCCTTCTCCCCCCCACCCTCCCATCAGTCTGAAGAAGGGTTTCGGCCCGAAACGTCGCCTATTTCCTTCGCTCCATAGATGCTGCTGCACTCGCTGAGTTTCTCCAGCATTTTTGTGTACCTATGAGCATGAAATGTCTGATTACATTTAGATACCTTTCAATTAAGTTTTTCTTTCTTAGAGACATGGAGTCTTACAGCATGGAAACAGGCCCTTCAGCCCAACTTGCCCACACCAGCCAACATGCCCCATCTACACTAGTCCCACCGCTGCCTGTGTTTGGCCCATATCCCTCTGAACCAGTCCTACTCGTGTAGCAAACCATGTGTATAACATCATCAATCTTCAGTTCTTTGGGTGAAGGATTGAAATGTATCTATGTCTTTTTTTTTATTTTTTATTATGAAACTACTTTTATTCAAAAAATAAACATAAACATAGAGTATTAACACAATCAAAGACTGCCTATGCTGACAGTTTACAAGCAAATGATCGTCAAATTAATAACATCAACGTCAACTGGACCCACGAAATGGCCGTTGAAGGTCGAGTGTTCCATTTATCAACAAAACACTCGACCTTCAATGGCGACCAGTATTCATGGAAAGCATCCAAAGTCCCCATGGACACCACGTGTTCCCTCTTAACACTTAAACAAAATTATCAAATTAAAATATTAACATTCTTATCGATAATATATTCAACCTCCTGTGGTGACCAGCGTTCACAGAAGGCCTCCACAGTCCCCATGGACACCGCGTGTTCCTTTTCTAGGGACACGCGAGCTCGGACGTAACCCCGGAAAAGGGGCAGGCAGGCGACCGGTGTGCGGCCATCGACTGCCCGCTGCCTGGACCCGCGAATGGCCATCTTGGCCAGGCCCAGGAGCAGACCGACAGGGAGACCCACTCCTCCCTCCCAACCTTCCCCCCTCTGCACCGGATGCCCATAAATTAATAATGTTGGACTAAAATGTAGCCAAAACTTGAGGAGCAGCCCTTTCAGATATTCGAACAGTGGCTGCAACCTCTCACACTCTATGTACACATGGAACACGGTCTCTACCTCACCGCAGAAATGACAAGCAGGGGAGGAGTCCGTGAACTGGCTCAAATACCTATTACAGGCCACGGCTTTGTGCAACACTCTCCACCCCAGGTCCCCGATGTAAAGGGGGAGGACTCCCTTGTAGAGAGACCTCCACTGGGGACCGCTCCCCTCGTCAGGTGGTAACACGGACCGCCAGGGTGTGTCTGGACGAAAGACGAGGGCGAGGAAGTGGAGAGTGTGCAGGAGCAGCCTGTACAGTACGCGCCTCTCCGCGTCACAGAACGGTACGCTGGGCATCTCGGAAAGGCGGCTCATGTTGCATGGGGCCGACTCTCGGGGAGGGACCCGGGCCTTGGGCCCTATGAACAATTCCGACTGAACGGGGGCAAGCTCGTCCGGAATCGTTCCATGCACACGTCTCTCCTCAACACCCACCATCACAGCCACGACACCCCCCTCCCCCTGAGGAGTAGGGCCCTGGCTGAAGGTGACCAAATTCCTGGCCTTCAAGAGGTCACGGTAAAAGCCAGGCAACTCCCGCCTAGCGCGTCGACTCATGCCCGCTAATGGGAGCCGTGAGCCCTCCTGAAGGCAGCGCCCCTGGCGTAAAAAATACGTCGCCAACACGTGCCATTTAGGAGGGTAGTCCGAGTAGACGTACCTCCGCAGGGTCCTGAGTCGGAGAGCCGCCACCTGGGTGCGAATACAGACCAGCGCCTGACCACCCTCCTCCAATGGGAGACTCAGAACCCCAGCAGAGACCCAGTGGTTCCTCTCGCCCCAGAAGAAGTTGACCAATCTCCTCTGTAACATGGTTATAAAATAAGATGACGGGACCATAGTGGCCATCTATGTCTTTGTGACTATTGATTAGACAAGAACAAATTATGAAATTAAGTTTAAATTAAAAAATTGAGAATATGTATTTATATGCTAACTAATTCAATCAAATTTCTTGTTCAAATGTTGAAAACATTAAAACTATGCATAAGTAAATATATTAACAGCAAGGGGGGATTTAAATATATATTCTCTCAGAGCATGTTGATCGTCTTAATATCCTTCTCGTATACTTTGCCTCCAGTTTTTCTGTGAATTTAGCCTGTACGATCAATGATGCTGATCGATGTGCAGCCCAATAATAATATCAGTGTCTGCAATAACAGAAAGGGTAAAAATCAATGAGTAGATGTCTTTGGAGATTGTTAATGTTTTTACCTTCAGGTTGTTTGTAGTTGAGGATGATCCAGTCAATTACCCAGATGGTGAAAGCTTGAAGATAATTTATTTCTGAGGCACTTAACATTTCACATTTCATCTGTCAGACATTGAAATGCATCATTAGTTTAAAATAAAAGAAAGTAAAATTAGTATACATGTATAATTAGATAGGCAACCTTGAAATGTAAATTAAAATTGAATTGAATTGAATTGAAAGCTAAAGCAAGGAAACAGGCCCCTCGTCCCATCTGGTCCATGCCGACCATCGATCACCCTTTCGCACTAGTTCTATGGTGTCCCACTTTCGTATACAGCCCCCAAGGGTGATTTACAGCCAATTAACTTACAAACCCACATATCTTTGGGATGTGGAAGGAAACCAGAGCATCTGGAGGACATTCATGCATTCTGGTTGTGGATGTGCAAACTCTGCACAGACAGCAACTGTGGCCAGGATCGAACCTGGGTCTCTGACACATTGAGGTAGCAGCTCTATCAGTAGCAATGTTACAACATTTTGAGATTTAAAAAATCAAGCCTGCAATTTATCTCATCAGATAAAGCATAAAAATAAGTTTAATTTTACCTCTAATTCACTTTCATATCTTCAGTATTAAAAAAGATATGGCCATTTTCATACTCGGAAATTAGCATCTTGTTCCCTATTGCTTTTCCATTGACTTAACACAAAAGCTGTGATCGAGGACAGTCAAAAGCCCATAACTTTCTTAAAAATTAAGAGAACTGAATTAAAAGTTCAGTTATTATGGATTGAAGCATTCTGAAACAAATATAAAACATCTTACTTGGATGACCTGAAATTAAAGCATATAATTAGTTAATCACCTAATTGTAGCTAATTGCAAAATTGTGAAGGAAATAGTAAAAAACCCCCAGACTGCCTTGAAAATTCAAAAATGTGATATTCACAAGATCAGAACTTTAAAATTATTGTATTATATGCTGTAAGTCCGTACAGACAGGTAAATATATTACAATTTCTAGCAATAGACCAAGTCTTTATGGAGAAGATCGGTTGCTAGTTGGTACATTGGCATATCATAATCAGTAGCATCATCATACTCCTCAGATTGTAACCAGATTGTACAGAGTTGCTTCTCTGTACACCTAGTTTTTCCTCAACTTTTCAATTTTGGCATTGTAAACTACAAATTTTGCTCTTCAAACCACGCAAACATTCCTTTCTGGCCACTACAATTTTCAGACTATCGAGCGTACGTTCATTAATGAAAACATTTTTTTTAATGTATGTTTCCATCAGGCTTTGGAGGACACAAGAACCCAAGAAAATAGCAGAAGTTTGACCACTCTGGTCCGCCCTGCCATTCAATATGACTATGGTAGATCCTACAACATGTCTGATATAGGATACCAGAAGCACGGTAAGAATCAACTTGTTATGCAAACAGAGAAATCTAATTCATGGCCAACCTTACCTATGGTGGTTCCTTACTTACATTATGAGGTAGGGCGGCACGGTGGCGCAGTGGTAGCGTTGCTGCCTTACAACGCCAGAAACCCGGGTTCGATCCAGACTACGGCTGCTTGTCTGTACAGAGTTTATACAGTATGTGACCTGCATGGCTTTCCTCCTGGATTTCCGGTTTCCACCCACACTCCAAAGATGTACAGGTTTAAAAGCTAATTAGGTTGGTATAATTGTCCCTAGTTTGTAGGATAGTGTAAGTGTAAGTGTGAGGGAATCGTTGGTCGGTGCGGACTCGATGAGCCAAAGTGCCTGTTTCCGCACTGTATCTCTCCACTAAACTAAAAAGTCCTTCTTGTTAAAAGCATAGAACAGTACAACACAAGAACAGGCCCTTCAGCCCACGATATCTATGTTGAACATAATCCCACAATAAACAAATCTCATCTACCTGCATGTGACCCATGTCCTTCCAGGATATGTTCAGGATTTAAAAAATGAGAAGCCTCTGGTTGCAATAAAATGTCAATGAACCTTTATGGTCTATGCTTCAATTCAGAACTTATATTTAATGTTGAGTTCATGTAATTCATTATATTTATTTAGAATTTATTGTTTGGTTTACTTTCATATATGTTAGCTTAGAAATACAGCATGGAAATAGACTCTTTGGTCTACCAAGTCTGTGCCGACCAGCAATCACCTTGTATGCTAGATCTATCCTACACATTTGAGATAATTTACTGAAGCCAATTAATCTACAAACCTGCACGTCTTTGGAATGTGGGAGGAAACTGGAGAACCCGGAAAAACCCATGCGGTCACAGAGAGAGCGTGCAAACTCTGTACAGACAGCATCCGTAGCCAGGGTCAGACCCGGGTCTCTGGCGCGGTAAGCCAGCAACGCTACCGCTGACGTAGTTAGTAATCATGCATTGACTATCCTCATGTTTCTCCCCATAGTGCTCCACTCTCTGAGAAGTTATGATTTCACAGACCCGGATTCGATCCTGACAATGGGTGCTGTCGGATGGAGTTTGTATGTTCTCCCCGTGACCGCGTGGGTTTTCTCCAAGATCTTCGGTTTCCTCCCACATTCCAAAGACATACAGGTTTGCAGGTAAATTGGCTTGGTAAATGTAAAAATTGTCCGTCGTGTGTGTAGGATAGTGTTAGTGTGTTGTGATCGCTGATCGGCGCGGACCCGGTTGTTCAAAGGGCCTGTTTCTACGCTGTATCTCTAAACTAAACGAAAAAGCATACGCAGATCACTGCGACATTAAATGGACGGTGGCATCAAATGGTTCTTGCACAATGCAGTATGAGCCAATCAGTTCAGAAATCAATGCAAAATGGAGATCCTCTAGTTCTGTGAAGAAACAAGGAACTGCAGATGCTGGTTTACAAAAAAAGACACAAAGTGCTGGAGTAACTCAGCGGGTCAGGTAGCATCTATAGAGAACATGGATAGGAGACGTTTTTGGGTGGGAAACTTTTTTCAAACTGAAGAAGGGTCCCAACCAGAAAGCAGAACATGGATAGGTGACATTTCTGGTTGAGACCCTTCTTCAGTTTGAAGAAAGGTCCCGACACAATATCGAACCTATCCATGTTTTCCAGAGATCCTGACCCGCTGGGTTACTCCAGCACTTTGTACCTTTTCTTTTCCTTCAGTTCTAGATTACCAGAGCATGGGTGAACTTCTCTGCAAGTTGGTGGCTAAATGTGGGCTGGTTTCAGAGCTGTTCCAGTTTGTAATGTGCAGGATGCCTGAGGCATCAAACCTTTTCCAGATTACATTCCACAGTCTCTCCATGTGATTTCTCAGGCGGGTATGTTCAACAATTTTGGATTAATGAATGACTGCAAATGAGTAGGTTCATACACTAGCACTAATATCCTTTCTTTCCCCGATGATGAAATCGCTGCATTAAGGTATTTAAAATGATTAAGATTTAAATGCCCAACAACACTAATCTTTTGAAACGATTTCTGAGTTTTTCTCGAAGGATAAAAAGATCCAGTTGGATCCAATAATAATTGTATTAATTAACAACTAATTTTGATTAGTAGTTACATACTTTCATTAAAATAATTTGGATAGATCTACATCTCCGAATAAAGATTTGAAAATTTCTCTTTTAAGGGGCCTTCTCTCCTATTTCTACTTTCCACTTTTTCTTTTTTTTTATATACACACTTCACGTTTTTCTATTCTCTACCATCTATTTTTCCTCTTTTTCCCCTTTCTATTGTTTTCTTTTTCTTGTCTTGCTTACTTCCTTCTCAAAACATAAAACTAGAGGTTGTACATAGAATGGTATGACATAGTTGTCACCTAAAATTAGGTTCCACTGTACTGTTTTGTACTGTATTAACTTCTAATAAAATAAACAAAAAAAAAAGGAGCTGAAGTTCTGGCCAGACCCGGCAGGAAACGCCACTTCAGTCCAATTGGTTGGCCGCGAGGAAGGGCGAAGATGCGGCTCGGAGGAAAACCGCATCTCCGACCAGGTAGAGACTGAGAAACCCTCCCACCCCCCACATAAAAAGACTAGAAATCTCCAAAACAACTCTTTTTAATATACTAAAAATTTAAAAAGGGTGAAAGGACGGACAGCTGCCGGCTGGGCAGCCAAACTCGATGGTGCCCCCACTCAACGAGACAAAGCAAGTTAACATTCAAATGATAACCTTCACTCATAGTTGGTGGAATTAAGTAAACTAACATATTAAATTGGAGAGAAGGGGAGGTGTGGGGAGACCAAGGCGATTGCAAATCTATGATGGAGATCAAGAAAAGATAGATAACATAGATAAACATTGACCGTGAGAACTTCATAAATTATGGAGCATACGAGCAGAATTCGGCCAATGAATTTTATTATAATCGTAATCATAATCGTAACTTATTAGCCAAGTATGTTTTACAACATACGAGGAATTTGGTTCCCCATACATTCATACCCAAAAAGCACCAAGATACACAACTACATAATAATTTGACATAAACATCCACCACAGTGGCTCATCCCCATTCCTCACTGTGATGGAAGGCAATAAAGTCTTATCTTCTTTCCTCCTTTTCTCCCACAGCCAGGGGAGTCGGACCATCCGCAGTCGGGGCGATTGAAGCTCCCACGTCGGGGCGATCGAAGGTTCCGCGTCGGAGCAGTTGAAGCTTCCGTGGCCTGGAGCTCCCGAAGAGCCGGTTTCCAACCAGGGACCGCGAGCACCACGTTGTTAAAGTCCACAGGCTCCCGCGGTTGGAGCGTCTGAAGTTGATCGGAAAAAGTTGCATCTCCGTCAAGGAAAGACATAAATAAAGTTTCACCCACCCCCCCCCCCCACATGATATAAATCTAAAGATAAACTAAAACATCCATTTTCATCAAATTTTTAAGATCAATGGCTTCACAGCACCAGAGACCCAGGTTCGATCCTGACCACGGGTGCTGTATGTGTGGGGTTTGTACATTCATCCTGTGACCACGTGGATTTCGTCTGGGTGCTCTGGTTTCTTCCCACTTCCCAAAGATGTACAGATTTTGTAGGTTAATTGGCCACTGTAAATGGCCTCGTGTGTAGGGTATGGGTGAGAAAGTGGGATAATATAGAGCCTAGTATAGGGTTTGAAGAAGGGTTTCGACCCAAAAGAGCATCTATTCTTTTGCTCCAGAGATGCTGCCCGACCCGCTGAATTACACTAGGATTGTGTTGGTGTACGGTTATTTCTGGTCGTCGCACACTCGGTGGGCTAAAGGGGCTGTTTCCGCGCTGTATTTCGAGCCTCGACTAAACTAAACTCTTTGGTACGGGTTAACAGAGGGGTTTTTACTGCTGAGGTATGGCAGAGGCCAAGATATTACTGGTGAAGGCACACTGACAGTCTAGGACTATCACGTTTCATTCAGTCGGCTTTCTACCTCTTTAGACAGAAGGTAGTTAAACTGTGGAACTCATTGCCATAGAGTGCTGTGGAGGCCAAGTTAGTAGATATATTTAAGGCAGAGATTAATTCTTAATTAGTACGTGTGTCAGGGGTTGTGTGGAGAAGGCAGGAAAATGGGATTAGGAGGCAGAGATCAGCCGTGATTGAATGGCGGAGTAGACTCCTATAACTTGTGAACTTGTGAACATCAAGGAGCATGAATCATTTCATGTGTTTTATGTCACGGGGCTTTGGGCAGAGCTTAAAGGCCATCCGTTCCTCTAAGGCAAATTTATGGATGGTTCCATTGATAGTAGTGTCTGATGGCTAATGGCAACTTCAATAGCAAAACAAGTGACAGCCACCCAACATCTCAATCCTGCTATGCACCAGTAGTACCAGCTAAGATTAAGATAACTTTAGACTTTAGATTTTACAGATCCAGCATGGAAACAGGCCCTTTAGTCCACGCTGACCAGCAATCACCCCGTACACTAGCATTATTGTACACACTAGGGACAATTTACAATTTTTACTAAAGACAAATAACCTACAAACCTGTATGTTTTTAGAGTGTGGGAGGAAACCGGAGCACCGGGAGAAAACCCACGCGGTCACGGAGAGAACATCCAAACTCCGTACAGACCGCACCCATAGTGAGGATCAAACCTGGTTCTCTGATGCTGTAAGGCAGTAACTCTACCGCTGTGTCACTGTGCTGTCCTTGTCACAGATGATCTCACAACCATGGATCAACCATTCCACAACTGTGGAATTCCCTGCCACAGAGGGCAGTGGAGGCGAAATCACTGGATGGATTTAAGAGAGCGTTAGATAGAGCTCTAGGGGCTGGTGGAATCAAGGGAAATGGGGAGAAGGCAGGCACGGGTTGTTGATTGGGGACGATCAGCCATGATCACAATGAATGGCGGTGCTGGCTCAAAGGGCCGAATGGCCTCCTCCTGCACCTATTTTCTATGTTTCTAACCAACACTTAGCACCAAACCTCTACCATCCTGCTTTATTGCACGAGGAGCAATGGTAGACAATAAAATAATTGAATGTGAGGAAGAGACTCTGTGAACATCCATAGTGTAAATGGCATTGTATTCCATCACGTGTGAGTGAAAGGCCCAGCTGAAGCCTTATCAAATTGTCAATAGACGGAAATGCCTGAAGAATAATCCATCTTGGCCTCCCATTAAGATCTGCACAATCACAGATGAAAGACCTCTTAACTTGTGTTCCTCTTTGCACAGATTTTGTCAGAGATGCTGTGCACTTTCAGCATTCCTGCTTTTATTCCAATCTTCAGCCAGTTAAATTCTACTTCATGAGGTATCAATAAGGTGGGACCTCATTGAAACTTACCAAATAGTGAAAGGCCTGGATAAAGTGGATGTTTCCACTAGTGGGAGAGTCTAGGACTAGAGGACATAGCCTCAGAATAAAAGGACATACCTTTACAAAGGAGATGAAGAGGGTGGTGAATCTGTAGAATTCATTGCCACAGGCGGCTGTGGAGGCCAAGTTAATAGATATTTTTATGGCCGAGATTGATGGATTCTTGATTAGCACGGGTGTCAGGGGTTATGGGAAGAATGGGATTGAGAGGGAAAGATAGATCAGCCATGATCTGTGGAATTCTCTGCCTCAGAGGGCGGTGGAGGCAGGTTCTCTGGATGCTTTCAAGAGAGAGCTAGATAGGGCTCAGGGGATATGGGGAGAAGGCAGGAACGGGGTACAGATTGAGGATGATCAGCCATGATCACAGGGCCAAATGGCCTACTCCTGCTCCTATTGTCTATTGCCAATTGAATATGATTGAATGGCGGAGTAGACTTATAAACTCTTGAACAGCATTCAAAATCCTCAGAGCTTACTTTCTCCGATGTTGTTCCTCTCTTTGATGCTTCCGAGGTCAGGTTCATTTTCCATGTGAATGCCGGCACTCTGTGCCGCCACAGACCACCTCGTCTGTGAGCAGGGCAGACCAGCTTTAACCTTCACCAGCCATTCACAGTATTGACTCCTACTGTGGTGTGCAGTCAATCGGAAGCACAATTAGTGCTGGCTGGGTGCTCTAATCATGGAAGTGCTTGCAGTACCACCTGCACTGCAATCTACATGTGGCTGCTAATCGCACATTGCAATGCCTGTACGCTTTTGCAACGCCTAAACAATCTAACTCCTTGATTTTAAGCTGTCACTGTAGTTTTTAGTTTAGTTTAGTTTTAGAGAAACAGGATGGAAATAAGCCCTTCAACTCTCCAAGTCCATGTAAAACACCAATCACGTGTACACACCCGTTCTATGCCATCTCGCCTTCTCATCCACTCTCTACACATTAGGTGTGATTTTACAGAGACCAATTAACCTACAAACCCACATCTTTGAGATGGGGGAGGAAACTAAAGCATATTGGGCGGCATGGTGGCACAGCGGTAGTGTTGCTGCCTTTCAGCGCCAGAGACCCAGGTTCGATTCCGACTATGTGTGCTGTCTGTATGGAGTTTGTGCGTTCTCCTATGACCGTGTGGGTTTTCCCCGGATACTCCTTTCCTCCCACACTCCAAAGATGTACAGATATGTAGGTTAATTGGGTTTGGTAACGATTATTAATTGTGTAAGATAGTGTTATGGGCCTGTCCCACTTTCGCGATTTTTCAGCGGACTGCAGGTGACTGTCAAGTCGCCGGCAGTCGCCTGAAAAATCGGCGACTGGAATGGCGACTGTCAGTGTGGAACACACACACACATCGCTTCCTTCACCAGACCGTTATGCAGGTGGGGGACAGAGCGAGCGAGGAGGAATGCTGTCTGAGTGAAATTCACACGGTGCAAAGCCAATGCGATATATACACACATCGTGATGAACAGGGAGGTTGGCACTGTAATTAAGACGGCAAAAGCATCTGAGGACGGCCTGAAGAACGGCTCGACCAGAAACGTTGCCTATTCCTTCTCTCCATAGATGCTGCCTCACCCGCTGAGTTCCTCCAGCATTTTTGTCTACCTTCGGCCAATTCACTGGATGTTTTCAAGAGGACATGGGGTGAAAGCAGGAAAGGGGTACTGATTTTGGATGATCAGCCATGATCATATTGAATGGTGGTGCTGGCTCGAAGGGCCGAATGGCCTACTCCTGCACTTATTTTTTAATGTCTCTCGAGATACTGATAATGTCTCTCGGGGTACTGATTGGGGATGATCAGCCATGATCACATTGAATGGCGGTGCTGGCTCGAAGGGCTAAATGGCCTACTCCTGTACCTATTGTCTATTGTCTATTGAGATTGTTGCACCTCACAATAGAGGCATGGCTGATTTTATATACTTCAAGTTAAATTTTCTACCCCTTCACCATAAGCTTTGATTTCCTTTTTTTCCAATCTATGTTTTAGTCCAAACAGGCAGAAAACCTTCCAAAAGAAATCCCTGTACTGTTGTAGCACATAGAAACACCGCTGCACCTCCTTTGATGTTCCAAAGATATTTTTGTCCACAAATTTGTATGATTTCTCCCAGTTCTGTATCAGCAGGCGTTGCACAATGGGAGGGGTGATACTGAGGGAGCGCCTCCGTTTCTTTCACAAAATTAAATGTATTCAATTATGTACAATAGTATTTACACAACAAACTATAACAAAACACCCACCAGCATAATACTAAATTGCCAGGTATTCCTTACTACTATACATCAAATTACTAAGCTGTGATTTCCTTACAATTTTAACTTCTACTAGACTAAGTGGGACCCGTTGGGTCCCAGTCACACAGTAGGCCTGCTTCCCCAACACAACCTATTTCCCAACACAATATTCCACCACTCACCCGTTCCCCCAATGCAACCCGTGTGTTTGGGAGGGGGGTTGTGTGGGCGGGGGGGGGGGGGTGTATAAGGGAAGTGGGTGTGGGGGGGGTGTGGGGTGTGGGGGGTTGTGGAGGGGAGGGTGTGTGGCGTAGAGAGGGGTGTGTGGAGGCGGGGGCTTGTGGGGACGGGGGAGAGTTGGCGGGGTGGCGGGGGGTGGGAAGGGGGGTTGTGGGGGCCAGGGGAGTGTGGGAGGAGGGTGTGTGGGAGGGTGTGTGTGAGCGGGGAGGTGTGTGGGCGAGGTGGTGTGTGGGCGTGGTGGGGTGTGGGTGTGGTGGTGGGTGTGTGTGTGTGGGCGGGGGGAGGGGGGGGTGGGCATTGGGGCTTGTGGGGGGAGGGGAGTATGGGCCGGGCTGGTCTGCTTGGGGCTGGGCTGCTTCGGGTCCCTCCGAAAATTGAAGTCAGTGAAAGCGGCGCGACTAGAGAGTGTGAGGCCTCGCATCCTCTGCGACGCCGGTTCTGTCGCGCTGGCTGTTCCCCCGTTGCTGGAAAAGCAGCGGTTGAAGATGCGATGTTAGGCTTGAGGCAGCGTGACAGAGCTAGGCCGGGCACTAGTGGCAGGGAAAAATGTCGGCGTTTTTGAAGCAGAGGCGGGCGTCTGCAGCCGTTATGGTCGCTGGCCAGCAGGAGGCGACAAAATGAGTGAGTGGGGTTGGGGTGGAGGATTTTATTAAAAAATGGGTACATAAAAAAGTCAAAATGTTTTGAGGTGTGCATAATTGAATGTAAAAGTGAATGAGCTAGCGAAATGGAAAAAATGACGGAGATTCAGTGTGTGGTGGAGGCGGACCAAGGAATCAAAGGCCGAATCTGACATACACCCACCCACCCACACACACACACACACACACACACACACACACAGTTTTAATAGTAGATAGATAGAGATAGATACAGATAGATAGTGATAGATAGAGAGAGAGATAGATAGATAGAGATAGAGAGATAGATAGAGAGAGAGAGATAGATAGAGATAGATAGATAGATAGATAGATAGATAGATAGATAGATAGATAGATAGATAGATAGATAGATAGATAGATAGATAGATAGATAGATAGATAGATAGATAGATAGATAGAGTAGATGAGAAGAACTTTTTTCACACAGAGAGTGGTGAATCTCTGGAACTCCCTGCCACAGAGGGTAGTCGAGGCCAGTTCATTGGCTATATTTAAGAGGGAGTTAGATGTGGCCCTTGTGGCTAAGGGGATCAGAGGGTATGGAGAGAAGGCAGGTACGGGATACTGAGTTGGATGATCAGCCATGATCATATTGAATGGCGGTGCAGGCTCGAAGGGCCGAATGGCCTACTCCTGCACCTAATTTCTATGTTTCTATGTTTCTATGTAACAGACAAGTAAAGAAATTACAATTTCTAGCAAAAGACCAGGTCTTCATGGAGAAGATCAGCTGTTAGCTGGTACATTGGCATATCATAATCAGTAGTGTCATCATGATCCTCAGTGCAACCAATCAGCAACTCTGTTTTTCCTCAACTTTTCAATTTTGCTCTTCAAACCACGCATGACGTGCTTTTCTGCCCACTACTTTCCCATTCAGACCGACTTTTTCCAAACGAGGTATACAAGTACAAGATGTGTCCATTTTTAAGACCCCTCTTAGCGTCGGGCATGACAGAGAAATTAACTTCAAGGTGAGCTCTAACTATGCCAGCCTGGGCATTTGGATTGACAATTTTGCATTTCTTCTTCGGAGGCAACTGGAAAATGTAAAGAAAAAAACCCACTGAACAGCATTAAGTAGAAACAAGTTTTAGAAAAATAAGTAGAAATTAGTTTGTTCAACAAAATTCCTAACACAATTTAAATTTAAACAAATAGTAAATAGCCAACAAAAAAATCAGTGTCAACAAATCAATTAGATTCATCTAAATTCAATTACTAGATCTAAACATCTATCCCATTCTTAGGAAAATACATTTTTAAATAGCTAAAGTATCCAAATAACAAACTGATCCCATTCACACAAGAATTCACAATATAACATGATTTTTTAAATCTCACTTTGTCATGAATTTCTATGCCAAATCGAAGGAATTGAATGTTTAATTCCCATAAATTTTACTCTGTTGGTTTATAACTGCAGCAGGAAGGGTCGTTTTACACAGACATGTGTTCAAAAAGCATAAACATCCACTCGCAAGATAATCAAAATCATTATTTTTTGCACAATCATGTCATAAAAACATCTAGATTATCTATATTTTGTGTAATTATCTATCCATGATCATACTATGTACTGTGGAAGTTTTTAGTCAGATATTTAGTATGAAGATATTGATCATGGATGGACAATCACACAAAATATAGATAATTTTGATGTTCTTATGACATTGTGCAAATAATAATGAATTTGATAATCTTGAGAGTGGATGTTAGAAACATAGAAACATAGAAATTAGGTGCAGGAGTAGGCCATTCGGCTCTTCGAGCCTGCACCGCCATTCAATATGATCATGGCTGATCATCCAACTCTGTATCCTGTACCTGCCTTCTCTCCATACCCCCTGATCCCTTTAGCCACAAGGGCCACATCTAACTCCCTCTTAAATATAGCCAATGAACTGGCCTTAGCTACCTTCTGTGGCAGAGAATTCCACAGATGTGTGAAAAATGTTTTTCTCATCTCGGTCCTAAAAGATTTCCCCCTTATCCTTAAACTGTGACCCCTTGTTCCTGCATCTAGCCTGTCCAACCCCTTAAGAATTTTGTACGTTTCTATAAGATCCCCCCTCAATCTTCTAAATTCCAGCGAGTTCAAGCCGAGTCTATCCAGTCTTTCTTCATATTAAAGTCCTGACATCCCTGGAATCAGTCTGGTGAACCTTCTCTGCACTCCCTCTATGGCAAGAATGTCTTTCCTCAGATTAGGAGACCAAAACTGTACGCAATACTCCAGGTGTGGTCTCACCAAGACCCTGTACAACTGCAGTAGAACCTCCCTGCTCCTATACTCAAATCCTTTTGCTATGAATGCTATGAATGTTTGTGGATTATATTACAGAGATCGGATTGTAGCCACCGCCATGATTTTGCTCATACTCACAGTCGGCAGACAAGACACGGCTGATATCGTGGCCTAAATAACATATTTCGCATTATCAGATTAAAATGAAATTACACCAAGAACTAGATAAGATGATAAATAAACGTCCTACAGTACATTCCTTTTGTTTTGTCCTGAACTGCGATCCGTGATTTTGATGGCGTTGAAGTTGGGCCCGACTTTCATCCAGCGATTCAATAGTCAAGCACGTTTAAAAAAAAATCGCAAACAGGATCACAGAACAAAATTTCTTCACAAGCTTGTCGTACGAGGAAATCCCTCCCTGACGACCAATAAAAACCTGCATTTTAATCCCCCCCCCCCACCCCACAGCCTCTCGAGTCGCACGCACAGGCAGTGGGCAGATCTGGAGCACCACTGATGGCAGGAATGGTAACACTGGTAGATAGGCAGGTGAAGAAGTCTTTTAGCATGTTTAGTTTAGTTTAGTTTAGCGATACAGCGCGGAAACTGACCCTTCGGACCACCGGGTCCGTGTCGACCAGCGATCCCCACACATTAACACTATCCTACACCCAATAGGGACAATTGTTTTTCCATTTACAAAGCCAATTAACCTACAAACCTCTACGTCTTTGGAGTGTGGGAGGAAACTGAAGATCTCCGAGAAAACCCATGCAGGTCACGGGGAGATTGTGCAAACTCCATACAGACAGCACCCACAGTCGGGATCGAACCCGGGTCTCCGGCGCTGCATTCGCTGTAAGGCAGCAACTCTACCACTATGCCATCGTGACCGCCTTCATCATTCAGGGAATTGACTATTATAATTGGGACATCATGCTACAGTTGTACCGTATTATGTTCAGTTCCGATTACTCTGCATAAGGAAGGATGTTGTTAAGCTGGAAAGAGCACAGAGCAAGTTTATGAAGATGTTGACAGGGCTTGAGAGGCTGAGCTATGGAGAAAGGTTGTACAGGTGAGGAGGGAAAGATTTAATAGGAAGTTGAGAGGCAATGTTTTCACAAAAAGCACTTCATCACTACCGACGTTAGTGCCACTGGTTGATAGTCATTGAGGCACGTCACTTTGCTCTCTTTCCTAGCCAAATACCTTGCAATAATTTTCATTAAAACGGTAGTGGGTATATGAAACGAGCTGCCAAAGGAGGTTGTTGAAGCAGATACAATAACAACATCGAAAAGACATTTAAATGCTGTTTTGTATTTGTGTCAACTACCTCCTCTGGCAGCTCGTTCGAATATGGAACTATGTGGGACACATGACAATAAACTCTCTTGAATCTTGAATCTTGAAAAGGTTTAGGGGTATATGGGTCAAATGCGGGCAAATGGGACTTTTAGTTTAGCTTAGAGATACAGCGCAGAAACAGGCCCTTCAGCCCATTGAGTCTGCGCCGACCAACGATCCCCACACACTAACACTATCCTACACACACTAGGGACAATTTACAAAATTTCCAAGCCAAATAGCCTATACACCTGTATGCTTTTGGAGTGTGGGAGGAAACTGGAACTCCCGGAAAAAACCCACGCAGGCCATGGGGAGAAGTTACAAACTCCGTACAGACGGCACCTGCAGTCAGGATCGAACCCGTGTCTCTGGCAATATAAGGCAGCAAATCTACCGCTGAGCCACCGTGCTGCCCTAATTGATTGGACGGGGCATCTTGGTCGGCTTTAATGAATTGCATCGTAGGGTCTGTTTCCATGCTATATGACTCCAGGACTCCATGTTAATTTTTTTATATTTATAAGATTTTACAGATCATAATTTTCAAATTATGATGCTATAGGTTATTTCAAACCCTGGCACCACAAAATAATTTCCATTAAATTTAGCCTAAATAGAATTGTACAAAAATTAGTTTTAATAATAGTGAACAAAAGATGATTACAATTTGTAACCACATAGCTGCATTTAAACAATGAGCTGCTGTTCATTCACCTCATTATCGAGCATCGCAGTCTACTGTTTAATGTAAATCACTAGTTTGTGCATTCATGTACTATTTATAAAGTTTCCATATGTGAGATCATTGTTAAATAATTGAGTAGTTAGATTCAGATTCAATTTTAATTGTCATTGTCAGTGTACAGTACAGAGACAACGAAATGCATTTAGCATCTCCCTGGAAAAGCGACATAGCAAATGATTTGAATAAATAATAATAAGTGTCCGGGGGGGGGGGGGGGGTGATTGGCAGTCACCGAGGTACGTTGTTGAGTAGAGTGACAGCCGCCGGGAAGAAGCTGTTCCTGGACCTGCTGGTTCGGCAACGGAGAGACCTGTAGCGCCTCCCGGATGGTAGGAGGGTAAACAGTCCATGGTTGGGGTGAGAGCAGTCCTTGGCGATGCTGAGCGCCCTCCGCAGACAACGCTTGCTTTGGACAGACTCAATGGAGGGGAGCGAGGAACCGGTGATGCGTTGGGCAATTTTCACCACCCTCTGCAATGCCTTCCGGTCGGAGACAGAGCAGTTGCCGTACCATACTGTGATGCAGTTGGTAAGGATGCTCTCGATGGTGCAGCGGTAGAAGTTCACTAGGATTTGAGGAGACAGATGGACCTTCTTCAGTCTCCTCAGGAAGAAGAGACGCTGGTGAGCCTTCTTGATCAGAGTTGAGGTATTGGGGGTCCAAGAGAGGTCATCGGAGATGTTGACTCCCAGGAACCTGAAGCTAGAAACACGTTCCACCTCCGTCCCATTAATGTGGATGGGGGTGTGCGTGCCACCCCTGGACTTCCTGAAGTCTACAATGAGCTCCTTGGCCTTCTTGGAGTTAAGGGCCAGGTTGTTGTCAGCGCACCATGCTGCTAAGTGCTGGACCTCCTCCCTGTAGGCCGACTCATCGTTGTTGCTGATGAGGCCAATCACCGTTGTATCATCTGCATACTTGATGATGGTGTTAGTACCATGTACAGGTGTGCAGTCATAGGTGAAGAGGGAGTAGAGGAGGGGGCTCAGCACACAGCCCTGTGTAACGCCGGTGTTCAGGGTGAGGGTTGAAGAGGTGTGCTTGTCTAACCTAACAGACTGGGGTCTGTTGGTTAGAAAGTCCAGTATCCAGTTGCAGAGGGAGGGGTCGATGCCCAGGTTACCGAGTTTGGTGATCAGTTTTGATGGTATAATGGTGTTGAATGCTGAGCTGTAATCAATGAACAGCATTCTTACGTAAGTGTCTCTGTTGTCGAGGTGGGTGAGGGCGGAGTGAAGTGCCGTTGAGATGGCATCCTCCGTACTCCTGTTCTTGCGGTAGGCAAACTGATAGGGATCCAGTGTAAGGGGTAGGCAGCTTTTGAGGTGTGCCAGGACCAGCCTCTCGAAGCACTTGGTGATGATGGGAGTAAGTGCAACTGGGCGGAAGTCGTTGAGGCTTGCCGCAGTGGAGTGTTTTGGCACTGGCACGATGGAGGTGGTTTTAAGGCACGTGGGGACAACTGCTTGGGCAAGTGACAGGTTGAAGATGTCAGTCCAGACATCTGTCAGCTGCGCAGCACAGGCCCTGAGCACGTGCCCGGGGATGCCGTCAGGGCCAGCAGCTTTACGTGCATTAGTCCTATTCAGTGCCACGTATACGTCGTAGGGGGTGAGTATGAGGGGTTGGTGATCGGCAGGTAGCACAGCCTTGATGGCCGTCTCTAGATTGTCCCTGTCGAAGCGGCCATAGAAGTGGTTAAGCTCCTCAAGGAAGGAGGCGTCGCTGGATGTGGGGGTGGTGTTGGAGGGTCTGTAGTCCGTGATGGCCTGGATGCCTTGCCACATGCGTCGGGGGTCGGAGTTGTTGTTGAAGTGCTCCTCAATCCTGAGCTTATGGCAGTGCTTGGCCTTCTTGATGCCCCTCTTCAGGTTAGCCCTGGATGAACTGTAGGCTCGAGCATCGCCTGACCTGAAAGCGGTGTCCCGTGCTTTCAGCAGTAGCCTGACCTCGCTGTTCATCCACGGCTTCTGATTCGGGAATATGGTCACCTGTTTGAGGGAGGTGACACTATTGATGGCAGAGTTTATAAAGTCCAGAACAGAGGATGTGTAGGAATCAATGTCCGTGTGGGAGTCAAGGGTGGCCTGGGCTGCAAACGCCTTCCAGTCAGTGTTTCCAAAACACTGCTGAAGTGTGAAGTCCGCTTCCTCTGACCAGACTTTAACTGTCCTCACAGTTAGTTTAACCCGTCTGATGAGTGGGGAGTACTTAGGGAGCAGGAACAATGAGACATGATCAGACTGACCAAGGTGGGGGAGGGGGATGGCTTTGTAAGCTTCAGCCATGTTGGTGTAGACTTTGTCCAGTGTCTTGTCTACTCTAGTGGGGAAGGAGACATGTTGGTGGAATTTGGGGAGTACAGTCTTCAGGTTAGAGTGATTGAAGTCACCCGCAACAATGAAGGCTGCCTCGGGGTTGTGCGTCTGTTGATTGCTAATGGCAGTATGCAGCTCTTTCATTGCAAGCTTGGCATTAGCATCAGGAGGGATATAGGCTGCAGTCACAACAGTGGAGGTGAACTCTCTGGGCAGATAGAACGGTCTGCATCTAACCAAGAGGAACTCAAGGTTAGCTGAGCAGTGACTCTCGATGATGGTGGAGTCCGTGCACCATGCTTTATTTACATAAATGCACAGACCCCCACCTCTGGTCTTATCGGAGTCTGATGTCCTGAGTAAATGACGCCCCGATAGCTGGATGGCGCTGTCAGGAACGTCAGTGTTGAGCCAAGTTTCCGTGAAGATCAGGATGTTGCAGTCCTTGATTCAGTTGTGGGAGGTGATCCTTAGCCGGAGTTCGTCCATTTTGTTTGCCAGTGAGCGCACGTTGGCGAGGAAAAGGCTAGGAATTGCTAGCATTGGATAATCAAGCTACAACACAGCCTAATACAGTATGACTCCAGTGGACCCTATCCATAGTTGCTCAAGTTGAATGGTTACAACGAACCACTACTCTAATAGTGCCGCATTTATGACAAAAAGTCAACATGTTGTTAATTTATTTTTAGTGATGCAGCACATAAACAGGCCCTTCAGCCCAGGGGGTCCGCGTGACCCAGGGTCACCCCGTACACTAACACTAACACTAACACTATCCTACACACAAGGGACAATTTTTATTGATGCCAATTACAAACCTGTATGTCTTTGGAGTGTGGGAGGAACCTGGGGAACCTGGAGAAAACCCACATGGTCACAGGGAGAACATGCAAACTCCATGCAGACAGCACCCGTGGTCAATATTAAACCTGGGGCTCTGGCACTGTAAGGCAACAACTCTACCAATGTATCACTATGTCATGTTGAAATAGCAACTCACATTAATTTTATCATGTAAATCAAAATCCCAAAGTATTTATTAACTGAATGCAAACTTGCTCGAAGCTTTGAAGAAAGTTTTAAAAGCTGCAGTGTTAGAGAGTGCTGGAAGGTGTTGAGAATGGATGAAATATGGGGCACAATGCTCATGAGTCACGGATTTATAGAATCATACAGCACAAAAATATAGATGTTCGGCCCAACTTGCACATGCTGTCCAGGTTGTCCCCCATCTATGCTAGTCTCATCTGCACAAATTTAGCCCATATCCCACTAAACCTTTCCTATCCATGAAACTCTCCAAATGTCTTAAAGATTGCAAAGAATCTGGCTTAGTCTGACAGTGTGTCTGGAATAGAACATACAAACTCCGTACAGGCAGCACCTGCAGTCAGGATCGAACCCGTGTCTCTGGCAATATAAGGCAGCAACTACCGTAGAAAGGAAGAGCACTGGCTGGTGTTCTTGGTTGTTCTTGGTTCTTGGGTCCTCCAAAATATTCCAACTGGAATTTAAACTGGAGGTGGTGAAGGGAGGGATTAAGCCAGAAAGGGGATAAAGAACACACACTATAGAATTTGCCATAAAACATCCCCACACAGCAGAATCAAAGTTTCCCACTGTGTGGGAAGGCACCAAAGTCAGTCTCTTCCTCCACTGTTCCTTGTGGTCAGGGCCGCACCAAGCCCTCCGCAGTTGCAGCGGTACGGGCGGCCCGATGTCCAGGACCGCTCGCCGGGGTGATACAAGTCCGTCGTCGGGGCTGCGGGACGTCCTCAGCGGCGTGGACACCAGAGTCGGCCCCCTCCTACCGGAGTCGGCGGCTTCCAAAGTCCGCAGGCCGCACCGGGTGGAGACTGCTGCTGTAGACCCTCTGCAAGGCGCCCCAGGACTCCACGATGTTGGAGCAGCGGCCCAACGCTCCGGAGCTCCAAACGGCTGTAGGTAGAGGCTGCTGCCAGTGCAGCGCCCCCTCCGGTAACAATCAAAGATCTTATAGCGGAGCTCTCCGCTATAGGATCTTTGGTAACAATGGTGTGACTTAAAGAAGATGGCTTCAGTCTTCCTGTTGTTCAAATTTAGAATGTACAAGTTTAGTTTGTTTAGTTTAGTTTAATTTATTGTCACGTGTACCGAGGTACAGTGAAATGCTATTTGTTGTATGCTATCCATTCAGCGGAAAGACAATACATGATTACAATCAAGCCATCTACAGTGTACGGATACAGAATAAAGGGAATAATGTTTAGTGCAAGATAAAGTCCAGCAAAGTCTGATGAATGATAGTCCGAGAGCCTCCAATGAGGTATATGACCGCTTTCTAGTTGTTGGTAGGATGGTTCAGTTGCCTGATAACAGCTGGGAAGAAAATGTCCCTGAATCTGGAGATGTGCGATTTCACATTTCTATACCTTTTGCCCGATGGGAGAGGGGAGACGAGGGAGTGGCCGAGGTGAGACTCGTCCTTTCTCTGCCCTTTTGCTAGCTGTCCTGCTGAGTGTTTTGTTTTTATGCTGGTGGATGCCAGCATGAGCCGACTCCTCGATCCGTTATATCCGTTCTGTGGAACTCAATTCCATAGCAGGCTGTGGAGGCCAAGTCAATAGATGTTTTTAAGGCAGAGATAGATAGATTCTTGATTGGTACGGGCACCAGGGGTTATGGGGAATGGGATTAGGAAAGAGAGATAGATCAGCCATGATTGAATGGCGGAGCAGACTTGATGGGCCGAATGGCCTAATTCTGCTCCTATCACTTAATACCTTATAAAGAGGTCCATAAGACTGTATATATAACTTTGTTTCCTCATCCAAAACATTGATAGAGATTGTGAACAGCTGGAGCCCCATTGCAAATCCATGTTGTACCCCACTAGTCACAGGCCCCCTCCAAAAAGAACCATTTTATCTAACTCACTGCTTTCTGTGTACGAACCATTCCTTAATCCATGCCACTTACAGGAGCTTTTCCAGTTTATTCACTTCATTGCACACAAATTCCCTTTACTTATCACTGTCTTTTATCTGCTTTGCTGAACACTGAAATGTTCCCAGTCCTCAGGCATGCTGCTTTCTTTGGCAAACTCACTGTGCTGGAGTCAAAGAGTTATAGTCATATAGTTAGAAGAACAACCTTCAGACCTGCAGATTTACTCCAGCAATATATATTTTTGTAAACCTGTATGTGCAGTTCCTGATCTGCTGTTTGATGGAAACATAGAAACATAAAAAATAGGTGCAGGAGTAGGCCTTTTGGCCCTTCGAGCCAGCACCATCATTCAATATAATCATGGCTGATCATCCAAAATCAGTACCCCGTTCCTGCTTTTTCCCTATACCCCTTGATTCTGTTAGCCCTAACATCCAGTGAATTGGCCTCCACTACCTTCTGTGGCAGAGAATTCCACAAATTCACAACTCTCTGTTTGAAAAAGTGCTTCCTCAGCTCAGTCCTAAATGGCCTACCCCTTATTCTTAAACTGTGACCCCTGGCTCTGGACTCCCCCAACATCGGGAACATTTTTCCTGCATCTAGCCTGTCCAATCTCTTAATAGCTTTTTATGTTTCCATAAGATCCCCATCTAAATTCCAGTGAATACAAGCCCAATCGACCCATTCTTTCATTGTATTTGAATGGTGAAGGGTCTTGATCTGAAACGTCACCTATTCCTTTTCTCCAGTGATGCTGCCTGACCAGCAAAGTTACTCCAGCACTTTGTATCTATCTGCATTTCTTTGTGTCTTCAATCTTGCGTGTAGACCATAGTATAGATTCCACAATCTATACTATTCCCACCTACCCCAACATGTTATAGGAAATATGTTATCAAGCTGGAAAGGGTACAAAGAAGATTTACGAGGATGCTGCCGGGACTAGAGGACTAGGGAGAGGTTGATTAGGCTGGAACTCAACAGGAGCACAGGAGGACGATCTTATAGAGGTGTTTAAAATTACGAGAGGAATAGATCTGGTAGATGCAGAGTCTCTTGCCCAGAGTAGGTAAATCGAGAACCAGAGGACATAGGTTTATGGTGAAGGGGGAAGGATTTAATAGGAATCTGAGGGGTAACTTTTTCAAACAAAGGGTGGTGGGTGTATGGAACAAGCTGCCAGATGAGGTAATTGAGGTACATTTAAGAAACAGTTAGACAGGTACATGGATAGGACAGGTTTTGAGTGATATGAGCCATACGCGGGCAGGTGGGACTAGTGTAGCTGGGACATGTTGGTCAATGTGGGCAAGTTGGGCCGAAGGGCCTGTTTCCACACTGTATGTCTCAATGACCCACACTTCCGTAGCCTTCCATGTCTTGGTGATCAAGTGAGCAAATAATCAATTTATACCTCTGATCTCAGATAATCTTTGACGTCTGTTTATTTTAGAGATACAGCATTGATGCTGGCCCTTCTGACCACCGAGTCCACACCGACCATCAATCATCTATTCACACTAGTTATCCCACTTTCTCATCCACTTCCTGCACACTAGGGGCAATTTGCAGAGGTCAATCAACTTAGCCGACCCGCATATCTTTGGGATGTGGGAAGAAAACGGAGCATCTGGAGTCACTGGTGGTCACGGGAAGAATGTGGAAACTCCACACCAATAACACCTGAGGTCAGGATCGAACCTGGGTCTCCGGTGCTGTGAGGCAGCAGCTCTATCAGCTACTCCAACATGGTTCTCTTGATAGCTAACAATGGACCACCATATTTGTTAGATTATTGTCCATTAAAGAGACACATATATCTTCTAAACTACATGTTAATTCCTTAACCATTAGTTATTGCTTCTCTCCCATCAGATTTTTTGATACGATTTGCCGATCTACCATTGCCACCTGGTGCTGCATGTGTTTTTAGTGTCTGAAGAAGGGTTTCAACCCGAAACGTTGCCTATTTCCTTTGCTCCATAGATGCTGCCTCACCCGCTGAGTTTCTCCAGCATTATTGTCTACTTTGTGTTTTTACTTTGCTTTGTTTGGATTTAAAACTCTAGTTCCTAGACTAAAATTTATCACTTTCAATCTTAACTATAGAATATTATCAGCATTTTTAAAATTATATTTAAACTATTCAAGCCTTAATGTGGGTTCTTCACATGCATGATTGGAATTTGGGGGAGTCCAGAACCAGGGGCCACAGTTTAAGAATAAGGAGTAAGCCATTTAGAACGGAGACAAGGAAACACTTTTTCTCACAGAGAGTGGTGAGTCTGTGGAATTCTCTGCCTCAGAGGGCGGTGGAGGCAGGTTCTCTGGATGCTTTCAAGAGAGAGCTAGATAGGGCTCTTAAAAATAGCGGAGTCAGGGGATATGTGGAGAAGGCAGGCACGAGGTACTGATTGGGGATGATCAGCCATGATCACATTGAATGGCGGTGCTGGCTCAAATGGCCGAATGGCCTACTCCTGCACCTATTGTCTATTGTCTATTGTCTATTGTCTATAACTCAATGTTTATACCACTCATTAAAATCAGACACAATTTTTGTACATCTATAGATTAAGTTCAAGTTCAACAGAGTTTATTGTCATGTGTCCCAGATAGGACAATGAAATTCTTGCTTTGCTTCAGCACAACAGAATATTGTGGGCATAAATAAATACAGAATAGTTCAATCGTGCTCTATTTGTCACACGTGCAGCAGCGCAGTGAAATTCTTTTTACATATTTACATATGCGGGCGCCACCATGTTTTGACTCAATTTCCAAACTCCGGTGCACCCGTGCGCTAGGGTCAAATGGAGCAGTTCCTAATCCAGGTAAACCCCAGGCTCCTGCAGGGCTGTCCTCCATCACCTTCGACCGGATTGGCCCATGAACAGACCGTCTCTCTCCTCTCCTCGCCCGGCCATCTTTGTGTCCTGGGGGCGCTTCTTACAGCCGACCTACAGGTGCTGGAGGCATTGCAACTTGTTCACCCTCCTACCGGCCCTTGCTCCTCGTGCTCGACGACAATATATTAGTGGCCATGGGACCTTTATTGTTGGCTGAAAATCATCAGAACATTATAACCTGCCGGCCAACAATAGTAGAACAAAATACACCCCATTTCTTGATGGAACTCAAGGACAAAATTCAATTAATTGTACCATGAGAAAGTAAATCAGTTTTAGTTTTAGCATGGAAAGGAGCCCTCTCGGGCCATTGAGTCTACGCTGAGCACCATCACCTGTACACAACTTCTATCCTAACACTAGGGACAATTTGCAGAAGCCAATTAACCTCCAAACCTGTACGCCTTCAGAGTGTGGGAGGAAACGGCACCTGGGGAAAACCCATGGGGTCACAGGGAGAACGTACAAACTCAGCACAGACAGCACCCGTAGTCAGGATTGAACCCGTGTCCCTGGCACTGTTATGGGCCTGTCCCACTTAGGCGATTTTTTGGGCGACTACTGCAAATTTCTCAACATGTTGAAAATTTTTTGGCCGACAGTGGCGACAATTTTGCTGTCGTAGGTTGTCGCCAGGTGTCGTAGGTGAATTCCACTAAAACTAGTCCCTGGCAGTCGCCTAAAGAGTCGCGTAAGTGGGACAGGCCCTTAAGACAGTAACTCTACAGCTGCGCCACCATGTCGCCCCCTAATTCAGGATTAGTAGTTTTATTTTCAGACTTCAAATGTAGTTCTACCTGATGATTTATAATAAAGATCGACAAAAAGATCTCCCGATTTCTGCATCAACTGATGTTACAAGGGACTGTCACAAGATGGAGTATAACCTAAGGTTGCCTATTCGTGACTTCACTACATTCAGCCATAGTTCTATTGCTCCCACCAAAACAGCATTTGGAATGTTAAAAAAATGTTCATCATTTTATTTAACTTATGATGGTAGCACAGATGCCAAATTAGTTAGGAAAATAGTCATTTGCAGTATGTCAGCCATCTGAATACATCGATCATTAAATATATTTTTGTTGCTGAACAGTCTCTCATCTGTAAAATTTATTCAGATATGTGGACTGGGACTAATTTCCTCCTCCAAAATAGCCGCAGGTAAAGTACTCAAAACAGTAGGTTTAAATAATTTATCACAATGCAGGTTCAAATCTCGGTAAACAGAAACTATTTTAACCCTTCAAGAAGTGCAGCTGTACTTGGTCTTTTGGGTTCCAGATCGGCATAGTTTGTTGGCAGTTCTCTCACTGATTTGATGCAAAAAGACACAAAGAGTGGCTGTGGTGTAACATGAAGGAGAGCGTCAGGGGTGGCACGGTGGCGCAGGGGTAGAGTTGCTGCCTTACAGCGCCAGAGATCCGGATTCGATCCTGACTACCGGTGCTGTCTGTACAGAATTCGTACGTTCTCCCCGTGACCTGCGTGGTTCTTCTCCGGGTGCTCCCGTTTTCTCCCACAGTCCAAAGACGTGCAGGTTTGTAGGTTAACCTGTTCACTGCCAAAAAAAAATGTCACTATTGGCCATGCTCCGAGTATAATCGGGGGTGGCACTGAACAGGCCATTTGGCTTTGGTAAAGATTGTAAATTGTCCCTAGTGTGTGTAGGATAGTGTTAATGTACTGGGATTGCAGGTCGGCGCTGACTCTAAACTCTAAGAAACGTTTGGACGGTACATGGATAGGACAGGTATAGAGGAATATGGGCCAAACGCAAGCAGGTGTAGATGGGGCATGCTGGTTGGCATGGGCAAGTTGGGTCGAAGGGCCTGTTTCCACTCTATCACCTCTATATATTTATTATATTGCCAAGAAAAAGTCCAATCCTTAAAAAATGACTAAATTTGTCTTCTAATTGCGTCAATTTTAGCAAAAAATTGAAATGTGAAAATCTTATATAATTTTGTTTTAAAGCTGCTACTTTATGACCGTCACTGTCTGTCATCACATGTTTTTTTTTTAATGTCTCAGCTGTTTTGGACGTTCACCAAACCCCATTAATCTATGACTACCATCACAATCAGGGCCCCCCAGCAGTTACAGGTTCAACTCCCAATCTTCATGCTGTTGACAGCACTGAATATACCAGTTAGATGGTGAGATGTGTTCGGCCAACATGAATCCCTAATAAAGACGCTGAATCCCCCCCCCCCCACACCCCCAGTTCAAACCGATCTATTCATAGCTGACATTTCCTTTCAGCTTTTCAGAAAGATGCACGTCTGCCTAGTGACAATGCAGGAACATTTTCCTTATTGCTAAGAAAAAGGAGTTTGAGCTTTAAATTAAAACAAAAGCAATAAAGGTCTGAAGAAGGGTCTCGACCCATAACGTCACCTATTCTTTCTGTCCAGAGATGCAGCCTGTCTCACTGAGTTTACTCCAGCTTTTTGTGTCTATCTAAAGGTTAATAACATGTCTTTTTGCTTTTTTATTAATAGCAATCAGATTCTTCATAGGAAAAGCACAACATTCTTGGTATTGCATCAGACACCAATAGATATTTAGTGTCTACCTTGAAAAACTTTTTTCACACAGAGAGTGGTGAATCTCTGGAACTCTCTGCCACAGAGGGTAGTTAAGGCCAGTTCATTGGCTATATTTAAGAGGGAGTTAGATGTGGCCCTTGTGGCTAAGGGGATCAGAGGGTATGGAGAGAAGGCAGGTACGGGATACTGAGTTGGATGATCAGCCATGATCATATTGAATGGCGGTGCAGGCTCGAAGGGCCGAATGGCCTACTCCTGCACCTAATTTCTATGTTTCTATGTTTCTATGTTTAGGTTAGAGATATAGCATGGAAACAAGCCCTTCGGCCCACCAAGTCCGCACCGACCAGTGATCCCCGCACACTAACACTATCCTACACAAACAAGGGATAGTTTACAATTATACAAAGCCAATTAACCTACAAACCTGCACATCAGGAGTGTGGGGAGAACGTACAAACTCCATAAAGACAGCACCCATAGTCGGGATAGAACCTCGGTTTCTAGCGCTGTAAGTCAACACTCTACCGCTGCGCCACCACGCCACTCTTATGTTCCTGTTGTCTTCCTATGGGGTCAACCATTTTCATAAACACAAAATGCTGCAGTAACTCAGCGGGACAGACAGCATCTTTGGATGGAAGGAATGGGTGACGTTTCGGGTCGAACCATTGTTGTACATTTATATTGATCAGTGGACAGTGAAACTGTTACCTACTTATCAACAGATAGTTTGGATGAGAAAACAGTGCCGCCAAAATTATTGCACCATTATACTCACTGAGTTCCTCCAGCACTTTGTGCCCTTTTTGTAAACCAGCATCTCCAGTTCCTTGCACCTGCACCAATATACAATCTAGTTGAATTAAAATAGTTCAATGGTTTCTTTATTGTCACGTGTAGCAGGCACAGTGAAATTCATCGTTTGCATGGAGCTCAGCAAGACTATCCTCGTACAGAAGCACAATCAGTACAGTATGCACAGAACAGCTCACTGAGTCCATTTGCAAGAGGTGTCACTTTGGTGCCATTTTAAAGAAACACATGCAACAATGGGAATTTGAAATGAAAGTAAAACAGTGAAAAATAGATAAACAATTGGTTAGCAATCAGTAAAAGACAGCAAATATTTTCTGTGGAACTCATCAAAATTCTTGTGATGAAGGGTTGTCTCTTAAAATTTTGCAGGCACTGACAAATGAATGCCTTATTTCCAGAAAATGTATTTGGTTTTTTTTTGTCTTGAAGGGTTGCACTCTTTGCACTCTGGTAACAAGATGGCAATTATATTTGCTTGCTTAAGTTTGCAACATGGATCCTAGATTTACCTCTTCAATACATGAATGAGCTTCATTCTGTATAACTTAATCTCCAGATTCATTGTTCTAACTTGCTTTAAGTTACAGTCAAAGATTGTACAGACCATTAATTCTTAGTGCCAATTTCACTGGAGCAGGAAAAGTCATCAAATGGCAAATGGCACATAAAGCTGGAAAATGTTTATTTCAATGAAGTTTTTAAATAGCCTGATCAACAGTAATTAATCAAAATGTTGTTCATCACAGGGACGCATGCAAAACTGATTCTGTGCAAGCCCATTAATAGTTCATGCAATCCTTACTTATTTGTTTAGTTTATTGTCCCGTGTACCGAGGTACAGTGAAAATCTTTTGTTGCGTGCTATCCAGTCAGCGGAAAGACAATACATACGATACGATACAATACAATACGATAAAACTATTCATCCCCGGAGAGAAATTGTTCTGCCGACAGTCACAACACACGAGGTACACAAAAAGTTGAAAATAAAAGTGAAATCAAAAAGTAAAAGACAAGCGACTGTTGTCTGGCTGCCGTGTGCACAGCGCCTTCACCGGAACAAATGAACGAATAAACAAACAGACGCAGACTTATCCCCTGGACAGAGGAGTCTAAACTAGTGCCCCCCCCTACCTCCCCCCACACCGGGTACCCTTTTGTTCTCCCACCATCCACCACGCCGGGTCCCCATTGCCTTCCCCTCCCCCTCACACTCATTGACTGCAAGGCCCCACCGCCACTGAGGCCCACGTTGCAGCCGAGGCTCCTGCTGCCACCACCGAGGCATCCACTGCCGCCGCCGAGGCTCCAACGGCCCAGGCGGGCCTTGCCACCCGGCTTCACCACAGTCCCCTGGGAGGCCCGTGGGGCAAGTCGGGCCTCCCGGGGCACGTTCCAGTCTTCGGTTGTTCGGCGGGTGGATCGGGCCTGCGCTGTTCCCCTGGACACTCCCACCGCACGCGGGATTACAATCGAGCCATTCACTGTCTATAGATACATGATAAAGGAATAATATTTAGTGTAAGGTAAAGACAGCAAAGTCCGATCAAGGATAGTCTGAGGGTCACCAAAGAGATAGATAGTAGTGCAGGTCTGCTCTATGGTTGTGGTAGGATGGTTCAGTTGCCTAATAACAGCTGGGAAGAAACTGTCCCTGAATCTAGTGGTGTGCATTTTTACACTTCTATACCTTTTGCCCGATGGGAGAGGAGAGAAGAGGGAGTGGCCAGGGTGTGACTCGTCCTTGATTATGCTGCTGGCGTTGCCGAGGCAGCGTGCAGTATAAATGGAGTCAATGGAAGGGAGGATGGTTTGTGTGATGGTCTGGGTTGCGTCATTTGTACATGCTTACCAAACTTTCAATGAAATACTAACACTAGTGCATTGTTTCTGAGATTAACTAAGGCTGTGTTGTACATCATGTTTTGACATTAGTGGAGTCCAGTACAAATAATTGTGGAATGAGTAAACCAGTTTCATTTTCACTGTCCTTATTTACATGGCTAAAAATGAAACAGGGACGGCTTCAAATGTGCTTGCAAAGGGATGCTTTAATTTGGGTTTGATTTGAATAAGGCGCACAATAATGTTTGCACAAAGTGAGTAAATTAGATCGAGCTCCTAATTTGGACTGATTCCATATAATTGAGGCTTTAAGTTGTTGGCACCATGCAAAAGGATGGATTAAAGAAAAATCCCTCGTATAGTTGTTTCTTGATAAGCAAAGCACATTTGCCCGTGGCAAATTCTGCTGGATAAACAGAGCTCTTGGATACACAATCCAATCTGCATAAGTAGTACACAGATGTGGTAAGTCTGATTATCAGGGCCGCGTAGAAGATAGACACAAAATGCTGGAGTAACTCAGCGGGTCAGGCAGCATCACTGGAGGAAAGGAATAGGTGACGTTTCGGGTCGAGACCCTTCTTCGGACTGAGAGTAAAGGGAGAGATAAACTGGAGGTAAGAGGAGGTACAAAGAACAAAAGAATGAAAAGGTAAGACAAGATCAAATCAAGGCCAGCAGGGATGATCAAGGAAAAGAGGAGCCCACAATGGTCCATTGTTGGCCGTGGAAGAGGTGATAACGAGGGTGCATGAACAGTAAAACTAAGCAGGACGACAGTGAAACTAGCAGGACGACTAGGGTGGGGGAAGGGACGAAGAGAGAGATAATGCAAGGGTTACTTAAAATTAGAGCAATCAATATTCATACTGCTGGGTTAGAAGCTGCCCAAGCGAAACGGAGGGCTGCTAGATGGACAATGTTTGGGGATGTATTTACGCCAAACATCTTCCTCTGACACAAGCAGGATGACGGAGGAAGTGAGAAGGGTTGTTGTATGTTCTCACATTGTCTAATCCAAATCGCAGGCAACATTTATTCGTGTGCTAGTCTCACCCCTTCCTTTCTTTTTTTTCTTCTTTGGCCCCTCTGCCCCGGGACAGTATATCAGCAAGAAAGTTATTTTCAAGGCTGTGTTGCCAGCACCTGCTGTGCGCTGCAGGATTTTCTTAAAAATCCGTTGCCTGTCAGTATGAGAGGAGACACAGGTGGTTGAGGCTGATCAGACCCTATCTGAAGAAAAAAACACTTGCCAAAACATCCTTTGCATGCTGCACTCATTATCGCCATTTCAGAAGAACAATGCTGGTCATTATATGTGTAAGGAGGTACTGCAGATGCTGGTTTAAACCGAAGCTGGACACAAAAAGCTGAAGTAACTCAGTGGGACAGGCAGCATCTCTGAAGAGAAGGAATGGGTGACGTTTCGTGTCGAGACCCTTCTTCAGACCTGAGGATCTCGACCCGAATCGTCACCAATTCCCTCTCTCCAGAGATGCTGCCCGTCCCACTGAGTTACTCCAGCTTTTTGTGTCTATCGCCGGTCATTATATGCCTGCTTTCCCTTAAGTTGAGGCACAGTAATAGCACAGCATGAAAAAGACAAATGCATACATCAGCCAGAGATAGACACAAAATGCTGGAGTAGCTCAGCAGGACAGGCAGCATCTCTGGAGAGAAGGAATGGGTTGGAGTCGAGATCCTTCTTCAGACCTTCTTCAGGATGCTCACTTCAGCCATCCTGAATGCAAAAAGCCTATTTATACCAATCAATGGGCCTGGGTTGTTTGCTGTAACACCATTGGGGCTGCTTTACAGTGGGTTATGTATTTTCAAGCCTGTGGCTAAAGATACTCATCTTCTTCTTGCGAATGAAACATAAATAAACCAAAGGACTAGTTTGATCTCAAGCCGGGTGTAGATAGATAGATAGATAGATAGATAGATATAATTTATTGCCACACAACCAGGGTTGGTGGAAATTTGGGTTGTCAGCAGCAGTACAATAATAAAGAACACACAATAAAACTGTAACACAAACATCCACCACAGCATTCATCACTGTGGTGGAAGGCACAAAAATTTGGCCAGTCCTCCTCCATTTCCCCCCCGTGTACAGGACCAGAGTCCAGTCAGTCCAGGATCGGCTCTTCCTCACCGGAGACCGCGGCTTTAGATTGTTGTAGGCCGCAGGCCGGCGGTCGAGATTTAAAGTCCCCGCCGCAGCCAGAAGCACCGTAGACTGCAGGGCCGGCGGTCGAAGCTCCCCTCCAGGGGTGATGGTAAGTCCATGCCGCACCCGCGGTAGAAGTTGGCCGCGGGCCGGCAGTGATGGCTTCTTCTTCCCCCGGGTCCCCCACGAGGGATCCCGGGCTGTAGACGCCGCACCAGCTGGAGCTCTGCAGACTTCAGCCTGCGACTTCAGGCTGCCGGCTGCCCCGGGCCAGCGAAACGGAGCGCTCCCCTCCAGCGAGCCCCAGTGAGGGTCGCCCGCTCCACGCCGAGAGTCCACGCTGCGCCCGCCGCTGAAGCCCCGGGCGTGTCTCCGGGAAAGGCCGCGTCGATCCTTGATGTTAGGCCACGGGGGAGGCGACCTGGAAAAAGTCGCCTCTCCATGGAGGAGGCGACCGAAGCGGTTTCCCCCTCACCCCCCCACACCACCCCCCACACAAGACACACAAAGAAACACAAAATACACACTTTAAAACATACTAAAAAATAAAAAAAAGCTGGAAAAACTGACGCACTGCTGACATGGCTGCACACAGAGGAGCCAGGTTGTTGTCTCTGCGTCAATTTCTGCCAGCCCTGAGCTCCATTCGGTGGGTGGTAGAGCGGGCACCCAGAGATGATATGGTTGGCTGTCTGTTGTTCTGCTCCGCATTCACAGGCTGGGCTCTGGGCTCTGGCGGAGCCCCCATCTCCACATGCTGGCATTGAAACCCCCAACTCCAGTACAAAGTCTGTTGAGCTTCACCCATGCTCCTCTGGGGAGGTCAGACCCTGGACAGATTTTATCTGGTGAAGAGATGTAGCTGTGTAATGGAGATGTGGTTGCCTTCCACTCCTGTGACCACTTGGTGGCTAACCAGTGTGTTTTAGTCTCAGTTGGCTGGATGGATCCTAAGAGTTATTTTCCATGTGGAGCAAAGGGGTGAAGGAAGATACTCATAATGAGCAAGAAGTCATTGCAATCTGTCTCAATGTACAACATACAACTGCAAGAGAAGACAGACACAAAATGCTGGAGTAACTCAGCGGGTCAGGCGGCATCTCCAGAGAGTAGGAATATGTGACTTTTTGGGCCGAATCCCTTCTGAAGAAAATGGGCGGTACGGTGGCGCAGTGGTAGAGTTGCTGCCTTACAGCGCCCGACACCCGGGGTTGATCCTGACTATGACTGCTGTCTGTACGGAGTTTGTATTTTGTGACCTTGTGGGTTTTCTCCGGGTGCTCCAGTCTCCTCCCACACACCAAAGACATTCAGGTTTGTAGGTTAATTGGTTTTGGTAAAATTGTACCATGCTGCCCAAAGTTCAAATGTCTCCAATGAGGTAGATGGGAAGTTAGGATTGTGGCCTAGAGGATAGGCTGCACTTGGTGTATCGTATTCAGTTTTGGTCACTCTCCTTCAGGAAGGATGCCATTAAAATAGAAAGAGTTCAGAGAAAATTTATGAGGATGTAGCCAAGACACAACAACCTGAGATATTTCTCTTTTCATCTAACTGTGCACTATCCACCTCTCATCAGCTTTCTGCCATTGATCTCCTATTAAAGAGTCATAGAATCTAATAGTGTGGAAACATTTGGCCCAATTTGCCCACACCGGCCAACATGTCCCATCTACACTAGTCCCACTTGTCCCACCCGACTGCATTTGGCCCATATCCCTCTAAACCTGTCCTATCCATGTACCTGTCTACCTCCTCCGGCAGCTCATTCCATATACCCACCACCTTTGCGTGATAAAGTTACCCCTCGGGTTCTTATTAAATCTTTCCCCCCTCACCTTAACCTGTGCCCTCTGGTTCTCGATTCCTCTACTTTGAGCAAGAGACTCTGTGCATACACCTGATCTGTTCCTCTCATGATTTTGTACACAAAATCCTTTCCTTTCCAATTCCAATCCTTTGCTTAATCCCTATCCATCCACTGATCTATACTATTAATTTTCTGTCTCCTCAGGCATTAAGCTTCTGCTTTCATCTAGAGCTTGTGTCCTTCGTACCTTCTGACCTCTGGGCAGACAGAAAGCCCTTTTGAAGAAACCCTGCTGGTATTGCAGGAAGAACCATGCTTCAGGACACAGCCATCAGGTAACCATCCTTGAAGGTGCATGTATGGTCCCGGTGGAGGTGGGCAATCATGAGCAAATTTGGACTCAGTGCTCACTCTCAATACCAGTACCAAATCATCTCTTGGACAAACAAGGAACTGCAGATGCTGGAATCAAGTGGGCACACCACCGTGTCCGCACCAACCATTGATCACCCATTCACACTAGTTCTATGTTATCCCGCTTTCGTATCCTACAAAGCCCACACGTCTTGGAATGTGGGAGGAAACCGGAGCACCCAGAGTAACCCCAAGCGGTCACAGGGAGAACGTACAAACTCTGCACAGGCAGCACCCTTGATGCCCCTGTCCCACTTAGGAAACCTGAACGGAAACCTCTGGAGACTTTGCGCCCCACCCAAGGTTTCCGTGCGGTTCCCGGAGGTTTTTGTCAGTCTCCCTACCTGCTTCCACTACCTGCAACCTCCGGCAACCACCTGCAACCTCCGGGAACCGCACGGAAACCTTGGGTGGGGCGCAAAGTCTCCAGAGGTTTCCGTTCAGGTTTCCTAAGTGGGACAGGGGCATGAGTCAGGATCGAACCCGGGACTCTGGCGCTGAAAGGCAGCAACACTACCGCTGCACCACTGTGGCACTGACACCAGAAGCAGACCTGTGTTTCCCTCTGCAACAAAACCTTGGCTGGAAATCCTTCCCTCTCTTCCATTGCGTAAAGCGATCAAGTGGCTATATTTTGGAATAGTGATTGATTGCCCCCCAAAGTTCCCCGTTTCCATGGTTACTGTAGGGTTGAAAATATTCATCATCTGTTATGTGATCAGATTTCCTTGTGAAATAACAACAGAAGCGAACTCTGTGACCTCTCCACCCCGCGGAAGAGTGCAAGCTTGTTCAGTGGGGCTGAACGAATTTCAAGTTGTACTCATTGCAGATGAGACTGGGAGCATGGATAGCAAGGCTACCCTGGCACTGCAGCTCACACCGCACACTGTTGCCTCTGATCAAGGTAGGCAGGTGGAGAAACAGGATTAAAAAAAAAAGATTGCTTTTCCTTTCTTGCAGTTAAGTAGAATAGCAGTACTTACTTTTTTTTAACCTTTATGCTACATGTATATCCCTTATTCTAAATTTATGGCTCAATTTTTGTCTGACCTGAAAAACGTTCCAATTATACATTATCCTCCTGAATCAACTAGTTCCCTTTGAGCTGACTCTGGGACCTTGTAGACTGAGTGGTGCATATGCACCTCGATGACTTAAAGTACTTCCAGACCGATTGCTTGTGAGCGCTGTTCGTCGATTAATAAACGTCTCGTGAAAGAAAGGCTGTGGGAATGCGATATCTTAGATGTTAAGCTGCTGCAAACCCCTTTACCTTGCAGCATCTCGTCTGATCCCAAAAGCACAGGGTTCTCGAAACAACGGGAATACTTAATGACTGGAACAGCAGCGGTCGCTGGTGGATTCATGTTACACAAGCGAGCTTGGCTTCCTTCAGCCCTTTCAAATACTCGTGGTAATTCAGAGGCAGCGGCGTGCTGGAATGAGAGTTCAATGACATTTGTGTCACACCATTTTCTCAACAGCAGAGCCATGATCTGACGTGTTGGAGTATCTATCATTGACTTAATGAATGAAAACTGAGTGCCTAAAATTGAAGTGTGGATCCCTTTGTGATATTTTACTTTCTATTTATATGAGTCACCACTGTAAGAGTGGCACCATTCAAAACTACTCTCACAACTCGGCTGGGGATGAGGAGGAATTTCTATAGTCAGAGGGTGGTGAATCTGTGGAACTGATTGCCACAGAAGGCTGTGGGGGCAAAGCCAACTTAAGGCAGAGATAGATAGATTCTTGAATGGGGTGGAGAGGGAGAGATCGATCAGCCATGATTGAATGGCGGAGGAGACTTGATGGGCCGATTGGCCTGTTTCTGCTACTATCACTTTTAAATTTATAGATACATAGAAACATAGAAAATAGGTGCAGGAGGAGGCCATTCGGCCCTTCAAGCCAGCACCGCCATTCATTGTGACCATGGCTGATCTTCCCGTATCAATAACCCATGCCTGCCTTCTCCCCATATTCCTTGACTCCACTAGCCCCTAGAGCTCTATCAAACTCTCTCTTAAATCCATCCAGTGATTTGGCCTCCACTGCCCTCTGTGGCAGGGAGTTCCATAAATTCACAACTCTCTGGGTGAAAAGGTTTTTTCTCACCTCAGTCTTAAATGACCTCCCCTTTATTCTAAGACTGTGGCCCCTGGTTCTGGACTCGCCCAACATTGGGAACATTTTTCCTGCATCTAGCTTGTCCAGTCCTTTTATAATGTTATATGTTTCTATAAGATTTCCCCCTCATCCTTCTAAACTCCAGTGAATACAAGCCTAGTCTTTTCAATCTTTCCTCATATGACATGACACAATCTTTCCTCATATGAACTGAGTAAATGATTTTGCATCGGATGATTTTGCAAAATCCATCATAGATTGCCAACATTATTGTTCGTGGTGTACTTATTCATGAAATGAAATTTCCTAGCTCTCAAACTCCAATGTGCTCCCAAATTGATTCATTGATTGAAAGATACGGCATTGAAACTGGCTCTTTGGCCCATCAAATCCACTGCGACCTGTTCATGCCAGGTCCATATTATCCCACTTTAGCATCTACTCCCTACACACTAGGGGTAATTTACCAAGGCCCATTAACGTACGAACCCGCACGTCTTTGGGATGAGGGGGAAAACTGGAGCGCCCTGGGGAATTCCACACAGACAGCACTTTATTTCGTAGGAGACCTTGGAATGATTTTGAATATTAAGAAGTATACATGGAGGGACATATGCAGATCGCCTTCTATTAGATGTGTTTACTTATTGACAGGAGTGAGAAATCCTTTGCTGTTTATCTTTATTTCTTTTGACTATGGGTGTTGTCACGAGGAATCCAAAGCCAGAGTTCAAATGGAGCCTTTACACACAAATCAGTTAGGAAGGAAGTGCATGTGCTGGTTTACACCAAAGATAAACATAAAATGCTGGAGTAACTCAGCGAAACAGGCAGCATCTCTGGATAGAAGGAATGGGTGATATTTCGAGTCGAGACCTTTCTGCAGGCTGAGGCTCTATAAGGCGCTGGTCAGGCCGCATTTGGAGTACTGTGAGAAAATTTGGGCCCCATATCTGAGGAAGGACGTGCTGGCTCTGGAGAGGGTCCGGAGGAGGTTTACAAGAATGATTGCAATAATGATTGGGTTGGCATATGATGAGCGTTTGACAGCACAGGGCTTCTACTCGCTGGAGTTTAGAAGGTTGAGCGGGGATCTCATTGAAACTTACAGAATAATGAAAGGCATAGACAGAGTGGATGTGGAAAGGATGTTTCCACTGGTGGGAGAGTCTAGGACCAGAGGTCACAGCCTCAGAATTAAAGGGCACTCTTTTAGAAAGGAGGTGAGGAGGCACTTCTTTAGTCAGAGGGTTATTAATCTGCGGAACTCATTGCCACAGAAGGCTGTGGAGGCCAAGTAAGTGGATATTTTTAAGGCAGAGATAGACAAATTCTTCATTAGAACGAGTGTCAAGAGTTATGGGGAGAAGACAGGAAAATGGGATTAGGAGGTAGAGATCAGCCATGATTGAATGCCGGAGTGGACTCGATGGGCCGAATGGCCTAATTCTACTCCTCGAACTTGTGAACTTGTGAACTGAAATGTCACCCTTTCCTTCTATGCTGCCTCTCCTCCTGAGTTACTGCAGCATTTTGTGCCTGTCACTTTAGTTTAGTTTAGGTTAGAGATACAGCAGGGAAACGGGCCCTTCGACCCATCGAGTTTGTGCTGACCAGCGATCCCCATGCACTAGCACTATCCTACACACTAAAGCCAATTAGCCTACGTAAATGAGTACGTGTTTGGAGAGTGGGAGAAAATCGGAGCACCCGGAGAAAACCCACGCCATCACAGGTAGAACATACAAACTCCGTACAGACAGCACCCATAGTCAGGATCGAACCCGTGTCTCTGGCGCTGTAAGGCAGCAACTCTACCGCTGCACCACAGTTCCCCCCTAATTGTGCCATCACTCACGCCAAGAAATATCATCACTTGCACATGGCTGATGGCATTTTACATTTTCATTGTGATATCTTTAAACGATACATCGACAACATACCCCATCACTTGTTATACCTCTGGAGAAAAGGAATAGGTGACGTTTCAGGTCGTGACGAAGGATCTCGATCTGAAACGTCACCTACTCCTTTTCTCCAGAGATGCTACCTGACCCGCTGAGTTACTCCAGTGGTTTGTGTCTATCTTCAGTTTAAACCAGCAGTTTAATCTGCTGTTCACTCCTACACATGTTACACCTCTCTTTTAAAATGCCACCATTGGTTGTGGTTGCATTTAACCTTTACTTTACAAACACAATCTTTTATAGCAAATGTAAATTTTGTCCAAAACGCATATTATGGCAGTGGCGCCATTTATTAAATTCGGAATAACAAATTATCCTGCTTTCTTGCGCGAATTGCCTCTAATGCAATTTAAATGGTTTTTCGTTTGTGCTCTCAGCACATATCGATCAACTGCGCTCCCAGCGAACACAAAGGTCCAGGGCTATGGGAAAGATGCAGGGCTTGGGGATAATTTCTGTTGATTGCAATTCTGAAGGCAGTGACCAGCAATGTCGCAGGCAGTGGAAGTGTATCAAACAAGAACAATGCACTGTAGGGTGGGGGGAATACCCTCGAGTCACTAGTTCAGTCGCCACATCAATTTGGCTTGTAGGAATGAATCCTCTTGCTTTTTATTTTATGCTGGATTCTGGGACTGACAGCTTATTAAACTACTCTGCCAAGGCCCGTGCTTAAATCAGCTCCAGCTCCATTATCCTTGCACTGAACACACGGGAACATTAATTCTCACTGTTAGTTACGTCACCATTTAATTTGCTCTCCCATTAAGCTGTAATATTTCATCTTGTTCCGGCATCGCGGGACTATATCAGGCAGCAAGGCCTATTCCTGTGGCCGTTTAGCTCACTGCTCTTTGCTAATGACTCACCATCTCCCGCTAACACACATTGAAGGGAGCTGGGAGGACAATTTTCAACCTTGGTGGTGGCCACATGGATCGAGCTGCCAGAGGAGGTGGTTGTGGCAGTGCATAGTCAAGAACGAGTCGCACCACGGCCGCATCCCTCTTCTCTCCTCTCCCATCGGACAAAAGGTACAGAAGTGTGAAAACGCACACCTCCAGATTCAGGGACAGTTTCTTCCTCATCTTAGTCCTAACTGGCCTACCCCTTATTCTTAACCTGTGACCCCCTGGTTCTGGACTCCCCCAGCATCGGGACCATTTCTCTTGAATCTAGCCTGTCCAATCCCTTAATAATTTTATGTTTCTATAAGATCAAGACAGGTGAAGTTGAGGAGAGGGGTAAAGGTTCACCTCAACAGCCCTGGAGAGCTTTGGTGAGGTTCATCGATGGGCGATTCACGGGAAAACACTGGTAGATGTACAGATCAGGCGTTTTCCTGGGGTTGAGGGATGCGGCTTGGTTTTCCCACCTGGTAGCATTGGGATCTTGAACAAGACACAAAAGGACTAGAGAAGGTAGGCGGATCAGGTCGCATCTGTGGAGGGAAATGGGCAAACGATGGTTCGGGCTGGAACCTTTTCCAGAGATAGTTTTTTCTGCTTCCTGAACATCATCCGTGCTCTAAACCTTAAGGGCCTGTCCCACGAGCATGCGACTGCATGCGACAAGCACGACCAAACCAGAAGCGGGGGCCGCGCGGAGGTCGAGTGATCCCGTACGAGTTGACGTGAAGTTCGAGCGAAGTCCGTGGGAAGTTCGCGCTAGGTGTACGCCATCAAGATGCTGCGTACGGCGTCAAGACGCTGCGTACGGCGTCGAGACGCTGCGCACGCCTGTCAAGGCAGTGCGTACGGCCTTAATGCGGCTGCGGAATTTTTGAACACGGTCAGTTTTTCGGAGCCCCGCGCGATGTCGGGACCCGCTCCGCACAACTCCATACGGCTCCGGCGATTGAAGTGGGACCGGCCCCGCGAGGCTGTACAGCTCAAGCGACCACGTTAGGTCGTGCTTGCCACGCTCCTGGGACAGGCCCTTAAGTTTGTAAGCATCGTGTAATCTAATGTTTACAAATGTGTTGTGTTGTTGTAAGTAAGAATGTCATTGTTCCGTTTCAAGACATATGGCAATAAAGCACTCTTGACTTTTTTATGATCAAATAAAAAATGACAGATACAAAACCCAAGAAATGTTTGTCTGATCAAACATTTAAGGGAGGCACAGTGTGGGTGCACTGAGGGTGGCGTTGCTGCCTTACAGTGTCAGAGACCCGGGTTCGATCCTGACTACGGGTGCTGACTACACAGAGTTTGTACGTTCTCCCCGTGACTGCATGGGTTTTCTCCGGGTGATTCAGTTTCCTCCCACATATCTAGATGTGCAGGTTTGTTGGTTAATTGGATTCTATAAATTGTCCCGAGTGTGTAGGATGGAACTAGTGTATGGGTGATTGTAGTCGGCATGGACTCGGTGTTTAGTTTAGAGATACAGCGCAGAAATAGGTCCTTCAGCCCACTGAGTCCGCTCCGACCAGCGATCCCTGTACATTAACACTACCCACCCTAGGGGCAATTTTACGTTTTACATTCATACCAAGCCAATTAACCTACAAACCTGTACGTCTTTGGAGTGGGTGAAGGGCCTGTTTTCATGCTGTTTCTCTACACTAAACTAAACTAAACATGACTAATCTGACGTAAAATCTCTCTTCGGTCTTTTTGGGAATGAAATCTGTGGTCCTTATCTGTTCTGGCCTTTGTGACTCTGGACTTACAGTACTGTTTCCAAGGGCATGCATCCAAGCTGTATCTCTAAACTAAACTAAACTAAATTAAACATTATCATGGTGCTAAAATATCCTTGCATGTGCTGATGTGGGATTTCTTTGTTAATTTTATGGATAATTCTTCCATTGATTCCACTTCGAAAGCACAAACAATCAGTTCACAGGTATTAAGGGAGAATTAGATTATAACACTGTCTCAAATTTTACTTCACGGTGACTGCCAAAACCACATTTATTGCGGGTTTCCAGTGGCCCCGACACTTATAATTTTAACCAGACTTTAATTCAGCTTTTACTCCACAGTAGCGGCCAAAATTAGCATTCAAGCTTTGTCAAAGAAGATCGCAATCCAATAAAACTATGTGTCCTCTGACACTACTGAAATATTTCCCAAGATTAATGATCTGAAATGCTACACTGCAATATATTATACGAAACTTCAAGGGGAAAAAATTGGATTTTTTTTCTCCTTCCCAAGTTCTTGCTCGAAAGCTGTCAGAGGCTAATAATCAGCATGGAAGTTATCATCAGTCTTGTTAGTTCATGGTTTCCATAAGGAATTTCTAAGAGTCAGCCTTCAGAAGGCAGGTCAGCAGAGAACCCCTGGGGATCTGCCCTGTAGTACAAGACTAACACAACCTAAACCCTTTTGGTGCTGACTACATTGTCTCTCCTCTGCGTTTCTTTAACAGCATCAATCAAATGAATTTAAAAACATTGCTCTTTGTAAAACAAAAAAAATCTTCCATTCCGTGAAAATGTGAGTAATCTTAAATCTTAAGCTTAAATCTTAGTGAATCTTGGGCCTTCGGTGGAGCTAATTGACTTTTGGCATTTAAAAATGCTTCACTATTTACTAGGATTTTAATCAAGTATAAAAGTGAGTTATTTAATGATTTTTTTTGTACTGTGTCCAATGTGAGACAGCTCACGGGATGGTTTCAGTTCAGTTCGGTTCAGTTTTGTTTATTGTCACGTGTACATAGGTACAGTGAAAAGCTTTTGTTGTGTGCCAACCAGTCAGCAGAAAGACAATACGTGATTACAATCGAGCCACTTACAGTGTTTAGATACATGACAAGGGAATAACGTTTAGTGCAAGGTAAAGCCAGCAAAGTCTGATCAAGGATAGTTGGAGGGTCATTGATGAGGTAGATAGTAGTTCAGCACTGCTCTCTGGTTGTGGTAGGATGATTCAGTTGCCTGATTTGGAAATTTCTTACTGGCAAATTCAGGAATCGGGCAGGGAAAGAATTCTAAAGCAACATCACTCTGAGAGGCAATATTGGCTGCAGGTTTTTAACCGGTGAAGGTGGTGAGGGAAATGGGAGCAACCTGCGCTGATGAATTAGGAGCATCACACTACATTTAAACCGGTTTCCTTCAGAGTGATATTTAATACGTAACCACGTATTAAATCTGTCCACTGACTATTATGGTTACTGTTGCCAAGCAGCTAATTGTTCACTTTTAATAGGGTCATTATTCGCATCCAAATTATAGGGTGCATTAACTTAAATATCTTACCTTGCTTTAAATAAATACACTATTTGAAATAAAGCAATGTATTAATGAGTAAAATCTCGCGTTCATTCATTGCAAAATACTTACCCGCTTAGTGTCTTTGATTCTGCTGTTTGTTTTAATAGCTGCTGGCATTTCATAAGAATGTAACATATAGGAGGATGGTTTAGATAATTTTACCATTCCTCCCTCTGCCACACAATAATTCCAAGGTTAATTTTTTACCTCAGCACTATTTCTAACACGTTAACCCTATACCTCATGATTTCCTCAGCATAATAAAGTTGTACAGTGGCGAGGCAGGCTCTTTGGCCCACCTCATCTATGCTAGCCATCATGCCAATCTACAATAATCCCATTTTTGGTTTGTTAGTTTAGAGATACAGCATGGAAATAAACCCTTCGGCCCACCGAGTCCATGTCAATCTGCGATCACCTGTACACTAGTTCCATCCTATACACAATTCAATTCAATTCAATTCAATTCAATTTATTGTCATTTGGACCCCTTGAGGTCCAAACGAAATGTCGTTTACACAATACGGACACTAGGGACAATTTACAGAAGCCTACAAACCTGCACGTCTTTGGAATGTGGGAGGAAAACGGAGCACCCGGAGAAAACCCACGCAGTCACAGGGAGAATGCACAAACTCCGTATAGACAGCACCCATGGTCAGGATCGAACTCGGGTCTCTGTCGCTGTAAGGCAGAAACTCTATCGCTGCGCCACCGTGCCTCCCTAGATTTAAACGGGTGAATCGTCATTGCACTACCTCTATTGCAGGTTATCCTTCTTCCGTGAGGGAAAACTGATCAACTCTCCAGGTACAGTTTTATCAAAGTTTTGTAAAGCTACAACTCGACTTCCTGATTCTAATACTCAATGCCCCAAATGATGAAGTCAAGCATACCATGCGCCTTCTTCTCCACTCTATTTCATTGTTTTGCTACTTACAGGGAACAATGGACTTGGACAGCAGTGTGTTAGGGGCTCTGCCATTAACTGTCTATTTTCTCCCTATATTTGAGCTCCCAACTGCATCACCTAATACAGTATATGCCTGGATTCATCTCCATCTACCATTTGTCCACCCATATCTGTAACTGATCTATATCCCACAGATATAGATTCAGGGTAGATTTATGGACATGTCTGGCTTTGTTGCACTTTTAGACTTTAGAGATAAAGTGTGGAAACAGGCCCTTCTGCCCACTGAGTCCATGCCAACCAGCGATCACCCAGTACACGAGGTCTATCCTGGATACACTGGAGACAGTTTATAATTTACAGAAGCCAATTAACCTACCAACCCTGTACGTCTTTGGAGTGTGGGAGGTAACCGGAGCACCCGGAGTAATCCCATGCGGTCACGGGGAGAACGTACAAACTCTGTACAGACAGCACCCGTAGTCAGGATCCAACTCAGGTCTTTGATGTTGTAAGGCAGCGACTCTATTCCTGAGCCACCGTGCCACCTGCTACTATTGTATGTTTTATGTACTTCCGTCCTGACCGATAAACAAATACTTCACTAGACCTAAACCATCCAATTACTTATTTTGCAGCTACACAATAATGCTGGAGAAACTCAGCGGGTGCAGCAGCATCTATGGAGTGAAGGAAATAGGCAACGTTTCGGGCCGAAACCCTTCTTCAGACTGAAGATCCAATGTGTTTATAGCTATGGAAGCAATTATGTTAATGGAACAATTATCGAAACAGACCAACTGCACGAGAGACCCACCTGTAAAAGAATCACTATTGTCTAAAGGGCAAACTTGGGAAATGTTGAATATTGTCGATAAGTAGATGGGACATGTTGTCGATGTGGCCAAGTTGGGCCAAAGGGCCTGTTTCCACGCTGATTGACTATGACTCTAAGTGAAGAGTTTTATACTTTGGAAGACTAAAGACTGAAGTAGTTTATGTTTATGTAATTTTTTAAGTGTGCATTTATATTTCTCTGTAAAGTTTACATAATTGTATCATTTCATGTACTCGCTAGTTAACTGACTGAATAATTGTAGATGTGTAAACAGTTGATGGTGCAAAGGAAGGAACTGCAGATGCTGGTTTAAACTGAAGATAGACACAAAAAGCTGGAGTAACTCAACGGGTCAGGCCGCATCTCTGGAGAGAAGGAATAGGTGACGTTTCAGGTCGAGACCCTTCATCACACCCAAAACTTCACCTATTCCTTTTCTCCAGAGATGCTGCCTGACCCACCAAGTTACACCAGCTTTTTGTGTATCTTCAGTTGATGGTGTGTATGTTTTGTTTAAGGGGAAACAGTAAATGAGGCCAGTGAAACAGAGTTGACATATCAGGCCGACACAATATGCTGGAGTAACTCAGTGGGACAAGGCAGCATGTCTGGAGAGAAGGAATGGGTGATGTTTCGGGTCGAGACCATTCTTCAGACTGAAGAAGAGTCTCGACCCAAAAACATCAGCCATTCCTTTTCTCCAAAGATGTTTCCTGACCTGCTGAGTTACTCCAGCATTTTGTGTTTACCTTAGATTTAAACCAGCATCTGCAGTTCTTTCCTGACATATCAGGTCATTGATTTTTCATAAAAACTGGGGAAGTGAGAAGTCAAATGTGTTTAAAATTTGCAGGGAAGGGGAGGGCTGAAGAGGACAAAATCTTTCATAAGAATGGGGACCAAAATTAATGATGTAACTGGAATAAATAAAGTTCTATCGTATCAATTGACAATAGACAATAAGTGCAGGAGTAGACCATTCGGCCCTTCGAGCCAGCACCGCCATTCAATGTGATCATGGCTGATCATCCACAATCAGTACCCCGTTCCTGCCTTCTCTCCATATCCCTTAACTCCGCTATCCCTAAGAGCTCTATCTAACTCATCGTATTGTATCATATCATACTGTATCAGGCTATTGTAAGACAGATGCCAAAAAAATGAGACAGAGAGGGATAGCTATTTTCAGGAAGAGAAAAATTAACACATGGGTTTTCCAAAATTGTTGATTTTGATGTTAAGTAACACAGACAAAAGATGAAGAACTTACATTATGGAAAAGCATTTTCTGTACATGTTTTGGATTTCATGTATCTATGGGTTGTTACTCCAAATATATACATGAGCAAACCTTGAAGAATGGAAGGATGCACATGCTACACCTTTGATTCAAGATTATCCAAATACTGCTATATTAGAGAGGGGAGTAGAAGGAGTGACCGGGGTGAGACTCATCCTTGATAATGCTGATTCCATTAAACAGGTGATTACATCAATTTTTCTCACGTGTAGGTGGGCTAATTGGTAAGAAGTATACAAACATTGTTTCATTTTGTGCGGAGAATAAATACTCAACTATACTCCAAGTAGAGAGGTTTTGGATGAAATCCATATTATCTGACACTTGGGGAAGATTTGCCTGGGTCAGATTTAAAATATTTTAAATTCTATTGGTTTTAAGGCAAATCAACGATCATGAAGCCTTCATAGCTTTGAGGATCCTACTCCGACATATGCTTGCAAATGAATCAAATGTTCCAAATGTTAGCCCATTTCAAAAATATATTTTAGTTGAGATGTTGTAGAACATCTTATTTGTCTTGACGAATAAACAATTTTTCAGCAATCACAATGTTGGGAACAAATTCCCAAATCAAGGGTAGCACGGTGGCGCAGCGGTAGAGTTGCTGCCTTACAGCGCCAGAGACCGGGTTCGATCCTGACCACGGGTGCTTGTCTGCACGGAGTTTGCACATTCTCCCCGTGACCTGCGTGGGCTTCCTCCGAGATCTTCGGTTTCCTCCCACACTCCAAAGACGCAGTTTGTAGGTTAATTGGCTTGGTATAAATATAAATTGGTCCTAGTGTGTATAGGATAGTGTTAGTGTGCGGCGATCGCTAGTCAGTGTGGACTCGAAGGGCCTGCTTCCGTGCTGTATCTCTAAACTGAAAAAAAAAATGTGTTTATTTTTGTGCGTAAAGGGCCTGTCCCACGAGCATGTGACTCCATGCGGCAAGCGCGACCTAACGTGGTCGCTTGAGCCGTAGGGCCTCGCGGGGCCGGTCCCACTTCGATCGCCGGAGCCGTATGGAGTTGTGCGGAGCTGGTCCCGACATCGCGCGGGGCTCCGAAAAACTGACCGTGTTCAAAAATTCCGCGCGGCAACGGCCTGCCAGCCCACAGCCGCCTCAACGCCGTACGCACCGCCTCGACGGGTATACGCAGCGTCTCGACGCCGTACGCACGTCTTGACGCCGTACGCCGTGAGCAAACTTCCCGCGGACTTCGCTCGAACTTTACGTCACTCACTCGACCTCCGCGCGGCCCCCGCTTCTGGTTTGGTCGCGCTCGCTGCATGCAGGCGCATCCCGGTGGGTCCGGCCCTGTATGGGGATCACTCAACCTCCGTGCGGCCCCCGCTTCCGGTTTGGTCACGCTTGCCGCATGCTGGTCGCATGCTCGTGGGACAGGCCCTTAACAATAATACCTGCCATTGAGTGCAGATGGACATCAACCCCGTCTCTTCTCTGACTTTGAAATGAACTCCACAGCACCACTGCTAAAATCTGCATGAGTGCTTCTTTCGTCATCCAATTCCATGCCAGAAGGTGGAGACATATTTTGACTTTGTCAGCATGCAGTAGTCAAGGACATGCTTTAGATTTACATTGGATGTCAGACCTTTGAAATAATCAGTTGACCAATATTTCCTGTCATGAAGAGATATAACATTTTCCAAGCCGAGATGGAACACACTGACAGCAAATCCATTGGATGCGTAAATATATGGTTTATATTATATTCTGTTCATAAATAACTAACAAAAAATAATAAGGCGAGCACACGCAGTGCATAGCAATTGGAAGAGAACTGTCAAGCAGAACAAACTGTTATTTTTTTTGTAATCCCTTTGAAAGTATCGCTAACACATAAGTCAAGGGAAATAAATACTGTCATTTCAGGCGTCTAATCCTCCTTTCTTGTCGGATCAGGCTGTGGTTGATTTGTATTGATTTTACCTCTAATTCCACTAATTTGTGTTTCAGAAATCATTAAGTGCAAGCAGTAATGAAAATGTTGTGTTTCTCTCTGTCATTGCCTGTAGGTGGCCTGATTTAGTTACAGAGCAGGCGAGAGATTATTTTATTAAATGAAAAGATTGGTAATTTACTATTCTTCTTTCCTAAGAAGCGATGCAAATTACATTTCCGCTTAGTACATCTCCATCTAGGCATGCGTTTGTTAAGCGAGTATCCTGCGTCAATGTCTCAGAGATTTAAGCTAATTATATCATCCATATATCAAAATAGGTCAAAACATATTCCAAAAAATAATATTTTGATGGGATTTTAATAAATAACAGTCCCACGAAGGATCACTTCATCTATCTCAAAACAAATCTCTATTTAATTGGCACAACAGAACGTGATATCAACAAAAAGTCAACATATATTTTACCATGTATTGCTCTGGCATTTTAGAGGCTTTTGATAGGCATGTGGATATGCAGAGAATGGAGGAGGAACATGGATTATGTGCAGGTTGATAAGAGATGGTCTTGTCATCGTGCTTGGCACAGACATTGTGGGCCGAAGGACCTGTTCCTGTGCTGTACTGTTCTATGACGTATGATCTATATAACTGTAATGTAGTTAAATTAGTGCATTAGAAAAGCATATTATGGAGAAAGGATATAATTGAAAACCTTTCTAAGATCAACAAGATCATGGAGAATTACAGAATGCAGAAAACCAAACAATCCATTCGCCCAACTCTGTGCTTATGTGACGGTGCACGGTGGCACAGCGGTAGAGTTGCGGCCTTACAGCGCTTAGAGCGCCAGAGAACCGGGTTCGAACCCAACTATGGGTGCTGTCTGTACGGAATTTGTATGTTCACCAAGTGACCACGTGGGTTTTCTTCAAGATCTCCGGTTTCCTCCCACACTCCAAAGACGTACAGGTTTGTAGGTTAATTGGCTTGGTATAAATGTAAAAAATTGTCGCTAGTAGGTGTAGGATAGTGTTAATGTGCGGGGACCGCTGGTCGATGCGGACCCGATGGGCCGAAGTGCCTGTTTTTTTAAACTGAACTCCATAACTACCTAGACTTTAAACTGTAGAGATACAATCTGAAAACAGATTGGCCCACCCAGTCCGCACCAACGTACCCTGTACACTAGCACTATCCTACACACGAGCGAAATTTACAATTTAAAGAAGGGAGGAAACCGGAGCTCCAAATGAAAACCACGGGCACAGGGAGAATGTACAAACTCCATACAGACATCATCCATAGTCGGGATCAAACTCGGGTCTCTAGTGCTGTAAGGCTGCAACGATACCATTGTGCCACCGTGCCGCCCCAACTATTTACACTCTATCCACCTCTCTCTGCCCTCCAACAATTTTGAATTTAAATTAGAGAAATATAATGACCCCCATCGAGGAGTCATTTTACATTTCCCTGGGTAATAAGCCATGCTCTCATAGGTTTCCAAGTAGGATGCCCCGTTCAAACTCCTGTTTCTTTTAGCAATGTTATCTGCTCCAATTTCTCCATTTGGCGGAGATGCCAGCCTCATGGCTATCTGTAGAAAGATGATGTTCTTAAAATGTCCATATGATTTATTGGCAATAGTCTTTACACTAATGTGCAGGAAGGAACTGCAGATGCTGGTTTACACCAAAGATAGACACAAAATGCAGGAGTAACTCAACGGGTCAGGCAGCATCTTTGGAGAAAAGGAATAGGTGACGTGTCGGGTCGAGACCCTTCTTCAGACGCTGTGGACATTCAGTCTTTACACTTATCTCTGCTTGTGTTATCCCTGCATCCTACTTGGAAACATATGAGGGTATGGAATATAACTCAGGGAAATATGCAATTATTCCTTAATAGGATCATTATATTTCTCTAATTTAAATTCTGAAATTTGGGAGGGAAGAGAGAGGAGGATAGAGAATAAATAGCTATGCAATATTTACGCAAGTAGAGTTGGGTGAATGGCTTGCTTGGCTCTCTGCATTCAATTATTCTCCATGAGCTTGTTGGTCTTAAAAAGCTGTTCAATGGATATTCTTTTTTCAAAATATGCTTTTGGACTCACCAACATGGAAAGTTTCAGTACAGCCACCCGACGGAAATCTTTTCCAATTCTGATGACTCCATTAAGTCTCGTCTCCGTCTCCTCGTTTCTCTGGGGAGGATCCTCGATCTTTCTTCGAGCTATATTTTTCAATACCAGCAACAGCTAAACCTTTTCTGCGTTATCTTCAATTCATCAATACACTCTCTGCTGGATGGAGACCAGACCTGCAGTCAATACACCAAGACGTGATCTAACCAAGTTTCTAAATTGTTAAACAATGCCATAGGTGTAGCTTAGAGATACAGCATTGAAATACGGCCCACCGAATCCACGCTGACCATAAACCCCCCCCCTCCGTACACTAGTTCTATCCTAGACACTAGGGACAATTTACAGAAGCCAATTAACCAACAAACCTGCATGTCTTTGAAAAGTGGGAGGAAACCAGAGCGCCTGGAGAAAACCCACGTAAGTCACGGGGAGAACGTGCAAACTCCGTACAGACAGCACCCATAGTCTGGATCGTACCCAAGTCTCTGGCCCTGAAAGGCAGCAACTCGACTGCTGCACCACCATGCCACTCCTCTGTTCCTGTTCCTTGTATCTACACTTTAATCAAGGTTAGTTGGAACTGGACAGAGAGCTCTACTGACCATTTACCAGCTAAAACTGATATCGCTCAGCCATGCAACCCTATCAAGTTGCCCTTTTTTAATAAATGTGAGAGAATAGCAACTACTGTATTTAAGCTGAAAGGCGAGTAGAGAAGGTTTACGACGATGTTACCAGGACATGAGGGTCTGAGCTATAAGGAGAGGTTGGGCAGGCTAGACTTTATTCCTTGGAGTGAGGAGGCTGAGGGGTGATCTAATAGAGGTGTATAAAATCCTGAGGGAATAGATAGCGTGAATGCACAGTCTTTCACCCAGAATTGTACAATCAAGAACCAGAGGACATAGTTTTAAGATAAGAGGGCAAAGATTTAATAGGAATCTGAGGGGCAACATTTTCATACAGACTGTGGTAGGTTTATGGAAAGGACCTCCATGTTGGTGATGTGTTTACTGAAGTGAATGCAAAAGATCTATTGCAGGTAACATAGTGTGGCACAACTGGTTTCTAGAAGTGGCATGGTGGCCCAGTGGTAGAGTTGCTGTCTTACTGTGCCAGAGACCCGTGTTCGATCCTGACTGCTGTCTGTACGCAGTTTGTACGTTATCCCTGTGACCACCTGGGTTTTCTCCGGGTGCTACCGTTTCCTCCCACACTCTAAAGATGTGCAGGTTTGCAGGTTAATTGGCTTCTGTAATATTGTAAAAATTGTCCCTAGTGTGTGTAAGTTAGTGTTAATGTACGGGATCGCTGGTCAGCGTGGACTCGGTGGGCCGAAGGGCCTGTTTCCATTCCGTATCTCTGAAGACTAAAATCTAAAGACTATTGTCCATTATCTATTCCTCTTTGTCCATTACATATTCAGTTTCAATGGAAATTTCAAATATGATGCAACTAAAAAGCTCAACATTTGAGAAAGGTGGTGCTGGCATCAGAGAAGGCCCAGAGGAGTTTTATGAGAATAACCCCAGGGGTGATTGAGTTAACGTATGAGGAGCGTTTGATGGCTCTGGGCCTGTACTCGCTGGTGGTACCTATTAAATAAAGAAATAGAGTGGATGTGGAGTGGATGTTTCCACTAGTGGGAAAGTCTAGGACCAGAGGGCATATGCTCAGAATAAAATGATGAACCTTTAGAAAGGAGATGAGGAGGAATTTCTTTAGCCAGAGGGTGATGAATGTGTGGAATTCATTGCCACGGACAGTTGTGGAGGCCGAGTCATTGGGTATTATTAAAGTGGAGATTGATAGATTCTTGATTAGAAGGTTTCCGGGAGAAAGCAGGAGAATAGGGTTGAGAGGGAAAGATAGATCAGCTATGATCGAATGGCTGAGCAGACTCGATGGGCCCAATGGCCTAATTCTGCTCCTGAATGTTCTGAACTTACATATTTATGGTGCATGAATGGTCCCATTGTCCACCATAAACAAATCATTTCACAAATCATTGATGCACACAATGCATCCAGCTTTCCATTCTGTAACCCATTCCTATTTAATGATTTTCTTTTTAAGAAGGAACTGCAGATGCTTGGAAATCGAAGGTAGACAAAAGTGCTGGAGAAACTCAGCGGGTGCAGCAGCATCTATGAGTGAAGGAAAAAGACAACGTTTCGGAACAAAGGACATAGGCAATGTCTGAAGAAGGGTTTCGGCCCGAAACATCACCTATTTCCTTCGCTCCATAGATGCTGCTGCACCCGCTGAGTTTCTCCAGCATTTTTGTCTACCTATTTAATGAATGCTATATTGTTTTTCAAGATTCTGTTGCTAACCACTCAGGCAAAGTTCCACTTGCATATGGGAACAGTGTGGAATGAATTAGATTTTGCTTGCCGTTAGATGGGTTAGTGACTATCCTGCCTCTGCAGTCTGGTGTTGTTATGTCCCTATTTTCATTACTGGAGAAACAACAGTTAAGACATAAATCAGCCATAAAGAATACAGAGGTAGTCGAGGGACATGTGACCCTTTTTGATAGATGTTGATCCTACTTATCCATCTTCTCACCACATCTCTCACTCCCTTCTCTGGAGACACACAGCTAATCATCGTTTATGATGTACTCATGTCTTCTACTCATTCTTCTAATCAGACCTTTAGTTCAGTTCAGTTTAGTTTATTGTCACGTATACCGAAGTACAGTGAAAAGCTTTTGTTGCGTGCTATCCAGTCAGCGGAAAGGCAATACACAATTACAATCGAGCCATGTGGCGGGGTGACGCCTGTTTAGTCGTGAGTAGTCGCCCAAGGAGTCGTACCTTTTTCTGGTCGCTGCTGGATTTTCAACATGTTGAACATTTTCGGCGACGTGCTGCGACTATGACGGGTGCCGGCAAGTCGCCGGAAAGATCGCGTAAGTGGGACAGGCCCTTAAAGATACATGGTAAGGGAATAACATTTAGTGCAAGGTAAAGCCAGCAAAGTCCGATCAAGGATAGCCGGAGGGTCATCAAAGACAAATCCTGGGGGGGATGGGGGGGACACACATGCCCCCCCCCCCCCTGCTTTGAGAGGTGGGGACAATCCCCCCCATGTTTTGTAATCCGGACTTTATCAGACGCTTTCTAAGGGCTGAATCAGCCCGTTCATGGGGCCTTTCAGCGCCTGGCGCAGCTTAAAATCAAACTGCTGCATCGAGGCGATCGAGGCTCCCGATATTGAAACGCCGGCCGGCCGATGAAAGGCCCCATGAATGGGCCGATTCAAGCCCCACGATTCAGGGCGGATGACATTGCTGTTGCTGGAGTTCGTAGTTGGTCACCAACCAGGTCAGCTCCCGATGTTACCGTCCACAGGGCCCACGGCCAAAGCCTCGCGTGTGTGGGCCGCCAAGAAATTGTGTCCCCCCCATGTTTTGATACCGATTTCCGTGCCTGATCAAATAGGTAGATAGTTGTTCAGTGCTGCTCTCTAGTTCTGGTAGGATGATTCAGTTGCCTGATAATAGCTGGGAAGAAACTGTCTCTGAATCTGGAGGTGTGCGTTTTCACACTTCTATACCTTTTGCCTGATGGGAGAGGGGAGAAGAGGGAGTGGCCAGGGTGTGACCCATCCTTGATTATGCTGCTGGCCGAGGCAGCATGAGGTATAAATGGAGTCACTAGAAGGGAGGTTGGTTTGTGTGATGGTCTGGGCTGCGTCCACAATTCTCTGCAATTTCCTGCGGGCTTGGATGGAGCTGTTCCCAAACCAAGCTGTGATGCATCCTGATAAAATGCTTTCTCTGGTGCATCTGAAGGAGTTGGTGAGAGATGATCACTTATTCCAAAAATTACCCATTATATAAATATGTCCTTGCTACTTATGCCCAGAGTAGGTCTGTAGCCCAGAGTAGGTGAATCGAGGACCAGAGGACATAGGTTTAAGATGAAGGGGAAAAGATTTAATAGGAATCTGAGGCATAACATTTTCACACAAAGGGTGGTGGGTGTATGGAACAAGCTGCCAGAGGAGGTAGTTGAGTAGGGTTGCCAACTGCCCCGTATTAGCCAGGACATGCCGTAAATTGGGCTAAATTGGTTTGTCCCATACTGGACCGCCCTTGTCCCGTATTTGACTGCTACTTCTCGGGTCGAGGGGACTGTCGGGTCGAGGGGACTGAACGCCATGTCCGGCACCACCTCACCCGTCGCGACGTAGTGAATCCCATGGAGTGCAGCAGTAGCTGCATCACCCGTGGCACCATCGGTCGGCTGCCCGGCCAGCTGCCCAACCTTCTGACCTTCGCTTACCACCGACACCACCACCCCTCCTTCTCATGGCCGATCATCGGTTCATGAGCTGGATGGGGTGTCGGGTGCGGGCCAACGGCTGGGCTTGATGTGCAGTCCAGCACCTGGGCCAACTCATCGATCACCCAGCCACGGCCGAGTCGGGCAATGAATTGCCGTCGGGGATTTGTCCCGTATTTTGACCTTTTGTCCCTTAATTGGGAGTGAGAAAGTTGGCAATGCTATAGTTGAGGCAGGGATTATCCCAACGATTGACAAACAGTTAGATAGATACATGGTTCGGGCAGGCTTGGAGGGATATGGACCAAATGCGGGAAGGTGGGACTAGTGTAGCTGGGACGTGTTGGCTGGTAAGTTGGGCTGAAGGGCCTGTTTCCACACTGTATCAATCTATGACTCTCTCAGAGAGAGTACAATGATTCCCACCCTCACCTCTTCCCTCCCTACCCCCACTACAATCTGTCTGACCCAAAATATCACCAATCCTTGTGCTCCTGACCAGCTGCTTTACACCTACGCTTAGTGCCCTGTGTGCAATTCCAGCATCTGCAGTTCCTTGTATCTTCATAATTCCTTCTTGTTTGACAATATGTTTGAAGGACCAGGAATGAATTTCCATCAGGTTTTCTAGCACATAGCCCATAATATTGGCTGTATGGAGTCTAATCCACCATTCAATCATGGCTGATCTATCTCTCCATTCTAACCCCATGCTCCTGCCAACTCCCCATAACCCCTGACATCCGTACTAATCAAGAATCTCCTTTAATTCTCCTTCCCATTCCTAGACAGACCTTTCTGTCCTAGGTCTCCTCCGTTGTCAGAATGAGGCTAAAGCAAATTGGAGGAACAGCATCTCATATTCCGCTTGGGCAGCTTACAACCCAGTGGTATGAATATTGATTTATTTCACTTCAGGTAGCCCCGGCATTCCCTCTCTCTATCCCTCCCCTACCCAAGTCACACTAGCTTCTCATTTTCACCCTACAAACAGCGTATAATGGCATGTTTCCTTTATCATCAATACTTTTTTGCACATCTTTCATTCATTGTTCTTCATCTCTCCAAATCACCGTCTATATCTCTCATTTCCCTTATAACCAGTCTGAGGAAGGGTCTCGACCTGAAATGTCACCCTTTCCTTCTCTCCAGATGTGCTGCCTGCCCCGCTGAGTTACTCCTGCTTTTTGTGTCTACCTTCAGCAATAATCTAGATAGATCGATAGATAGAATCTATCTATCTCTGCCTTAAAAATATACAGAATTGGCCTCACAGTGTAACAATCTATTTAAAGTTTTTGATCGGGATTTACAGGAACAGGAAATGTCTTATGAAGGAAACTGATGGATAGTGAAAGCATTGTAGCAAGGGAATTTCAGATCTTGGGACTTGGAAGCTGAAAGTGTGGTTACCAATGATGGAGGGATGACAATTACAGACGATCAAGGATCCCCAACTGGAAGAAATATCTCAGATGACAATGGGACTAGAAATTCCAGAGAAACTAAACAAACTATGGGCGCAAGGTGGCATAGCGATAGAGTTGTTGGCTTACAGCGCTAGGGACCCGGGTTCGATCCTGTCTGCGGGTGCTGTCTGTACGTTGGTATGTTCTCCCCGTGACCACGTGGGTTTTCTCCCAGTGCTCTGGTTTCCTCCCACACTTCAAAGATGTACATTTTTGTAGGTTAGGTAGACAAAACTGCTGGAGAAACTCAGCGGGTGAGGCAGCATCTAAGGAGCGAAGGAAATAGGCAATGTTTCGGGCCGAAGCCTTTCTTCAGATTGGTTTTCCTTCGCTCCATAGATGCTGCCTCACCCGCTGTTTCTCCAGCAGTTTTGTCTACCTTCGATTTTCCAGCTCCGATGTTCCTTCTTAAACATATTTGTAGGTTAATTGTTTTTAAATTGTGCCTAGTGTGTGTACATTAGTGTACTGAATGATCACTGGTCGGCGCGGACTAGGTGGCCCGAAGAGCCTGTTTCCACGCTGTATCTCTAAAGTCTAAATTTTAATGTTAGTCAATGTTACCTGTTTAATTGTCAAAATCTTCAGACGTATGAAGATGTTTGACAGAAATATTATCTGAATGGTGGCCGATTAGGAAAAGGGGAGATGCAACGAGACCTGGGTGTCATGGTACACCAGTCATTGAAAGTAGGCATGCAGGTGCAGCAGGCAGTGAAGAAAGCGAATGGTATGTTGGCATTCATAGCAAAAGGATTCGAGTATAGGAGCAGGGAGGTTCTACTGCAGTTGTACAGGGTCTTGGTGAGACCACACCTGGAGTATTGGGTACAGTTTTGGTCTAATCTGAGGAAAGACATTCTTGCCATAGAGGGAGTACAGAGAAGGTTCACCAGACTGATTCCTGAGATGTCAGGACTTTCATATGAAGGAAGACTGGATAGACCCGGCTTGTACTCACTAGAATTTAGAAGATTGAGGGGGGATCTTATAGAAACTTACAAAATTCTTAAGTGGTTGGACAGGCTAGATGCAGGAAAATTGTTCCCGATGTTGGGGAAATCCAGAACAAGGGGTCACAGTTTAAGGATAAGGGGGAAATCCTTTTAGGACCGAGATGAGAAACACATTTTTCACACAGAGAGTGGTGAATCTCTGGAATTCTCTGCCACAGGAGGTAGTTGAGGCCAGTTCATTGGCTATATTGAAGAGGGAGTTAGATGTGGCCCTTGTGGCTAAAGGTATCAGAGGGTATGGAGAGAAGGCAGGTACAGGATACTGAGTTGGATGATCAGCCATGATCATATTGAATGGCGGTGCAGGCTCGAAGGGCCGAATGGCCTACTCCTGCACCTATTTTCTATGTTTCTAAAACAGGGAAGAGACAGAGAGATACGAGCCATGGGATTTGTAGCCCATGAGAAAGATAGTGCTAGTGTAACTCAGCCGGTCGGGCAGCATCTCTGGAGAAAAAGGATGGGTGACGTTTCAAGTCCGGATCCTTCTTCAGACAACAGATTTGTTAGGGTTTGTTAGATTGGCATCATGGCCAGTGCAGACTTGATGAGCCAAAGGTGTAGGAAGGAACTGCAGATGCTGGTTTACACCGAAGATAGACCGAAAATGCTGGAGTAACTCAGCGGGACAGGCAGCATCTCTGGAGAAAAGGAATGGGTGACGTTCAGTTTGAAGAAGGGTCTTGACCTGAAACGTCACCCATTCCTTCTATCCAAAGATGCTGCCTGCCCCGCTGAGTTACTCCTGCATTTTGTATCTATCTTTGATGATACCTGTGCTGTACTGTTTGTTCTATGTTCTATATCAAAATTGTAAGCGACTACTAAAATATTTTTTCAAATATTTGAACCTGTAATTCTGCAATTCAAAGACGTTAAGAATTCAATAAAAATGTGAAATATATGTGAAATACATTAAGTGTGTGTGTGTGTGTGTGTGTGTGTGTGTGTGTGTGTGTGTGTGTGTGTGTGTGTGTGTGTGTGTGTGTGTGTGTGTGTGTGTGCGCACGTGTGCGCGCGTGTGTGCGCGCTGTATATATCCCATATATTCCCAGCATATATATATACTTTGAGCCCCATCATGGGAACGTGGACTTACCATTGAAGTCTCTGATCCCTTGCCTGGGATCGACGCTCCAATCGCGGCCTGCGGATTTCACCGTCGAGGAGCTCGCAGTCTCGGGTAGAAACCGATGTCGGAAAGCTCCAAAGTCGCAGAAAGTTCGACCAGCCTCGACCCGGGGTGGATCGCCCGGCGCGGGGAGCTGACATCCCCCCCGATGCAGGAGCTTGATCACCCGATGTGGAGGGCCTGAATGCCGGCTACGGGAGCCAATATCGTCTCGTCAACAGAAGGATCGAGGTCCCCGACCGCAGGAGGACAAAGAAGGGAACAGATTAAACTTTTTTTTTCGGCTTCCATCTCAGTGAGGAACGTGGGAGAGTCACTGTGGTGGATGTTTATATTAAAATGTAATTTGTGTACCTTGTTGCTTTTTATTGGTATGACTGTACGGCAAATCAAATTCCTTGTATGTTGCAAAACCTGGCTAATAAAGTATGATCATGAAATATATATTCACACACTTAATGTTTAAGAAATCTAAATTAATATTTATTTGTTTGAGGGCCTGAGCTATAGACTCCAATGGAGGAGTCATCCCTGAACAGGGTTTATTTACTAATGGAATCCATACAAATACCCTCTGCTGATCTGAGAAGTCAAAGAACTGTGCATTCAGAACAGCAGCAAAAAGCTGTAACAGCAACTTAAACATTCAGGGTAGCTCACCATTAACTGTGAATATAAATGGTACTTCACAAAATGTTGGTCATTAACAATATTCAAATTATTAATACCTTTACTTGTAGGTGAAATATTCAAAATGCTGAACAGCATTAGCAAAACAAAAAACAAATAAAATGACCATGCATGCAAGGAACCGTGACAATAAAGTGACTAATTTAGTCGCTGCATTCTTCCAGATAACTTCAGAAAAATTTGCACAACTTTACCCTCTCCCACTGAGCCTCATGAGATTGAGTTTAGTTTAGTTTAGAGATACAGCACAGAAACAGGCCCTTTGGCAAACCGAGTCCGTGCAGACCAGCGATCCCCGCATATTAATACTATCCTACACACACACGGGACATTTACATTTACACCAAGCCAATTAACCTACAAACCTGTACGTCTTTGGAGTGTGGGAGGAAACCGAAGATCTCGGAGAATACCCACGCGGTCACAGGGAGGACGTACAAACTCCATACAGATAGCACCCGTAGTCAGGATCGAACCTGGTTCTCCGGCGCTGCAAGCGCTGTAAGGCAGCAACTCTGCTGCTGTGCCACCGTGCAGAAACTCACCACAACTTTGGGATTCCCACAGACGCCTACACATGTGAGGTTCCATAACTAATAAAACACGGGTCATTTTTTTGCCCACAATATTTTTTGTCAGCCTGTATTCCAAACATTCAATTTCCCACAATTGTGAAGTTAGCAATAAAAAGGGATATTCACCCTATGTGCAATTAGCGGCTGTGCTTATATTTAACTAGCCCATGCTACTGAACTCTGGTAAGAGCTGCACAAGTGACTAATGTTTTCTCAGGAAACACTGATTTCCACCATCTCCTTTCTACATTAGAAGTGTGAGAATTTAGCTTGGGTACTAAGAAAATAAATACTCCGCTTGTGTAGGATGGTCTGCAGGAAATGTAGTTCTAAACTTCCCACCATGATTTATAAATTGAATTGAATTGAATCCTTTATTTGTCATTCAGACCTTTCGGTCTGAACGAAATGTCGTTGCCTACATGTAATAATAAACAACACACAATAAACACAAATTAACATCCACCACAGTGAGTTCACCAAACACCTCCTCACTGTGATGGAGGCAAAAGTCTTAAGGTTGCTGTCTCTTCCCTCTTCTTCTCCCTCTGCGTTGAGGCGATACCCCACCGGGCGATGGTAAGTCAGTCCCGCGGTTCAAGCTCCGCGGCCCGGGGGTGGTCGAAGCTGCCGCCCTCCAGTCCAGCGGACGCAGTTGTTGCCACAGGAGCTCCGGAAAACAGGCATCAACCTGTGACCCGCGAGCTCCCGACGATGTAATCCACTGGCCCGCGGCCGAGCCCCGGATTCAGGTCGCCGCCGCCTCAGCCACCGGAGCACCGTCTCCGCCCCGCACCGGGCCGCCCTCACGGGAGCGCCTTCCAGCCAGGAGCCGGGCCGCCCACACGGGAGCGCCTTCCAGCCCCGCACCGGGCCGCCCACACAGGAGCACCTTCCAGCCAGGAGCCGGGCCGCCCACACGGGAGCGCCTTCCAGCCCCGCACTGGGCCGCCCACACGGGAGCGCCTTCCAGCCCCGCACTGGGCCGCCCACACGGGAGCGCATTCCAGCCGGGAGCCGGGCCGCCCACACGGGAGCGCATTCCAACCGGAAGCCGGGCCGCCCACACGGGACGCCTTCCAGCCCCGCACCGGGCTGCCCACACGGGACGCCTTCCAGCCCCACACCGGGCCGCCCACATGGGAGCGCCTTCCAGCCCCGCACCGGGCCGCCCACACGGGAGCGCCTTCCAGCCCCGCACCGGGCCGCCCACACGGGAGCGCCTTCCAGCCGGGAGCCGGGCCGCCCTCACAGGAGTGTCTCAGCCCCGCGCCGTCCACCCTCACCGGAGCGCCGAGTCATGCCGCTGCCCGAACGCCTGTGGGATAGTGTTACAATACAATACAATACAATACAATACAGTTTTATTCGTCACATTGCATATAAAGTGCAAGTGAAATGAATTTGTCAGCCGCGGTACAATGATAAAGAACACCCAAACACACTAAAATTTTAACACAAAACATCCACCACAGCATTCATCACTGTGGTAGAAGGCACAGAAATTGGCCAGTCCTCCTCCATTTTCCCCCGTGGTCGGGACCTCAACCCTCCGCAGTCGCCGCTGCGGGCGTCCAGATGGTAAAAGGACAAGGTAAAAGTCCAGGTAAGTCCAGAATCGGCTCTTCCCCACCGGAGACAGCGGCTTCAGGCTGGTGTAGGCCACAGGGGATCGCTGGTCGTGCTGTAGTGCACGGGGATTGCTGGTCGGCGCCGAAGGGTCTGTTTCCACGCTGTATCTCTAAACGAAACTAAACTAAACTGAACGCCAATCTCCTGCCTTCTCCCCATAACCTTTGACAAGCTTCAAAATCAAGAGCCTATCAATCTCTGACTAAAAAATACCCAATTTCTTGGCCTCCACAACCGTCTAATCTCTAAACTAAACTATCGAAATTAAGCTCCTTCTGTACAACTGAAAATAGAATCACTTTATTTGATTTATAAATGGGTAGCATTTATATAGAAGACTGTGAATAGATGATAGCCATGATCATAATTTGTCAATGCAAACCAAAGGTAAATATCCTTTTTCTATATTTCAGAATACTTGGCATGACCGATTATGGCGCATGGCAAATTTACACAATGAATTTGGATAATAGTCTTGATGTAGAAAATAACTGAGAAGTACTTTACAACAGGATAAATGATTATTATTTTTGGAAAAAATCTTTGATTTTAAAAGAAATTCGGGGAAACCTACTTAAGAAAATGTCTCAACGCTGATGAACAAAATCTCTCGCGAAATATGTTACGAATTAAGAACAATTTGTTATTGGCAACCTGTGCGAAATGATTTCTCCAAAATCAAAAATAATCATTGCACAGCATTTCTCTTCTGTTCCAACGCATGATTTCTGAACATTAAATAGCCTGTAAATGCTGACATATAGCCCAGTAGACATTTTTCTTAAATCCACAGAGTGTAGATTTCGCACTGATGGTAATAACAGGCCGCTCTATCCATTTAAAAGGCCACCACCATTGGAGGTTATATTTTAACCAAATTGGAGATCATATTTTAACTAAACGTCAAACTATTGGAAGAAGTCAGCAGGTCAGGCAGCATCTGTGGAGGAGAATGGACCCAAAACATAATTTGGCCATTTCCCTCCACAGATGCTGCCTGACTTACATAGACTATAGGTGCAGGAGTAGGCTATTCGGCCCATCGAGTCAGCACCACCATTCAATGTGATCATGGCTGATCATCCATAATCAGTACCCCGTTCCTGCTTTCTTTCCATAGCTCTAGATTCCGCTAGCCATAACAGCTCTATCTAACTCTCTTTTGAATGCATCTAGTGAATCGGCCTCCACTGCCTTCTGAGGCAGAAAATCCCACAAATTCAGTGAAAAAGTTTCTATGATCTGCATGGGCAAGTTGGGCTGAAGGGCCTGTTTCTGTACTGTATGACTCTACAACTCCATGACCTTATGTAAAAATCTGTCCAGCTTCATCATCTGCAAACTGTAACTTTATTTTCATTCTTTGCCAAAGGGAAAATAGTAAGCATTATTTTTGGACTTATCTTGCAGAAATATAGACACATGGGAGAGGATGGCCTTTGCTCAGCATGGATGGGTTGGGACGAATTGACCAGTTTCCGTGCTGTCTGATTCTATGAGTTTATGAGTCTACGATACCCGAGTTAGTGTCTGCTCTTGGACCGAACTTGCAACAGGTTTGTTGATTATGTCATGCAGGGAATTTGGTTTGTGGTGGACCTGGGGTGTCCACTAGGCTAATGTACCTGAAGAACTAGACTTCGAGAACAACCACAGTGTTCAACAACAAACCTCTACCTTGGTGATGTGTTTATTGAAGTGAATGCAGAAGTGTGAAAACGCACACCTCCAGACTCTGGGACAGTTTCTTCCCAGCTGTTATCAGGCAACTGAACCATCCTACCAACAACTAGAGAGCAGTCCAGAACTGCTATCTACCTCTTGGTGATCCTTGGACTATACTGAAACTGAAGATAGACACAAAATGCTGGAGTAACTCAACGAGACAGGCATCATCCCTGGAGTGACGTTTCGGGTCGTGACCTTTCTTCAGACTGAAACTGAGATCTATTGCTGGTAACATGGTGTGGCACAACTGGCTTCTTGAGGGCGGTACGGTGGCACAGCGCTAGAGTTGCTGCTGTACAGCACCAGGGACCCAGATTCAATCCTGACTACGGGCGCTGTCTGTACGCAGTTTGTACGTTCTCCCCGTGACCGCGTGGGTTTTCTTCCGGAGTTCCAGTTTCCTCCCACACTCAAAAGACATGCAGGTTTGTAGGTTAATTGGCTTCAGTAGAATTGTGAAATATCCCTAGTGTGTGTAGGATGGTGCTAGTGTACGGGTGATCACTGGTTGGCACGGATTCAGTGAGCCGAAGGGTCTCTTTCTGCATTGTATCTCTAAAGTACAAGAGATTACAATAACTGGAATCTTGAGTAAAGACAAATTGGTGGAGGAACTCACAAATTCGGAGTGTAACGATGGATTGTAGAGAAGGAGAGTACAGGACAAGTTCCGAAGGACACCCAAATTAATGGGACGGAAAGTTCAAGAAGGGAAAAGAGAGTAATGTCAGGTGAGATAGGAACCGGTGTGAGAGGGGAGGTGAATACCGAAATAGAAGTGTTATATATGAATGCACAAAGTATAAGAAATAAAGTGGATGAGCTTGAGGCTCAGTTAGAAATTGGTAAGTATGATGTTGTGGGAATTATAGAGACATGGCTACAAGAGGATCGGAGTGAGGAACTGAATATTTAGGGGTATACATCCTATCGAAAAGACAGACAGGTGGCCAGAGGGGGTGGGGTAGCTCTGTTGGTGAGGAATTCAATTCAGTCCCTTGCGGTGGATGACATAGAATCAGATGTAGAGTCATTGTGGATAAAACTGAGAAATTGTAAGGGTAACCCTAACGTGAGTTATCTACAGGCCCCCAAACAATAGCCTGGAGATGGGGGGGGGGGGGGGGGGGATGGGGGGAAACTCTTCCCTGTACGGGGACCCAACTTTTTCCCTGTCGAGCCTCCGTTGTCGTTGGGTCCTAACATCGTGGAGCCGGCGGCCTGGGGCTTCAGCCGTAGAGCCTGTGGACTCACCATCACGGAGCTGGCCAACTTCGGAGCTGTGGCGGTTGCGGCTGTAACCCGACTTCGGAGTTTCGGAGGCTCCAGCTGCAGGCCCGGTGGATGGTAACATCGGGAGCTTGCGGATCCCTGGTGGGAGACCGCTTTTCGGAGCTCCCGTTACGGCAACTTCTCCCGCTCGAATCGAGGGGTTTAAATCGACCCGGAGCGAGGCCTTACATCGCCCGGCGCGGCTTAAACGGCCGATGGACTTACCATCGCCCGCCGGGGGCTCCAACATCAAGAGCCTTGATCAGCTCAATGCAGCAGTTTGACTGCTTGACTGCGGGAGAAGAAGAATAAAGAGCAGAGAACAGGGAAGAGATAAGACTTTTGCCTTCCATCACAGTGAGGAGGTGTTTGGAGATTCACTGTGATGGATGTTTGTGTGGATTGTGTTCATTGTGTGTTTTTGGTTTTTGTTGTTATGACTGCAGGAACATAATTTCGTTTGAACTTTAATGTTTAAATGACAATAAAATCTATCTGATCTGAAGGGAATAACATTTAGTGCAAGATAAAGTTTGATTAAAGTTAGTTCAACGGTCTCCAATGAGGCAGATAGGTGGGCAGGACTGCATACTAGCTGGTGATAGGATGGTTCAGCTGTCTGATAACAGCTGGGAAGAAACTGTCTCTGAATCTGGAGGATTGTGTTTTCACACTTCTGTACGTCTTGCCTGATGTGAGAGGGGAGAAGAGGAAGTGACTGGGGTGAGCCTGGTCCTTGATTATGCTGCTGGCCTTGCCGAGGCGGGTGTGAAGTGTAGATGGAGTCGATGGAAGGGAGGTTGGTTTGTGTGATGGTCTGGGCTGCGTCCATAATTCTCTGCAATTTCTTGTGGTCTTGGATGGAGCTGTTTCCAAACAATTTCTATTGCGCATCTGTAGAAGTTGGTGAGGGTTGTTGGGGACATGCCAAACTTCCTAAGCCATCTAAGGAAGTAGAGCCGTTAGTGTGCGTTCTTGGCTATTGCTTCTATGTGGCCTGTCCAGGACAAATTATTGAATGCTGAGTATAGTCATACAGCTAATGCTCACAGCTTAGAAAGGAGATGAGTAGGAATTTATTTAGTCAGAGGGTGGTGAATCTATAGAATTCATTGCCACAGGCGGCTGTGGAGGCCAAGTCAATGGATATTTTTAAGACAGAGATAGATTTTTGATAGTAAAGGGCCTGTCCCACTTGCATGCTATTGCATGCGTTTGGCGCGACCAAACGGAAGCGGAGTTCACGCGAAGTTCGTGCTAAGTACGCCCCAAGTATGCGCTAAGTTCGCGCGTGACGTAATTTGCATCATGCTTACCAATCAGCTGGGCAGGAGGCGGGCCGACTGAATTTGGGCGTCACACGGCGTCGGGTGGTGACGTCATCACGCAACGCCACGCCGGGCGGTGATGTCATCGCGCAACTCCACGCACTAGGCGTACGCCGTCAACATGCTGCGTACGACATCAAGACGCTGTGTACGACCGCAATGCGCCTGCGTGCCGACAGGCCATTGGCGCGCGAAGATTTTGGCCCCTGCCAGAATTTCAGAGCCCCGCGCGATGTCGGGACCAGCCCCGCACAACTCCGCGCTTCTAAGTGGGACCGGCCCCACGCGGCCATACGGTGCCCGTACTCGTCAAGCGACCACGAAGTCGCGTAATTTGTGAGCCAAGGTCGCGTATGTGGGACAGGCCCTTAAGGGTGTCAGGGGTTACAGGGAGAAGGCAGGAGAATGGGGTTAATAGGGAAAGGTAGATCAGCCATGATTGAATGGGGGAATAGACTTAATGTGCGGAATGGCCAAATACTGCTCCTCGAACTTATGAACTTATTTGTTTCTGACTTCTGGCAGTGTGTGTGTGTTGTCTTTGCACATTCTCCTTTTGTAGGTTTCCCTCAAGTGCTCTGGTTTCCTCTCACATCTACTGTAAATTACCCCGGCGCTGGAAAGTGGCAAGGGAATAAGGGTGAAATAGATATGTATATATATATGAGAGAGGGAATAGGTTACAGAAAATGTTGGAAAATATGATTGACCCAGTCGTTCAGAAAGTTGAGTGTGGGTTCAATGGGCCAAATGGGCCTCCTTTTTTGGGAAGAAAATATTTTAAAAAATGAATATCCTAGGAATGTGTAATACATCAGAGGGCAGCCGAAAGGAGTAGATGTGTTAATGTTTTGGATAAGGTTCTCTCTCAGAAGGATCATATGTCACAATATAACAAATACAATGGTGCAGCAAGGGTTTACTTTTATATTAAGACTCTTGTTCATTTCTGGTGAACTCAAATAAATCTACCAGATTAAAAAACAACAAAGGATGAGTTTGTATTTTGTCTCGAGAGCTTAGGAATGCCTGCGGACTTTTGCTATGCTTTGTGACGGGTTGCAGAGCGAGCCACGGTTTCTACACGGCTGTTATCAGGCAACTGATAGTAAAAGGCCTGGATAGAGTGGGTGTGGAGAGGATGTTTCCACTAGTGGGAGAGTCCAGGACAGATCAGAGGTCATAGCCTCACAATTAAAGGACGTTCCTGTAGGAAGGAGATGAGGAGGAATTTCTTTAGTCAGGGAGTGGTGAATCTGTGCAATTCATTGCCACAAATGGCTGTGGAGGCCAACTCAATAAATATTATTAAGGTAGAGATAGATAGATTCATGATTTGTATGGGATATGGGGAGAAGGCAGGAGAATGGGGTTAAGAGGGAAAGATAGATCAGCCATGATTGAATGGCGGAGTGGACTTGATGGGCCTAATTCTGCTCCTATCACTTACTAACTTATGAGCTTAAGAACTGAACCATCCTATCACCATCTAGAGAGTGGTCCTAACCTGCCTGAGTTTAGTTTAATTTGGTTTAGTTTAGTTTAGTTTATTGTCTCTTGTAGCGAGGAACAGTGAAAACCTTTTGTTGCATGCTAACCATTTAGCGGAAAGACTACACATGATTACAATCGAGCCATTCACAGGGTTTAGATACATGATTAAGGGAATAATGCTTAGTGCAAGATAAAGTCCAGCAAAGTCCAATTAAAGATAGTCCGAGGGTCTCCAATGAGTTAGATACTAGTTCAAGACCGCTCTCTATGTGTTGATAGGATGGTTCTGTTTCTGCTTCCCAAGATTCACTATTTTCAGCCATCTACTTCATTGGAGACCTTTGGATTATCTTTAACCAGATCTTACCAGGTTGTGTGGTGTTAGATAGAAGGTCCCAAACCAAGATGTGATGCACCCTGATAGGATGCTTTCCATGGTGCATCTGTAGAAGTTGGTGAGAGTTACAGGGGACATGCCAAACTTCCTAAGCCTTCAAAGGAACGAGGGGTGTTGGTGTGCTTTCTTAGCTGTTGCTTCTTCCACTAAATGTTATTCCCTTCATCTTGTATCTGTACCCTGTGGACGGTTGGATTGCATAGTCTCTGTCTGCGTCACACGCAATTAAAAAAAGGCTTTTCACTGTACCTCGATACACGTGACAAGAAACTGAACTGAGACTTCCACTAAATTTCCACGTTTGAATGACTTGTGTGGAATAGTTCAGCGAGCAGAAAAAACCTGATGTAAAACTACACCAATCCTCAATTGATTCCTCAAGTCAAGTCAAGTTTATTCGTCACATACACATACGAGATGTGCAGTGAAATGAAAAGTGGCAATGCTCGCAGACTTTTGGCAAAAAGACAAACAAACAACCAACCAAACAAACTGCAAACAGAATGGAACAGAATCACATATTCTTTTACATATTAAATATTGTGGGTGGAAGGAAAAATGGAAAAAAACAGCAATTTTAAAAAAAGCAGTAGAGTGGTACAGTAAAAGTTAGTCCCTGGTGAGATAGAAGTTTACAGTCCTAATATCCTGCAGATAGTCTTAGCCATTGCAGAGGAAATCATTAGTTCATAGCTCAGACGTTAAAGGAGCAGAACTGGGCCATTCGGCCCATCGGGTCTATTCCGCCATTCAATCGTGGCTGATCTATCTCTTCCTCTCAACCCCATTCTCCGGCCTTCTCCCTGTGACCCCTGACACCCGCACTAATCAAGAAATCTGTCGATCTCCACCCTATAAACACCCCATGACCCCCTCACAGGCTTTCAGTCTTTTGCCCTGACTTCATGATACGAAGTAGTGACCATGAAACAAAAGCATGAAGGTTAAAGAAATGCAGCTCATATTAAGAAAGTTAATAAAATCTGGTAGCAAAATCAAGACAATTCCACTGAAATCCTGTCTATAAGCATAAAATGACATAAAAGTTCGTACTATTGCCATGACATCCTCAGTGGCAATGTTGACATCTCCATGAGCTGCTGCCAGAGAGCTGCTCCCTGTATCCATCACCATGCCAACAGCAGAGCAAGCCAAGATTTACCAGGATGTTGTCAGGCCTTGAGGGCCTGAGCTATGGGGAGAGGTTGGGGAAGCTAGGACTTTATTCCGTGGAGTGCAGAAGGATGAGGGGTGATATTATAGAGGTGAGAAGAATAAATCGTATAAACGCATAGAGTCTCTTGCTCAGAGTAGGGGAATTGAGAGGGGCATAGAAAGGGAGAATGTACAGTCTTTTACCCAAGTTATGGGAATCAAAAACCAGAGGACACAGATTTAAGGTGAGAGGGGCAAGATTTAATGAAAACCTGAGAGACAATATGTTCACTCAGAATGGCGGGTATAAGGAACAAGCTGCTGGGGGGTGGGGGGGGGGGGGGGGGGGTGTGGGAGGGGGCAATTGAAGCAGATCCTCTAACAGGTTTTAAAAGACACTTGGAAAGGTACATGGATAGGAAGGATTGAGAGGGCTATGGGCCACATGTGAGCAAATGGTACTAACTTCCAGCTTAATACATCAAAAACCTTGGAAATCACCATAGACTTCAGATGCAAACAAAACCCCAAACCCCTGGTCCATGTCAACTCCCATCCCATAACCTCCACAAACTCATTCAAGTTTCTGGGCACCTATATCTGCAATAATCTAAAATGGCACATCAACGCAGACCACATCATTAAGAAAGGACAACAACGCCTATACTTCCTCAGACAGCTCAAAAAGTTCAGAGTCCACAAACACCTCCTAGTCCGTTTTTATCAATCCATTATCGAAAGCATCATCACCTCCTCAATCACAGTCTGGTACGGAAACACTGACAGTCACTGACTACACAGATTACAGCGCATTGTCTCCAAGGCCTCCAGGACCATCAACTCCCCCCTCCCCTCAATCCATTCAATTTACCTCCAAAGTACCTCAAAACGGACACTGAAGATCATCTCGGACCCCTCCCATCCAGCAAACCACCTTTTCCAGTCTCTCCCTTCAGGGAGGCGCCTCAGGTCACTTGCCACAAAACCAACCGTTTTAAAAACAGCTTCTTCCCCTCAGCAATAAGAACACTCAATTCCCTCCAATAACAGACAACACTAAGGACTCTTGATGTATATAGTGTCTTGTCTATGGTCTTTGTCTGTTCTTTTGCACTATGTTCTGTTGGTGAGAATTGTGATTTGTGATGTGGTATGGATGCACTTTATTACTATGATCTGTGTTGTTATATGTGTTAATGTGACTAAAGCAGTGTACCATCATGTACAATACAATACAATACAATTTATTGTCATTTGAGCCTCAGTGAGGCTCAAACGAAATTCTGTTTCCACAGCCATACAAACAAAGACAATTTCCTAGACATACACACAATTTAATTCACACAAACATCCATCACAGTGAACCCACTGTGATGGAAGGCAAAGTCTTTTCTCTCCCCTGTTCTCCATGTCTCTCCCGATATCCAAGCCCCAGGCGGGCGATGACAAGTTCCACGGCCATTTTAGGCCGTGCCGGGCGATTTACGGCCCCGCTCCCAGTCTAAAAGTCACAAATGTGGAGCCCCCGGCGGGCGCTGGAATGTCCCACGGCCATGAAGCCGTGCCGGGCGATGTACGTCCCCGCTCCAGGTCGTTCCAACCCCGCGACACGGGCTGGAGAAGTCGCGTTGCGGGAGCTCCGGGAAGCGGTCCCTCTCTCCCCCCGGACCCGCGAGCTCCCGATGTCCCAGTCCACCGGACCTGCGGCTGCGTTGCTGGAGCCTCCGAGCCCCAGGAGTTGAGTCGCAGCAGCGAGTCACCACCGCTCCCCACGCTCCGAGGCCGGCCAGCCCCACGATGGTGAGTAGTCCGCAGCTCCGCAGTCTCCCGAGCCCCCGGGTCGTTCAGGTTGGAGGCCGCTCCACGGTGCTAGGCCCCAACGACAACGGAGACCCGACAGGGAAAAGGTCGGGTCTCCCGGACAGGGAAGAGATTTTAAACGGTTTCCCCCTCCCCCCCCCCCCCCCCCCCCCCCCCCCCCCCCGCCCCCCACATATACACATTTAAAACTAGTATTAAAAAAAACACCAATACTACATTTTACTAGACAAAAAATAAAAAAAGACAGACAGGCTGTAGGGGCCGCTGCAACGGGTGAGTCGCGCCGCCAAATACCGAACCCAAATACCACCAACCCTGGTTGCGTGGCAAATAAAGATTCTATTCTATTCTTAGATGAGGCATCTTGGTCAGCATGGATGAGTTGGGCCGAAGGGCCTGTTTCTGTGTTGAATGACTCTATGAATGTATCTTCACTAGAATGGTGGCTCAATAGTGGCAGCGTGGTAGTACATCTGCTGCCCCACAGCGCCAGAGACCCGGGTTCAATCCTGACCTCAGGTTCCGTCTGTGTGCAGTTTGGATGTTCTCCCTGTGACCGCGTGGGTTTCCGGTTTCGTCCCACATCCCACAGATGTGCGAGTATGTAGGTTTGTTGGCCTCTGTAAATTGTCCCTAGTGTGTAGGTGGTGTACTGGATAGTGGGATAACATCAAATTTGTGTGAACGGGTGAGCGATGGTAGGCGTGCGGTTGTTGGGCTGAAGGGCCTGTATCCATGCTGTATCTGTAAGTAAATACTTCATCCATTAATTTTGTCCATTAGATCTTTACTTTACTTTACTTTACTTCAGAGATACAGCATGGAAACAGGCCTTTCAGCCCAGCGAGCACTTGTTACACTAACCTACACTCTAGGAACAATTTACAATTTTACCAAAGCCAATTAACCTACAAACCTGTACCTCTTAGGAGTGTGGACGGAAACCAGAGCACCTGGAGATAACCAGCCCAGTTACGGGGAGAACGTACAAACTCCATACAGACAGCATCCGTATCCGGATCGAACCCGAGTCTCTGGCGCTGTGAGGCAGCAACTCTACCGCTGCACCACAGTTAAGGCAATTTAGAATCTTTCATCACTTTTTTTTAGTTATGATGATGGATGCTGCATTTGAATATTCCTATTTCATCACCTTTGCAGTACTTCACGTAATTCTTAAAATCAGCAGTAATTTGTGTGTGGAAATAGCACATTGCAACATAGCCAGAGTTAAACACAGCTGGGGAAGATAGCGACTATATTGACAGTGGAAGATGGAGCAGTGTTGGCAGAAGCTTTCATGGCAATGATAGAGGTCAGGAAGGCCATAAGCTGTGCTGCGATGGCACTAGCTCGATTCTCAGCAAGTTAGAGACTAAGCCAAAGGTTCAGACTTAAAATAAGAACAAGACCTTATTGGATTTACTGAATGCACTAAATCAATAATGCACCCTGTCATTTGAATCATTTTGAACTTGACTAGAAGATGAGTTTGAGTTTAGTTTATTGTCACGTGCACCGAGGTACAGTGAAAAGCTTTTGTTGCCTGTTAACCAGTCAGCAGAAGGACAATACAATCAAGCCATCCACAGTGTACAGATACATACAGATCTAGTAATTGAATTTTGGAATTAGCTACAATTGGGTAACTAACTAATTATATGCTTTAATTTCAGGCCATCCAAGTAAGATTGTTTAATATTTGTTTCAGAATGCTTCAATCTACAATAACTGAAAATTTCTTTCAGTTCTCTTAATTTTTAATAAAGTGATCGGCTTTTGGCTGTCCTCGATCACAGCTTTTGTGTTAAGTCAATGGAAAATCAATAGGGAACAAGATGCTAATTTCCGAGTATGAAAATGGCCATAAGTCTTTTAATACTGAAGATATGAAAGTGAATTAGGTGTCAAATTAAACTTCTTTTTATGCTTTATCTGATGGGATAAATTGCAGACTTGATTTTTTAAATCTCAAAATTTTGTAACATTGCTAATAAATAGAGCCAGGATTTGGCCATAAATGCCATGTGCCTTGTCATGCCTTTTTTAAAAATGATTTCACACCAAGATAATGCCTTTTTGACAATACAATACAATACAATACAATTTATTTGTCATTTGGACCCCTTGAGGTCCAAACGAAATGACGTTTCTGCAGCCATACATTACAAAAACAAAAAGACCCGAGACACAACACAGTTTACACAAACATCCATCACATCACGATCGAGTGCCTAAATCAGCTTTTTGTTGCTGTTTTTCTAAAAGTTCCTGCTATTTTCTCTAGTTGCACCATGATTACAATGACTTTTTCTATGTTAACATGTTAATATTAATAAGTTATTAGTAACGTGTTAACATAGTATAACTTACAAGAAAATTTCCACCACCGGGGCGAAACTGGGGGGCGCAATCGTCGGTCATTCATTTGTTTGTGCCGCTGCCTGCTGGTTCTGTCTTCTCCAAGATCTATTTAAGAAAGAACTGCAGTTGCTGGAAAAATCAAAGGTAGACAAAAAATGCTGGAGAAACTCAGCGGGTGAGGCAGCATCTATGGAGAGAAGGAATAGGTGACATTTCGGGTTGAGACCTTTCTTCAGACTGATGCTGGGGGGGGGGGGGGGGGGGAGGGTGGCAGGAAAAAGAAAGGAAGAGGCGGAGACAGTAGGATTAGAAAGAGAGCTGGGAAGGGGAGGGGGAGGAAGGAAAAGACAAGGGCTATCTAAAATTTGAGAAATCAAAGTTGATACCGCTGGGGTGTAGATTACCCAAGCAAAATACTCAAGCTTGTCTCCTCAAACCATTTACTGCTGGATCCAATCACAAATCTGAATTTTCTTTTTTTTTAAAAATATTTTATTTTGTTAGAAGTAGTCATATGGCACCAAAGTGCCTAATATATATTTTCATAATACATTTTATGTACAACTTCTTTTTTTTTTTGTTACATTGAAAAAAGATTAGAATAAGAAAAAGAAGTTAGATAGTAAAGGATAGAAAGATGTGAAATATATAGTGTGTGAAAAAAGAAAATGAGTAAATGAAGAAAGTTGAGAGAGAAAATAGAGAAAATAAAATAAAATAAAAAAGAAAAGGAGATCATTATTTATAATCTTGACCAACCCTCGTCCAGTCCTGAAACAGTTATTTTTTACAATTGTGTTACACCATATGATTCCAAAAAAACGACGAATGGAGACCAACTCGTTATGAATTGGTCTGATTTATCCATTAGGAGGAATCGCATTTCCTCAAGATGAGCGGTGTCCAACATACTTGCAATCCACATTTTAAGCGTTGGTATTGATGTACCCTTCCAAAATTTAAGTATTAATTTTTTTGCTATTATTAAACCATAGTTAAGGAATAGATTTTGAGATGTGTTCAATTTATTCCCATCTTCCATTACACCAAATATAATCGTTTCAGTATTAGGTTCCATTCTTGTCTTGAATAATTTTGTAAATATTTCAAAAATATCATTCCAAAATCTATGCAGGAAACTAAGGAGTGTGTTATAGTTGCCTTTTGGGCTAGACATTTATCACAAGTGGCGGATATATTTGGATAACATTTGTTCAATCTTGTTTTTGAATAATATAATCTATGTACAATTTTAAATTGAATTAGATTATGTCTTACATTAATTGAACATTTGTGAATATATATCAGGTATTTTTCCCATTTAATCTGAATTTTCGAGTGATCTGTGCAAGGCATTCATTGATGCAGGAATTCCGCTGTGGAAATTGGAAAACAAATCTCTCAGAGGTTTTTTAGAGAAATACACAGAGGAACATATACCAAGCAAGTTATCATTACAGAAAAATTATGTTGACAGCAACTTCAACATTGTTGTGCAGAAAATCAGAGATGAAGTTGCATGCAACAAAATATGGATCTCAATAGACGAGACAACTGATGCTGTGGGGAGATATGTTGCCAGTGTGGTCATCAGTACACTGGAGGCAGGTCAACCATCAAAGGAGTATTTGTTGACAGCGGAAGTATTGGAGAAGTCAAACAGCTCAACTATTGCTTAGTTGTTTACATCTTCACTTGCTGTACTTTGGCCAGAAGGTATAAAACACGAGAATGTTCTTCTGTTTGTGACTGATGCAGTTCTGTACATGAAAAAAGCTGCTCGTGCTCTTAAAGTTTTATTCCCCAAAAAGTTGCATTTGACATGCTTAGCTCAAGGACTTCATAGAATTGCCAAGCACATACGTTGCTTGTTTCCAAATGTCGATCGCCTAGTTTCAAATGTCAAGAACATTTTCCTCAAAGCACCATCACGTGTGCAGTTGTTCAAGTAAATGGCACCCGAGATTCCGCTACCTCCTCAGCCCGTTTTGACTAGGTGGAGTACATGGCATCCGGAAGTGGCGGCGCTGCTCTGGCAGCAGCGGCTCACCTGCAGTCCGTCTGTTTTTGCTTTTTTGTGTTGTTTTTTTCGTTTTGGCTAGTCCAGTTTTTGGTTTTTTAGTTTGTGTTTGGGGGGGGGGGGGGGGGGTTGAAACGGGGCTTGCTGTCTATCCCTGCGGGGGAATGCGACCTTTTTGTCGTATTCCCCTTCTCTGCCTCCGTCTGCGCTGAGGCCTAATGGCGGAGCTGGTGACCTCGAGGCTCAGGAGGCAGAGCCCGCCAGGACTCGCCCTGAGCTCGCTGACGTGACGACGGTCCGGCTCGGGGCTGGAACAGGGCTTCCGTGAGGGGCTGTGACGATCCCATGAGGACGGCCGGCCCGAGGAAGGAACGGTGCTCCCGTCGGAGTGGCCGAGCTCGGGGAGGTACGGCGTTCCCAGCCCGAGGGAGAAGCGGTGCCCATGTCGGGGTGGCCCAGCCCGAGGGAGAAGCGGTGCCCAGTCGGGGTGGCCCAGCCCGAGGGAGGAGCGGCGCCCAGTCGGGGTGGCCCAGCCCGAGGGAGAAGCGGTGCCCAGTCGTGGTGGCCCAGCCCGAGGGAGAAGCGATGCCCAGTCGGGGCGGCCCAGCCCGAGGGAGAAGCGGTGCCCAGTCGGGGAGGCCTGGCGCGAGGCTGAGACAGTAACGGTACTCATGTGAGGGCGATCCGGCTCGGGGCTGGAGCGGTGGTCCGGTGGCTGGGATGGCGTTCTGGTGGCGGTGACCTGAGTCCGGGGTTCGGCCGCGAGCCAGCGGCTGCGTCGGTGGGACTGGAGGACGGCAGCTTCGACCACCCCGGGCCGCGGTGATTGAGCCGCGGGACTGTTTTTAACATCGCCCGGTGGGGTATCGCCTCAGCGCAGAGGGAGAAGAGGAGGGAAGAGACTGCAGCCCTAAGACTTTTGCCTCCATCACAGCGAGGAGGTGCTAGGTGGACTCGCTGTGGTGGATGTTAATATGTGTTTATTGCTGTTTTTTATTATATTGTATGTATGACTGCAGGCACGAAATTTCGTTCAGACTTCGGTCTGAATGACAATAAAGGAAACCCTGTAACCCTGTTGCTGTACTCTACTGCGCTGCAAAATTAGAAAAGATAAAATAAATCGTCAATTGTTTTGAAGAAGAAGAATCTTTTGCAGTCAGGATTGTCAGTGTAATCATGCAGAAAAAGTCCCTCCATCTTGTGTTTATTGCTACCAATTTTTGCAAACTTCCCATAAGCTATCACTTCCCTTGAGAAACGTGGCGAAACATTAGTGAATAACTCCCAGGTTTTCAACAAAGTAACTTACGATATTCGTAAAATTCCTGGCGATGTAGGTAAAGACATACAAGGAAATACAAGAGTGATTTTAGCTAACAAAGATCTTAAAGAAATACAAAACATAGCTAAAGTTCTCAAAGGTAGTTGTAATGCACAAGATATCGACATGAATATAGAGTCTGCAGCTTGTTTTGCGTATGCACCAGTGACCTCAGCTGAGGTAGAAAGAAGTTTTTCACAACTGAAGCATATTCCGTCTGGCATAGTTTCACACCAGATAATTTGAAAGAAATGCTAGTAATTATGTGCAACCAGGCAACTTTGGTCATTTAATGTAATATACCTTTATATTATCATTCGTAACTATATTTTGGTGGTGTAATACATGCCTTTTCTGGTCAATAAATGCCTTTTTTGTGCTTTTTTTGTAATTTAATTATGTCTTTTTGCCTGCCTATTTCAGAGTTTTTTAGCCTCACATTCCTGGGTCTAATAATAAACATCTCTTTACAAAATACTCATTATCCAAGTCACAAATTCATTCAAATTAGGGCGGCACAGTGGCGCAGCGGTAGAGTTGCTGCCTTCCAGCACCAGAGACCCGGGTTCGATCCTGACTATGGGTGCTGTCTGTACGGAGTTTGTACGCTCTCCCTGTAACCTGCGTGGGTTTCCCCCGGGAGCTCCAGTTTCCACCCACATTCCAAAGATGTACAGGTTTGTATGTTAATTGTCTCTAGTGTGTGTAAGATAGTGTAAGCATTGCTGGTCGGTACGGATTGTTGGGCCGAAGGGCCTGTTTCCCACTGTATCTCTAAACTAAACTAAACTAAACCAACATTTAAAGGTAAAGCTTTTACCTCTTCATTTGAGATAAGGTTTGGGATTTTGTTCTCAACTGAAAATAATGTTGAGTGAAGGCTGGCGTTTGCATAACTGAATTGCAACAGATAGATATTTCATAATAAATGTAGTCATCAGCAACATTGTGGCTTCCCATCTGAATAACTTCGCCGACATGTAATTTGCACCCAGATTCTTGTGGCTCTGGTTTCCAGCAATCACTCCAGGTTAATTTTTATTTAATTTAAAACATCTATTATAGATAATAAATTGAATTAACCAGTGAAGCCTGCCTGGAGTAAACTGGGCTATTTTCAATGTTAATTTATTTTTAAGATGATACCATTGTTGCGATGCAATCTGAAAGCTCAACTGGTATTAAGAGTAAGTGAATGCATTACACAACGAGTGAATGCATTAGACAACTACCTGGCTGCTCAACACCCGGCTTGAGATCTAACTATTCCTTTGGTTTATTTATGTTTCATTCGCAAGAAGAAGAATACAATGATGTGGCATTCGTCTGCTTGCAGCTTTAAATATGTTAAGCCATTTCAAATAACAATCGCATTAAGATCAGTTAGAGTGAATTCTACGTTATTAAGTCATTGTTTTTTTTAATTGTTCACATCACAAGAAATAAAATATTGCACGTCACTGAATGCGTAGGAAGGAATTGCAGATGCTGGTTTACACCGAAGTTAGACACAAAATGCTGGAGTAACTCAGCGGGGCAGGCAGCATCTCTGGATAGAAGGAATGGGTGACGTTTTGGATTGAGACCATTGTGAGTGTGACAAGGGTATTGTGAGTAATACCATTAATGGAAAATTAGATACACTTTTAACAACATTCATTTAGTTTAGTTGCAGGAAATAATCTGCCGACTACAATCTTTTTTACTGTTATATGCAGTTGAAGATGACAGCCGGATTAATGCCTAGATCATGGAATATGTTTTGGAATGATACTCTAAATTACTTAGTTGGATGAAGCCGATATAATCTTAATGTGTTGCACAATTTAACTTGAACAAAATGCTTTTCCAAATTTCATTAGCCTGCCAAATTTGTAACGCTCAGACAGATTTCTGGATCTGGGAAAAGGGAAGAAAATCAAACTGCAAGAAAGTCAAAGATAGACGCAAAAAACTGGAATAACTCAGGCAGGCAGTAACTCAACTCAGGCAGGCGGGTCAGGCAGCATCTCTGGAGAAAAGGGACGTTTCAGGTCAAGACCCTTCTTCAGACTTAGTCAGGGGAGAGGAAAACAAATGATATTGAAGATACAAAGAACAAAATAATGGGAAATATATGCAAAAAGCTACGATGATTAAGGAATGTGGAGCCCACAATGGCCCATTGTTGGCTGTGGAGAAGGTGATAACCAATGATTCAAACAGTGAATCTCTGAAGGACGAAAGTGAAACTAGTGCAACGACTAGGGTGGGTGAGCATTAGTTTGAAATTAGTGTCATTTTGTGATATCTGAAAGTTATGGCTTGCTTACATAATGTTAAGTGAATAAAGATATGCTTAGAAATTCAATCACTGTTTATTTTCAATGTACCTCAACAGAAAATTGTTGCGTTGGAAAGTGTGGTGTGAATTAAGAACCATTTCCAGGGCGTTTGTAGTCACTCCTGAAATTTAACTGGGCTCTTTTAGGAGGATGTTGCCAGAACTTGAGAGCATGAGCTATAGGGAGAGGTTGGACAGGGCTAGGACTTTATTCCTTGGAGCGTAGGAGGTTGAGGGGTGATCTTATAGAGATGTACAAAATCACGAGGGGGAATAGCCACACAGAATCTTTTATCCAGAGTAGGGGAATCAAGAACCAGAGGCTATGGAATTAAGATGAGTGGGGAAAGATTAAATAGGAACCTGAGGGGCAACGGCTTCACACAGAGGGTGATGGGTGTATGGGACGATTTTCTAAAGGAGGTAGTTGAGGCAGGGACAATAACAACATTTAAAATACATTGGATCGGTACATGGATAGGAAAGGTTTAGAACAAGAATGGGCCAATTGCGGGCAGGTGGGACTTGTTTAGATGGGACATGTTGGTCAGTGTGGGCAAGTTGGCCGAATGACCTGTTTCCACTCTATGACCATGATTTTATTGTGTGACTTTATGACTTTATTGGGCTTGTTTCCACCTGTTTCCACTGTATGACTTTATTGGGCTTGTACACTCTGGAGTTTAGAAGGATGAGTGGGGATCTTATTGAGACATATAAGATTATTAAGGGTTTGGACACGCTAGAGGCAGGAAACATGTTCCCGATGTTGGGGGAGTCCAGGACCAGGGGCCACAGTTTAAGAATAAGGGGTGAGCCATTTAGAACGGAGATGAGGAAACACTTTTTCACAGAGAGTTGGGTGTTTGTGGAATTCTCTGCCTCAGAGGGCGGTGGAGGCCGGTTCTCTGGATACTTTCAAGAGAGAGCTAGATAGGGCTCTTAAAGATAGCGGAGTCAGGGGATATGGGGAGAAGGCAGGAACAGGGTACTGATTGTGGATGATCAGCCATGATCACAATGAATGACAGTGCTGGCTCGAAGAGCCGAATGGCCTACTCCTGCACCTATTGTCTATTGTCTTATCAATCCTATGACTTCCCAAGCCTCCTCAATCCTTAAACCAGTCTTCAGCTGGATCAGAGGGGGACACAGTTTCATTCTCTAACGCGGAAGTTACCATTCAGCAAGTCCAAGTCCAAAGCAGTCATGCTCACTCATACCAGTGCTGCATGCTTCCGGGTCTTGAGTTGAGTTAAGTTTGGTTTATTGTCTCGTGTTATGGTACAGTTGATGCTAACCAGTCAACAGAAATACAAAACATGATTACAATCCAGTTTCCCACAGTGTAGAGATATACAATAAAGGGAATGACAAGAATAATATTTAGGATAAGATAAAGCTCTGTCCCTGAGTCTGGATGTGTGTGTTTTCACACTTCTATACATTTTGCCTGATGGGAGAAGGGAGAAGAGGGAGTGACCAGGGTGCGACTCATTCTTGATTATGCTGCTGGCCTTGCCGAGGTATAGACAGAGCAAATGGAAGGGAGACTAAAATGCTGGAGAAACTCAGCAGGTGAGGCAGCATCTATGGAGCGAAGGAAATAGGCAACGTTTCAGGTCGAGACCCTTCTTCAGAGGTTGGTTTGTGTGATGGTCTGAGCTGCGTTCATGCCACTGCAGTCTAGCAGATTAACTAGGTCTGCGATGTTTACACTGCCATGCATTTCTGACGTCTCCCTTTCCTAGTTGCATCGACAAAAAGTGCGTTAAATAAAAAAAAGAACTTGACATTTTTATGTGCTCTAAAAAGAAACAGATGCATTATGTTGTGCAAATTACACCATGGGTTTTGTCTTACATGGCAATCTGAAGTAGGCTGCAAGCATTTAGCTGTTGAAGTGTTAAACTGCCTTGCAGATATTTTAGTCCCGTGGGAAAATAAGTATCTAATTGATGCAGTGGGTACTGAAAGTTTCCCCACTCTCGATAATAATAATACGGTGTCTACAGCTTTTGAAGGTGTGAAATTTTGGTTTGACCTTTCAGTACGTACCTGATTTGACAAGAAAACTTACAGTTGAAGAAGATTCAATCACCAAACAGTTTCCTCAAAATATCTATAGCTGAGGCAGAACAAGCAGATTTGTGAGGCTAACACTATGGGCACAGCTGAAAGCACTTAAACTCAGGGTCCAAGATAATCAGCATATTGCTTCAAGGTGCTTTCAGATATGTACTTTTATTTTATGGTAGCAGTTTATTTGGGGATGATCGGGTTAACGTATGAGTGTTTGACGGCTCTATGCCTGTACTCGCTGGAGTTTAGAATGAAGAGAGGGCCTCATTGAAACTTACCGAATCATGAAAGGCCTCGATAGAATGATTGTGGAGAGGATGTTTCCACTGGTGGGAGAGTCTAGGATGAGAGGGCACAGCCTAAAGGGCCTGTCCCACGAGCATGCGACTCCATGCGGCAAGCGCGACCTAAAGGGCCGGTCCCACCAGCATGCGCCTGCATGCGGCAAGCGCGACCAAACCAGAAGCGGGGGCCGCGCGGAGGTCGAGTGAGTGACATGAGGTTCGAGCGAAGTCCGCGGGAAGTTCGCGCGTGACGTATGGCGTCGAGGCGGCTGCGGGCCGGCAGGCCGTTGCCGCGCAGAATTTTTGAACACGGTCAGTTTTTCGGAGCCCCGCGCGATGTCGGGACCAGCTCCGCACAACTTCATACGGCTCCGGCGATCGAAGTGGGACCGGCCCCGCGAGGCCGCACGGCTCAAGCGACCACGTTAGGTCGCGCTTGCCGCATGCAGGCGCATGCTCGTGGGATAGGCCCTTTAGAATAAAAGGACGTACCTTTAGAATGGAGATGAGGTGGAGCTACTTTAGTCAGAGGGTGATGAAACTGTGGAATTCATTGCTACAGCCAGCTGTGGAGGACAACTCATTGGAAAATTTTAAAGTGGTGATTGATAGGTTCTTGATTAGTAAGGGCATCAAAGGTGACTGGAAGAAAGCAGGAAAATGGGGTTGAGACGGAAAAACTAGATCTGCCATGATCGAATGGTGGAGCAGACTCGATGGGCCGAATGCCGTAGGTCTGCTCCTGTGTCTTGTGAATTTATAATCTTATTTCAGTAAAGCAGTTTCAGTTCATTTAGTTTATTGTCACGTGAAAAGCGTACAGTGAAAAGCTTTAGTTGCATGCTAACCAGTCAGCAGAAAGACTTGTATTAAATCTTTTCCACTTCACCTTAAACTTACGTCCTCTGGTTCACAAGTGTTAACAAATTCCTATAAACCCACATCTAGAGAAATAGCGAGGAAACAGGCCCTTCGGCCCACCGAGTCCACGCCGACCAGCGATCTCCGCACACTAACACTATCCTACACACACTAGGAACAATTTTACATTTTTACCAAGCCAATAAACCTACAAACCTGTACTCCTTTGGAGTGTGGGAGGAAACTGAAGAACTCGTAGATACCCACGCGGGCATGGGGAGAACGTACAAACTCCATACAGGCAGCACCCAGAGTCGGGATGCAGGCCCGTACGAAGGTTTTCACAAAAAATGTATGTGAAATGATGTGCGCGCAGTGCACATCACGAGTGTGAAGCCCCTCGCGGCCAGGGTCCAAGGCCTGCTTAAGGGCCCTGGAAGCTCTGGGTTTTAGTGCATTCCGAGCCTTATTTAGGAGCATTTCTGCACCAAATTTATGACCAATATTTCAGAAATAATTTTGGTTAATGAGTGGGTGGAATGGAAGATTGGGGTCATTGGTGTATACATTTTTTAATATCAATAATTGAAGTTGTCCTTGTTTTAATAATCAAGTTGTACTGTTGTAAAATGTTATGTAAACTGTTATAAAGGAGCATGCAAAAACTGCAAATAAAATACGGTATGTTTTTGCAGTAAAAAAACCAATTTTTTAGAAATGATTTGATTGCCTGTTACTGTTAGACTGTGTTAGTGTGTGCAGTGCACCTTTAATGGTCCTCCTGACCTAACAACTTCACATCACATCAATTTCAACATTGAATAGTGGCATTTCCATCATGAAAATTGAAGTCAAACTAAATGGTGCATTTACATTACTATGATTGCTTTTAAACTAACCTATTTTACTGTCATATTATTGTAACAAATTCTAGTTCCATGATGACTCATAAACAAGATCACAAATCACATTTAGAATTCTTAAACAGAATGTAATTGTGAATAATTGCAGAGCTGCCAAGTTTCACCGAGCATTTCCGTATTTTGATGGCTGAAAATCAGTATTTTGTTGGGGAAATCGGTATTTCTCACATAAATGCAATAGAACATACTACACAGAAACTGGATTTGTGAAAATCAGTATTTTGCATGCAACCTCATGTATTCTCAAATATCAGTATAGAATACTGAAAATTATTACTACTGAATTGTGAAAGCAGTTTTGAAATGCAAATTTATAATTCTTGATTTTGATTCAATCTCTATAATTATAAAACTGATCTTGGATGTGTGTGTGTGTGTGTGTGGTGTGTGTACGTGCGTGTGCGTGTGTGCATGTGTGCACTATGTTTCACGCGCTGCGAGTGATGTCACCAGACTCGCAGTCCTTTGGTTGACGCCTGCCTGCCAGCCGCTCGCCGTCCGCCCAGCCCACTCGCTGTCTGACCCGCCCGCTCAGCGCCGGCCCTGCCCGCTCAGCTTCTGCCCCGCTCGTCGAGTTCAAGTCCGCCCTCTCCCTCTCTTTTCCCCCTCCCCACTCTCTCTGCTCCCTCCCCCTCTCTCCCTCCCTCTCTCCTCCTCCCTCTCCCCCTACTCCCCCCTCTCTCCCCCCCTCTCTCTCCCCTCTCTCCCCCTCTCTCCACCCTCTCTCTCCCCCTCTCTCTCTACCCCCTCTCTGCCCACCCTCGCTCTCCCCCATCTCCGCCCCTCTCTCCCCCACTCTCTCTCCCCCCGCTATCTCAGTCTCTGCCCCTCTCTCTCTGTCTCTGCCCCTCTCTCTCTGTCTCTGCCCCTCTCTCTGTCTTTGCCCCTCTCTCTCTGTCTCTGCCCCCTCTCTCTCTGCCCTCTCTCTCTACCCCCCCTCCCTCTCTAGATGTGCTTGCGAGTTGGGGGCTATGCATCAGTGGGTAGGGCGGGGATGGGGTAAAAGGAGCCAATGAATATTATTAATTATAATATCAAGGGGGCATGGTTAGTGAGTGTGTGTGTGTGTGTGTGGGGGGGGGGCGGGGGTTAGTGTGTGTGTGTGTGGGGAGTGGTTAGTGTATGTGTGACGCTGCTGGCCGCCCCCCCCCCCACCGCCCCACAACCCCAATGGGTCCCACTTGGTCTAGTAACATATAAAACTATATAATAACATCCATATCTATCTACAGTATATACTAAAACTCTCATCTTGTATGTGGATGTGTGTGTGTATAATCTAAAAAAAAAACGCACTAACGGTAAATTTTTTACATATTCCAGTGGAGATTTATCCAGTGGAGTCCGAAATCGCGTTATCTGAAAATGTTGTGCTTTATTTCTCAAGTTATTAATGAAAATGTTCACAAATCCAATAAACCATTGAAATAAAAACGCCTGTATTTTGCTGAAGATGTCACAATGGATCTGTGCGCCTGCCGTTTTTATCGCGCACAGTGACGTCCCCCCTCACCCCGCCCTCCTCCACCCCCCCCCTCGTTATTCAAAAGACAAGCAAGTCGGGCTCTGGATTGAAGCCGCAGAACTCGCAGTCATTTGGTTGACGCCCGCTGCCCACCTCTCCCTCCTCCTCCCATTATTCAAAAGACGCAGCCTCCTACTTCCCCCTCCCTCTCCCCGCTTAGTCTCTCCCCCCCTCCTCTCCCTCCCTCCCTCCTCTCACCCCCCACCTCTCCCCCTCCTCCCATTATTCAAAAGACGCTTGGGGGTCACTTTCTGTCGGGGATCGCTTTCTTTCGGCTCCTCAGTCGGCTCCTCTCTCTTCCCCCCAGCCCCTTTCTCCCCTCTCTCCCCCACTCTCTCTCCCATTCTCTCCCCTCTCTCTCCCCCCTGTCTCCCCCCCCTCTCTCCCCCCTCTTTCTCCCCCTCTCCCTCCTCCTCTTCTCTCCCCCTTCCCTTCCCCCCACTCTTCCCCCCCTTCTTTTCCCCCCCTTTCTCTTCTCCCCCTCATCCCCCCCCCTCCGCCCCTCTCTCTCTCCGCATTTGGGCCCAATTAGAAAGTTGTTGCAAAGAACATTTATAATCTGGAAAGGACACAGTGCTGGAGTAACTCCGCGGTTCAGGCAGCATCTCAGGAGAACATGAATGCGAGACGTTTCGCATCGGGACCGTTCTTCAGACTGGCTACGTCCAAGGCAAAGATGATACAACGGGGGCCTAGAAATTGAAAGTTGTTGAAGAGTTGGTGTGAGATGTCTCGGATGTATGTGGGAAGGGACTGAACATGGTGAAGCTGATGAAATCAAGGTAGATTAGATAAGTGAGGTAGGAGAAGGCAGAAACGTTGGGTCTACCAGGGCAGTTTAGTATATTTTAGTTTTGAGATCCCCGCACTCTACACACACAATTTTTACGTTTACCAAGCAAATTAACCTACATACCTGTACGTCTTTGGAGTGTGGGAGGAAACCGATCGGGAAAAAAAGGGGGGGGTGCAACCCCACCCATCGCACCCCCCCCCCCGTTCAGAGGGCCATGGGATGGAAGCCGGCCTCTGGCGTTGTAAGGCAGCAACTCTACTGCTGTGCCACCATGCCGTCCTGCTTTGTTCTGGCCTTTTCTTACCTTCAGTTCCCTCCCCTCTACTTTTTCGAGAGAGCCATGATTATTTTATCGTCATATTTTCCAGAGAGAACAATGAAATTCTAACTTGCAGCAGCACAAAAGAATATTTAAACATAGTATTCTGTAAACAATATAATAAACGATAACAAAGTGTGTGTGTGTCAGGTGGACAGCAACATCTCTGGAGCAAAAGGATGGGTGACGTTTCAGGTATAAAAAAGTGTTAATTGTATACTATATACATATATATATATATGTATATATATACACTGAACACTTTTTTATACCTGAAACGTCACCCATCTATTTGCTCCAGAGATGTTGCCTGTCCACCTGAGTTACTCCAGCACTTTGTATCTACCTTCTTTAACTACATCTGTCAGTTGTTCTGTCATCTGCGGGGCAAATTATACTCTGGAATTCAGAAGGATGAGAGGTGATCTTAATCATAATCACAATCAACCTTTATTGTCATCTTGCAAAGCAACAGTTGTACAGTGCAAAATGAGAAGACGTTTCCCATCGCACATGAAACTTAAAACATTTCACACATAATAACAATAAAACTGGACAAAACACACAACACTCACTTTTTAATAATCCGACTATCTCCTGAGGGGCCGCTGCGACTGTGCGCGTCGCCATCTTGGATCCAATTGTCTTATTGAAACATATAAGATTATTAAGGGATTGGACACGCTAGAGGCAGAAAACATGTTCTGATGTTGGGGGAGTCCAGGACCAGGGGCCACAGTCTAAGCATAAGGGGTAGGCCATTTAGAACGGAGATGAGGAAAAACATTTTCACCCAGAGAGTTGTGGAATTCTCTGCCTCAGAAGGCAGTGGAGGCCAATTATCTGGATGCTTTCATGAGAGAGTTAAATACAGCTCTTTAAGATAGCCGGGTTCAGGGGATATGGTGAGAAGGCACGAACAGGGGTACTGAATGTGGATGTCAGCCATGATCACAGTGAACGGCGGCGCTGGCTTGAATGGCCGAATGGCCTACCCCTGCACCAGCTGCCTATTGTCTATTGAATGGTGTCCATTATTGCTGATTGTCCACTATAACCAAGTGTAATATAAGGCATTTCATGTGTAGAGGCCCAACAATAAAATTTAAGGGGAGCAAGAATTGCACTGCTAGAGGTGCTTATTTTTCAGCTGAAACACTAAAGCATCATTAGGACGGCACAGTGGCGCAGAAATAGAGTTGCCTTACAGCGCCAGGGACCTGGGTTCCATCCTAGCTATGGGTGCATGATAATAGTGAACAAGTGAATAACCTTTAGTGCAGATAAAGTCTAATAAACTCTGACCAAAGATAGTCCGAGGGTCTCCAATGAGGTAGATAGTGGCTCAGGACTGCTCTCTAGTCGTGGTAGGATGGTTCAGTCGTCTGTTGACAGCTTCATCTCCCTACTGAGATCGAGGTAATTTGATGCAATTGACTGTGAAGTTGTTTAACACAATGATGAGTAATTGAACATGGGGTAAATTCAGTTAATCCTGCACCATTCAAAGTATTGATGCATGAAGCTCATTTACATTCTCATGACAAAATGGTATTAGATCAGGATCATGTCGTAATGATGGGTCAGCAATACAGCACAGGTTGCTGAATGTGGATTGCATTTCCGATCTCAGCCACGGTGTTCAGAATAGATATTTACACCTCATAGTGAAGGAGTCTCTTAGTTCATAAGTTCAAAAGTTCATAAATCATAGGAGCAGAATTAGGCCACTCCACCCATCGAGTGTACTACGCCATTCAATCATGGCTGATCTAACTTTTCCTCTCAACCCCATTCTCCTGCCTTCTCCCCATGACCTCTCACACCCGTATTAATCTGTGATCTCCGCCTTAAAAATGTCCATTGGTGGCCTCCACGGCCTTCTGTGGCAATGAATTCCACAGACTCACCACCCTCTGACTAAAGAGATTCCTCCTCATCTCCTTTCTAAAGGTACGTCCTTTTATTCTGAGGCTATACCCTTTGGTCCTAGACTAATCCACTAGTCCTCTCCGCATCCTCTACTTAGTGTGAGTATATGAAGTGGAACAACAGGAAAGAGACTTCTCCTGTCCAGTTGTCTAGAGATGACATGGAGTCCATATGAGAGAAGGATGATAAAAACTAATGACGTACACCACATTTCCTTTACAGGTTTAGGTACTAGTGGGGCCTTAATAATACTGTGCATTTTCTGCAAGTTCAGCTCAAAGATTTTCTTTGCAAAGCATTTGCTGCAGTGAAACAGAGTCATGGAGTCATACAGCTTGGAGACAGGCCCTTTGGTCCAACTTGCCCACAACAACCATTGTGTCCATCTACTCTATTCCCATCTGTATACATTTGCCCCATATCCATCAAAATCTGTCCTATCCATGCAGCTGTTTAAATGTTTCTTAAACATTACAATAGCACCTGCCTCAACTACCTCCTCTGGCAGCTCGTTCCATACACCGACCACCCTTTGTGTGAAAAAGTTACCCCTCAGGCTCCTATTAAATCTTTCCCCCCTCACCTTAAACTTATGTCCTCTGGCTTTCGATTCCTGTACTCTGGGCAAGCGACTCTGTGCATTTCCCTGATAGACAATAGACAATAAGTGCAGGAGTAGGCCATTTGGCCCTTCGAGCCATTCAATGTGATCATGGCTGATCATCCCCAATCAGTACCCTGTTCCTGCCTCAATACCATTCTTTTCACCAAAGAGTCAGCCCGAATACCTCCCATCATCCCTCCCCACTGTTGATAACACCAAACAATTGGTCCCAATCTTGCTCAGTTACCATTTACCTGATCTATTTTTCTCATGTACACCTCTATAAGATCACCTTTCATTCTCCTGCGCTGCAAGGAATAAATCGAACAGAAGTTGTGCATGTTTTCATTTTCTGCATGGTATTCACGGCATGCCATGTTGATGAACGCTGCTCTACACACTTGAAGGGCAGTTGACTGAAGGAGGGCATTGTATCCTTTGTATATGGGTGTTTCTGTAAATACAGCGCCCTGTAGTGAAATTGAAGGTCTCCAAACTTCCAGGTTATTTTCCTGTTTTTTTATGTAATATTCCCATTGTTTCATATCCTGTGTTTTAAGTAGTATTGGTCATGGTGTAGAGCCAAAATAATGAGATGAAGTAAACATAAATAAATCTGTTTTTACAAAGAAAAATATCAGATATGATCCTGTGTTTTCTTGCCTTTTTTGTGATATTTTTCAAGCAGGATATCATCAAATCCTTACGCTAATTTATACCAGAAAGATTACATTAATTTTACAATTAAATAACTCCACATAAGCCAAATTCTGATTATGCTTATGATTTTTATGATTTATCAACCGATTAGATGGTTTTCTGATGCCCCAAGTTTTTGCAGCACAATGTGAGTAGCAGTGCCCATTTGGTCACGTGTGTGTTATGTGTGATTTTTTTTGGATTTAAAAAAAAAAAAAAATTTATTTATTAGAAGTAAAGTACATTACAATAATACAAGCCAAATATAACTTATTACATTTATTGTACCACTTCATTTTGTAAGCTTTAAAAAGAGAAAAAAGTAAAGAAAGTGAGAAAGAATCGTGATAGTGTGAAAAAGTGATCAAAAAGAAAGACCTATTAAGCAAAGAGGTTAGAGAAAAAAGTTAAGAAATAGGCCGTAGGAAAGAAAAAAGAGAAAAAGTAACAAAAGCTCTATTATGAAGACCGAGCAGAAAGGGATATACCAACTTCGTATTTTTCATCCCCCCTTACCAGATCCTGAAACCATTTATTTTCAAAGTACTGTTGCACCTTATACTTGTAGTAAGTCGATAAATGCAGACCATAATGTGTGAATTAAAGACAGTATCCATTTTTATATTTATTATTATTTCTTTTTTATTGTTTATATTTTGTATTTAGGCTTTCCATTGAAATACTTAATAATGAATAGAACTTAAAATCTTGAAATAAGAATATAGTTTGCTCACCTATTTTATCGATGTCTCATTCTGTAGCCCCTCCTGTTGTCTGACGTTGTCAATGCTATAACTGGTTTTTTTTTGCACTCGTCTCGATTTAAATAAAAATTAAAACAACGCGAATACGATGACCCTGGCATGAACTAAGGGTCTTGTGGTGGGTTACGTGCTGATATTTTGTAAGGGAGCTTAGAAATCAGTTTTAAAAAATGTGTTCACATTTTGAATTTTTTATTTTATTTATTTTTATTCGAGGAAAAAAAATAAAAAATTCCAGTACATCTAATAATAATAATAATAATAATGGATGGGATTTATATAGCGCCTTTCTAATACTCAAGGCGCTTTACATCGCATTATTCATTCACTCCTCAGTCACACTCGGTGGTGGTAAGCTACTTCTGTAGCCACAGCTGCCCTGGGGCAGACTGACGGAAGCGTGGCTGCCAATCTGCGCCTACGGCCCCTCCGACCACCACCAATCACTCACACACATTCACACACAGGCAAAGGTGGGTGAAGTGTCTTGCCCAAGGACACAACGACAGTATGCACTCCAAGCGGGATTCGAACCGGCTACCTTCCGGTTGCCAGCCGAACACTTAGCCCATTGTGCCATCTGACATATTGCATTACATTTCCCTCCATTTTGTTTTTTTATATATAATAACAAAATAACAGTTGTTTTTTGTTTGGTCAATTTTGATCACAAATTAGCTCAAAAGGATCATAGGTAGGCCCATTTTTAATGCTGTGGTATTTCATTATGATTTAATAACTTTCAAATTTGGCCACCCATGTCACAGGTTCGTACCCTTATTTATGGAAATAACCATATACGTATTGTGGGGCTCACGTTTTCTAATAGTGCCTTTTGAACTTTCTAATTTCCTCATTAGGTAGACAACCAGAACAACGGGTGGGGAATGGAAGCACAAGAGACTGCAGGTGCTGGAATCTTGTGGAGGGCATGGTCACAAAGTCTTAAGAAGGGTCCTGACCCAAAATTCCATCTGTCCATTCCCTCCACATATGCTGCCTGATCCCTCTGACTTCCCCCAGCTCTTTGCAGGAGATGGGGGAATGCCTTTTTTTCACCAACCCCACATATCCCCCACTCCTGAAGTCTTGCAGCAAATTTGATCATCTCCCTTTGAGACCATGGCTAGTGGACACCCTTCACAAATTGGCCTGCTAGTATCTTCAGCATGTACTGATGGGATCCAGAGAGAGCTAGCTAGCCAACTGGATAGAGAATTGACTTTACGGAAAGTCAATTCCGGTGATAGGAGCAGAATTAGGCCATTCGGCCCATCAAGTCTACTCCGCCATTCAATCATGGCTGATCTATCTCTCCCTCCCAACCCCATTCTCCTGCCTTCACCCCATAACCCCTGGCACCCGTACTAATCAAGAATCAAGGGTGACGGTGGAAGATGTTTACCGGACTGGAGGCCTGCAGCTAATGTTCAAGAAGGAACTGCAGATGCTGGAGAATCGAAGGTAGACAAAAGTGCTGGAGAAACTCAGCGGGTGCGGCAGCATCTATGGAGCGAAGGAAATAGGCAATGTTTCGGGCCGAAACCCTTCTTCAGACGAAACGTTGCCTATTTCCTCCGCTGAGTTTCTCCAGCAATTTCGTCGGCCTGCAGCTAATGGTGTGCTCAGGAATCAGTGCTGGGCCCTTTGCTGTTTATGGTTTATATCAATGATTTGGTTGAGAATGTAGAATCATGATTAGTAAATTTGCAGGTGACAATGACATTAAAGTGGGTAGATAGCAAAGATGGTTATCAAAAATTAAAGCTGGATTGTACAATTGTACAAGTGGGTTTAGGAATGGTAAATGGAACAGAATGCAGATAAGTATAAGGCATTGCATTTTGTTAAATCAAACCAGGGCAAGGGGTGGGAGATTGCAACCTTCACGTGGTCCGCCCTGTTTCGACAAATGCAATCAACCCGGCGTGCACAATCAAATAAGATCAAATAGAACAAATTGCCCTACAACTTTAGGCTGTGCACGCCATATGCAAGAGGAAGAAGAAACCAGGGCAAGAACTTCACAGTGAATGGCAACGCCCTGAGGACTGTTGTAGAGCAGAGGGATATAGGAGTGCAGGTACATAGTTCCCTGAAAGTGGCATCACAGGTAGGTAGGGTGAGCAAGAATGCTCTCAGTACATTGGCTTTCACACTTCCATTGACTTCCATATCTCTGGACTCCCTCTCCCCTGACTCTCACTTTGAAGAAGGGTCTTGACCCAAAACGTCACCCATTCCTTCCCTCCAGAGATGCTGCCTGTCTCGCTGAGTTACTCCAGCATTTCATGTCTAGCTTTGGCTTTCATTAGTCAGGGAACTGAGCACACAGTAATTATGAGTGTCTTGTGACCATGAACTGGAATGGTGCAATAGTGGTAGGATGAGAGATGCTGCTAGCAATTGCATAAATTGTAATCCTACTTTTACACTCCATCCAATTTTTAATAATGATTAATGTTCCTGTAGTCCAGAGAGGAATGGCCCATTGATGTCAAAGTATTACATGAGGACTTGTTGAATGTAACAAAATGGAAATCCATTTGCTCTTCACTTTTATGTTAAGTGATAGGGTCATTAGGAAGATAGTCCTCAGATGGAGATCTAGTTTCAGAAACAAAATAACCCTGACATTATATCTCAATGAAGAGCTGGGCTTCATAGTATCAATTTTACTGGAGCAACAGAGGAATTGTTGAAGGATCATGCAGCATCTGTGGAGGGAAATGGATGGGGAACATTTTGGGTCGGGATCCTTCTTCATTCTGATAGATAATAGGTTGCACATGATGACGCCGCCATCATTCAAAGTCCAAAGTCCCGTCCGCCCGCACGCTTGATGTACTGGAGCGGTTTCCGCTAACTGATGTGCCTCCCCTCTCTTAGACTGGCCATCTTTGTGTCCCTGGGCCACCTCCTGCCGCCGACCTTGAAGCCGTTGGAGACATTACCCTGGTTCACCCTCCTACCGGTCCTTGCTCCTCGCGTCTGACGTTTCCTGCTCCGTCCCGGTAATGCTGTCAGATGAGCCTTCGGGCGGGTTCCTGATCCGCTGTCTGACGAGCCTTCGGGCGGGCCCTGATGAGCGATTGTGCGGTTCCACTTAGCCTTTGTGCGGTTCCAATTAGTCTTGGTATAAGCTCCAATTAGCCTTTGGGCAGGTTCCCATTCCCATGGACCGACGAGCTTTCGGGGCTGACGAGTTTTCAAGCTGGTCCCATGACTGATGAGCTTTCCGGGCAGGCACTATGCCGCATTCGGGAATGCCTCCGCCGTGCACGCGGCACATGCACCATCTCTCTCCACAGATGCCGCCTGATCATAGAAACATAGAAAATAGGTGCAGGAGGAGGCCATTCGGCCCTTCGAGCCAGCACCGCCATTCATTGTGATCATGGTTGATCGTCCCCAATCAATAACCCGTGTCTGCCTTCTCCCCATATCCCTTGACTCCACTAGCCCCTAGAGCTCTAACTCACTCTCTCTTAAATCCATCCAGTGATTTGGCCACCACTGCCCTCTGTGGCAGGGAATTCCACAAATTCACAACTCTCTGGGTGAAAAAGTTTTTTTCTCACCTCAGTCTTAAATGGCCTCCCCTTTATTCTAAGACTGTGGCCCCTGGTTCTGGACTCACCCAACATTGGGAACATGTTTCCTGCATCTAGCTTGTCCAGTCCTTTTATAATTTTATATGGTTCTATAAGATACCCCCTTATCCTTCTAAACTCCAGTGAATACAAGCCTAGTCTTTTCAATCTTTCCTCATATGACAGTCCCGCCATCCCAGGGATCAATCTCGTGAACCTACGCTGCACTGCCTCAATCACAAGGATGTCTTCCACAAATTAGGTGACCAAAACTGTACATAGTTCCATTCAGTTACTTCGGCAGTTTGCCTTTTCGCCCGTTCCCAGCATCTGAAGTTTCTTACGTCTCATGTGTATCGATTTTAATGCCCAGTTTCAGTTTTGTTAAAAAGGCGAGGCAAACAATTAGGCAGCAGCCACCCGACAACCAGAATTCACTAGCCCCGAAGTTATCAACATTTGTCAACACTGTTGTTCAATTTGTTGCCATTTTGATTTGGAGAAACAGCTAAGGTCGTGGCCAGAAACAGGCAAACACCCCAGTGTATAATGATTAATAATAATAATAATAATGTCACGGCATGAATAAGATCATTATGTGATTTTTTTTCGAGTGTTGTTGTTAGGGTTTTGCTTGACATGTAATCTGCAAATGCCAGCTTAATGATTTATAGATTTAAATCTGTTTTAGTTAGCTCAAACATTCTAGCTTAACATATGTTATAACAAAATCTTCACATGGTGGCATTATTTGAAATGCTGACATGTAAAATGTTAAGTAGAAGCAAGGAACTGCAGATGCTGGTTCAACAAAAGATGCAAAATGCTGGAGTAACTCAGTGGGTCAGGCAACATCTTTAGAGAACATGGATAGGTGATATTTAGGGTCGAAAAGGGCCTGAAAATGGGTCTCCAAAACATCACCTATCCATGTTAGACACAAGAAGCTGGAGTATCTCAGTGGGTCAGACAGCACCTCTAGAGAAAAGGAATAGGTGATGTTTCGGGTCAAGATCCTTCTTCAGAATCAGGGGAAAGAGAAACGAGAGATAAACAAAAGAAGGTTCTCGACCCGAAACGTCACCTGTTCCTTTTCTCCAGAGATGCTGCCTGACCTGCTGTGTTTCTGCAGATTTTTGTGTCTATCCTCAGTTTAAACCAGCATCTGTGGTTCCAACCGACACCTTCCCATGTTATGTTGGCTTGGGAGAAGTTAAAATGATGATGGTGTAGAACTTATTAATATGCTCATCAACTATGTAGAATCTGCTGTTTCGAAGTTATATCGTTGACTGATATGAAGCTTGGTTGAAATTGGAGATGTACCAAGTTAATTTGAGCAGTAGACAGAGCAAAGGGATCTTAGGCATTACAGAATGAGTTGAACAAAACATGTGTGGAGTCAGGGGATATGGGGGGAAGGCAAGAACAGGGGTACTGATTGTGCATGATCAGCCATGATCACATTGAATGGCGGTGCTGGCTCGAATGGCCTACTCCTGCACCTATTGTCTATTATCTATTAAAGAACACTGAAGACAACAACACTAAGGAAGAATGTGAACAAATTTAAGGTATTCCATGGGGTGGGAGCAGAATGAAGGTTTCTGAATTTTGGTTGTCGGGTGGCTGCAACCCAATTGTTTGCCTCGCCTTTTTAACAAGTTTGTGTACACAAAATGAATTTTGGTTGTCAGGTGGCTGCAGCCCAATTGTTTGCCTTGGCTTGGCTTGGCTTTTAACATCGTTGCAACAGTTGCCCAAGCATCCATACGGCCCACAATGTCTATACTAGCCCTCTGGAAACCAGTACCTTCAGCCTGCAACACCCATACTAGCGCAACAGACAGCCCCCCCCCCCCCACCACCCCCCCCCCCCCCCACTACTGGCGAGCAATATTGGAATTGGTGGAGAGGTGGAATATTGCATTGGTGACCAGCCCTCCCGTGTGATGCTGGGACCCAACGGGTCCCACTTAGTCTAGTATTACTTATAACCTTCAATGATTTTTTAATTTGACACAATTGTTAAGATGCCTCTCAGGAGAGTGATCAATTCCTATGGAGTGGACAACTATTTTTAACATTGTATTTGAATGCATTATTATTCTATATAATTTAATATTTAATAATTTAATATTGGTTGATATTAATAATGCAGCAGCAAAATATCCAATGGATTACATTGCAAGTATTCACTATAATAAAATGTGGAGCTCATTGAATGAATAGGGACTGTGTATTTTGAAAATATTTTGAAGCACTTCATGTATTAAATACCATGAGCCAAAGAGACTAATTTTTTGTGTTGTCTGACCATCCAAGACAGCAAGAAATTGTGGCGAATTGTGGACACAGCCCAGACCATCACACAAACCATCCTCCATTCTATTGACTCCATTTATACCTCACACTGCATCGGCAAGGCCAATAGCATAATCAAGGACGAGTCGCACTCTGGCCACTCCCTCTTCTCCCCTCGCCCATAGGGCAAAAGGTAAAGAAGTGTGAAAATGCACACCTCCAGATTCAGGGACAGTTTCTTCCCAGCTGTTATTAGGCAACTGGATCATCCTACCGCAACCATAGCAGTCCTGAACTACTATTGAGCTCATTGGTGGCCATCAGACTATCTATGATCGGACTTTGCTGGCTTTACCTTGCACTAAACATTATTCCCTTATCATGTAAGACACCGTAAATGACTCGATTGTAATCATGTATTGTCATTCCGCTGACTGGTAGAAAATGCAACAAAAGATTATCACCGTACCTCGGTACACGTGACAATAAACTGAACTGAACTCGATGACTCTGCTCCTCAATAGTTCTCCCATGTCTGGGTTTGAGAGTCAAACTGAGTCTGCTGTCTTCCCCTCATTTTTTATTCTATTTTCTTTATGCGCACGATTGTTTAACTTGCTTGCTCCCCCACCCCTCTATCCTCTCCCTGGTTTTTGTGTTGAATAAGAATTACTCATTGGTTTTATCTGACATGTGCACTCATCTCTATTTGCAAACCTTTTCCCCCCATTAACAACGTGTTATGTCTTGAACAAAAGGAAGCTGAGTTTTTATTCTTTTGGCAATTTTATTTAATTCTTGAAAGCCCGATAAGCCAGGATGTGCCCGCCAATCGTCTTTCTCTCTAACAGAAGAAATAAATAGTGTCTGTCAAAGAGCGGTCATTAACAATAAAACGGTCCCAAATTAGACAATGGCCACAACAGGCTCAGCTGAGACTTATCGACAACATATTACTATAATCTATCTATAAGCAGTCTTCTGGGAACATTTTTTTTACCTTAATCTAAAGGAGTGGTATGGGAGGCTGCAACAGGACTCTGTCCCCTGCCACAGCCTTAATTGGATCAGCATATGAATGCTACTATTGGCAGTTGTCATGGTGACAAGGCCCCATATTGTAGACGCCATCGATGTGGTCTAGACTGCAGGGGGTGAGACCAGCCACATCACACAGGTCACAATGCATCTGGCGAGGACTCAAAGCTCTATTCTTGATGATGATGATGGTGCTGATGATACTTTATTGTCACTTGTACCTAGGTGCAGAGATTTTGTTTGGTTTTTGCATTGTGAGCAATTTTGGGCACCACATCCAAATTGGGAGCAATTGTGGACACCATATCTGAGGAAGGATGTGCTGGCCCTAGAGAGGCTTACAAAATGAACCAGGAATTAGTTAGTTAACATATGATGAGCGTTTGATAACACTAGGCCTGTACTTGTTGGAGTTTAGACGAATGAGGGGGAACCTCATTGAAACGTACCGAAAAGTGAAAGGCTTGGTGGGAGTGAATGTGGAGAGGATGTTTCGACTAGTGGGAGAGTCTAGGACTAGAGATCACAGCCTCTGAATTAAAGGGCGTTCCTTTCGGAAGGAGATGAGGAGGAATTTCTTTAGTCAGAGGGTGGTGAATTTGTGGAATTCTTTGCCACAGAAGGCTGTGGAGGCCATCAGTGGATATTTTTAAGGCTGAGATAGATAGATTCTTGATTAGTACAGGTATAGATTTTTGACATCTGCAGTCCCTTGTATCGCTATGGAAGACTTTGTGCCTTCATTGAAAATCTTGAGTCTCCATCTCTACATGACTAAAACTCTCATCTTGACCACTTCCTGTCCGCTTTGTAATAGAATTTGCGCAAAAACGATCCCCCATAGCGCTACGATTTTTCGCCACCTTACTCACCATTCTCCTCTGCTGCAAGTCAAATAAGTTTTGTTCCGATCGGTGAAATAGTACAAAAGTTATGAAGGTTTTGAAGGTTCCCCCTCCCCCACACACCCCCTCCCCGCCCCACACCTTCGCTCCCCAACAACCCCCCCTCCCCCACCACCCCCCTCCCCCACACCCCCCTCCTACACACCCCGTCCCCCACACCCTCTCCCCAACACCCCCTGCCCCACACATACCTCTCCCACACCCCCCACACCCCCCCACCCCACACCCCCTTCCCACACCCCCTCCCCCACACCACCCCTCCCCCACACCCCCTCGCCCGAACCCTGGGTTCAATCCTGATCCTGGGTGCTGTCTGTATATTGTACGTTCTCACCATGACCTGCATGGGTTTTCTCCAGGATCTCCTGTTGGCTTCTTATAATTGTAAATGGTCCCTAGTGTGTGTAGCATAGCGTTAGTGTGAGGGATCGCTGGTTGGCATGGACTCAGTGGGCCGAAGGGCCTGTTTCCGCGCTATAACTCTATACTAAACCTGATAGAAAGATATAACAGTATGAGAGGCATAGATAGGATAGACCACCAGAACCCTAAACCCAGGGTGAAAATGTCAAGGAATAGAGGGCAGAGCTTTAAGTTGAGATGGGCAAAGTCTAAAGGAGACGGTGGTGGGTTCCTGGAACACACTGCATGGGTTGGTGATGGAAGCAGATATGATAATGCTGTTTAAGAGGCTTTTATATAGGCACATGAATATACAGGAATATGGATCATATGTTGGCAGAACAGATTTGTTTATCTTGGCATCATGTGCGTCACAGATGTTGTGGGCCGAAGGGCCTGTTCTTTGGCTGCACTTTTTTATGTTCTGTATTCTAAAAGGCGAACGGCATTGGAAGGGCCGAATGGCCTACTCCTGCACCTATTTTCTATGTTTCTATGTTTCTATGGACGGAAAAGAAAAAGCAGAAACTATGAGAGCAGACAAAATTCAGATTTTTACACTTATACTTCAGAAGTATCGCAACCTCAAGTTAATCCGTTCCAGTTACATTTGCAAACTGCTTGCTGGTTTACAAAAAAAGGACATAAAGTGTTGGAGTAACTCAGTGGGTTAGGCAGCATCTCTGGAGAACATGGGGAGGAAAAGACGGCTGGGAGAAATAATCAGAATTTAATTTTTTTTCTCCAGGGACAAGGAGTCTGAAGAAGGGTTTCAACTTAAAACGGCACCTATTCTTTTTCTCCAGAGATGCTGCCTGACCTGCTGAGTTCTCCAGCATTTTGTGTCTATCTTCGGTATAAACCAACATCTGCAGTCCCTTCCTACCCCAGGATTAGTTTACCTTTGTCACTCAATAAAAAATAGAACATAGCAAAATTAAAGAGAACCATATACATTTCACCCGTGTCAACTAATGTACTACTGACTACAGATTTGCCCAATCATCCTGGAAGGAGTTCAGCCATTTTAACATTGAAAACCAATTGAATTCAAATTACAATAAATTGCTTCAGCATGCCAATTATCGGGCCCCATTGTGCAATTGGGAGTTTTGAAGTTCATTAAAATCAGCATGATTGCAGCTAACAAACAATATTTTAAATTACCATAAATTTAAGTGCAGGCGAGGCTTTCCATTTGGATTTTGTGTTAAAACCATACGCGGTGATTCACGCGCGTTTTTTCTCTTTAAAGTTCCTAATTTCCTGATCTATATTTTATTGATGTCATGCAGTGAAAATGTTGCCTTGTCCACTATAGACCTGTAATTGTCCATTACTCCCCAACTATCATCTCAAACTCAACCGATCTTATTACTTGGCTCCACTCAGAGAATCTAATAGAAACATATAAAATTCTTAAGGGATTGGACAGGATAGATGCAGGAAAATCCCCCGATGTTGGGGGAATCCAGAACCAGGGGTCACAGTTTAAGAATAAGGGGTAAGCCATTTAGGACTATAACCATATAACCATATAACAATTACATCATGGAAACAGGCCATCTCGGCCCTTCAAGTCCGTGCCGAACACTTATTTTCCCCTAGCCCCATCTACTTGCACTCAGACCATAACCCTCCATTCCTTTCCCGTCCATATACCTATCCAATTTATTTTTCAATGATAAAATCGAACCTACCTCCACCACTTCCACTGGAAGCTCATTCCACACAGCTACCACTCTCTGACTAAGATGAGGAAAAACATTTTCACCCAGAGACTTGTGAATCTGTGGAATTCTCTGCCACAGAAGGAGGCCAATTCACTGGATGTTTTCAAGAGAGTTAGCTTTAGCTCTTAGGACTAAAGGAATCAAGGGATATGGGGAAAAAGCAGGAATTGGGTACTGATTTTGGATGATCAGCCATGATCATATTGAATGGCGGTGCTGGCTCGAAGGACTGAATGGCCTACCTCCTATGTTTCTATGCAATGCCAAACTGGATTGATCAGCAAGCAGTTTAGCAAGCTGTATGAAATAAAAACCATTGATAAGAAAATCAGCGGTGGACACAGCAAACCAAGATCACATCTTACAGAAGCTCAGTTTAGTTTACTTTAGCTATACAGCATGGAAACAGGCCCTTCGACCCACCGAGTCCATGCCGACTAAAGAACATTAGTTCTATCCTACATACTAGGCACAATTTACAGAAGGCAATTAATCTACAAACCTTCACATCTTTGGGATGTGGGTGGAAACCGGAGGACCCAGAGGAAACCCACGCGGTCACGGGGAGAACAAGCAAAGTCCATACAGACAACACCCGTACTCAGGATTGAACCCGGGTCTCTGGCGCTGTGAGGTAATGACTCTACTGCTGCACCACTGTGTAACCTTGACTGGCACCGGAGCTATTGGCTAGTTTGAGCAATTCATCCCAAGAGTCTTCATATTGGTTTAGTTTAAAGATACAGCGGGGAAACAGGCCCTTCGGCCCACTGAGTCTGCGCCAACTAGAGATCACTGGTCAATATTCATACCGCTGGGGTGTAAGCTGCCCAAGCGAAATATGAGATGCTGTTCCTCCAATTTGCAATCTAGCCTCACTCTGACAATGGAGGAGACTTAGGACAGAAAGGTCAGAGTGGGAATGGGAAGGGCAATTAAAGTTTTTGGCAACTGGGAAATCAGATAGGTTCAGACGGACTGAGCGATGGTGTTCAGCGAAGTGAACGCCCAGTCTACATTTGGTATCGCCGATGTATACGAGTCCACATCTTGAACAACGGATACAGTAGATGAGGTTGGAGGAGGTGCAAGTGAAACATAGAAACATAGAAATTAGGTGCAGGAGTAGGCCATTCGGCCCTTCGAGCCTGCACCGCCATTCAATATGATCATGGCTGATCATCCAACTCAGTATCCCGTACCTGCCTTCTCTCCATACCCTCTGATCCCCTTAGCCACAAGGGCCACATCTAACTCCCTCTTAAATATAGCCAATGAACTGGCCTCGACTACCCTCTGTGGCAGGGAGTTCCAGAAATTCACCACTCTCTGTGTGAAAAAAGTTCTTCTCATCTCGGTTTTAAAGGATTTCCCCCTTATCCTTAAGCTGTGACCCCTTGTCCTGGACTTCCCCAACATCGGGGAGTGAAGTTCTCCCTAACCTGAAATGACTGTTGGGGTACCTGGACAGAGTCGAGGACAGCATCTCATATTTCGCTTGGGCAGGCATAAATTTTGATTTCTCTAACGTCAAGTAACCCCTGCATTCCCTCTCTCTCCATCCCTCCCCCACCCAAATCATACCAGCTTCTCGTTCTCACCTAGCAAACAGCTAATAATGGCTGTTTCCTTTATTATTCCTATATTTGTTCTATATCTCTCTACATCACCTTCTATATCTCTCGTTTCCCTTTCCCCTGACTCTCAGTCTGAAGAAAGGTCTCAACCCGAAATGTCACCCATTCCTTAACTCCAGAGATGCTGCCCATCCCACTGAGTTACTCCAGGGTTTTGTGTCTTTCTTCGATTTAAACCTGCAGTTCTAACCTAGCTTCAGCGTAAACCGGCACCTGTAGTTCCTTCCTACACTATCCATGTACCTGTCTAATTGCTTCTTAAAAGTTGCGTTAGTACCTGCCTCAACTACCTTATCCGGCAGCTCGTTCAATGTAAAGGAAGGAACTGCAGAAGCCGGTTTACGCTGAAGCTAGATACAAAATGCTGGAGTAACTCAGCGGGTCAGTCAGCATCTCTGAAGAATGAAGTGACGTTTCGAATTGAGACCCTTGCAATGGGCAGGCGGTTCAGGATGTGCATATTTGTACCAGAGTCTTGAACTTCCTGATAAATGTTGACAGCTGGGTCAGGCATTGCTGGTATTTCCTTTAAACTTCCCATACTGAGTTGGCTAAATGTCTGAAGGGCAAGAATTATTTCAGTTTAGTTTATTGTCACGTGTACCTAGGTATAGTGAAAAGCTTTTGCGGCATGCTAACCAGTCAGGGGAAAGACAATACATGGTTACAATCGAGCCATCCACGGTATATATTTACATGATAAAGGGAATAACGTTTAGTCAAGCTAAAGTCAAGTAAGTGAAATAAAGGCAAGTTCAGAGTTTTTAAGAATGTTGGAATCTAACATTAGAATTAGGATTAGAATCAGGATGGGAGCGATTGGGAAGCATTTCAAAACACTTGTGACAGGCAGGATGGGCCGAGTGGCCTTCCGTGCTGTGCTATTCACCTAATCCGAATATAGACACAAATAGCTGGAGTAACTCAGCAGGCCAGGCAACAACTCATGAGAAAAGAATAGCTGACGTTTCGGGTCGAGACCCTGCTTCAGACTGAGAGACAGGAGAAAAGGAAATTAGTGGTATCAGAAGGTACGGAAAAAACAGCCAGAGTTAAACAGGAAATGCTAACAGCACCGCGTGTAATGCAGTTCAGTTTAGTTCATTGTCACAGTGAAAAGCTTTTGTTGCGAGCTATGCAGTCAGCAGAAAGACAACTCATGATTACAATTGATCTATTTACAGTGTATGGATACATGATAAGGGAATAACGTTTAGTGCAAAGTAAACCCAGCAAAGTCCGATCAAGGATAGTCCGAGGGTCATCAATGAGGTAGATACAGTAGTAGTTCAGCACTGCTCTCTGGTTACTGTAGGATGATTCAGTTGCCTGATAACAGCTGGGAAGAAACTGTCCCTGAATCTAGAAGTGAGCTTTTTTCACACGTCTGTACCTTTTGCCTGATGGGGGAGGGGATAACATTGTTACATGGATTGTAATTTTTGAACATATTGAGTTTGTTTTCGTTGATGCAGCCGGGTCTCGGTCTTTCTCTCTGCACCAATGCCGTAATCTACAGGAACTGAAGCTGAAAACTCCCCATCTGGTTAACTGCAACAAGTGTGGTCGTAAGCTGATGCTGCTTTCAAAAGCCATTGATCTAAAACTCTGCCTGCATTCAAAACAGGAGCTGGTGGGGAATTAGAGGAAAGACAGGCAGATGCTGACTAGTAGTCCTTCCCATGGCTTAGCAAGCTTACAGTTCTATCTGCTTTACTTTGCTGGGAGCACTGTCTGTCTCATAGATATTGTTTTATTGTGATGAACTGGTCTCTCCCATTCCCCAAAGGCTTTCTGACTAGCTCGGCATGGTAAATATTGACACCTGTAAACCAAACCGTCTATATTCATTGGCGGACTCCCATCCTCCCATCTGTTGCCTGAACTGTTGTAAGCAAAGCATCCATGGGTTCTCGATCTCTTTTCATTGCAAGCTATGGAAACCGCGGCCCAGAGCTAATCTCAGAACCGAATGGCTGTACAGAGATCCGCAGAGACTGAAGAGAAACACAGGCTCATGTGTGCCCCACTGGCCTGTTTTGACCACTCCTTTCTGTAGTTAACACATGCCTGGGTAATCTGCTTAGTTGCCAAGAGGAGCTTTCTTCCCTTTCCCCATGAGATCATACTGAGATCACGATCAGAGTCCAAATGCGTTCTCGTCTGATTCCATTGTCCCCAAGAGTGGGATTAATAACTAATTATGTCGGGTCATTCATCCAGATGGCCTCTCAGATGTCCCATTGTCTTTATCTGACCTTCCAGATGGCCCTTTGACCTCGAGGTTTATCTCCACGGCAACGCGAAGCTTCAGTTGCCTTGCCGGGACTGTGAAAAAATGGGCAAAAGGGAGGAGAGCTAATCTGTACATACTTTGTATTCAGCTCCCATCTCATGCCTGTTAAATCCCATGAATGGATAGAAATGCTTTCTAATCCCAGCTGAGTGATGACCATGGTCATGATTCTGTAATACACGCTATGCTTTTGAAATCAGCAGATGGCTTTCTACATGGAAACATGAGTTTAATTCAGAGAACATCAATAACCATAATTTGATCTTTTTATGCATTGATGTCAACAAAAGGCTAATAGAATGGAATTACAAAATATTACTGTGCAAGGAATACTATTCAGAGTATTACGGGTGATGAAGCATCCCTTTCGTGGTGGTCTGCCTAGGCCATTTGCAAAACCACTAAAAATATGCCCACACACCACAGATCCTCAGCTGACTGCGACTCCTTTTATGATCTCGGCGTCCTGGTTTAAAATTTTGAACCCTGCACATCCGCAGGTAAAGCGGTATCGTGGCTATCTCCCAAACATAATTTCCTTTTTGAAAACTACACATTTTTTGCAGAGCAGGCAGCGTGAGTGGAATTTGTAACAAGGGATCAGCGGGGAAACAGAAGTGTACAAACTCAAAGTGACCTGAATTGATGCACTTTATGTTTATTCACCACAACTCCTCGCTGGCTCATTTCAGATCAGTCCGGGCATTGGCTGCTAACGTAACTTTCAAAGCTTAAAAAGTGAACCATCGCGCACCAGACTTGCGTTCCTTCCGAATCTAACCAGAGAGCTGGGGTCTCCGTGTCTGCAGCTGGAGCTACTGTAAGAGAGCAGATGGATCACTTATCAGCCTTGTCCTCCAATTTATTTTGGAATGTGTCGTGATGGATTTTCTCCTCCTGCCTTTCCCCAGTCACTAGCCAGGCCTGGCGTGCTCTGAATGCGGTGTGCTTTACCAGGGTGAACCGTGCCAGGGTTTGACCCAGGTTTACATGGGTGTGGGCCTTACCACCGGCCTTTAGTACCACCTAGGGCGGCAGTAGAGTTGGTGCCTTACAGCGCCAGCGGCCTGGGTTCGATCCAGACTATGGGTGCTGTCTGTACGGAGTTTGTTCGTGCTCCCCGTGACCCGCGTGGGTTTTCTACGAAACTTCGGTTTCCTCGCATACTACAAAGAAGTTGAGTTTTAGGTTAATTGGCTTAGTAAAAAAAAAAAAAAATTATCCCTAGTGTAGGATAGTGTTGAAGTTCGGGGATTGCTGGTCAGTGCGGACTCGGTGGGCCGAAGGACCTGTTTCTCACTGCATCTCTACAACTAAAAACTAAAAAAAAATTAAAAGCTAAAAAACTTTGTTTAATCGATAGCTCTTGGGCATTGCTGGCACAGCCACGTGGCCTCGAACTGCAATCTGCGAACCTTCGCAGATACTATCCTACACTATCGAATAGTGTAAGGCCTGGGTAGAGTAGATGTGGAGAGGATGTTTGCATTAGTGGGACAGTCCAGAACCAGAGGTCAAAGCCTCAAAATTAAAGGGCTTTTCTTTAGGAAGGAGATGAGGAGGAATTTCTTTAGTCAGAGGGTGATGAATCTGTGGAATTCTTTGCACAGAAGGCTGTGGAGGCCAAGTCAATGGATATTTTTAAGGCAGGGATAGATGGATTATTGATTAGTAGGGTTGTCAGAGGTTATGGGGAGAAGGCAGGAGAATGGGGTGAGAAGGGAGAGATAGATCAGCCATGATTGAAAGTAGACTTGATGGGCTGAATGGCCTAATTCTGCTCCTATTACATGAACTTAGGAACTATTGCAAAATTTAAGAAACATTTAGACAGGTACATGGATAGGACAGGTTTTATGTTTTGGGCCAAACACAGGCAGGTGAGACTAGTGTAGATGGGACATGTTGGTCGTTGTGGGCAAGTTGGGTTGAAGGACTGGTTTTCACAATGTATCACTCTACGACTCTGGCCTGAACTGCTAATCCTTTGTCATATTCTGCTTGGGTACCTCACAACCTAATGTTATGAATATTGAATTATCCAATTTTAGGTAACTAACCCAAAAAAAAACACTTCACCCCTTCCCCCCACCCCCATTCCCTGTGCCTCACCAGATACGCACCCATTTTCCCCTATCCACTTCCATCATCCTCATCCACTTTCACCTATATTCCTGATTCTTACAGGTATCAAAGGTGAGGCACAGATTCTGTGGTTTAGTTTAGTTTAGAGATAGAGTAGCAATGTTACAAAATTTTGAGATTTTAAAAATCAAGTGTAATTAGTAGTCAGTTACCTAATTGTAGCTAATTATAAAATTCAATTACTAGATCTAAACATCTATCCATTTCTTAAGAATAGATGAACAATTTAAAATAGCCTAAGTGTCCAAATAACATTCACACAAAAATTCAGAATATAACATAATTTTAAAATCTCATTGTCATGGGTTTATAGGCCAAATGGAAGGAATTTTATGTTTAATACCTGTAAATTAATGGCCATTTAAATCAACTTGCCTGTGGGTTTTTCTGGAACGCGACCATTTGGAACGTTGAGGCTGCAGTGATTTAGTCCCCATATCGGCAGCAAATACACTGCCGGTTCTTTGGGGGAGAAAAATCACCGTTTCGCAACTTAAAATGTGAATTAAATGCATCTTAAGAAACACTTTTATACATAAAAATAAACTACTTTCTTTTACCTGTCCCCTACATAAGATCCGGCCCTGTTGTCGGCGTTGACGGCTTCAGAAGTTGATTTTAAAATCACTCCAGCGATTAACGTGTTGGGCGCATTTAAAAAAAAAACACACAGAACAGCCGTCGGAACGATTCTTTAGCAAAATCTTGCACTCCCAACAAATATAATCAAGGACCAGGTCGGAAAAAAAACGTGTTTTAACCCCGCCCCCCCCCTCAAACGCGCCAAAATCACGCACACGGCCAGTGGCAGAAATGCAGCGCCGCTGAAGGTAAGTATTGTAACATACCTAGATACAGCGCGGAAACAGGCCCTTCCACCGAGTCCGCACCGACAAGCAATCCCCGCACACTAACACTATCATACACACACCGGGGACAATTGTTTACAGCTGCACAAAGCCAATCAACCTACATACCTGTACATCTTTGGAGTGAGGGAGGAAATCGAAGATCTCAGAGAAAACCCACGCGGTCACGGGGAGAACGTACAAACTCCATACAGACAGTGCCCGTAGTCGAGATCGAACCCAGGTCACCGACGCTGCAAGAGCTGTAAGGCAGCAACTTTACCGTTGTGTCACAGTGGCTGCCCTGTTTGTAGGTTAAGCGGCCTCTGTAAATCGACCCTAGTGTGTTGGGACAGATGTGAAAGTGGATAACGTAAAACTCGTGTAAATGGGTGATCAATGGTCAGCGTGGGCTCGGTGGGCCGACGCGGCTGTTTCCGTGCTGTATCTTTACACCCTATAATGCCCCTGTCCCACTTAGGAAACCTGAACGGAAACCTCTGGAGACTTTGCGCCCCACCCAAGGTTTCCGTGCGGTTCCCGGAAGTTGCAGGTGGTTGTCGGAGGTTGCAGGTAGTGGAAGCAGGTAGGGAGACTGACAAAAACCTCCAGGAACCGCACAGAAACCTTGGGTGGGGCGCATAGTCTCCAGAGGTTTCCGTTCATATTTCCTAAGTGGGACAGGGGCATTACTACATGCAAAGTGGATAACACAGTAAAAGAGAAGGTAGATTATAAAGTGATGAACACTCCAAAAGAAGAAGGAACAAAATGAGGAATGGTGCAATATAGAGGGATCTTTGGATTGTTTTCAGTAGTTGTGGATCCGCACGGCTCTGGAGAGTCGTGTTTCAAGGACAGCAGCTATTGTTTCAGCTGTAGATTTTCTTGTCCCTGTGTTCAGATTGTTAGTTCTAATGGCGAGGTCAGAAGGATGTTTGGTTTGACCTGCAGTTGCTCAGAAAGCAGTCCAGGACTACGCTGAGCTGCACTTTCTGGATGAGAGATAAACTCCATTTGTAGTTTCAAATTTATTCTTACAAAAAAATTACAATTGATCTTTATTAAGGGATAAAAATGAACCAAGTAAATTAAATTGTTGGCTTTCATAACGAGAGGATTTGAGTATAGGAGTAAAGAGGTCCTTCTGCAGTTGTTCAGGGCCCTGGTGAGACCACATCTGGAGTATTGTGTGCAATTTTGGTCTCCTAACTTGAGGAAGGACATCCTTGCTATTGAGGCAGTGCAGTGTAGGTTCACGAGGTTAATCCCCGGGATGGCTGGACTGTCGTAAGAGGAAAGATTCGAAAGACTGGGCTTGTAGTCACTGGAATTTAGAAGGATGAGAGGTAATCTTATAGAAACGTATTAAATTATTAAAGGACTGAACAAGCTAGAAGCAGGAAAAATGTTCCCAATGATGGGGGAGTCCAGAACCAGGGGCCACAGTCTAAGAATAAAGGGGAGGCCATTTAAAACTGAGATGAGAAAAAACTTTTTCACACAGTTGTGAGTTTTCGGAATTCTCTAGATAGAGCTCTAGGCCTGGGGCTAGTGGAATCAATGGATATGGGGAGAAGGCAGGCACGGGTTACTGATTTTGGATGATCAGCCATGATCACAATGAATGGCGGTGTAGGCTCGAAGGGCCAAATGGCCTCCTCCTGCACCTACTTTCTATGTTAATTCTTTGGTTATACACAATCAAGCAATGCCTTATTGGTGGAAAGTTAACTGTGCAGTGCTGCTTGGACTTTTATTAAATAGTCGTGTAGTCTCAGCACCCACTGAATGAAACTGGACTCAGGATAACTTGAGGCCAAGAATGGTATCTTAGCAACCATTTGATTTTGGTCATATGACTCAATGCTGCAGCGGTGCCTCTTCAACAACCACCAATAAACGGAAGGTAGACAATAAACCGAAGTCTGAAGAACGGTTTCGC